>NW_027325355.1:41929648-42561543 GCF_036924035.1 Leuresthes tenuis | reverse complement strand
ACCACCACCCACGCCAGAGCGGCCCAGCCACCCGGTACAGAGCCAGCAGCCACCACCCCAAGGCCCCTAAGGGACCCCGCCCCACACAGCAAGACAGCCCCACCCGCAAGCCCCCAAAACTGCCCTCCAAGCCCGACACACAGTCCCCCCCAGCAATGACCAACCCGGTCCCCACGACCCGAGAGACCACCAGACGCCCAAAGCCACACAGCCCCCCCCCAGCACACACCCAACCGCCCAGAGCGACGGGACAGCAACCCACCACCACCACTATGTGATAAAGCTAATCAGCGGGGACCAGAGAGAATGAAATTCAGCCAATTGATGTTTTGAGGAGGCAGACATTGTTTCCATGCTAATATAATCTAAAATAACATTTCTAAACTGCTTAATACACAGACTGTTTTTCGCTTTCCAGTTCATGAGAATAGTTTTCTTTGCGATACATAACACTGCGAGGACCATGCAAACAAGCAGAGAAAAAACAAACACACAAACAAACAAAAACAAGCACAAGTAGTGGCAATCGCATACAACACAACTGTGCATATAGATGACCTGAGGCGACATGGTAATACATCAACTGCTACTGGACTAATGAATGTGTATTGTGTGTGTGTGTGTGTGTGTGAGAACATGCAACACCCATGGCACAGGACCTACATGATAACCGTTCTTACTTATGAGTGTATAAGTGTACACGGCCACAATCCACAGCCCCCCCAAGCAATCAGAAACAGGCAGAGAGGCCCACAAGACCCAGGCCACCAGCAGCCCCCACGGAGCACAGAACCCAGGACACCCACCGCAGGGACAACCACGCATCCACCCAGAAGACAGCAGTGGAAGCCCCCGGACAGAGCCCCCATAAGCATAGGGCAGAGGCGCCCGGGAGCCAGGGGCAACAGCCCACCGACCCCACCAGGCCCCAGCAGCCCAGACATGGGCCGTGCACCGGACCCGGCCCCAGGAGCCCGAGCGCCCCAAAACCCCCCGGCAGAGGCCCCACCCAATACCCGGGAGGGCCAAGCGCCCCAGACAGCCATGCAGTGGGTCAGCGCCTGCCTCAGTGCCCCTGGCCAAGAGCCCTGGCAGTCAAGACGTGCCCACAGGTGGGTGAAGTCGCGAGGAGTGGGGAGAGGCAACGCCGCCCCCCCATTGGGAGAAGCACAGGCAGGCCAGGCGACAGCAAGTCCCAGACCCAGGCCCAATCATCACCACACACACTTTCACGTCCCATACATCCACACGTCATCCCTCCCTTGACTCCGCTGGGGTCTAGCACAGTGGGCACACCATGGGGCCAGCAGCCCCCCAGCCACCACAGACCCTGAACCAGCAGAATAATTAATTCCTGCTGGCCACTCCTTCCCGAGCAGCAACCAGGAAGCAGGGGTGTGAGAAGACCCCTCCCCTCACCCTTCTGGCTCTTCAATATTTTCTAATAGTGAGCGATTAAAATTGAGGGGCAGCCAACCTTGTAGAACTGGGAGCGCGGCCCTCTGGGCAGCCTACATACCCAAAGAGCCCCGTCCACCAGATGCCACTCAGTGCAACCACCCCCCAAGACCTAATGTGTGTGTGTGTGTTTGATAAGTAGTGATGTCTAAGGTGTAATTAAAACAGGGGCGGGGAACTGCAGAGTGCAGCCAAGGGGACCACCTACGTGGCCCCATCCACTACACCCCACAGAACACACACGCCCCCCAAAACCCTTCATGGGTGAGTGTGTGCTGTGTACAGGAGCCAAAAGGGAGAGGGTATGGGGATATACACCGGGAGAGCTACTCTCCCCCGGAGAGGGCAGCCAGGGACTGGCAGCAATAGGCACCCCCGCTACCTGGGACCCAGCACAGGGCAGGAGGGCCTGATGTCCACCAGGCTCGGGGCTTGCAGCGACCATATTCCGGGAGCTACTGTACCCCCAGAAGGTACCCACCCCGCCCAACCCCACTCAACCCAACCCCATCCCACCCCGGAGGACCTCTACAAAAAAACAAACAAACCACCCGGTCACACCAGACGCAGCAGCCCGGGCCTGAGACCCACCATCACCCAGGCCCCCCCCTCAACAGAGGAAAAGCACCCCCCCACCGCACGCCCCAACACCCTAAAGAAAACAACCACCTGCGGATACCCTGGAGGTCCCAGAGCAACAAGCCTGGCACCAGGACCTGCACCAACCCACCCATACTGTGGCATGTCCAGGGCAACCCAGCCCCCCCGGGCGCAAGGCAGCGCCCAGCCACCAGGGCCCAGGCCCAGCACCACCACCCACGCCAGAGCGGCCCAGCCACCCGGTACAGAGCCAGCAGCCACCACCCCAAGGCCCCTAAGGGACCCCGCCCCACACAGCAAGACATCCCCACCCGCAAGCCCCCAAAACTGCCCTCCAAGCCCGACACACAGTCCCCCCCAGCAATGACCAACCCGGTCCCCACGACCCGAGAGACCACCAGACGCCCAAAGCCACACAGCCCCCCCCAGCACACACCCAACCGCCCAGAGCGACGGGACAGCAACCCACCACCACCACTATGTGATAAAGCTAATCAGCGGGGACCAGAGAGAATGAAATTCAGCCAATTGATGTTTTGAGGAGGCAGACATTGTTTCCATGCTAATATAATCTAAAATAACATTTCTAAACTGCTTAATACACAGACTGTTTTTCGCTTTCCAGGTCATGAGAATAGTTTTCTTTGCGATACATAACACTGCGAGGACCATGCAAACAAGCAGAGAAAAAACAAACACACAAACAAACAAAAACAAGCACAAGTAGTGGCAATCGCATACAACACAACTGTGCATATAGATGACCTGAGGCGACATGGTAATACATCAACTGCTACTGGACTAATGAATGTGTATTGTGTGTGTGTGTGTGTGTGTGAGAACATGCAACACCCATGGCACAGGACCTACATGATAACCGTTCTTACTTATGAGTGTATAAGTGTACACGGCCACAATCCACAGCCCCCCCAAGCAATCAGAAACAGGCAGAGAGGCCCACAAGACCCAGGCCACCAGCAGCCCCCACGGAGCACAGAACCCAGGATACCCACCGCAGGGACAACCACGCATCCACCCAGAAGACAGCAGTGGAAGCCCCCGGACAGAGCCCCCATAAGCATAGGGCAGAGGCGCCCGGGAGCCAGGGGCAACAGCCCACCGACCCCACCAGGCCCCAGCCGCCCAGACATGGGCCGTGCACCGGACCCGGCCCCAGGAGCCCGAGCGCCCCAAAACCCCCCGGCAGAGGCCCCACCCAATACCCGGGAGGGCCAAGCGCCCCAGACAGCCATGCAGTGGGTCAGCGCCTGCCTCAGTGCCCCTGGCCAAGAGCCCTGGCAGTCAAGACGTGCCCACAGGTGGGTGAAGTCGCGAGGAGTGGGGAGAGGCAACGCCGCCCCCCCATTGGGAGAAGCACAGGCAGGCCAGGCGACAGCAAGTCCCAGACCCAGGCCCAATCATCACCACACACACTTTCACGTCCCATACATCCACACGTCATCCCTCCCTTGACTCCGCTGGGGTCTAGCACAGTGGGCACACCATGGGGCCAGCAGCCCCCCAGCCACCACAGACCCTGAACCAGCAGAATAATTAATTCCTCCTGGCCACTCCTTCCCGAGCAGCAACCAGGAAGCAGGGGTGTGAGAAGACCCCTCCCCTCACCCTTCTGGCTCTTCAATATTTTCTAATAGTGAGCGATTAAAATTGAGGGGCAGCCAACCTTGTAGAACTGGGAGCGCGGCCCTCTGGGCAGCCTACATACCCAAAGAGCCCCGTCCACCAGATGCCACTCAGTGCAACCACCCCCCAAGACCTAATGTGTGTGTGTGTGTTTGATAAGTAGTGATGTCTAAGGTGTAATTAAAACAGGGGCGGGGAACTGCAGAGTGCAGCCAAGGGGACCACCTACGTGGCCCCATCCACTACACCCCACAGAACACACACGCCCCCCAAAACCCTTCATGTGTGAGTGTGTGCTGTGTACAGGAGCCAAAAGGGAGAGGGTATGAAGGCAGCCAGGGACTGGCTGCAATAGGCACCCCCGCTACCTGGGACCCAGCACAGGGCAGGAGGGCCTGATGTCCACCAGGCTCGGGGCTTGCAGCGACTATATTCCGGGAGCTACTGTACCCCCAGAAGGTACCCACCCCGCCCAACCCCATCCCACCCCGGAGGACCTCTACAAAAAAACAAACAAACCACCCGGTCACACCAGACGCAGCAGCCCGGGCCTGAGACCCACCATCACCCAGGCACCCCCCTCAACAGGGGAAAAGCACCCCCCCCACCGCACGCCCCAACACCCTAAAGAAAACAACCACCTGCGGACACCCTGGAGGTCCCAGAGCAACAAGCCTGGCACCAGGACCTGCACCAACCCACCCATACTGTGGCATGTCCAGGGCAACCCAGCCCCCCCGGGCGCAAGGCAGCGCCCAGCCACCAGGGCCCAGGCCCAGCACCACCACCCACGCCAGAGCGGCCCAGCCACCCGGTACAGAGCCAGCAGCCACCACCCCAAGGCCCCTAAGGGACCCCGCCCCACACAGCAAGACAGCCCCACCCGCAAGCCCCCAAAACTGCCCTCCAAGCCCGACACACAGTCCCCCCCAGCAATGACCAACCCGGTCCCCACGACCCGAGAGACCACCAGACGCCCAAAGCCACACAGCCCCCCCCCAGCACACACCCAACCGCCCAGAGCGACGGGACAGCAACCCACCACCACCACTATGTGATAAAGCTAATCAGCGGGGACCAGAGAGAATGAAATTCAGCCAATTGATGTTTTGAGGAGGCAGACATTGTTTCCATGCTAATATAATCTAAAATAACATTTCTAAACTGCTTAATACACAGACTGTTTTTCGCTTTCCAGTTCATGAGAATAGTTTTCTTTGCGATACATAACACTGCGAGGACCATGCAAACAAGCAGAGAAAAAACAAACACACAAACAAACAAAAACAAGCACAAGTAGTGGCAATCGCATACAACACAACTGTGCATATAGATGACCTGAGGCGACATGGTAATACATCAACTGCTACTGGACTAATGAATGTGTATTGTGTGTGTGTGTGTGTGTGTGAGAACATGCAACACCCATGGCACAGGACCTACATGATAACCGTTCTTACTTATGAGTGTATAAGTGTACACGGCCACAATCCACAGCCCCCCCAAGCAATCAGAAACAGGCAGAGAGGCCCACAAGACCCAGGCCACCAGCAGCCCCCACGGAGCACAGAACCCAGGATACCCACCGCAGGGACAACCACGCATCCACCCAGAAGACAGCAGTGGAAGCCCCCGGACAGAGCCCCCATAAGCATAGGGCAGAGGCGCCCGGGAGCCAGGGGCAACAGCCCACCGACCCCACCAGGCCCCAGCAGCCCAGACATGGGCCGTGCACCGGACCCGGCCCCAGGAGCCCGAGCGCCCCAAAACCCCCCGGCAGAGGCCCCACCCAATACCCGGGAGGGCCAAGCGCCTCAGACAGCCATGCAGTGGGTCAGCGCCTGCCTCAGTGCCCCTGGCCAAGAGCCCTGGCAGTCAAGACGTGCCCACAGGTGGGTGAAGTCGCGAGGAGTGGGGAGAGGCAACGCCGCCCCCCCATTGGGAGAAGCACAGGCAGGCCAGGCGACAGCAAGTCCCAGACCCAGGCCCAATCATCACCACACACACTTTCACGTCCCATACATCCACACGTCATCCCTCCCTTGACTCCGCTGGGGTCTAGCACAGTGGGCACACCATGGGGCCAGCAGCCCCCCAGCCACCACAGACCCTGAACCAGCAGAATAATTAATTCCTGCTGGCCACTCCTTCCCGAGCAGCAACCAGGAAGCAGGGGTGTGAGAAGACCCCTCCCCTCACCCTTCTGGCTCTTCAATATTTTCTAATAGTGAGCGATTAAAATTGAGGGGCAGCCAACCTTGTAGAACTGGGAGCGCGGCCCTCTGGGCAGCCTACATACCCAAAGAGCCCCGTCCACCAGATGCCACTCAGTGCAACCACCCCCCAAGACCTAATGTGTGTGTGTGTGTTTGATAAGTAGTGATGTCTAAGGTGTAATTAAAACAGGGGCGGGGAACTGCAGAGTGCAGCCAAGGGGACCACCTACGTGGTCCCATCCACTACACCCCACAGAACACACACGCCCCCCAAAACCCTTCATGGGTGAGTGTGTGCTGTGTACAGGAGCCAAAAGGGAGAGGGTATGGGGATATACACCGGGAGAGCTACTCTCCCCCGGAGAGGGCAGCCAGGGACTGGCAGCAATAGGCACCCCCGCTACCTGGGACCCAGCACAGGGCAGGAGGGCCTGATGTCCACCAGGCTCGGGGCTTGCAGCGACCATATTCCGGGAGCTACTGTACCCCCAGAAGGTACCCACCCCGCCCAACCCCACTCAACCCAACCCCATCCCACCCCGGAGGACCTCTACAAAAAAACAAACAAACCACCCGGTCACACCAGACGCAGCAGCCCGGGCCTGAGACCCACCATCACCCAGGCCCCCCCCTCAACAGAGGAAAAGCACCCCCCCACCGCACGCCCCAACACCCTAAAGAAAACAACCACCTGCGGATACCCTGGAGGTCCCAGAGCAACAAGCCTGGCACCAGGACCTGCACCAACCCACCCATACTGTGGCATGTCCAGGGCAACCCAGCCCCCCCGGGCGCAAGGCAGCGCCCAGCCACCAGGGCCCAGGCCCAGCACCACCACCCACGCCAGAGCGGCCCAGCCACCCGGTACAGAGCCAGCAGCCACCACCCCAAGGCCCCTAAGGGACCCCGCCCCACACAGCAAGACATCCCCACCCGCAAGCCCCCAAAACTGCCCTCCAAGCCCGACACACAGTCCCCCCCAGCAATGACCAACCCGGTCCCCACGACCCGAGAGACCACCAGACGCCCAAAGCCACACAGCCCCCCCCAGCACACACCCAACCGCCCAGAGCGACGGGACAGCAACCCACCACCACCACTATGTGATAAAGCTAATCAGCGGGGACCAGAGAGAATGAAATTCAGCCAATTGATGTTTTGAGGAGGCAGACATTGTTTCCATGCTAATATAATCTAAAATAACATTTCTAAACTGCTTAATACACAGACTGTTTTTCGCTTTCCAGGTCATGAGAATAGTTTTCTTTGCAATACATAACACTGCGAGGACCATGCAAACAAGCAGAGAAAAAACAAACACACAAACAAACAAAAACAAGCACAAGTAGTGGCAATCGCATACAACACAACTGTGCATATAGATGACCTGAGGCGACATGGTAATACATCAACTGCTACTGGACTAATGAATGTGTATTGTGTGTGTGTGTGTGTGTGTGAGAACATGCAACACCCATGGC
Organism: Leuresthes tenuis; assembly: GCF_036924035.1. NCBI lineage: Eukaryota > Metazoa > Chordata > Actinopteri > Atheriniformes > Atherinopsidae > Leuresthes > Leuresthes tenuis. The sequence goes on along the minus strand of NW_027325355.1, from coordinate 42,554,144 downwards.
ACAGGACCTACATGATAACCGTTCTTACTTATGAGTGTATAAGTGTACACGGCCACAATCCACAGCCCCCCCAAGCAATCAGAAACAGGCAGAGAGGCCCACAAGACCCAGGCCACCAGCAGCCCCCACGGAGCACAGAACCCAGGATACCCACCGCAGGGACAACCACGCATCCACCCAGAAGACAGCAGTGGAAGCCCCCGGACAGAGCCCCCATAAGCATAGGGCAGAGGCGCCCGGGAGCCAGGGGCAACAGCCCACCGACCCCACCAGGCCCCAGCCGCCCAGACATGGGCCGTGCACCGGACCCGGCCCCAGGAGCCCGAGCGCCCCAAAACCCCCCGGCAGAGGCCCCACCCAATACCCGGGAGGGCCAAGCGCCCCAGACAGCCATGCAGTGGGTCAGCGCCTGCCTCAGTGCCCCTGGCCAAGAGCCCTGGCAGTCAAGACGTGCCCACAGGTGGGTGAAGTCGCGAGGAGTGGGGAGAGGCAACGCCGCCCCCCCATTGGGAGAAGCACAGGCAGGCCAGGCGACAGCAAGTCCCAGACCCAGGCCCAATCATCACCACACACACTTTCACGTCCCATACATCCACACGTCATCCCTCCCTTGACTCCGCTGGGGTCTAGCACAGTGGGCACACCATGGGGCCAGCAGCCCCCCAGCCACCACAGACCCTGAACCAGCAGAATAATTAATTCCTCCTGGCCACTCCTTCCCGAGCAGCAACCAGGAAGCAGGGGTGTGAGAAGACCCCTCCCCTCACCCTTCTGGCTCTTCAATATTTTCTAATAGTGAGCGATTAAAATTGAGGGGCAGCCAACCTTGTAGAACTGGGAGCGCGGCCCTCTGGGCAGCCTACATACCCAAAGAGCCCCGTCCACCAGATGCCACTCAGTGCAACCACCCCCCAAGACCTAATGTGTGTGTGTGTGTTTGATAAGTAGTGATGTCTAAGGTGTAATTAAAACAGGGGCGGGGAACTGCAGAGTGCAGCCAAGGGGACCACCTACGTGGCCCCATCCACTACACCCCACAGAACACACACGCCCCCCAAAACCCTTCATGTGTGAGTGTGTGCTGTGTACAGGAGCCAAAAGGGAGAGGGTATGAAGGCAGCCAGGGACTGGCTGCAATAGGCACCCCCGCTACCTGGGACCCAGCACAGGGCAGGAGGGCCTGATGTCCACCAGGCTCGGGGCTTGCAGCGACTATATTCCGGGAGCTACTGTACCCCCAGAAGGTACCCACCCCGCCCAACCCCATCCCACCCCGGAGGACCTCTACAAAAAAACAAACAAACCACCCGGTCACACCAGACGCAGCAGCCCGGGCCTGAGACCCACCATCACCCAGGCCCCCCCCTCAACAGAGGAAAAGCACCCCCCCACCGCATGCCCCAACACCCTAAAGAAAACAACCACCTGCGGATACCCTGGAGGTCCCAGAGCAACAAGCCTGGCACCAGGACCTGCACCAACCCACCCATACTGTGGCATGTCCAGGGCAACCCAGCCCCCCCGGGCGCAAGGCAGCGCCCAGCCACCAGGGCCCAGGCCCAGCACCACCACCCACGCCAGAGCGGCCCAGCCACCCGGTACAGAGCCAGCAGCCACCACCCCAAGGCCCCTAAGGGACCCCGCCCCACACAGCAAGACATCCCCACCCGCAAGCCCCCAAAACTGCCCTCCAAGCCCGACACACAGTCCCCCCCAGCAATGACCAACCCGGTCCCCACGACCCGAGAGACCACCAGACGCCCAAAGCCACACAGCCCCCCCCAGCACACACCCAACCGCCCAGAGCGACGGGACAGCAACCCACCACCACCACTATGTGATAAAGCTAATCAGCGGGGACCAGAGAGAATGAAATTCAGCCAATTGATGTTTTGAGGAGGCAGACATTGTTTCCATGCTAATATAATCTAAAATAACATTTCTAAACTGCTTAATACACAGACTGTTTTTCGCTTTCCAGGTCATGAGAATAGTTTTCTTTGCGATACATAACACTGCGAGGACCATGCAAACAAGCAGAGAAAAAACAAACACACAAACAAACAAAAACAAGCACAAGTAGTGGCAATCGCATACAACACAACTGTGCATATAGATGACCTGAGGCGACATGGTAATACATCAACTGCTACTGGACTAATGAATGTGTATTGTGTGTGTGTGTGTGTGTGTGAGAACATGCAACACCCATGGCACAGGACCTACATGATAACCGTTCTTACTTATGAGTGTATAAGTGTACACGGCCACAATCCACAGCCCCCCCAAGCAATCAGAAACAGGCAGAGAGGCCCACAAGACCCAGGCCACCAGCAGCCCCCACGGAGCACAGAACCCAGGATACCCACCGCAGGGACAACCACGCATCCACCCAGAAGACAGCAGTGGAAGCCCCCGGACAGAGCCCCCATAAGCATAGGGCAGAGGCGCCCGGGAGCCAGGGGCAACAGCCCACCGACCCCACCAGGCCCCAGCCGCCCAGACATGGGCCGTGCACCGGACCCGGCCCCAGGAGCCCGAGCGCCCCAAAACCCCCCGGCAGAGGCCCCACCCAATACCCGGGAGGGCCAAGCGCCCCAGACAGCCATGCAGTGGGTCAGCGCCTGCCTCAGTGCCCCTGGCCAAGAGCCCTGGCAGTCAAGACGTGCCCACAGGTGGGTGAAGTCGCGAGGAGTGGGGAGAGGCAACGCCGCCCCCCCATTGGGAGAAGCACAGGCAGGCCAGGCGACAGCAAGTCCCAGACCCAGGCCCAATCATCACCACACACACTTTCACGTCCCATACATCCACACGTCATCCCTCCCTTGACTCCGCTGGGGTCTAGCACAGTGGGCACACCATGGGGCCAGCAGCCCCCCAGCCACCACAGACCCTGAACCAGCAGAATAATTAATTCCTCCTGGCCACTCCTTCCCGAGCAGCAACCAGGAAGCAGGGGTGTGAGAAGACCCCTCCCCTCACCCTTCTGGCTCTTCAATATTTTCTAATAGTGAGCGATTAAAATTGAGGGGCAGCCAACCTTGTAGAACTGGGAGCGCGGCCCTCTGGGCAGCCTACATACCCAAAGAGCCCCGTCCACCAGATGCCACTCAGTGCAACCACCCCCCAAGACCTAATGTGTGTGTGTGTGTTTGATAAGTAGTGATGTCTAAGGTGTAATTAAAACAGGGGCGGGGAACTGCAGAGTGCAGCCAAGGGGACCACCTACGTGGCCCCATCCACTACACCCCACAGAACACACACGCCCCCCAAAACCCTTCATGTGTGAGTGTGTGCTGTGTACAGGAGCCAAAAGGGAGAGGGTATGAAGGCAGCCAGGGACTGGCTGCAATAGGCACCCCCGCTACCTGGGACCCAGCACAGGGCAGGAGGGCCTGATGTCCACCAGGCTCGGGGCTTGCAGCGACTATATTCCGGGAGCTACTGTACCCCCAGAAGGTACCCACCCCGCCCAACCCCATCCCACCCCGGAGGACCTCTACAAAAAAACAAACAAACCACCCGGTCACACCAGACGCAGCAGCCCGGGCCTGAGACCCACCATCACCCAGGCACCCCCCTCAACAGGGGAAAAGCACCCCCCCCACCGCACGCCCCAACACCCTAAAGAAAACAACCACCTGCGGACACCCTGGAGGTCCCAGAGCAACAAGCCTGGCACCAGGACCTGCACCAACCCACCCATACTGTGGCATGTCCAGGGCAACCCAGCCCCCCCGGGCGCAAGGCAGCGCCCAGCCACCAGGGCCCAGGCCCAGCACCACCACCCACGCCAGAGCGGCCCAGCCACCCGGTACAGAGCCAGCAGCCACCACCCCAAGGCCCCTAAGGGACCCCGCCCCACACAGCAAGACAGCCCCACCCGCAAGCCCCCAAAACTGCCCTCCAAGCCCGACACACAGTCCCCCCCAGCAATGACCAACCCGGTCCCCACGACCCGAGAGACCACCAGACGCCCAAAGCCACACAGCCCCCCCCCAGCACACACCCAACCGCCCAGAGCGACGGGACAGCAACCCACCACCACCACTATGTGATAAAGCTAATCAGCGGGGACCAGAGAGAATGAAATTCAGCCAATTGATGTTTTGAGGAGGCAGACATTGTTTCCATGCTAATATAATCTAAAATAACATTTCTAAACTGCTTAATACACAGACTGTTTTTCGCTTTCCAGTTCATGAGAATAGTTTTCTTTGCGATACATAACACTGCGAGGACCATGCAAACAAGCAGAGAAAAAACAAACACACAAACAAACAAAAACAAGCACAAGTAGTGGCAATCGCATACAACACAACTGTGCATATAGATGACCTGAGGCGACATGGTAATACATCAACTGCTACTGGACTAATGAATGTGTATTGTGTGTGTGTGTGTGTGTGTGAGAACATGCAACACCCATGGCACAGGACCTACATGATAACCGTTCTTACTTATGAGTGTATAAGTGTACACGGCCACAATCCACAGCCCCCCCAAGCAATCAGAAACAGGCAGAGAGGCCCACAAGACCCAGGCCACCAGCAGCCCCCACGGAGCACAGAACCCAGGATACCCACCGCAGGGACAACCACGCATCCACCCAGAAGACAGCAGTGGAAGCCCCCGGACAGAGCCCCCATAAGCATAGGGCAGAGGCGCCCGGGAGCCAGGGGCAACAGCCCACCGACCCCACCAGGCCCCAGCAGCCCAGACATGGGCCGTGCACCGGACCCGGCCCCAGGAGCCCGAGCGCCCCAAAACCCCCCGGCAGAGGCCCCACCCAATACCCGGGAGGGCCAAGCGCCCCAGACAGCCATGCAGTGGGTCAGCGCCTGCCTCAGTGCCCCTGGCCAAGAGCCCTGGCAGTCAAGACGTGCCCACAGGTGGGTGAAGTCGCGAGGAGTGGGGAGAGGCAACGCCGCCCCCCCATTGGGAGAAGCACAGGCAGGCCAGGCGACAGCAAGTCCCAGACCCAGGCCCAATCATCACCACACACACTTTCACGTCCCATACATCCACACGTCATCCCTCCCTTGACTCCGCTGGGGTCTAGCACAGTGGGCACACCATGGGGCCAGCAGCCCCCCAGCCACCACAGACCCTGAACCAGCAGAATAATTAATTCCTGCTGGCCACTCCTTCCCGAGCAGCAACCAGGAAGCAGGGGTGTGAGAAGACCCCTCCCCTCACCCTTCTGGCTCTTCAATATTTTCTAATAGTGAGCGATTAAAATTGAGGGGCAGCCAACCTTGTAGAACTGGGAGCGCGGCCCTCTGGGCAGCCTACATACCCAAAGAGCCCCGTCCACCAGATGCCACTCAGTGCAACCACCCCCCAAGACCTAATGTGTGTGTGTGTGTTTGATAAGTAGTGATGTCTAAGGTGTAATTAAAACAGGGGCGGGGAACTGCAGAGTGCAGCCAAGGGGACCACCTACGTGGCCCCATCCACTACACCCCACAGAACACACACGCCCCCCAAAACCCTTCATGGGTGAGTGTGTGCTGTGTACAGGAGCCAAAAGGGAGAGGGTATGGGGATATACACCGGGAGAGCTACTCTCCCCCGGAGAGGGCAGCCAGGGACTGGTAGCAATAGGCACCCCCGCTACCTGGGACCCAGCACAGGGCAGGAGGGCCTGATGTCCACCAGGCTCGGGGCTTGCAGCGACCATATTCCGGGAGCTACTGTACCCCCAGAAGGTACCCACCCCGCCCAACCCCACTCAACCCAACCCCATCCCACCCCGGAGGACCTCTACAAAAAAACAAACAAACCACCCGGTCACACCAGACGCAGCAGCCCGGGCCTGAGACCCACCATCACCCAGGCCCCCCCCTCAACAGAGGAAAAGCACCCCCCCACCGCACGCCCCAACACCCTAAAGAAAACAACCACCTGCGGATACCCTGGAGGTCCCAGAGCAACAAGCCTGGCACCAGGACCTGCACCAACCCACCCATACTGTGGCATGTCCAGGGCAACCCAGCCCCCCCGGGCGCAAGGCAGCGCCCAGCCACCAGGGCCCAGGCCCAGCACCACCACCCACGCCAGAGCGGCCCAGCCACCCGGTACAGAGCCAGCAGCCACCACCCCAAGGCCCCTAAGGGACCCCGCCCCACACAGCAAGACATCCCCACCCGCAAGCCCCCAAAACTGCCCTCCAAGCCCGACACACAGTCCCCCCCAGCAATGACCAACCCGGTCCCCACGACCCGAGAGACCACCAGACGCCCAAAGCCACACAGCCCCCCCCAGCACACACCCAACCGCCCAGAGCGACGGGACAGCAACCCACCACCACCACTATGTGATAAAGCTAATCAGCGGGGACCAGAGAGAATGAAATTCAGCCAATTGATGTTTTGAGGAGGCAGACATTGTTTCCATGCTAATATAATCTAAAATAACATTTCTAAACTGCTTAATACACAGACTGTTTTTCGCTTTCCAGGTCATGAGAATAGTTTTCTTTGCGATACATAACACTGCGAGGACCATGCAAACAAGCAGAGAAAAAACAAACACACAAACAAACAAAAACAAGCACAAGTAGTGGCAATCGCATACAACACAACTGTGCATATAGATGACCTGAGGCGACATGGTAATACATCAACTGCTACTGGACTAATGAATGTGTATTGTGTGTGTGTGTGTGTGTGTGAGAACATGCAACACCCATGGCACAGGACCTACATGATAACCGTTCTTACTTATGAGTGTATAAGTGTACACGGCCACAATCCACAGCCCCCCCAAGCAATCAGAAACAGGCAGAGAGGCCCACAAGACCCAGGCCACCAGCAGCCCCCACGGAGCACAGAACCCAGGATACCCACCGCAGGGACAACCACGCATCCACCCAGAAGACAGCAGTGGAAGCCCCCGGACAGAGCCCCCATAAGCATAGGGCAGAGGCGCCCGGGAGCCAGGGGCAACAGCCCACCGACCCCACCAGGCCCCAGCCGCCCAGACATGGGCCGTGCACCGGACCCGGCCCCAGGAGCCCGAGCGCCCCAAAACCCCCCGGCAGAGGCCCCACCCAATACCCGGGAGGGCCAAGCGCCCCAGACAGCCATGCAGTGGGTCAGCGCCTGCCTCAGTGCCCCTGGCCAAGAGCCCTGGCAGTCAAGACGTGCCCACAGGTGGGTGAAGTCGCGAGGAGTGGGGAGAGGCAACGCCGCCCCCCCATTGGGAGAAGCACAGGCAGGCCAGGCGACAGCAAGTCCCAGACCCAGGCCCAATCATCACCACACACACTTTCACGTCCCATACATCCACACGTCATCCCTCCCTTGACTCCGCTGGGGTCTAGCACAGTGGGCACACCATGGGGCCAGCAGCCCCCCAGCCACCACAGACCCTGAACCAGCAGAATAATTAATTCCTCCTGGCCACTCCTTCCCGAGCAGCAACCAGGAAGCAGGGGTGTGAGAAGACCCCTCCCCTCACCCTTCTGGCTCTTCAATATTTTCTAATAGTGAGCGATTAAAATTGAGGGGCAGCCAACCTTGTAGAACTGGGAGCGCGGCCCTCTGGGCAGCCTACATACCCAAAGAGCCCCGTCCACCAGATGCCACTCAGTGCAACCACCCCCCAAGACCTAATGTGTGTGTGTGTGTTTGATAAGTAGTGATGTCTAAGGTGTAATTAAAACAGGGGCGGGGAACTGCAGAGTGCAGCCAAGGGGACCACCTACGTGGCCCCATCCACTACACCCCACAGAACACACACGCCCCCCAAAACCCTTCATGTGTGAGTGTGTGCTGTGTACAGGAGCCAAAAGGGAGAGGGTATGAAGGCAGCCAGGGACTGGCTGCAATAGGCACCCCCGCTACCTGGGACCCAGCACAGGGCAGGAGGGCCTGATGTCCACCAGGCTCGGGGCTTGCAGCGACTATATTCCGGGAGCTACTGTACCCCCAGAAGGTACCCACCCCGCCCAACCCCATCCCACCCCGGAGGACCTCTACAAAAAAACAAACAAACCACCCGGTCACACCAGACGCAGCAGCCCGGGCCTGAGACCCACCATCACCCAGGCACCCCCCTCAACAGGGGAAAAGCACCCCCCCCACCGCACGCCCCAACACCCTAAAGAAAACAACCACCTGCGGACACCCTGGAGGTCCCAGAGCAACAAGCCTGGCACCAGGACCTGCACCAACCCACCCATACTGTGGCATGTCCAGGGCAACCCAGCCCCCCCGGGCGCAAGGCAGCGCCCAGCCACCAGGGCCCAGGCCCAGCACCACCACCCACGCCAGAGCGGCCCAGCCACCCGGTACAGAGCCAGCAGCCACCACCCCAAGGCCCCTAAGGGACCCCGCCCCACACAGCAAGACAGCCCCACCCGCAAGCCCCCAAAACTGCCCTCCAAGCCCGACACACAGTCCCCCCCAGCAATGACCAACCCGGTCCCCACGACCCGAGAGACCACCAGACGCCCAAAGCCACACAGCCCCCCCCCAGCACACACCCAACCGCCCAGAGCGACGGGACAGCAACCCACCACCACCACTATGTGATAAAGCTAATCAGCGGGGACCAGAGAGAATGAAATTCAGCCAATTGATGTTTTGAGGAGGCAGACATTGTTTCCATGCTAATATAATCTAAAATAACATTTCTAAACTGCTTAATACACAGACTGTTTTTCGCTTTCCAGTTCATGAGAATAGTTTTCTTTGCGATACATAACACTGCGAGGACCATGCAAACAAGCAGAGAAAAAACAAACACACAAACAAACAAAAACAAGCACAAGTAGTGGCAATCGCATACAACACAACTGTGCATATAGATGACCTGAGGCGACATGGTAATACATCAACTGCTACTGGACTAATGAATGTGTATTGTGTGTGTGTGTGTGTGTGTGAGAACATGCAACACCCATGGCACAGGACCTACATGATAACCGTTCTTACTTATGAGTGTATAAGTGTACACGGCCACAATCCACAGCCCCCCCAAGCAATCAGAAACAGGCAGAGAGGCCCACAAGACCCAGGCCACCAGCAGCCCCCACGGAGCACAGAACCCAGGATACCCACCGCAGGGACAACCACGCATCCACCCAGAAGACAGCAGTGGAAGCCCCCGGACAGAGCCCCCATAAGCATAGGGCAGAGGCGCCCGGGAGCCAGGGGCAACAGCCCACCGACCCCACCAGGCCCCAGCAGCCCAGACATGGGCCGTGCACCGGACCCGGCCCCAGGAGCCCGAGCGCCCCAAAACCCCCCGGCAGAGGCCCCACCCAATACCCGGGAGGGCCAAGCGCCCCAGACAGCCATGCAGTGGGTCAGCGCCTGCCTCAGTGCCCCTGGCCAAGAGCCCTGGCAGTCAAGACGTGCCCACAGGTGGGTGAAGTCGCGAGGAGTGGGGAGAGGCAACGCCGCCCCCCCATTGGGAGAAGCACAGGCAGGCCAGGCGACAGCAAGTCCCAGACCCAGGCCCAATCATCACCACACACACTTTCACGTCCCATACATCCACACGTCATCCCTCCCTTGACTCCGCTGGGGTCTAGCACAGTGGGCACACCATGGGGCCAGCAGCCCCCCAGCCACCACAGACCCTGAACCAGCAGAATAATTAATTCCTGCTGGCCACTCCTTCCCGAGCAGCAACCAGGAAGCAGGGGTGTGAGAAGACCCCTCCCCTCACCCTTCTGGCTCTTCAATATTTTCTAATAGTGAGCGATTAAAATTGAGGGGCAGCCAACCTTGTAGAACTGGGAGCGCGGCCCTCTGGGCAGCCTACATACCCAAAGAGCCCCGTCCACCAGATGCCACTCAGTGCAACCACCCCCCAAGACCTAATGTGTGTGTGTGTGTTTGATAAGTAGTGATGTCTAAGGTGTAATTAAAACAGGGGCGGGGAACTGCAGAGTGCAGCCAAGGGGACCACCTACGTGGCCCCATCCACTACACCCCACAGAACACACACGCCCCCCAAAACCCTTCATGGGTGAGTGTGTGCTGTGTACAGGAGCCAAAAGGGAGAGGGTATGGGGATATACACCGGGAGAGCTACTCTCCCCCGGAGAGGGCAGCCAGGGACTGGCAGCAATAGGCACCCCCGCTACCTGGGACCCAGCACAGGGCAGGAGGGCCTGATGTCCACCAGGCTCGGGGCTTGCAGCGACCATATTCCGGGAGCTACTGTACCCCCAGAAGGTACCCACCCCGCCCAACCCCACTCAACCCAACCCCATCCCACCCCGGAGGACCTCTACAAAAAAACAAACAAACCACCCGGTCACACCAGACGCAGCAGCCCGGGCCTGAGACCCACCATCACCCAGGCCCCCCCCTCAACAGAGGAAAAGCACCCCCCCACCGCACGCCCCAACACCCTAAAGAAAACAACCACCTGCGGATACCCTGGAGGTCCCAGAGCAACAAGCCTGGCACCAGGACCTGCACCAACCCACCCATACTGTGGCATGTCCAGGGCAACCCAGCCCCCCCGGGCGCAAGGCAGCGCCCAGCCACCAGGGCCCAGGCCCAGCACCACCACCCACGCCAGAGCGGCCCAGCCACCCGGTACAGAGCCAGCAGCCACCACCCCAAGGCCCCTAAGGGACCCCGCCCCACACAGCAAGACATCCCCACCCGCAAGCCCCCAAAACTGCCCTCCAAGCCCGACACACAGTCCCCCCCAGCAATGACCAACCCGGTCCCCACGACCCGAGAGACCACCAGACGCCCAAAGCCACACAGCCCCCCCCAGCACACACCCAACCGCCCAGAGCGACGGGACAGCAACCCACCACCACCACTATGTGATAAAGCTAATCAGCGGGGACCAGAGAGAATGAAATTCAGCCAATTGATGTTTTGAGGAGGCAGACATTGTTTCCATGCTAATATAATCTAAAATAACATTTCTAAACTGCTTAATACACAGACTGTTTTTCGCTTTCCAGGTCATGAGAATAGTTTTCTTTGCGATACATAACACTGCGAGGACCATGCAAACAAGCAGAGAAAAAACAAACACACAAACAAACAAAAACAAGCACAAGTAGTGGCAATCGCATACAACACAACTGTGCATATAGATGACCTGAGGCGACATGGTAATACATCAACTGCTACTGGACTAATGAATGTGTATTGTGTGTGTGTGTGTGTGTGTGAGAACATGCAACACCCATGGCACAGGACCTACATGATAACCGTTCTTACTTATGAGTGTATAAGTGTACACGGCCACAATCCACAGCCCCCCCAAGCAATCAGAAACAGGCAGAGAGGCCCACAAGACCCAGGCCACCAGCAGCCCCCACGGAGCACAGAACCCAGGATACCCACCGCAGGGACAACCACGCATCCACCCAGAAGACAGCAGTGGAAGCCCCCGGACAGAGCCCCCATAAGCATAGGGCAGAGGCGCCCGGGAGCCAGGGGCAACAGCCCACCGACCCCACCAGGCCCCAGCCGCCCAGACATGGGCCGTGCACCGGACCCGGCCCCAGGAGCCCGAGCGCCCCAAAACCCCCCGGCAGAGGCCCCACCCAATACCCGGGAGGGCCAAGCGCCCCAGACAGCCATGCAGTGGGTCAGCGCCTGCCTCAGTGCCCCTGGCCAAGAGCCCTGGCAGTCAAGACGTGCCCACAGGTGGGTGAAGTCGCGAGGAGTGGGGAGAGGCAACGCCGCCCCCCCATTGGGAGAAGCACAGGCAGGCCAGGCGACAGCAAGTCCCAGACCCAGGCCCAATCATCACCACACACACTTTCACGTCCCATACATCCACACGTCATCCCTCCCTTGACTCCGCTGGGGTCTAGCACAGTGGGCACACCATGGGGCCAGCAGCCCCCCAGCCACCACAGACCCTGAACCAGCAGAATAATTAATTCCTCCTGGCCACTCCTTCCCGAGCAGCAACCAGGAAGCAGGGGTGTGAGAAGACCCCTCCCCTCACCCTTCTGGCTCTTCAATATTTTCTAATAGTGAGCGATTAAAATTGAGGGGCAGCCAACCTTGTAGAACTGGGAGCGCGGCCCTCTGGGCAGCCTACATACCCAAAGAGCCCCGTCCACCAGATGCCACTCAGTGCAACCACCCCCCAAGACCTAATGTGTGTGTGTGTGTTTGATAAGTAGTGATGTCTAAGGTGTAATTAAAACAGGGGCGGGGAACTGCAGAGTGCAGCCAAGGGGACCACCTACGTGGCCCCATCCACTACACCCCACAGAACACACACGCCCCCCAAAACCCTTCATGTGTGAGTGTGTGCTGTGTACAGGAGCCAAAAGGGAGAGGGTATGAAGGCAGCCAGGGACTGGCTGCAATAGGCACCCCCGCTACCTGGGACCCAGCACAGGGCAGGAGGGCCTGATGTCCACCAGGCTCGGGGCTTGCAGCGACTATATTCCGGGAGCTACTGTACCCCCAGAAGGTACCCACCCCGCCCAACCCCATCCCACCCCGGAGGACCTCTACAAAAAAACAAACAAACCACCCGGTCACACCAGACGCAGCAGCCCGGGCCTGAGACCCACCATCACCCAGGCACCCCCCTCAACAGGGGAAAAGCACCCCCCCCACCGCACGCCCCAACACCCTAAAGAAAACAACCACCTGCGGACACCCTGGAGGTCCCAGAGCAACAAGCCTGGCACCAGGACCTGCACCAACCCACCCATACTGTGGCATGTCCAGGGCAACCCAGCCCCCCCGGGCGCAAGGCAGCGCCCAGCCACCAGGGCCCAGGCCCAGCACCACCACCCACGCCAGAGCGGCCCAGCCACCCGGTACAGAGCCAGCAGCCACCACCCCAAGGCCCCTAAGGGACCCCGCCCCACACAGCAAGACAGCCCCACCCGCAAGCCCCCAAAACTGCCCTCCAAGCCCGACACACAGTCCCCCCCAGCAATGACCAACCCGGTCCCCACGACCCGAGAGACCACCAGACGCCCAAAGCCACACAGCCCCCCCCCAGCACACACCCAACCGCCCAGAGCGACGGGACAGCAACCCACCACCACCACTATGTGATAAAGCTAATCAGCGGGGACCAGAGAGAATGAAATTCAGCCAATTGATGTTTTGAGGAGGCAGACATTGTTTCCATGCTAATATAATCTAAAATAACATTTCTAAACTGCTTAATACACAGACTGTTTTTCGCTTTCCAGTTCATGAGAATAGTTTTCTTTGCGATACATAACACTGCGAGGACCATGCAAACAAGCAGAGAAAAAACAAACACACAAACAAACAAAAACAAGCACAAGTAGTGGCAATCGCATACAACACAACTGTGCATATAGATGACCTGAGGCGACATGGTAATACATCAACTGCTACTGGACTAATGAATGTGTATTGTGTGTGTGTGTGTGTGTGTGAGAACATGCAACACCCATGGCACAGGACCTACATGATAACCGTTCTTACTTATGAGTGTATAAGTGTACACGGCCACAATCCACAGCCCCCCCAAGCAATCAGAAACAGGCAGAGAGGCCCACAAGACCCAGGCCACCAGCAGCCCCCACGGAGCACAGAACCCAGGATACCCACCGCAGGGACAACCACGCATCCACCCAGAAGACAGCAGTGGAAGCCCCCGGACAGAGCCCCCATAAGCATAGGGCAGAGGCGCCCGGGAGCCAGGGGCAACAGCCCACCGACCCCACCAGGCCCCAGCCGCCCAGACATGGGCCGTGCACCGGACCCGGCCCCAGGAGCCCGAGCGCCCCAAAACCCCCCGGCAGAGGCCCCACCCAATACCCGGGAGGGCCAAGCGCCCCAGACAGCCATGCAGTGGGTCAGCGCCTGCCTCAGTGCCCCTGGCCAAGAGCCCTGGCAGTCAAGACGTGCCCACAGGTGGGTGAAGTCGCGAGGAGTGGGGAGAGGCAACGCCGGCCCCCCATTGGGAGAAGCACAGGCAGGCCAGGCGACAGCAAGTCCCAGACCCAGGCCCAATCATCACCACACACACTTTCACGTCCCATACATCCACACGTCATCCCTCCCTTGACTCCGCTGGGGTCTAGCACAGTGGGCACACCATGGGGCCAGCAGCCCCCCAGCCACCACAGACCCTGAACCAGCAGAATAATTAATTCCTCCTGGCCACTCCTTCCCGAGCAGCAACCAGGAAGCAGGGGTGTGAGAAGACCCCTCCCCTCACCCTTCTGGCTCTTCAATATTTTCTAATAGTGAGCGATTAAAATTGAGGGGCAGCCAACCTTGTAGAACTGGGAGCGCGGCCCTCTGGGCAGCCTACATACCCAAAGAGCCCCGTCCACCAGATGCCACTCAGTGCAACCACCCCCCAAGACCTAATGTGTGTGTGTGTGTTTGATAAGTAGTGATGTCTAAGGTGTAATTAAAACAGGGGCGGGGAACTGCAGAGTGCAGCCAAGGGGACCACCTACGTGGCCCCATCCACTACACCCCACAGAACACACACGCCCCCCAAAACCCTTCATGTGTGAGTGTGTGCTGTGTACAGGAGCCAAAAGGGAGAGGGTATGAAGGCAGCCAGGGACTGGCTGCAATAGGCACCCCCGCTACCTGGGACCCAGCACAGGGCAGGAGGGCCTGATGTCCACCAGGCTCGGGGCTTGCAGCGACCATATTCCGGGAGCTACTGTACCCCCAGAAGGTACCCACCCCGCCCAACCCCATCCCACCCCGGAGGACCTCTACAAAAAAACAAACAAACCACCCGGTCACACCAGACGCAGCAGCCCGGGCCTGAGACCCACCATCACCCAGGCACCCCCCTCAACAGGGGAAAAGCACCCCCCCCACCGCACGCCCCAACACCCTAAAGAAAACAACCACCTGCGGACACCCTGGAGGTCCCAGAGCAACAAGCCTGGCACCAGGACCTGCACCAACCCACCCATACTGTGGCATGTCCAGGGCAACCCAGCCCCCCCGGGCGCAAGGCAGCGCCCAGCCACCAGGGCCCAGGCCCAGCACCACCACCCACGCCAGAGCGGCCCAGCCACCCGGTACAGAGCCAGCAGCCACCACCCCAAGGCCCCTAAGGGACCCCGCCCCACACAGCAAGACAGCCCCACCCGCAAGCCCCCAAAACTGCCCTCCAAGCCCGACACACAGTCCCCCCCAGCAATGACCAACCCGGTCCCCACGACCCGAGAGACCACCAGACGCCCAAAGCCACACAGCCCCCCCCCAGCACACACCCAACCGCCCAGAGCGACGGGACAGCAACCCACCACCACCACTATGTGATAAAGCTAATCAGCGGGGACCAGAGAGAATGAAATTCAGCCAATTGATGTTTTGAGGAGGCAGACATTGTTTCCATGCTAATATAATCTAAAATAACATTTCTAAACTGCTTAATACACAGACTGTTTTTCGCTTTCCAGTTCATGAGAATAGTTTTCTTTGCGATACATAACACTGCGAGGACCATGCAAACAAGCAGAGAAAAAACAAACACACAAACAAACAAAAACAAGCACAAGTAGTGGCAATCGCATACAACACAACTGTGCATATAGATGACCTGAGGCGACATGGTAATACATCAACTGCTACTGGACTAATGAATGTGTATTGTGTGTGTGTGTGTGAGAACATGCAACACCCATGGCACAGGACCTACATGATAACCGTTCTTACTTATGAGTGTATAAGTGTACACGGCCACAATCCACAGCCCCCCCAAGCAATCAGAAACAGGCAGAGAGGCCCACAAGACCCAGGCCACCAGCAGCCCCCACGGAGCACAGAACCCAGGATGCCCACCACAGGGACAACCACGCATCCACCCAGAAGACAGCAGTGGAAGCCCCCGGACAGAGCCCCCATAAGCATAGGGCAGAGGCGCCCGGGAGCCAGGGGCAACAGCCCACCGACCCCACCAGGCCCCAGCCGCCCAGACATGGGCCGTGCACCGGACCCGGCCCCAGGAGCCCGAGCGCCCCAAAACCCCCCGGCAGAGGCCCCACCCAATACCCGGGAGGGCCAAGCGCCCCAGACAGCCATGCAGTGGGTCAGCGCCTGCCTCAGTGCCCCTGGCCAAGAGCCCTGGCAGTCAAGACGTGCCCACAGGTGGGTGAAGTCGCGAGGAGTGGGGAGAGGCAACGCCGGCCCCCCATTGGGAGAAGCACAGGCAGGCCAGGCGACAGCAAGTCCCAGACCCAGGCCCAATCATCACCACACACACTTTCACGTCCCATACATCCACACGTCATCCCTCCCTTGACTCCGCTGGGGTCTAGCACAGTGGGCACACCATGGGGCCAGCAGCCCCCCAGCCACCACAGACCCTGAACCAGCAGAATAATTAATTCCTCCTGGCCACTCCTTCCCGAGCAGCAACCAGGAAGCAGGGGTGTGAGAAGACCCCTCCCCTCACCCTTCTGGCTCTTCAATATTTTCTAATAGTGAGCGATTAAAATTGAGGGGCAGCCAACCTTGTAGAACTGGGAGCGCGGCCCTCTGGGCAGCCTACATACCCAAAGAGCCCCGTCCACCAGATGCCACTCAGTGCAACCACCCCCCAAGACCTAATGTGTGTGTGTGTGTTTGATAAGTAGTGATGTCTAAGGTGTAATTAAAACAGGGGCGGGGAACTGCAGAGTGCAGCCAAGGGGACCACCTACGTGGCCCCATCCACTACACCCCACAGAACACACACGCCCCCCAAAACCCTTCATGTGTGAGTGTGTGCTGTGTACAGGAGCCAAAAGGGAGAGGGTATGAAGGCAGCCAGGGACTGGCTGCAATAGGCACCCCCGCTACCTGGGACCCAGCACAGGGCAGGAGGGCCTGATGTCCACCAGGCTCGGGGCTTGCAGCGACCATATTCCGGGAGCTACTGTACCCCCAGAAGGTACCCACCCCGCCCAACCCCATCCCACCCCGGAGGACCTCTACAAAAAAACAAACAAACCACCCGGTCACACCAGACGCAGCAGCCCGGGCCTGAGACCCACCATCACCCAGGCACCCCCCTCAACAGGGGAAAAGCACCCCCCCCACCGCACGCCCCAACACCCTAAAGAAAACAACCACCTGCGGACACCCTGGAGGTCCCAGAGCAACAAGCCTGGCACCAGGACCTGCACCAACCCACCCATACTGTGGCATGTCCAGGGCAACCCAGCCCCCCCGGGCGCAAGGCAGCGCCCAGCCACCAGGGCCCAGGCCCAGCACCACCACCCACGCCAGAGCGGCCCAGCCACCCGGTACAGAGCCAGCAGCCACCACCCCAAGGCCCCTAAGGGACCCCGCCCCACACAGCAAGACATCCCCACCCGCAAGCCCCCAAAACTGCCCTCCAAGCCCGACACACAGTCCCCCCCAGCAATGACCAACCCGGTCCCCACGACCCGAGAGACCACCAGACGCCCAAAGCCACACAGCCCCCCCCAGCACACACCCAACCGCCCAGAGCGACGGGACAGCAACCCACCACCACCACTATGTGATAAAGCTAATCAGCGGGGACCAGAGAGAATGAAATTCAGCCAATTGATGTTTTGAGGAGGCAGACATTGTTTCCATGCTAATATAATCTAAAATAACATTTCTAAACTGCTTAATACACAGACTGTTTTTCGCTTTCCAGGTCATGAGAATAGTTTTCTTTGCGATACATAACACTGCGAGGACCATGCAAACAAGCAGAGAAAAAACAAACACACAAACAAACAAAAACAAGCACAAGTAGTGGCAATCGCATACAACACAACTGTGCATATAGATGACCTGAGGCGACATGGTAATACATCAACTGCTACTGGACTAATGAATGTGTATTGTGTGTGTGAGAACATGCAACACCCATGGCACAGGACCTACATGATAACCGTGCTTAGTTATGAGTGTATAAGTGTACACGGCCACAATCCACAGCCCCCCCAAGCAATCAGAAACAGGCAGAGAGGCCCATAAGACCCAGGCCACCAGCAGCCCCCACGGAGCACAGAACCCAGGATGCCCACCGCAGGGACAACCACGCATCCACCCAGAAGACAGCAGTGGAAGCCCCCGGACAGAGCCCCCATAAGCATAGGGCAGAGGCGCCCGGGAGCCAGGGGCAACAGCCCACCGACCCCACCAGGCCCCAGCCGCCCAGACATGGGCCGTGCACCGGACCCGGCCCCAGGAGCCCGAGCGCCCCAAAACCCCCCGGCAGAGGCCCCACCCAATACCCGGGAGGGCCAAGCGCCCCAGACAGCCACGCAGTGGGTCAGCGCCTGCCCCAGTGCCCCTGGCCAAGAGCCCTGGCAGTCAAGACGTGCCCACAGGTGGGTGAAGTCGCGAGGAGTGGGGAGAGGCAACGCCGCCCCCCCATTGGGAGAAGCACAGGCAGGCCAGGCGACAGCAAGTCCCAGACCCAGGCCCAATCATCACCACACACACTTTCACGTCCCATACATCCACACGTCATCCCTCCCTTGACTCCGCTGGGGTCTAGCACAGTGGGCACACCATGGGGCCAGCAGCCCCCCAGCCACCACAGACCCTGAACCAGCAGAATAATTAATTCCTCCTGGCCACTCCTTCCCGAGCAGCAACCAGGAAGCAGGGGTGTGAGAAGACCCCTCCCCTCACCCTTCTGGCTCTTCAATATTTTCTAATAGTGAGCGATTAAAATTGAGGGGCAGCCAACCTTGTAGAACTGGGAGCGCAGCCCTCTGGGCAGCCTACATACCCAAAGAGCCCCGTCCACCAGATGCCACTCAGTGCAACCACCCCCCAAGACCTAATGTGTGTGTGTGTGTGTGTTTGATAAGTAGTGATGTCTAAGGTGTAATTAAAACAGGGGCGGGGAACTGCAGAGTGCAGCCAAGGGGACCACCTACGTGGCCCCATCCACTACACCCCACAGAACACACACGCCCCCCAAAACCCTTCATGTGTGAGTGTGTGCTGTGTACAGGAGCCAAAAGGGAGAGGGGTATGGGGATATACACCGGGAGAGCTAGTCTCCCCCAGAGAGGGCAGCCAGGGACTGGCTGCAATAGGCACCCCCGCTACCTGGGACCCAGCACAGGGCAGGAGGGCCTGATGTCCACCAGGCTCGGGGCTTGCAGCGACCATATTCCGGGAGCTACTGTACCCCCAGAAGGTACCCACCCCGCCCAACCCCACTCAACCCAACCCCATCCCACCCCGGAGGACCTCTACAAAAAAACAAACAAACCACCCGGTCACACCAGACGCAGCAGCCCGGGCCTGAGACCCACCATCACCCAGGCCCCCCCTTCAACAGGGGAAAAGCACCCCCCCCACCGCACGCCCCAACACCCTAAAGAAAACAACCACCTGCGGACACCCTGGAGGTCCCAGAGCAACAAGCCTGGCACCAGGACCTGCACCAACCCAGCCATACTGTGGCATGTCCAGGGCAACCCAGCCCCCCCGGGCGCAAGGCAGCGCCCAGCCACCAGGGCCCAGGCCCAGCACCACCACCCACGCCAGAGCGGCCCAGCCACCCGGTACAGAGCCAGCAGCCACCACCCCAAGGCCCCTAAGGGACCCCGCCCCACACAGCAAGACAGCCCCACCCGCAAGCCCCCAAAACTGCCCTCCAAGCCCGACACACAGTCCCCCCCAGCAATGACCAACCCGGTCCCCACGACCCGAGAGACCACCAGACGCCCAAAGCCACACAGCCCCCCCCCCCAGCACACACCCAACCGCCCAGAGCGATGGGACAGCAACCCACCACCACCACTATGTGATAAAGCTAATCAGCGGGGACCAGAGAGAATGAAATTCAGCCAATTGATGTTTTGAGGAGGCAGACATTGTTTCCATGCTAATATAACTCTCCCAGTGTATATCCCCATACCCCTCTCCCTTTTGGCTCCTGTACACAGCACGCTGTGTGCCCGCTGCGCTACACCCCAGCGGAGTCAAGGGAGGGAGGACGTGTGGATGTGTGGATGTATGGGACGTCAAAGTGTGTGTGGTGATGATTGGGCCTGGGTCTGGGACTTGCCGTCGCCTAGTCTGCCTGTGCTTCTCCCAATAGGGGGGCGGCGTTGCCTCTCCCCACTGCTCGCAACTTCACCCACCTGTGGGCACGTCGTGACTCCCAGTAACTTGGCCAGGGAAGCTGGGGCAGGCGCTTGACCCACTGCGTGGCTGTCTGTGGTGCTTGGCCCTCCCGGGTATTGGGTGGGGCCTCTGCCGGGGGGTTTTGGGGCGTTTTGGGTTCCTGGGGCCCGGGTCCGTGGCCTGGTGGGGTCGGTGGGCTGTTGTCCCTGGCTCCCGGGGGGCCTCTGCCCTATGCTTATGGGGGCTCTGTCCGGGGGCTTCCACTGCTGTCTACTGGGTGGATGCGTGGTTGTCCCTGCGGTGGGCATCCTGGGTTCTGTGCTCCGTGGGGGCTGCTGGTGGCCTGGGTCTTGTGGGCCTCTCTGCCTGCTTCTGATTGCTTGGGGGGGGCTGTGGATTGTGGCACTCATAACTAAGCACGGTTATCATGTAGGTCCTGTGCCATGGGTGTTGCATGTTCCCCCCACACACACACACACAACACACATTCATTAGTCCAGTAGCAGTTGATGTATTACCATGTCGCCTCAGGTCATCTATATCCACAGTTGTGTTGTATGCGATTGCCACTACTTGTGCTTGTTGTTGTTTGTTTGTGTGTTTGTTTGTTCTCTGCTTGTCTGCTTTCAGGTGCTCCTGGTGGCGCAAAGGCTGGATTCGCAACAGAGACCATGGATTATTGTCTGTTTTGTTTTTTTACAGGTGTAGCAGCTGGTTGTCTGGTTTTTGTTTCTTTTTTTGTTCTGTTTCCTCTTCTTTCCTTTTCCCCCGGTCCGGTTCAGTTCCATTACATGTTATATATAACAAGAAATAAATAAATGGGCATCAAGGGGAGCTTTACATTTATAAAACTTCCCTTGGCAAAGCAAATCAGTTTGGCATAAAAGGTATTCACAATTCTGCTGCCATAATGCTGAACAGAACAAGGGAAAAAAGTGAAGGAATTCATTTTACAGCTAAATCCTCATAAAGAGCGTATTGCTCAACCATAAGTGTGGTTCTTTCTCATACAAGGTTATACAAAGAAGTTTATGTTTGAAACCAGCTTAAACATGGACAAATATGAAGGACAAAGCAGTTTTAACTTGGTTTGAGTGAAGCAATTCATTTTATGGCAATATCTGAAATCTTGACTATCTCCTTAAAAGAAAGCGAATTTCGGATTCCAGAAGAACAAGTGTGGTTCTTTTTCATATAAGGTAATATAAAGAAGTTTATACTCGAAACCAGCTTAGACATGGATAAATAAGAAGGACAAAGCCGTTTTAACTTGGTTGAAGTGAAGGATTTCATTTTACAGCAAAATCCTGAAACGTGCATTACTCCTCATAAGGAGTGTATTGCTCAAACATGTGTTGTTTTTTTCTCATACAAGATTATAAAAAGAAATTTATGTTTGAAACCATCTTAGACATGGATAAATAAGAAGGACAAAGCAGTTTTAACTTGGTTGAAGTGAAGGATTTCATTTTACAGCAAAATCCTGAAACGTGCATTACTCCTCATAAGGAGTGTATTGCTCAAACATGTGTTGTTTTTTTCTCATACAAGATTATAAAAAGAAATTTATGTTTGAAACCATCTTAAACATGGATAAATATGAAGGACAAAGCAGTTTTAACTTGGTTTGAGTGAAGCAATTTATTTTATGGCAATATCTGAAATCTTGACTATCTACTTAAAAGAAAGCGAATTTCGGATTCCAGAAGAACAAGTGTGGTTCTTTCTCATATAAGGTAATATAAAGAAGTTTATACTCGAAACCAGCTTAGACATGGATAAATAAGAAGGACAAAGCAGTTTTAACTTGGTTGAAGTGAAGGATTTCATTTTACAGCAAAATCCTGAAACGTGCATTACTCCTCATAAGGAGTGTATTGCTCAAACATGTGTTTTTTTCTCATACAAGATTATAAAAAGAAATTTATGTTTGAAACCATCTTAAACATGGACAAATATGAAGGACAAAGCAGTTTTAACTTGGTTTGAGTGAAGCAATTCATTTTATGGCAATATCTGAAATCTTCACTATCTCCTTGAAAGAAAGCGAATTTCGGATTCTAGAAGAACAAGTGTGGTTCTTTCTCATATAAGGTAATATAAAGAAGTTTATACTCGAAACCAGCTTAGACATGGATAAATAAGAAGGACAAAGCAGTTTTAACTTGGTTGAAGTGAAGGATTTCATTTTACAGCAAAATCCTGAAACGTGCATTACTTCTCATAAGGAGTGTATTGCTCAAACATGTGTTTTTTTCTCATACAAGATTATAAAAAGAAATTTATGTTTGAAACCATCTTAAACATTGACAAATATGAAGGACAAAGCAGTTTTAACTTGGTTTGAGTGAAGCAATTCATTTTATGGCAATATCTGAAATCTTCACTATCTCCTTGAAAGAAAGCGAATTTCGGATTCTAGAAGAACAAGTGTGGTTCTTTCTCATATAAGGTAATATAAAGAAGTTTATACTCGAAACCAGCTTAGACATGGATAAATAAGAAGGACAAAGCAGTTTTAACTTGGTTGAAGTGAAGGATTTCATTTTACAGCAAAATCCTGAAACGTGCATTACTTCTCATAAGGAGTGTATTGCTCAAACATGTGTTTTTTTCTCATACAAGATTATAAAAAGAAATTTATGTTTGAAACCATCTTAAACATTGACAAAAATGAAGGACAAAGCAGTTTTAACTTGGTTTGAGTGAAGCAATTCATTTTATGGCAATATCTGAAATCTTCACTATCTCCTTGAAAGAAAGCGAATTTCGGATTCTAGAAGAACAAGTGTGGTTCTTTCTCATATAAGGTAATATAAAGAAGTTTATACTCGAAACCAGCTTAGACATGGATAAATAAGAAGGACAAACCAGTTTTAACTTGGTTGAAGTAAAGGATTTCATTTTACAGCAAAATCCTGAAACGTGCATTACTCCTCATAAGGAGTGTATTGCTCAAACATGTGTTTTTTTCTCATACAAGATTATAAAAAGAAATTTATGTTTGAAACCATCTTAAACATTGACAAATATGAAGGACAAAGCAGTTTTAACTTGGTTTGAGTGAAGCAATTCATTTTATGGCAATATCTGAAATCTTCACTATCTCCTTGAAAGAAAGCGAATTTCGGATTCTAGAAGAACAAGTGTGGTTCTTTCTCATATAAGGTAATATAAAGAAGTTTATACTCGAAACCAGCTTAGACATGGATAAATAAGAAGGACAAAGCAGTTTTAACTTGGTTGAAGTGAAGGATTTCATTTTACAGCAAAATCCTGAAACGTGCATTACTTCTCATAAGGAGTGTATTGCTCAAACATGTGTTTTTTTCTCATACAAGATTATAAAAAGAAATTTATGTTTGAAACCATCTTAAACATTGACAAATATGAAGGACAAAGCAGTTTTAACTTGGTTTGAGTGAAGCAATTCATTGTATGGCAATATCTGAAATCTTCACTATCTCCTTGAAAGAAAGCGAATTTCGGATTCTAGAAGAACAAGTGTGGTTCTTTCTCATATAAGGTAATATAAAGAAGTTTATACTCGAAACCAGCTTAGACATGGATAAATAAGAAGGACAAAGCAGTTTTAACTTGGTTGAAGTGAAGGATTTCATTTTACAGCAAAATCCTGAAACGTGCATTACTCCTCATAAGGAGTGTATTGCTCATACAAGAGTGTATTTTCTCATACAAGATTATAAAAAGAAATTTATGTTTGAAACCATCTTAAACATTGACAAATATGAAGGACAAAGCAGTTTTAACTTGGTTTGAGTGAAGCAATTCATTTTATGGCAATATCTGAAATCTTCACTATCTCCTTGAAAGAAAGCGAATTTCGGATTCTAGAAGAACAAGTGTGGTTCTTTCTCATATAAGGTAATATAAAGAAGTTTATCATTGAAACCAGCGTAGACGTGGATAAATATGAAGGACAAAGCAGTTTTAACTTGGTTTAAGTGAAGGAATTCATAGTTAGCAGTTCCTTGATGAGGGATATTTCAGATACCAAAATCCATTTTCTAAAGAGAAATAAAGAGAAAACAATCACTTCTGTTAAAGACTGAAAAAGAAATGTCACCCATGAAATCAACAATGCTTTTAGGGACTTCTATAAAACCTTATATTCATCACAAAATGATCCATCAGACAGTAACATAGATCAGTTTCTTAGTAATATCAACCTTCCAAAATTACAAACCGAACAGGCAATGGCTCTGGATTCACCTCTCTCAATAGGAGAACTCCATGAAGCCCTTCAACATATGCCTAGTAACAAAGCCCCGGGTGGCCACCAGATGGTTTTCCAGCAGAGTTCTACAAAGAATTGTGGACTGTTTTGGCACTGCATTTCACAAAATGGTATTACAAGTTAAGCAGAATGGCAGATTATCCCCACACATGAACTCTGCTAACATTATCCTGCTACAGAAACCAGGAAAAGACCCCATACTTCCATCCAGCTACCGCCCAATATCTCTAATAAATGCAGACCTCAAAATAATTTGTAAAGTCCTCGCCAAAAGAATAGAAAAAATAACTCCACTTATAATACATCCTGACCAGACAGGTTTCATAAAGGGTAGACGATCATCCACTAACACTCGCAGGCTAATTAATCTCATAGACTATTCTACCATCGACAACCTGGAAACCACAATAGTCTCTCTAGATGCAGAAAAAGCATTTGATCGAGTGAACTGGAAATTTTTATTCGCAGCATTAAAAAAATTCGGGTTTGGGTCACACTTCATCAACTGGATAAGGATATTATAAAGCTCCCCAAATGCAAGTGTCAGGACAAATGATCAAACTTCTCCAAGCTTCAGTCTGCAGAGAGGTACAAGACAGGGTTGCCCACTTTCTCCATCACTTTTTGCTATTTTCATCGAACCTTTTGCAGCTGCTATCAGACAAGATAGAAATATTAAAGGCATCCAACCCCAAAATATTGAGCATAAAATAAGTCTTTATGCTGATGATGTATTACTTTTCCTCCACAACTCACAGACATCTCTCACTCACACGATCACACTCATAAATAAATTCTCAGCACTTTCTGACTACTCTATCAATTGGTCTAAGACCACAGTTCTGCCCATTAACTGTAGGGTCCAGAATATACCTGCGATCACTTTACAGTCAGGAAATATTAGATATTTAGGCATAAACATTTCCTCCAGGCTCTCAGAGCTAACAAAGCTAAATTATGTGCAATTATTAAAGACAGTAGAGGACGATCTCTCTCGTTGGAAGTCCTTACCTATATCACTTATGGGGAGAGTTACAACCATTAAAATGATGATACTACCAAAAGTTAACTATTTGTTCTCAATGATCCCCATAAAACCATCTGCTATTTGGTTTAAGTCACTAGATTAATGCATCTCCAAATTTCTGTGGAAAAACAAACCACCACGTATTAGTTTAAAAACGCTACAGAAAACCAAGGAAAGTGGTTGATTAGATTTACCTCATTTTCAGCGCTATTCCTTAGCCAATAGGTTACAGTATATATCAAAATGGTTTAAACCTCCCCCCTGAGCTGTCACCTTATCGTGGTGGGGGAGTTTGCGTGCCCCAATGAGTCTGGGAGCTATGTTGCCCGGGGCTTTAAGCCCCTGGTAGGGTCACCCAAGGCAAACAGATCCTAGATGAGGGACCAGACAAAGAACAGCTCAAAAGACTCCTTATGATGAACAAAAAATTTGGACCTCGTGATCCCTTGCCCGGATATGGGACACCGGGGCCTCCCCTTGGAGCCAGGCCCGGGGGTGGGGCCCGGCAGCGGGCGCCTGGTGGCCGGGTCTGTGCCCATGGGGCTCGGTCGGGCATAGCCCGAAATGATTACGTGGGTCCCCCTTCCGACGGGCTCACCACCCGTGGGAGGGGCCAAGGGGGTCGGGTGCGATGTGAGCTGGGTAGCAGCCGAAGGCAGAGGCCTTGGCGGTCTGATCCTCGGCTACTGAAGCTAGCTCTTGGGACGTGGAATGTCACCTCTCTGTTGGGGAAGGAGCCGGAGCTGGTGCGCGAGGCTGAGCGGTTCCGGCTAGATATAGTCGGACTCGCCTCGACGCACGGCTTGGGCTCTGGAACCAGTCCTCTTGAGAGGGGTTGGACTCTCTTCCACTCTGGAGTTGCCCGTGGTGAGAGGCGCAGAGCAGGTGTGGGCATACTTATTGCCCCCCGGCTGTGTGCCAGTACATTGGGGTTTACCCCAGTGAACGAGAGGGTAGCCTCCCTCCGCCTTCGGGTGGGGGGACGAGTCCTGACTGTTGTTTGTGCCTATGCGCCAAACAGCAGTTCAGAGTACCCACCCTTTTTGGAGTCTCTGGGGGAGGCACTGGAGAATGCTCCTACCGGAGACTCCCTCGTTCTGCTGGGGGACTTCAATGCTCACGTGGGCAATGACAGTGAGACCTGGAGGGGTGTGATTGGGAGGAACGGCCCCCCCGATCTGAACCAGAGTGGTGTTATGTTGTTGGACTTCTGTGCTGGTCATGGACTGTCCATAACGAACACCATGTTCAGACATAAGGGTGTCCATATGTGCACTTGGCACCAGGACACCCTTGGCCGCAGTTCGATGATCGACTTTGTGGTTGTATCATCGGACTTGCGGCCGTATGTCCTGGACACTCGGGTGAAGAGAGGGGCGGAGCTGTCAACTGATCACCACCTGGTGGTGAGTTGGCTCCGCTGGTGGGGGAGGATGCCGATCAGACCTGGCAGGCCCAAACGTATTGTGAGGGTCTGCTGGGAGCGTTTGTCAGAATCCCCCGTCAGAAGGAGCTTTAACTCCCACCTCCGGAAGAGCTTCAACCATATCCCGGGGGAGGTGGGGGACATTGAGTCCGAATGGGCCATGTTCCGTGACTCCATTGCCGAGGCAGCTGATCGGAGTTGTGGCCGTAAGGTGGTCGGTGCCTGTCGTGGCGGCAACCCTCGAACCTGCTGGTGGACACCAGTGGTGAGGGAGGCCGTCAAGCTGAAGAAGGAGTCCTATCGGGCCTTTTTGGCCAGTGGGACCCTGGAAGCAGCTGATAGGTACCGACAGGCCAGACGGGCTGCGGCTTCGGCGGTTGCTGAGGCAAAAACTCGGGCCTGGGAGGAGTTCGGTGAGACCATGGAGAACGATTTCCGGACGGCCTCGAAGAGATTCTGGTCCACCATCCGGCGTCTCAGGGGGGGGAAGCGGCTCACAGTCAACACTGTTTACAGTGGGGACGGGGCTTTGCTGACCTCAACTAGGGATGTTGTGAGTCGGTGGGGGGAGTACTTCGAGGAACTCCTCAATCCTACCAACACGTGCTCGGAAGAGGCAGAGTCGGAGAGCTCGGAGACGGGGCCTCCCATTTCTGGGGCTGAGGTTGCCGAGGTGGTCAAAAAGCTCCTCGGTGGCAAGGCCCCGGGGGTGGATGAGGTCCGTCCTGAGTTTCTCAAGGCTCTGGATGTTGTAGGGCTGTCTTGGCTGACACGCCTCTGCAGCATCGCGTGGACATCGGGGACAGTGCCTCTGGACTGGCAGATTGGGGTGGTGGTCCCCCTCTTTAAAAAGGGGGACCGGAGGGTGTGTTCCAACTATAGGGGTATCACACTCCTCAGCCTCCCTGGTAAGGTCTATTCGGGGGTATTGGAGAGGAGGATCCGTCGGATAATCGAGCCTCGGATTCAGGAGATGCAGTGTGGCTTTCGTCCTGGCCGTGGAACAGTGGACCAGCTCTATACCCTCGGCAGGATCCTGGAGGGTGCATGGGAGTTCGCCCAACCAGTCTACATGTGTTTTGTGGACTTGGAGAAAGCGTTCGACCGTGTCCCTCGTGGAGTCCTGTGGGGGGTGCTCCGGGAATATGGAGTGCCGGACCCCTTGATAGGGGCCGTTCGGTCTCTGTATGACCGGTGCCAGAGTTTGGTCCGCATTGCCGGCAGTAAGTCGGATACGTTTCCGGTGAGAGTTGGACTCCGTCAGGGCTGCCCTTTGTCACCGATTCTGTTCCTAACTTTTATGGACAGAATTTCTAGGCGCAGCCAGGGTGTTGAGGGTGTCCGATTTGGCGACCTCAGAATCGGGTCTCTGCTTTTTGCAGATGATGTGGTTCTGTTAGCGTCGTCAGGCCGTGACCTTCAACTCTCACTGGAGCGATTCGCAGCCGAGTGTGAAGCGGCTGGGATGAGAATCAGCACCTCCAAATCCGAGACTATGGTTCTCAGCCGGAAAAGGGTGGAATGCTCTCTCCGGGTCGGGAATGAGATCCTTCCCCAAGTGGAGGAGTTCAAGTATCTCGGGGTCTTGTTCACGAGTGAGGGACGAATGGAGCGGGAGATTGACGGGCGGATCGGTGCGGCGTCTGCAGTGTTGCGGGCTCTGCACCGACCCGTCGTTGTGAAGAGGGAGCTGAGCCAGAAGGCAAAGCTCTCTACTTACTGGTCAATCTACGTTCCCATCCTCACCTATGGTCACGAGTTGTGGGTAGTGACCGAAAGAACAAGATCGCGAATACAAGCGGCCGAAATGGGTTTCCTCCGCAGGGTGTCTGGGCTCTCCCTTAGAGATAGGGTGAGAAGCTCAGTCATCCGGGAGGGGCTCGGAGTAGAACCGCTGCTCCTCCGCATTGAGAGGAGTCAGATGAGGTGGCTCGGGCATCTGGTTAGGATGCCCCCTGGGCGCCTCCCTGGGGAGGTGTTCCGGGCACGTCCCACTGGGAGGAGACCCCGGGGAAGACCCAGGACACGCTGGAGAGACTATGTCTCTCGGCTGGCCTGGGAACGCCTCGGGGTCCCCCCGGAAGAGCTGGAAGAAGTGGCCGGGGACAGAGACGTCTGGGTTTCTCTGCTCAAGCTGCTGCCCCCGCGACCCGACCCCCGGATAAGCGGCAGATGATGGATGGATGGATGGATGGTTTAAACCTAGCCCAATAGATGAACCACACAGCTTCTGGCCACAAATATGTTTGAACACCTTTAGAATGACTCGAAATCCTAATTTACAGCTCATACAATACAAAATTCTTCATAGAACACACTATACAGGACAAAGGATGTTCAGGATGGGTCTAACACACTCTAACATCTGCTCACATTGCACAGATAACACACCTGATGATTATGCACACGCTTTGTGGTTTTGTGCGCCTGTCCAGAAGTTCTGGTTTGAAGTGTGTACGGACCTATCAACATGGCTAAAGTGTAGCATTCCTGCATGCTGGGTGACTTAGACAACATCAACATGGAAATTAACTCAGCACACATGGTCCTCACAGTGTTATGTATCGCAAAGAAAACTATTGTCATGAACTGGAAAGTGAAGAATAATCTGTGTATTAACCTGTTTAGAAATGTTCTTTTAGATTATATTAGCATGGAAACAATGTCTGCCTCCTTAAAACATCAATTGGCTGAATTTCATTCTCTCTGGTCCCCGCTGATTAACTGTGTGGCTTCGGGCGTCTGGTGGTCTCTCGGGTCGTGGGGACCGGGTTGGTCATTGCTGGGGGGGACTGTGTGTCGGGCTTGGAGGGCAGTTTTGGGGGCTTGCGGGTGGGGCTGTCTTGCTGTGTGGGGCGGGGTCCCTTAGGGGCCTTGGGGTGGTGGCTGCTGGCTCTGTACCGGGTGGCCGGGCCGCTCTGGCGTGGGTGGTAGTGCTGGGCCTGGGCCCTGGTGGCTGGGCGCTGCCTTGCGCCCGGGGGGGCTGGGTTGCCCTGGACATGCCACAGTATGGGTGGGTTAGTGCAGGTCCTGGTGCCAGGCTTGTTGCTCTGGGACCTCCAGGGTGTCCGCAGGTGGTTGTTTTCTTTAGGGTGTTGGGGCCTGGGTGATGGTGGATCTCAGGCCCGGGCTGCTGCGTCTGGTGTGACCGGGTGGTTTGTTTGTTGTTGTTTGTTTGTTTTTTTGTAGAGGTCCTCCGGGGTGGGATGGGGTTGGTTGAGTGGGGTTGGACGGGGTGGGTACTTTCTGGGGGTACAGTAGCTCCCGGAATATGGTCGCTGCAAGGCCCGAGCCTGGTGGACATCAGGCCCTCTTGATGTCCTGATGTGTTGGGTCCGAGGTAGCGGGGTGCCTATTGCAGCCAGTCCCTGGCTGCCCTCTCTGGGGGAGACTAGCTCTCCCGGTGTATATCCCCATACCCCTCTCCCTTTTGGCTCCTGTACACAGCACACACTCACACATGAAGAGTTTTGGGGGCGTGTGTGTTCTGTGGGGTGTATTGGATGGGGCCACGTAGGTGGTCCCCTTGGCTGCACTCTGCAGTTCCCCGCCCCTGTTTTAATTACACCTTAGACATCACTACTTATCAAACACACACACACACACACATTAGGTCTTGGGGGGTGGTTGCACTGAGTGGCATCTGGTGGACGGGGCTCTTTGGGTATGTAGGCTGCCCAGAGGGCCGCGCTCCCAGTTCTACAAGGTTGGCTGCCCCTCAATTTTAATCGCTCACTATTAGAAAATATTGAAGAGCCAGAAGGGTGAGGGGAGGGGTCTTCTCACACCCCTGCTTCCTGGTTGCTGCTCGGGAAGGAGTGGCCAGGAGGAATTAATTATTCTGCTCGTTCAGGGTCTGTGGTGGCTGGGGGGCTGCTGGCCCCATGGTGTGCCCACTGTGCTAGACCCCAGCGGAGTCAAGGGAGGGATGACGTGTGGATGTATGGGACGTGAAAGTGTGTGTGGTGATGATTGGGCCTGGGTCTGGGACTTGCTGTCGCCTGGCCTGCCTGTGCTTCTCCCAATGGGGGGGCGGCGTTGCCTCTCCCCACTCCTCGCGACTTCACCCACCTGTGGGCACGTCTTGACTGCCAGGGCTCTTGGCCAGGGGCACTGGGACAGGCGCTGACCCACTGCGTGGCTGTCTGGGGCGCTTGGCCCTCCCGGGTATTGGGTGGGGCCTCTGCCGGGGGGTTTTGGGGCGCTCGGGCTCCTGGGGCCGGGTCCGGTGCACGGCCCATGTCTGGGCGGCTGGGGCCTGGTGGGGTCGGTGGGCTGTTGCCCCTGGCTCCCGGGCGCCTCTGCCCTATGCTTATGGGGGCTCTGTCCGGGGGCTTCCACTGCTGTCTTCTGGGTGGATGCATGGTTGTCCCTGCGGTGGGCATCCTGGGTTCTGTGCTCCGTGGGGGCTGCTGGTGGCCTGGGTCTTGTGGGCCTCTCTGCCTGTTTCTGATTGCTTGGGGGGGCTGTGGATTGTGGCCGTGTACACTTATACACTCATAAGTAAGAACGGTTATCATGTAGGTCCTGTGCCATGGGTGTTGCATGTTCTCACACACACACACACAATACACATTCATTAGTCCAGTAGCAGTTGATGTATTACCATGTCGCCTCAGGTCATCTATATGCACAGTTGTGATGTATGCGATTGCCACTACTTGTGCTTGTTTTTGTTTGTTTGTGTGTTTGTTTTTTCTCTGCTTGTTTGCATGGTCCTCGCAGTGTTATGTATCGCAAAGAAAACTATTCTCATGAACTGGAAAGCGAAAAACAGTCTGTGTATTAAGCAGTTTAGAAATGTTATTTTAGATCATATTAGCATGGAAACAATGTCTGCCTCCTCAAAACATCAATTGGCTGAATTTCATTCTCTCTGGTCCCCGCTGATTAGCTTTATCACATAGTGGTGGTGGTGGGTTGCTGTACCGTCGCTCTGGGCGGTTGGGTGTGTGCTGGGGGGGGGCTGTGTGGCTTTGGGCATCTGGTGGTCTCTCGGGTCGTGGGGACCGGGTTGGTCATTGCTGGGGGGGACTGTGTGTCGGGCTTGGAGGGCAGTTTTGGGGGCTTGCGGGTGGGGCTGTCTTGCTGTGTGGGGCGGGGTCCCTTAGGGGCCTTGGGGTGGTGGCTGCTGGCTCTGTACCGGGTGGCTGGGCCGCTCTGGCGTGGGTGGTGGTGCTGGGCCTGGGCCCTGGTGGCTGGGTTGCCCTGGACATGCCACAGTATGGGTGGGTTGGTGCAGGTCCTGGTGCCAGGCTTGTTGCTCTGGGACCTCCAGGGTGTCCGCAGGTGGTTGTTTTCTTTAGGGTGTTGGGGCGTGCGGTGGGGGGGGTGCTTTTCCCCTGTTGAGGGGGGGGCCTGGGTGATGGTGGGTCTCAGGCCCGGGCTGCTGCGTCTGGTGTGACCGGGTGGTTTGTTTGTTGTTGTTTGTTTGTTTTTTTGTAGAGGTCCTCCGGGCTGGGATGGGGTTGGGTTGAGTGGGGTTGGACGGGGTGGGTACTTTCTGGGGGTACAGTAGCTCCCGGAATATGGTCGCTGCAAGCCCCGAGCCTGGTGGACATCAGGCCCTCTTGATGTCTTGATGTGTTGGGTCCGAGGTAGCGGGTGCCTATTGCAGCCAGTCCCTGGCTGCCCTCTCTGGGGGAGACTAGCTCTCCCAGTGTATATCCCCATACCCCTCTCCCTTTTGGCTCCTGTACACAGCACACACTCACACATGAAGAGTTTTGGGGGCGTGTGTGTTCTGTGGGGTGTATTGGATGGGGCCACGTAGGTGGTCCCCTTGGCTGCACTCTGCAGTTCCCCGCCCCTGTTTTAATTACACCTTAGACATCACTACTTATCAAACACACACACACACACACATTAGGTCTTGGGGGGTGGTTGCACTGAGTGGCATCTGGTGGACGGGGCTCTTTGGGTATGTAGGCTGCCCAGAGGGCCGCGCTCCCAGTTCTACAAGGTTGGCTGCCCCTCAATTTTAATCGCTCACTATTAGAAAATATTGAAGAGCCAGAAGGGTGAGGGGAGGGGTCTTCTCACACCCCTGCTTCCTGGTTGCTGCTCGGGAAGGAGTGGCCAGGAGGAATTAATTATTCTGCTGGTTCAGGGTCTGTGGTGGCTGGGGGGCTGCTGGCCCCATGGTGTGCCCACTGTGCTAGACCCCAGCGGAGTCAAGGGAGGGATGACGTGTGGATGTGTGGATGTATGGGACGTGAAAGTGTGTGTGGTGATGATTGGGCCTGGGTCTGGGACTTGCTGTCGCCTGGCCTGCCTGTGCTTCTCCCAATGGGGGGGCGGCGTTGCCTCTCCCCACTCCTCGCGACTTCACCCACCTGTGGGCACGTCTTGACTGCCAGGGCTCTTGGCCAGGGGCACTGGGGCAGGCGCTGACCCACTGCGTGGCTGTCTGGGGCGCTTGGCCCTCCCGGGTATTGGGTGGGGCCTCTGCCGGGGGGTTTTGGGGCGCTCGGGCTCCTGGGGCCGGGTCCGGTGCACGGCCCATGTCTGGGCGGCTGGGGCCTGGTGGGGTCGGTGGGCTGTTGCCCCTGGCTCCCGGGCGCCTCTGCCCTATGCTTATGGGGGCTCTGTCCGGGGGCTTCCACTGCTGTCTTCTGGGTGGATGCGTGGTTGTCCCTGTGGTGGGCATCCTGGGTTCTGTGCTCCGTGGGGGCTGCTGGTGGCCTGGGTCTTGTGGGCCTCTCTGCCTGTTTCTGATTGCTTGGGGGGGCTGTGGATTGTGGCCGTGTACACTTATACACTCATAAGTAAGAACGGTTATCATGTAGGTCCTGTGCCATGGGTGTTGCATGTTCTCACACACACACACACAATACACATTCATTAGTCCAGTAGCAGTTGATGTATTACCATGTCGCCTCAGGTCATCTATATGCACAGTTGTGATGTATGCGATTGCCACTACTTGTGCTTGTTTTTGTTTGTTTGTGTGTTTGTTTTTTCTCTGCTTGTTTGCATGGTCCTCGCAGTGTTATGTATCGCAAAGAAAACTATTCTCATGAACTGGAAAGCGAAAAACAGTCTGTGTATTAAGCAGTTTAGAAATGTTATTTTAGATCATATTAGCATGGAAACAATGTCTGCCTCCTCAAAACATCAATTGGCTGAATTTCATTCTCTCTGGTCCCCGCTGATTAGCTTTATCACATAGTGGTGGTGGTGGGTTGCTGTCCCGTCGCTCTGGGCGGTTGGGTGTGTGCTGGGGGGGGGCTGTGTGGCTTTGGGCATCTGGTGGTCTCTCGGGTCGTGGGGACCGGGTTGGTCATTGCTGGGGGGGACTGTGTGTCGGGCTTGGAGGGCAGTTTTGGGGGCTTGCGGGTGGGGCTGTCTTGCTGTGTGGGGCGGGGTCCCTTAGGGGCCTTGGGGTGGTGGCTGCTGGCTCTGTACCGGGTGGCTGGGCCGCTCTGGCGTGGGTGGTGGTGCTGGGCCTGGGCCCTGGTGGCTGGGTTGCCCTGGACATGCCACAGTATGGGTGGGTTGGTGCAGGTCCTGGTGCCAGGCTTGTTGCTCTGGGACCTCCAGGGTGTCCGCAGGTGGTTGTTTTCTTTAGGGTGTTGGGGCGTGCGGTGGGGGGGGTGCTTTTCCCCTGTTGAGGGGGGGGCCTGGGTGATGGTGGGTCTCAGGCCCGGGCTGCTGCGTCTGGTGTGACCGGGTGGTTTGTTTGTTGTTGTTTGTTTGTTTTTTTGTAGAGGTCCTCCGGGCTGGGATGGGGTTGGGTTGAGTGGGGTTGGACGGGGTGGGTACTTTCTGGGGGTACAGTAGCTCCCGGAATATGGTCGCTGCAAGCCCCGAGCCTGGTGGACATCAGGCCCTCTTGATGTCTTGATGTGTTGGGTCCGAGGTAGCGGGTGCCTATTGCAGCCAGTCCCTGGCTGCCCTCTCTGGGGGAGACTAGCTCTCCCAGTGTATATCCCCATACCCCTCTCCCTTTTGGCTCCTGTACACAGCACACACTCACACATGAAGAGTTTTGGGGGCGTGTGTGTTCTGTGGGGTGTATTGGATGGGGCCACGTAGGTGGTCCCCTTGGCTGCACTCTGCAGTTCCCCGCCCCTGTTTTAATTACACCTTAGACATCACTACTTATCAAACACACACACACACACACATTAGGTCTTGGGGGGTGGTTGCACTGAGTGGCATCTGGTGGACGGGGCTCTTTGGGTATGTAGGCTGCCCAGAGGGCCGCGCTCCCAGTTCTACAAGGTTGGCTGCCCCTCAATTTTAATCGCTCACTATTAGAAAATATTGAAGAGCCAGAAGGGTGAGGGGAGGGGTCTTCTCACACCCCTGCTTCCTGGTTGCTGCTCGGGAAGGAGTGGCCAGGAGGAATTAATTATTCTGCTGGTTCAGGGTCTGTGGTGGCTGGGGGGCTGCTGGCCCCATGGTGTGCCCACTGTGCTAGACCCCAGCGGAGTCAAGGGAGGGATGACGTGTGGATGTGTGGATGTATGGGACGTGAAAGTGTGTGTGGTGATGATTGGGCCTGGGTCTGGGACTTGCTGTCGCCTGGCCTGCCTGTGCTTCTCCCAATGGGGGGGCGGCGTTGCCTCTCCCCACTCCTCGCGACTTCACCCACCTGTGGGCACGTCTTGACTGCCAGGGCTCTTGGCCGGGGGCACTGGGGCAGGCGCTGACCCACTGCGTGGCTGTCTGGGGCGCTTGGCCCTCCCGGGTATTGGGTGGGGCCTCTGCCGGGGGGTTTTGGGGCGCTCGGGCTCCTGGGGCCGGGTCCGGTGCACGGCCCATGTCTGGGCGGCTGGGGCCTGGTGGGGTCGGTGGGCTGTTGCCCCTGGCTCCCGGGCGCCTCTGCCCTATGCTTATGGGGGCTCTGTCCGGGGGCTTCCACTGCTGTCTTCTGGGTGGATGCGTGGTTGTCCCTGTGGTGGGCATCCTGGGTTCTGTGCTCCGTGGGGGCTGCTGGTGGCCTGGGTCTTGTGGGCCTCTCTGCCTGTTTCTGATTGCTTGGGGGGGCTGTGGATTGTGGCCGTGTACACTTATACACTCATAAGTAAGAACGGTTATCATGTAGGTCCTGTGCCATGGGTGTTGCATGTTCTCACACACACACACACAATACACATTCATTAGTCCAGTAGCAGTTGATGTATTACCATGTCGCCTCAGGTCATCTATATGCACAGTTGTGTTGTATGCGATTGCCACTACTTGTGCTTGTTTTTGTTTGTTTGTGTGTTTGTTTTTTCTCTGCTTGTTTGCATGGTCCTCGCAGTGTTATGTATCGCAAAGAAAACTATTCTCATGAACTGGAAAGCGAAAAACAGTCTGTGTATTAAGCAGTTTAGAAATGTTATTTTAGATTATATTAGCATGGAAACAATGTCTGCCTCCTCAAAACATCAATTGGCTGAATTTCATTCTCTCTGGTCCCCGCTGATTAGCTTTATCACATAGTGGTGGTGGTGGGTTGCTGTCCCGTCGCTCTGGGCGGTTGGGTGTGTGCTGGGGGGGGGGGCTGTGTGGCTTTGGGTGTCTGGTGGTCTCTCGGGTCGTGGGGACCGGGTTGGTCATTGCTGGGGGGGACTGTGTGTCGGGCTTGGAGGGCAGTTTTGGGGGCTTGCGGGTGGGGCTGTCTTGCTGTGTGGGGCGGGGTCCCTTAGGGGCCTTGGGGTGGTGGCTGCTGGCTCTGTACCGGGTGGCTGGGCCGCTCTGGCGTGGGTGGTGGTGCTGGGCCTGGGCCCTGGTGGCTGGGCGCTGCCTTGCGCCCGGGGGGGCTGGGTTGCCCTGGGCATGCCACAGTATGGGTGGGTTGGTGCAGGTCCTGGTGCCAGGCTTGTTGCTCTGGGACCTCCAGGGTATCCGCAGGTGGTTGTTTTCTTTAGGGTGTTGGGGCGTGCGGTGGGGGGGGGGTCCTTTTCCCCTGTTGAGGGGGGGGCCTGGGTGATGGTGGGTCTCAGGCCCGGGCTGCTGCGTCTGGTGTGACCGGGTGGTTTGTTTGTTGTTGTTTGTTTGTTTTTTTGTAAAGGTCCTCCGGGGTGGGATGGTGTTGGGTTGAGTGGGGTTGGACGGGGTGGGTACTTTCTGGGGGTACAGTAGCTCCCGGAATATGGTCGCTGCAAGCCCCGAGCCTGGTGGACATCAGGCCCTCTTGATGTCCTGATGTGTTGGGTCCGAGGTAGCGGGTGCCTATTGCAGCCAGTCCCTGGCTGCCCTCTCTGGGGGAGACTAGCTCTCCCAGTGTATATTCCCATACCCCTCTCCCTTTTGGCTCCTGTACACAGCACACACTCACACATGAAGGGTTTTGGGGGCGTGTGTGTTCTGTGGGGTGTAGTGGATGGGGCCACGTAGGCGGTCCCCTTGGCTGCACTCTGCAGTTCCCCACCCCTGTTTTAATTACACCTTAGACATCACTACTTATCAAACACACACACACATTAGGTCTTGGGGGGTGGTTGCACTGAGTGGCATCTGGTGGACGGGGCTCTTTGGGTATGTAGGCTGCCCAGAGGGCCGCGCTCCCAGTTCTACAAGGTTGGCTGCCCCTCAATTTTAATCGCTCACTATTAGAAAATATTGAAGAGCCAGAAGGGTGAGGGGAGGGGTCTTCTCACACCCCTGCTTCCTGGTTGCTGCTCGGGAAGGAGTGGCCAGGAGGAATTCATTATTCTGCTGGTTCAGGGTCTGTGGTGGCTGGGGGGCTGCTGGCCCCATGGTGTGCCCACTGTGCTAGACCCCAGCGGAGTCAAGGGAGGGATGACGTGTGGATGTGTGGATGTATGGGACGTGAAAGTGTGTGTGGTGATGATTGGGCCTGGGTCTGGGACTTGCTGTCGCCTGGCCTGCCTGTGCTTCTCCCAATGGGGGGGCGGCGTTGCCTCTCCCCACTCCTCGCGACTTCACCCACCTGTGGGCACGTCTTGACTGCCAGGGCTCTTGGCCAGGGGCACTGGGACAGGCGCTGACCCACTGCGTGGCTGTCTGGGGCGCTTGGCCCTCCCGGGTATTGGGTGGGGCCTCTGCCGGGGGGTTTTGGGGCGCTCGGGCTCCTGGGGCCGGGTCCGGTGCACGGCCCATGTCTGGGCGGCTGGGGCCTGGTGGGGTCGGTGGGCTGTTGCCCCTGGCTCCCGGGCGCCTCTGCCCTATGCTTATGGGGGCTCTGTCCGGGGGCTTCCACTGCTGTCTTCTGGGTGGATGCGTGGTTGTCCCTGCGGTGGGTATCCTGGGTTCTGTGCTCCGTGGGGGCTGCTGGTGGCCTGGGTCTTGTGGGCCTCTCTGCCTGTTTCTGATTGCTTGGGGGGGCTGTGGATTGTGGCCGTGTACACTTATACACTCATAAGTAAGAACGGTTATCATGTAGGTCCTGTGCCATGGGTGTTGCATGTTCTCACACACACACACACAATACACATTCATTAGTCCAGTAGCAGTTGATGTATTACCATGTCGCCTCAGGTCATCTATATGCACAGTTGTGATGTATGCGATTGCCACTACTTGTGCTTGTTTTTGTTTGTTTGTGTGTTTGTTTTTTCTCTGCTTGTTTGCATGGTCCTCGCAGTGTTATGTATCGCAAAGAAAACTATTCTCATGAACTGGAAAGCGAAAAACAGTCTGTGTATTAAGCAGTTTAGAAATGTTATTTTAGATCATATTAGCATGGAAACAATGTCTGCCTCCTCAAAACATCAATTGGCTGAATTTCATTCTCTCTGGTCCCCGCTGATTAGCTTTATCACATAGTGGTGGTGGTGGGTTGCTGTCCCGTCGCTCTGGGCGGTTGGGTGTGTGCTGGGGGGGGGCTGTGTGGCTTTGGGCATCTGGTGGTCTCTCGGGTCGTGGGGACCGGGTTGGTCATTGCTGGGGGGGACTGTGTGTCGGGCTTGGAGGGCAGTTTTGGGGGCTTGCGGGTGGGGCTGTCTTGCTGTGTGGGGCGGGGTCCCTTAGGGGCCTTGGGGTGGTGGCTGCTGGCTCTGTACCGGGTGGCTGGGCCGCTCTGGCGTGGGTGGTGGTGCTGGGCCTGGGCCCTGGTGGCTGGGTTGCCCTGGACATGCCACAGTATGGGTGGGTTGGTGCAGGTCCTGGTGCCAGGCTTGTTGCTCTGGGACCTCCAGGGTGTCCGCAGGTGGTTGTTTTCTTTAGGGTGTTGGGGCGTGCGGTGGGGGGGGTGCTTTTCCCCTGTTGAGGGGGGGGGCCTGGGTGATGGTGGGTCTCAGGCCCGGGCTGCTGCGTCTGGTGTGACCGGGTGGTTTGTTTGTTGTTGTTTGTTTGTTTTTTTGTAGAGGTCCTCCGGGCTGGGATGGGGTTGGGTTGAGTGGGGTTGGACGGGGTGGGTACTTTCTGGGGGTACAGTAGCTCCCGGAATATGGTCGCTGCAAGCCCCGAGCCTGGTGGACATCAGGCCCTCTTGATGTCTTGATGTGTTGGGTCCGAGGTAGCGGGTGCCTATTGCAGCCAGTCCCTGGCTGCCCTCTCTGGGGGAGACTAGCTCTCCCAGTGTATATCCCCATACCCCTCTCCCTTTTGGCTCCTGTACACAGCACACACTCACACATGAAGAGTTTTGGGGGCGTGTGTGTTCTGTGGGGTGTATTGGATGGGGCCACGTAGGTGGTCCCCTTGGCTGCACTCTGCAGTTCCCCGCCCCTGTTTTAATTACACCTTAGACATCACTACTTATCAAACACACACACACACACACATTAGGTCTTGGGGGGTGGTTGCACTGAGTGGCATCTGGTGGACGGGGCTCTTTGGGTATGTAGGCTGCCCAGAGGGCCGCGCTCCCAGTTCTACAAGGTTGGCTGCCCCTCAATTTTAATCGCTCACTATTAGAAAATATTGAAGAGCCAGAAGGGTGAGGGGAGGGGTCTTCTCACACCCCTGCTTCCTGGTTGCTGCTCGGGAAGGAGTGGCCAGGAGGAATTCATTATTCTGCTGGTTCAGGGTCTGTGGTGGCTGGGGGGCTGCTGGCCCCATGGTGTGCCCACTGTGCTAGACCCCAGCGGAGTCAAGGGAGGGATGACGTGTGGATGTGTGGATGTATGGGACGTGAAAGTGTGTGTGGTGATGATTGGGCCTGGGTCTGGGACTTGCTGTCGCCTGGCCTGCCTGTGCTTCTCCCAATGGGGGGGCGGCGTTGCCTCTCCCCACTCCTCGCGACTTCACCCACCTGTGGGCACGTCTTGACTGCCAGGGCTCTTGGCCAGGGGCACTGGGACAGGCGCTGACCCACTGCGTGGCTGTCTGGGGCGCTTGGCCCTCCCGGGTATTGGGTGGGGCCTCTGCCGGGGGGTTTTGGGGCGCTCGGGCTCCTGGGGCCGGGTCCGGTGCACGGCCCATGTCTGGGCGGCTGGGGCCTGGTGGGGTCGGTGGGCTGTTGCCCCTGGCTCCCGGGCGCCTCTGCCCTATGCTTATGGGGGCTCTGTCCGGGGGCTTCCACTGCTGTCTTCTGGGTGGATGCGTGGTTGTCCCTGCGGTGGGTATCCTGGGTTCTGTGCTCCGTGGGGGCTGCTGGTGGCCTGGGTCTTGTGGGCCTCTCTGCCTGTTTCTGATTGCTTGGGGGGGCTGTGGATTGTGGCCGTGTACACTTATACACTCATAAGTAAGAACGGTTATCATGTAGGTCCTGTGCCATGGGTGTTGCATGTTCTCACACACACACACACAATACACATTCATTAGTCCAGTAGCAGTTGATGTATTACCATGTCGCCTCAGGTCATCTATATGCACAGTTGTGATGTATGCGATTGCCACTACTTGTGCTTGTTTTTGTTTGTTTGTGTGTTTGTTTTTTCTCTGCTTGTTTGCATGGTCCTCGCAGTGTTATGTATCGCAAAGAAAACTATTCTCATGAACTGGAAAGCGAAAAACAGTCTGTGTATTAAGCAGTTTAGAAATGTTATTTTAGATCATATTAGCATGGAAACAATGTCTGCCTCCTCAAAACATCAATTGGCTGAATTTCATTCTCTCTGGTCCCCGCTGATTAGCTTTATCACATAGTGGTGGTGGTGGGTTGCTGTCCCGTCGCTCTGGGCGGTTGGGTGTGTGCTGGGGGGGGGCTGTGTGGCTTTGGGCATCTGGTGGTCTCTCGGGTCGTGGGGACCGGGTTGGTCATTGCTGGGGGGGACTGTGTGTCGGGCTTGGAGGGCAGTTTTGGGGGCTTGCGGGTGGGGCTGTCTTGCTGTGTGGGGCGGGGTCCCTTAGGGGCCTTGGGGTGGTGGCTGCTGGCTCTGTACCGGGTGGCTGGGCCGCTCTGGCGTGGGTGGTGGTGCTGGGCCTGGGCCCTGGTGGCTGGGTTGCCCTGGACATGCCACAGTATGGGTGGGTTGGTGCAGGTCCTGGTGCCAGGCTTGTTGCTCTGGGACCTCCAGGGTGTCCGCAGGTGGTTGTTTTCTTTAGGGTGTTGGGGCGTGCGGTGGGGGGGGTGCTTTTCCCCTGTTGAGGGGGGGGGCCTGGGTGATGGTGGGTCTCAGGCCCGGGCTGCTGCGTCTGGTGTGACCGGGTGGTTTGTTTGTTGTTGTTTGTTTGTTTTTTTGTAGAGGTCCTCCGGGCTGGGATGGGGTTGGGTTGAGTGGGGTTGGACGGGGTGGGTACTTTCTGGGGGTACAGTAGCTCCCGGAATATGGTCGCTGCAAGCCCCGAGCCTGGTGGACATCAGGCCCTCTTGATGTCTTGATGTGTTGGGTCCGAGGTAGCGGGTGCCTATTGCAGCCAGTCCCTGGCTGCCCTCTCTGGGGGAGACTAGCTCTCCCAGTGTATATCCCCATACCCCTCTCCCTTTTGGCTCCTGTACACAGCACACACTCACACATGAAGAGTTTTGGGGGCGTGTGTGTTCTGTGGGGTGTATTGGATGGGGCCACGTAGGTGGTCCCCTTGGCTGCACTCTGCAGTTCCCCGCCCCTGTTTTAATTACACCTTAGACATCACTACTTATCAAACACACACACACACACACATTAGGTCTTGGGGGGTGGTTGCACTGAGTGGCATCTGGTGGACGGGGCTCTTTGGGTATGTAGGCTGCCCAGAGGGCCGCGCTCCCAGTTCTACAAGGTTGGCTGCCCCTCAATTTTAATCGCTCACTATTAGAAAATATTGAAGAGCCAGAAGGGTGAGGGGAGGGGTCTTCTCACACCCCTGCTTCCTGGTTGCTGCTCGGGAAGGAGTGGCCAGGAGGAATTAATTATTCTGCTGGTTCAGGGTCTGTGGTGGCTGGGGGGCTGCTGGCCCCATGGTGTGCCCACTGTGCTAGACCCCAGCGGAGTCAAGGGAGGGATGACGTGTGGATGTGTGGATGTATGGGACGTGAAAGTGTGTGTGGTGATGATTGGGCCTGGGTCTGGGACTTGCTGTCGCCTGGCCTGCCTGTGCTTCTCCCAATGGGGGGGCGGCGTTGCCTCTCCCCACTCCTCGCGACTTCACCCACCTGTGGGCACGTCTTGACTGCCAGGGCTCTTGGCCAGGGGCACTGGGGCAGGCGCTGACCCACTGCGTGGCTGTCTGGGGCGCTTGGCCCTCCCGGGTATTGGGTGGGGCCTCTGCCGGGGGGTTTTGGGGCGCTCGGGCTCCTGGGGCCGGGTCCGGTGCACGGCCCATGTCTGGGCGGCTGGGGCCTGGTGGGGTCGGTGGGCTGTTGCCCCTGGCTCCCGGGCGCCTCTGCCCTATGCTTATGGGGGCTCTGTCCGGGGGCTTCCACTGCTGTCTTCTGGGTGGATGCGTGGTTGTCCCTGTGGTGGGCATCCTGGGTTCTGTGCTCCGTGGGGGCTGCTGGTGGCCTGGGTCTTGTGGGCCTCTCTGCCTGTTTCTGATTGCTTGGGGGGGCTGTGGATTGTGGCCGTGTACACTTATACACTCATAAGTAAGAACGGTTATCATGTAGGTCCTGTGCCATGGGTGTTGCATGTTCTCACACACACACACACAATACACATTCATTAGTCCAGTAGCAGTTGATGTATTACCATGTCGCCTCAGGTCATCTATATGCACAGTTGTGTTGTATGCGATTGCCACTACTTGTGCTTGTTTTTGTTTGTTTGTGTGTTTGTTTTTTCTCTGCTTGTTTGCATGGTCCTCGCAGTGTTATGTATCGCAAAGAAAACTATTCTCATGAACTGGAAAGCGAAAAACAGTCTGTGTATTAAGCAGTTTAGAAATGTTATTTTAGATTATATTAGCATGGAAACAATGTCTGCCTCCTCAAAACATCAATTGGCTGAATTTCATTCTCTCTGGTCCCCGTTGATTAGCTTTATCACATAGTGGTGGTGGTGGGTTGCTGTACCGTCGCTCTGGGCGGTTGGGTGTGTGCTGGGGGGGGGGGGCTGTGTGGCTTTGGGTGTCTGGTGGTCTCTCGGGTCGTGGGGACCGGGTTGGTCATTGCTGGGGGGGACTGTGTGTCGGGCTTGGAGGGCAGTTTTGGGGGCTTGCGGGTGGGGCTGTCTTGCTGTGTGGGGCGGGGTCCCTTAGGGGCCTTGGGGTGGTGGCTGCTGGCTCTGTACCGGGTGGCTGGGCCGCTCTGGCGTGGGTGGTGGTGCTGGGCCTGGGCCCTGGTGGCTGGGCGCTGCCTTGCGCCCGGGGGGGCTGGGTTGCCCTGGACATGCCACAGTATGGGTGGGTTGGTGCAGGTCCTGGTGCCAGGCTTGTTGCTCTGGGACCTCCAGGGTATCCGCAGGTGGTTGTTTTCTTTAGGGTGTTGGGGCGTGCGGTGGGGGGGGGTGCTTTTCCCCTGTTGAGGGGGGGGCCTGGGTGATGGTGGGTCTCAGGCCCGGGCTGCTGCGTCTGGTGTGACCGGGTGGTTTGTTTGTTGTTGTTTGTTTGTTTTTTTGTAGAGGTCCTCCGGGGTGGGATGGTGTTGGGTTGAGTGGGGTTGGACGGGGTGGGTACTTTCTGGGGGTACAGTAGCTCCCGGAATATGGTCGCTGCAAGCCCCGAGCCTGGTGGACATCAGGCCCTCTTGATGTCCTGATGTGTTG
This sequence comes from Leuresthes tenuis, assembly GCF_036924035.1. Classification (NCBI taxonomy): domain Eukaryota; kingdom Metazoa; phylum Chordata; class Actinopteri; order Atheriniformes; family Atherinopsidae; genus Leuresthes; species Leuresthes tenuis. Next base: position 42,510,436 of record NW_027325355.1, on the reverse strand, counting down.
GGTCCGAGGTAGCGGGTGCCTATTGCAGCCAGTCCCTGGCTGCCCTCTCTGGGGGAGACTAGCTGTCCCAGTGTATATCCCCATACCCCTCTCCCTTTTGGCTCCTGTACACAGCACACACTCACACCTGAAGGGTTTTGGGGGCGTGTGTGTTCTGTGGGGTGTAGTGGATGGGGCCACGTAGGCGGTCCCCTTGGCTGCACTCTGCAGTTCCCCACCCCTGTTTTAATTACACCTTAGACATCACTACTTATCAAACACACACATACACATTAGGTCTTGCGGGGTGGTTGCACTGAGTTGCATCTGGTGGGCGGGGCTCTTTGGGTATGTAGGCTGCCCAGAGGGCCGTGCTCCCAGTTCTACCAGTTCGGGTTTGGGTCACACTTCATCAACTGGATAAGGATATTATATAGCTCCCCAAATGCAAGTGTCAGGACAAATGATCAAACTTCTCCAAGCTTCAGTCTGCAGAGAGGTACAAGACCGGGTTGCCCACTTTCTCCCTCACAATACTTTATATATTTTTGATAGTAGTTTTGGGGTGCAGATGCTTAGAAATTCTGCTACCCTAATCGGGAGTTGTAAGTCTGGTTGGTGGAGGATATATTTCTTTCTTATTATAGACTTAAGTTGTTGATATTCTAGGAATTTATTGCTGCCTATCTCATGTTGTGATATGAGCTCATCAAATGAAATAAAATTTCCATTTTGGATTATATGTTCCAGATGTTTGATTCCTTTGATCTTCCACAGAGTAAAGTTTAGCATTTTTTTGTTTTGCAGGATGTCAGGATTGTTCCAGATGGGTGTAAGCTTACACGGGACAAGTGAAGACTTTGTTATTTTTAGAAATTCCCACCAGGCTGTCAGAGAGGTGCTGATGTTAATGCTTTTAAAACATTTGTGATTTTTTTACGTTTTGACTAATAAGTGGCAGGTCAGAGATTTCCAGATTATCACACAATGCTTGTTCTATATTTATCCATGGTTCATCTATTGGGCTAGGTTTAAACCATTTTGATATATACTGTAACCTATTGGCTAAGGAATAGCGCTGAAAATGAGGTAAATCTAATCCACCACTTTCCTTGGTTTTCTGTAGCGTTTTTAAACTAATACGTGGTGGTTTGTTTTTCCACAGAAATTTGGAGATGCATGAATCTAGTGACTTAAACCAAGTAGCAGGTGGTTTTATGGGGATCATTGAGAACAAATAGTTAACTTTTGGTAGTATCATCATTTTAATGGTTGTAACTCTCCCCATAAGTGATATAGCTAAGAACTTCCAACAAGAGAGATCGTCCTCTACTGTCTTTAATAATTGCACATAATTTAGCTTTGTTAGCTCTGAGAGCCTGGAGGAAATGTTTATGCCTAAATATCTAATATTTCCTGACTGTAAAGTGATCGCATGTATATTCTGGACCCTACAGTTAATGGGCAGAACTGTGGTCTTAGACCAATTGATAGAGTAGTCAGAAAGTGCTGAGAATTTATTTATGAGTGTGATCGTGTGAGTGAGAGACGTCTGTGAGTTGTGGAGGAAAAGTAATACATCATCAGCATAAAGACTTATTTTATGCTCAATTATTTTGGGGTTGGATGCCTTTAATATTTCTATCTTGTCTGTTAGCAGCTGCTAAAGGTTCGATGAAAATAGCAAAAAGTGATGGAGAAAGTGGGCAACCCTGTCTTGTACCTCTCTGCAGACTGAAGCTTGGAGAAGTTTGATCATTTGTCCTGACACTTGCATTTGAGGAGCTATATAATATCCTTATCCAGTTGATGAAGTGTGACCCAAACCCGAATTTTTTTAATGCTGCGAATAAAAATTTCCAGTTCACTCGATCAAATGCTTTTTCTGCATCTAGAGAGACTATTGTGGTTTCCAGGTTGTCGATGGTAGAATCGTCTATGAGATTAATTAGCCTGTGAGTGTTAGTGGATGAGTGTCTACCCTTTATGAAACCTGTCTAGTCAGGATGTATTATAAGTGCAGTTATTTTTTCTATTCTTTTGGCGAGGGCTTTACAAATTATTTTGAGGTCTGCATTTATTAGAGTTATTGGGCGGTAGCTGGATGGAAGTATGGGGTCTTTTCCTAGTTTCTGTAGCAGGATAATGTTAGCAGAGTTCATGTGTGGGGATAATCTGCCATTCTGCTTAACTTGTAATACCATTTTGTGAAATGCAGGTGCCAAAACAGTCCAAAATTCTTTGTAGAACTCTGCTGGAAAACCATCTGGTGGCCACCCGGGGCTTTGTTACTAGGCATATGTTGAAGGGCTTCATGGAGTATGGGTGGGTTGGTGCAGGTCCTGGTGCCAGGCTTGTTGCTCTGGGACCTCCAGGGTGTCCGCAGGTGGTTGTTTTCTTTAGGGTGTTGGGGCGTGCGGTGGGCGTTGTGCTTTTCCCCTGTTGGGGGGGTGGCCTGGGTGATGGTGGATCTCAGGCCCGGGCTGCTGCGTCTGGTGTGACCGGGTGGTTTGTTTGTTGTTGTTTGTTTGTTTGTTTGTAGAGGTCCTCCGGAGTGGGGTGGGGTTGGGTTGAGTGGGGTGGGGTTGGGTGCGTACCTTCTGGGGATACAGTCGCTGCAGGCCCCGAGCCTGGTGGACATCAGGCCCTCCTGCCCTGTGTTGGGTCCCAGGTAGTGGGGGTGCATATTGCAGCCAGTCCCCCGGTGTATATCCCCATACCCCTCTCCCTTTTGGCTCCTGTACACAGCACGCTGTGTGCCCGCTGCGCTACACCCCAGCGGAGTCAAGGGAGGGAGGACGTGTGGATGTGTGGATGTATGGGACGTCAAAGTGTGTGTGGTGATGATTGGGCCTGGGTCTGGGACTTGCCATCGCCTAGCCTGCCTGTGCTTCTCCCAATAGGGGGGCGGCGTTGCCTCTCCCCACTGCTCGCAACTTCACCCACCTGTGGGCACGTCGTGACTCCCAGTAACTTGGCCAGGGAAGCTGGGGCAGGCGCTTGACCCACTGCGTGGCTGTCTGTGGTGCTTGGCCCTCCCGGGTATTGGGTGGGGCCTCTGCCGGGGGGTTTTGGGGCGTTTTGGGTTCCTGGGGCCCGGGTCCGTGGCCTGGTGGGGTCGGTGGGCTGTTGTCCCTGGTTCCCGGGGGGCCTCTGCCCTATGCTTATGGGGGCTCTGTCCGGGGGCTTCCACTGCTGTCTACTGGGTGGATCCGTGGTTGTCCCTGCGGTGGGCATCCTGGGTTCTGTGCTCCGTGGGGGCTGCTGGTGGCCTGGGTCTTGTGGGCCTCTCTGCCTGCTTCTGATTGCTTGGGGGGGGCTGTGGATTGTGGCACTCATAACTAAGCACGGTTATCATGTAGGTCCTGTGCCATGGGTGTTGCATGTTCCCCCCACACACACACACACAACACACATTCATTAGTCCAGTAGCAGTTGATGTATTACCATGTCGCCTCAGGTCATCTATATCCACAGTTGTGTTGTATGCGATTGCCACTACTTGTGCTTGTTGTTGTTTGTTCTCTGCTTGTCTGCTTTCAGGTGCTCCTGGTGGCGCAAAGGCTGGATTCGCAACAGAGACCATGGATTATTGTCTGTTTTGTTTTTTTACAGGTGTAGCAGCTGGTTGTCTGGTTTTTGTTTCTTTTTTTGTTCTGTTTCCTCTTCTTTCCTTTTCCCCCGGTCCGGTTCAGTTCCATTACATGTTATATATAACAAGAAATAAATAAATGGGCATCAAGGGGAGCTTTACATTTATAAAACTTCCCTTGGCAAAGCAAATCAGTTTGGCATAAAAGGTATTCACAATTCTGCTGCCATAATGCTGAACAGAACAAGGGAAAAAAGTGAAGGAATTCATTTTACAGCTAAATCCTCATAAAGAGCGTATTGCTCAACCATAAGTGTGGTTCTTTCTCATACAAGGTTATACAAAGAAGTTTATGTTTGAAACCAGCTTAAACATGGACAAATATGAAGGACAAAGCAGTTTTAACTTGGTTTGAGTGAAGCAATTAATTTTATGGCAATATCTGAAATCTTGACTATCTACTTAAAAGAAAGCGAATTTCGGATTCCAGAAGAACAAGTGTGGTTCTTTCTCATATAAGGTAATATAAAGAAGTTTATACTTGAAACCAGCTTAGACATGGATAAATAAGAAGGACAAAGCAGTTTTAACTTGGTTGAAGTGAAGGAATTCATTTTACAGCAAAATCCTGAATCGTGCATAACTCCTCATAAGGAGTGTATTGCTCAAACATGTGTTGTTTTTTTCTCATACAAGATTATAAAAAGAAATTTATGTTTGAAACCATCTTAAACATTGACAAATATGAAGGACAAAGCAGTTTTAACTTGGTTTGAGTGAAGCAATTCATTTTATGGCAATATCTGAAATCTTCACTATCTCCTTGAAAGAAAGCGAATTTCGGATTCTAGAAGAACAAGTGTGGTTCTTTCTCATATAAGGTAATATAAAGAAGTTTATACTCGAAACCAGCTTAGACATGGATAAATAAGAAGGACAAAGCAGTTTTAACTTGGTTGAAGTGAAGGATTTCATTTTACAGCAAAATCCTGAAACGTGCATTACTCCTCATAAGGAGTGTATTGCTCAAACATGTGTTTTTTTCTCATACAAGATTATAAAAAGAAATTTATGTTTGAAACCATCTTAAACATTGACAAATATGAAGGACAAAGCAGTTTTAACTTGGTTTGAGTGAAGCAATTCATTTTATGGCAATATCTGAAATCTTCACTATCTCCTTGAAAGAAAGCGAATTTCGGATTCTAGAAGAACAAGTGTGGTTCTTTCTCATATAAGGTAATATAAAGAAGTTTATCATTGAAACCAGCGTAGACGTGGATAAATATGAAGGACAAAGCAGTTTTAACTTGGTTTAAGTGAAGGAATTCATAGTTAGCAGTTCCTTGATGAGGGATATTTCAGACACCAAAATCCATTTTCTAAAGAGAAATAAAGAGAAAACAACAATCACTTCTGTTAAAGACTGAAAAAGAAATGTCACCCATGAAATCAACAATGCTTTTAGGGACTTCTATAAAACCTTATATTCATCACAAAATGATCCATCAGACAGTAACATAGATCAGTTTCTTAGTAATATCAACCTTCCAAAATTACAAACCGAACAGGCAATGGCTCTGGATTCACCTCTCTCAATAGGAGAACTCCATGAAGCCCTTCAACATATGCCTAGTAACAAAGCCCCGGGTGGCCACCAGATGGTTTTCCAGCAGAGTTCTACAAAGAATTGTGGACTGTTTTGGCACTGCATTTCACAAAATGGTATTACAAGTTAAGCAGAATGGCAGATTATCCCCACACATGAACTCTGCTAACATTATCCTGCTACAGAAACCAGGAAAAGACCCCATACTTCCATCCAGCTACCGCCCAATATCTCTAATAAATGCAGACCTCAAAATAATTTGTAAAGTCCTCGCCAAAAGAATAGAAAAAATAACTCCACTTATAATACATCCTGACCAGACAGGTTTCATAAAGGGTAGACGATCATCCACTAACACTCGCAGGCTAATTAATCTCATAGACTATTCTACCATCGACAACCTGGAAACCACAATAGTCTCTCTAGATGCAGAAAAAGCATTTGATCGAGTGAACTGGAAATTTTTATTCGCAGCATTAAAAAAATTCGGGTTTGGGTCACACTTCATCAACTGGATAAGGATATTATATAGCTCCCCAAATGCAAGTGTCAGGACAAATGATCAAACTTCTCCAAGCTTCAGTCTGCAGAGAGGTACAAGACAGGGTTGCCCACTTTCTCCATCACTTTTTGCTATTTTCATCGAACCTTTTGCAGCTGCTATCAGACAAGATAGAAATATTAAAGGCATCCAACCCCAAAATATTGAGCATAAAATAAGTCTTTATGCTGATGATGTATTACTTTTCCTCCACAACTCACAGACATCTCTCACTCACACGATCACACTCATAAATAAATTCTCAGCACTTTCTGACTACTCTATCAATTGGTCTAAGACCACAGTTCTGCCCATTAACTGTAGGGTCCAGAATATACCTGCGATCACTTTACAGTCAGGAAATATTAGATATTTAGGCATAAACATTTCCTCCAGGCTCTCAGAGCTAACAAAGCTAAATTATGTGCAATTATTAAAGACAGTAGAGGACGATCTCTCTCGTTGGAAGTCCTTACCTATATCACTTATGGGGAGAGTTACAACCATTAAAATGATGATACTACCAAAAGTTAACTATTTGTTCTCAATGATCCCCATAAAACCATCTGCTACTTGGTTTAAGTCACTAGATTAATGCATCTCCAAATTTCTGTGGAAAAACAAACCACCACGTATTAGTTTAAAAACGCTACAGAAAACCAAGGAAAGTGGTTGATTAGATTTACCTCATTTTCAGCGCTATTCCTTAGCCAATAGGTTACAGTATATATCAAAATGGTTTAAACCTAGCCCAATAGATGAACCACACAGCTTCTGGCCACAAATATGTTTGAACACCTTTAGAATGACTCGAAATCCTAATTTACAGCTCATACAATACAAAATTCTTCATAGAACACACTATACAGGACAAAGGATGTTCAGGATGGGTCTAACACACTCTAACATCTGCTCACATTGCACAGATAACACACCTGATGATTATGCACACGCTTTGTGGTTTTGTGCGCCTGTCCAGAAGTTCTGGTTTGAAGTGTGTACGGACCTATCAACGTGGCTAAAGTGTAGCATTCCTGCATGCTGGGTGACTTAGACAACATCAACATGGAAATTAACTCAGCACACATGGTCCTCACAGTGTTATGTATCGCAAAGAAAACTATTCTCATGAACTGGAAAGTGAAGAATAATCTGTGTATTAACCTGTTTAGAAATGTTCTTTTAGATTATATTAGCATGGAAACAATGTCTGCCTCCTTAAAACATCAATTGGCTGAATTTCATTCTCTCTGGTCCCCGCTGATTAACTGTGTGGCTTCGGGCGTCTGGTGGTCTCTCGGGTCGTGGGGACCGGGTTGGTCATTGCTGGGGGGGACTGTGTGTCGGGCTTGGAGGGCAGTTTTGGGGGCTTGCGGGTGGGGCTGTCTTGCTGTGTGGGGCGGGGTCCCTTAGGGGCCTTGGGGTGGTGGCTGCTGGCTCTATACCGGGTGGCTGGGCCGCTCTGGCGTGGGTGGTGGTGCTGGGCCTGGGCCCTGGTGGCTGGGCGCTGCCTTGCGCCCGGGGGGGCTGGGTTGCCCTGGACATGCCACAGTATGGGTGGGTTAGTGCAGGTCCTGGTGCCAGGCTTGTTGCTCTGGGACCTCCAGGGTGTCCGCAGGTGGTTGTTTTCTTTAGGGTGTTGGGGCGTGCGGTGGGGGGGTTGCTTTTCCCCTGATGGGGGGGGGCCAGGGTGATGGTGGGTCTCAGGCCCGGGCTGCTGCGTCTGGTGTGACCGGGTGGTTTGTTTGTTGTTGTTTGTGTGTTTGTTTGTAGAGGTCCTCCGGGGTGGGGTTGGGTTGAGTGGGGTGGGGCGGGGTGGGTACCTTCTGGGGGTACAGTAGCTCCCGGAATATGGTCGCTGCAGGCCCCGAGCCTGGTGGACATCAGGCCCTCCTGCCCTGTGCTGGGTCCCAGGTAGCGGGGGTGCCTATTGCTGCCAGTCCCTGGCTGCCCTCTCCGGGGGAGAGTAGCTCTCCCGGTGTATATCCCCATACCCTCTCCCTTTTGGCTCCTGTACACAGCACACACTCACACATGAAGGGTTTTGGGGGGCGTGTGTGTTCTGTGGGGTGTAGTGGATGGGGCCACGTAGGTGGTCCCCTTGGCTGCACTCTGCAGTTCCCCGCCCCTGTTTTAATTACACCTTAGACATCACTACTTATCAAACACACACACACACACACATTACGTCTTGGGGGGTGGTTGCACTGAGTGGCATCTGGTGGACGGGGCTCTTTGGGTATGTAGGCTGCCCAGAGGGCCGCCCTCCCAGTTCTACAAGGTTGGCTGCCCCTCAATTTTAATCGCTCACTATTAGAAAATATTGAAGAGCCAGAAGGGTGAGGGGAGGGGTCTTCTCACACCCCTGCTTCCTGGTTGCTGCTCGGGAAGGAGTGGCCAGGAGGAATTAATTATTCTGCTGGTTCAGGGTCTGTGGTGGCTGGGGGGCTGCTGGCCCCATGGTGTGCCCACTGTGCTAGACCCCAGCGGAGTCAAGGGAGGGATGACGTGTGGATGTATGGGACGTGAAAGTGTGTGTGGTGATGATTGGGCCTGGGTCTGGGACTTGCTGTCGCCTGGCCTGCCTGTGCTTCTCCCAATGGGGGGGCGGCGTTGCCTCTCCCCACTCCTCGCGACTTCACCCACCTGTGGGCACGTCCTGACTGCCAGGGCTCTTGGCCAGGGGCACTGGGGCAGGCGCTGACCCACTGCGTGGCTGTCTGGGGCGCTTGGCCCTCCCGGGTATTGGGTGGGGCCTCTGCCGGGGGGTTTTGGGGCGCTCGGGCTCCTGGGGCCGGGTCCGGTGCACGGCCCATGTCTGGGCGGCTGGGGCCTGGTGGGGTCGGTGGGCTGTTGCCCCTGGCTCCCGGGCGCCTCTGCCCTATGCTTATGGGGGCTCTGTCCGGGGGCTTCCACTGCTGTCTTCTGGGTGGATGCGTGGTTGTCCCTGCGGTGGGCATCCTGGGTTCTGTGCTCCGTGGGGGCTGCTGGTGGCCTGGGTCTTGTGGGCCTCTCTGCCTGTTTCTGATTGCTTGGGGGGGCTGTGGATTGTGGCCGTGTACACTTATACACTCATAAGTAAGAACGGTTATCATGTAGGTCCTGTGCCATGGGTGTTGCATGTTCTCACACACACACACACACACACACAATACACATTCATTAGTCCAGTAGCAGTTGATGTATTACCATGTCGCCTCAGGTCATCTATATGCACAGTTGTGTTGTATGCGATTGCCACTACTTGTGCTTGTTTTTGTTTGTTTGTGTGTTTGTTTTTTCTCTGCTTGTTTGCATGGTCCTCGCAGTGTTATGTATCGCAAAGAAAACTATTCTCATGAACTGGAAAGCGAAAAACAGTCTGTGTATTAAGCAGTTTAGAAATGTTGTTTTAGATTATATTAGCATGGAAACAATGTCTGCCTCCTCAAAACATCAATTGGCTGAATTTCATTCTCTCTGGTCCCCGCTGATTAGCTTTATCACATAGTGGTGGTGGTGGGTTGCTGTCCCGTCGCTCTGGGCGGTTGGGTGTGTGCTGGGGGGGGGCTGTGTGGCTTTGGGCGTCTGGTGGTCTCACGGGTCGTGGGGACCGGGTTGGTCATTGCTGGGGGGGACTGTGTGTCGGGCTTGGAGGGCAGTTTTGGGGGCTTGCGGGTGGGGCTGTCTTGCTGTGTGGGGCGGGGTCCCTTAGGGGCCTTGGGGTGGTGGCTGCTGGCTCTGTACCGGGTGGCTGGGCCGCTCTGGCATGGGTGGTGGTGCTGGGCCTGGGCCCTGGTGGCTGGGCGCTGCCTTGCGCCCGGGGGGGCTGGGTTGCCCTGGACATGCCACAGTATGGGTGGGTTGGTGCAGGTCCTGGTGCCAGGCTTGTTGCTCTGGGACCTCCAGGGTATCCCCAGGTGGTTGTTTTCTTTAGGGTGTTGGGGCGTGCGGTGGGGGGGGGTGCTTTTCCCCTGTTGAGGGGGGGGCCTGGGTGATGGTGGGTCTCAGGCCCGGGCTGCTGCGTCTGGTGTGACCGGGTGGTTTGTTTGTTGTTGTTTGTTTGTTTTTTTGTAGAGGTCCTCCGGGGTGGGATGGGGTTGGTTGAGTGGGGTTGGACGGGGTGGGTACTTTCTGGGGGTACAGTAGCTCCCGGAATATGGTCGCTGCAAGCCCCGAGCCTGGTGGACATCAGGCCCTCTTGATGTCCTGATGTGTTGGGTCCGAGGTAGCGGGTGCCTATTGCAGCCAGTCCCTGGCTGCCCTCTCTGGGGGAGACTAGCTCTCCCGGTGTATATCCCCATACCCCTCTCCCTTTTGGCTCCTGTACACAGCACACACTCACACATGAAGGGTTTTGGGGGCGTGTGTGTTCTGTGGGGTGTAGTGGATGGGGCCACGTAGGCGGTCCCCTTGGCTGCACTCTGCAGTTCCCCACCCCTTTTTTAATTACACCTTAGACATCACTACTTATCAAACACACACATACACACTAGGTGGTTGCACTGAGTGGCATCTGGTGGGCGGGGCTCTTTGGGTATGTAGGCTGCCCAGAGGGCCGTGCTCCCAGTTCTACCAGTTCGGGTTTGGGTCACACTTCATCAACTGGATAAGGATATTATATAGCTCCCCAAATGCAAGTGTCAGGACAAATGATCAAACTTCTCCAAGCTTCAGTCTGCAGAGAGGTACAAGACCGGGTTGCCCACTTTCTCCCTCACAATACTTTATATATTTTTGATAGTAGTTTTGGGGTGCAGATGCTTAGAAATTCTGCTACCCTAATCGGGAGTTGTAAGTCTGGTTGGTGGAGGATATATTTCTTTCTTATTATAGACTTAAGTTGTTGATATTCTAGGAATTTATTGCTGCCTATCTCATGTTGTGATATGAGCTCATCAAATGAAATAAAATTTCCATTTTGGATTATATGTTCCAGATGTTTGATTCCTTTGATCTTCCACAGAGTAAAGTTTAGCATTTTTTTGTTTTGCAGGATGTCAGGATTGTTCCAGATGGGTGTAAGCTTACACGGGACAAGTGAAGACTTTGTTATTTTTAGAAATTCCCACCAGGCTGTCAGAGAGGTGCTGATGTTAATGCTTTTAAAACATTTGTGATTTTTTTACGTTTTGACTAATAAGTGGCAGGTCAGAGATTTCCAGATTATCACACAATGCTTGTTCTATATTTATCCATGGTTCATCTATTGGGCTAGGTTTAAACCATTTTGATATATACTGTAACCTATTGGCTAAGGAATAGCGCTGAAAATGAGGTAAATCTAATCCACCACTTTCCTTGGTTTTCTGTAGCGTTTTTAAACTAATACGTGGTGGTTTGTTTTTCCACAGAAATTTGGAGATGCATGAATCTAGTGACTTAAACCAAGTAGCAGGTGGTTTTATGGGGATCATTGAGAACAAATAGTTAACTTTTGGTAGTATCATCATTTTAATGGTTGTAACTCTCCCCATAAGTGATATAGCTAAGAACTTCCAACAAGAGAGATCGTCCTCTACTGTCTTTAATAATTGCACATAATTTAGCTTTGTTAGCTCTGAGAGCCTGGAGGAAATGTTTATGCCTAAATATCTAATATTTCCTGACTGTAAAGTGATCGCATGTATATTCTGGACCCTACAGTTAATGGGCAGAACTGTGGTCTTAGACCAATTGATAGAGTAGTCAGAAAGTGCTGAGAATTTATTTATGAGTGTGATCGTGTGAGTGAGAGACGTCTGTGAGTTGTGGAGGAAAAGTAATACATCATCAGCATAAAGACTTATTTTATGCTCAATTATTTTGGGGTTGGATGCCTTTAATATTTCTATCTTGTCTGTTAGCAGCTGCTAAAGGTTCGATGAAAATAGCAAAAAGTGATGGAGAAAGTGGGCAACCCTGTCTTGTACCTCTCTGCAGACTGAAGCTTGGAGAAGTTTGATCATTTGTCCTGACACTTGCATTTGAGGAGCTATATAATATCCTTATCCAGTTGATGAAGTGTGACCCAAACCCGAATTTTTTTAATGCTGCGAATAAAAATTTCCAGTTCACTCGATCAAATGCTTTTTCTGCATCTAGAGAGACTATTGTGGTTTCCAGGTTGTCGATGGTAGAATCGTCTATGAGATTAATTAGCCTGTGAGTGTTAGTGGATGAGTGTCTACCCTTTATGAAACCTGTCTAGTCAGGATGTATTATAAGTGCAGTTATTTTTTCTATTCTTTTGGCGAGGGCTTTACAAATTATTTTGAGGTCTGCATTTATTAGAGTTATTGGGCGGTAGCTGGATGGAAGTATGGGGTCTTTTCCTAGTTTCTGTAGCAGGATAATGTTAGCAGAGTTCATGTGTGGGGATAATCTGCCATTCTGCTTAACTTGTAATACCATTTTGTGAAATGCAGGTGCCAAAACAGTCCAAAATTCTTTGTAGAACTCTGCTGGAAAACCATCTGGTGGCCACCCGGGGCTTTGTTACTAGGCATATGTTGAAGGGCTTCATGGAGTATGGGTGGGTTGGTGCAGGTCCTGGTGCCAGGCTTGTTGCTCTGGGACCTCCAGGGTGTCCGCAGGTGGTTGTTTTCTTTAGGGTGTTGGGGCGTGCGGTGGGCGTTGTGCTTTTCCCCTGTTGGGGGGGTGGCCTGGGTGATGGTGGGTCTCAGGCCCGGGCTGCTGCGACTGGTGTGACCGGGTGGTTTGTTTGTTGTTGTTTGTTTGTTTGTTTGTAGAGGTCCTCCGGAGTGGGGTGGGGTTGGGTTGAGTGGGGTGGGGTTGGGTGCGTACCTTCTGGGGATACAGTCGCTGCAGGCCCCGAGCCTGGTGGACATCAGGCCCTCCTGCCCTGTGTTGGGTCCCAGGTAGTGGGGGTGCATATTGCAGCCAGTCCCCCGGTGTATATCCCCATACCCCTCTCCCTTTTGGCTCCTGTACACAGCACGCTGTGTGCCCGCTGCGCTACACCCCAGCGGAGTCAAGGGAGGGAGGACGTGTGGATGTGTGGATGTATGGGACGTCAAAGTGTGTGTGGTGATGATTGGGCCTGGGTCTGGGACTTGCCATCGCCTAGCCTGCCTGTGCTTCTCCCAATAGGGGGGCGGCGTTGCCTCTCCCCACTGCTCGCAACTTCACCCACCTGTGGGCACGTCGTGACTCCCAGTAACTTGGCCAGGGAAGCTGGGGCAGGCGCTTGACCCACTGCGTGGCTGTCTGTGGTGCTTGGCCCTCCCGGGTATTGGGTGGGGCCTCTGCCGGGGGGTTTTGGGGCGTTTTGGGTTCCTGGGGCCCGGGTCCGTGGCCTGGTGGGGTCGGTGGGCTGTTGTCCCTGGTTCCCGGGGGGCCTCTGCCCTATGCTTATGGGGGCTCTGTCCGGGGGCTTCCACTGCTGTCTACTGGGTGGATCCGTGGTTGTCCCTGCGGTGGGCATCCTGGGTTCTGTGCTCCGTGGGGGCTGCTGGTGGCCTGGGTCTTGTGGGCCTCTCTGCCTGCTTCTGATTGCTTGGGGGGGGCTGTGGATTGTGGCACTCATAACTAAGCACGGTTATCATGTAGGTCCTGTGCCATGGGTGTTGCATGTTCCCCCCACACACACACACACAACACACATTCATTAGTCCAGTAGCAGTTGATGTATTACCATGTCGCCTCAGGTCATCTATATCCACAGTTGTGTTGTATGCGATTGCCACTACTTGTGCTTGTTGTTGTTTGTTCTCTGCTTGTCTGCTTTCAGGTGCTCCTGGTGGCGCAAAGGCTGGATTCGCAACAGAGACCATGGATTATTGTCTGTTTTGTTTTTTTACAGGTGTAGCAGCTGGTTGTCTGGTTTTTGTTTCTTTTTTTGTTCTGTTTCCTCTTCTTTCCTTTTCCCCCGGTCCGGTTCAGTTCCATTACATGTTATATATAACAAGAAATAAATAAATGGGCATCAAGGGGAGCTTTACATTTATAAAACTTCCCTTGGCAAAGCAAATCAGTTTGGCATAAAAGGTATTCACAATTCTGCTGCCATAATGCTGAACAGAACAAGGGAAAAAAGTGAAGGAATTCATTTTACAGCTAAATCCTCATAAAGAGCGTATTGCTCAACCATAAGTGTGGTTCTTTCTCATACAAGGTTATACAAAGAAGTTTATGTTTGAAACCAGCTTAAACATGGACAAATATGAAGGACAAAGCAGTTTTAACTTGGTTTGAGTGAAGCAATTAATTTTATGGCAATATCTGAAATCTTGACTATCTACTTAAAAGAAAGCGAATTTCGGATTCCAGAAGAACAAGTGTGGTTCTTTCTCATATAAGGTAATATAAAGAAGTTTATACTTGAAACCAGCTTAGACATGGATAAATAAGAAGGACAAAGCAGTTTTAACTTGGTTGAAGTGAAGGAATTCATTTTACAGCAAAATCCTGAATCGTGCATAACTCCTCATAAGGAGTGTATTGCTCAAACATGTGTTGTTTTTTTCTCATACAAGATTATAAAAAGAAATTTATGTTTGAAACCATCTTAAACATTGACAAATATGAAGGACAAAGCAGTTTTAACTTGGTTTGAGTGAAGCAATTCATTTTATGGCAATATCTGAAATCTTCACTATCTCCTTGAAAGAAAGCGAATTTCGGATTCTAGAAGAACAAGTGTGGTTCTTTCTCATATAAGGTAATATAAAGAAGTTTATACTCGAAACCAGCTTAGACATGGATAAATAAGAAGGACAAAGCAGTTTTAACTTGGTTGAAGTGAAGGATTTCATTTTACAGCAAAATCCTGAAACGTGCATTACTCCTCATAAGGAGTGTATTGCTCAAACATGTGTTTTTTTCTCATACAAGATTATAAAAAGAAATTTATGTTTGAAACCATCTTAAACATTGACAAATATGAAGGACAAAGCAGTTTTAACTTGGTTTGAGTGAAGCAATTCATTTTATGGCAATATCTGAAATCTTCACTATCTCCTTGAAAGAAAGCGAATTTCGGATTCTAGAAGAACAAGTGTGGTTCTTTCTCATATAAGGTAATATAAAGAAGTTTATCATTGAAACCAGCGTAGACGTGGATAAATATGAAGGACAAAGCAGTTTTAACTTGGTTTAAGTGAAGGAATTCATAGTTAGCAGTTCCTTGATGAGGGATATTTCAGACACCAAAATCCATTTTCTAAAGAGAAATAAAGAGAAAACAACAATCACTTCTGTTAAAGACTGAAAAAGAAATGTCACCCATGAAATCAACAATGCTTTTAGGGACTTCTATAAAACCTTATATTCATCACAAAATGATCCATCAGACAGTAACATAGATCAGTTTCTTAGTAATATCAACCTTCCAAAATTACAAACCGAACAGGCAATGGCTCTGGATTCACCTCTCTCAATAGGAGAACTCCATGAAGCCCTTCAACATATGCCTAGTAACAAAGCCCCGGGTGGCCACCAGATGGTTTTCCAGCAGAGTTCTACAAAGAATTGTGGACTGTTTTGGCACTGCATTTCACAAAATGGTATTACAAGTTAAGCAGAATGGCAGATTATCCCCACACATGAACTCTGCTAACATTATCCTGCTACAGAAACCAGGAAAAGACCCCATACTTCCATCCAGCTACCGCCCAATATCTCTAATAAATGCAGACCTCAAAATAATTTGTAAAGTCCTCGCCAAAAGAATAGAAAAAATAACTCCACTTATAATACATCCTGACCAGACAGGTTTCATAAAGGGTAGACGATCATCCACTAACACTCGCAGGCTAATTAATCTCATAGACTATTCTACCATCGACAACCTGGAAACCACAATAGTCTCTCTAGATGCAGAAAAAGCATTTGATCGAGTGAACTGGAAATTTTTATTCGCAGCATTAAAAAAATTCGGGTTTGGGTCACACTTCATCAACTGGATAAGGATATTATATAGCTCCCCAAATGCAAGTGTCAGGACAAATGATCAAACTTCTCCAAGCTTCAGTCTGCAGAGAGGTACAAGACAGGGTTGCCCACTTTCTCCATCACTTTTTGCTATTTTCATCGAACCTTTTGCAGCTGCTATCAGACAAGATAGAAATATTAAAGGCATCCAACCCCAAAATATTGAGCATAAAATAAGTCTTTATGCTGATGATGTATTACTTTTCCTCCACAACTCACAGACATCTCTCACTCACACGATCACACTCATAAATAAATTCTCAGCACTTTCTGACTACTCTATCAATTGGTCTAAGACCACAGTTCTGCCCATTAACTGTAGGGTCCAGAATATACCTGCGATCACTTTACAGTCAGGAAATATTAGATATTTAGGCATAAACATTTCCTCCAGGCTCTCAGAGCTAACAAAGCTAAATTATGTGCAATTATTAAAGACAGTAGAGGACGATCTCTCTCGTTGGAAGTCCTTACCTATATCACTTATGGGGAGAGTTACAACCATTAAAATGATGATACTACCAAAAGTTAACTATTTGTTCTCAATGATCCCCATAAAACCATCTGCTACTTGGTTTAAGTCACTAGATTAATGCATCTCCAAATTTCTGTGGAAAAACAAACCACCACGTATTAGTTTAAAAACGCTACAGAAAACCAAGGAAAGTGGTTGATTAGATTTACCTCATTTTCAGCGCTATTCCTTAGCCAATAGGTTACAGTATATATCAAAATGGTTTAAACCTAGCCCAATAGATGAACCACACAGCTTCTGGCCACAAATATGTTTGAACACCTTTAGAATGACTCGAAATCCTAATTTACAGCTCATACAATACAAAATTCTTCATAGAACACACTATACAGGACAAAGGATGTTCAGGATGGGTCTAACACACTCTAACATCTGCTCACATTGCACAGATAACACACCTGATGATTATGCACACGCTTTGTGGTTTTGTGCGCCTGTCCAGAAGTTCTGGTTTGAAGTGTGTACGGACCTATCAACGTGGCTAAAGTGTAGCATTCCTGCATGCTGGGTGACTTAGACAACATCAACATGGAAATTAACTCAGCACACATGGTCCTCACAGTGTTATGTATCGCAAAGAAAACTATTCTCATGAACTGGAAAGTGAAGAATAATCTGTGTATTAACCTGTTTAGAAATGTTCTTTTAGATTATATTAGCATGGAAACAATGTCTGCCTCCTTAAAACATCAATTGGCTGAATTTCATTCTCTCTGGTCCCCGCTGATTAACTGTGTGGCTTCGGGCGTCTGGTGGTCTCTCGGGTCGTGGGGACCGGGTTGGTCATTGCTGGGGGGGACTGTGTGTCGGGCTTGGAGGGCAGTTTTGGGGGCTTGCGGGTGGGGCTGTCTTGCTGTGTGGGGCGGGGTCCCTTAGGGGCCTTGGGGTGGTGGCTGCTGGCTCTATACCGGGTGGCTGGGCCGCTCTGGCGTGGGTGGTGGTGCTGGGCCTGGGCCCTGGTGGCTGGGCGCTGCCTTGCGCCCGGGGGGGCTGGGTTGCCCTGGACATGCCACAGTATGGGTGGGTTAGTGCAGGTCCTGGTGCCAGGCTTGTTGCTCTGGGACCTCCAGGGTGTCCGCAGGTGGTTGTTTTCTTTAGGGTGTTGGGGCGTGCGGTGGGGGGGTTGCTTTTCCCCTGATGGGGGGGGGCCAGGGTGATGGTGGGTCTCAGGCCCGGGCTGCTGCGTCTGGTGTGACCGGGTGGTTTGTTTGTTGTTGTTTGTGTGTTTGTTTGTAGAGGTCCTCCGGGGTGGGGTTGGGTTGAGTGGGGTGGGGCGGGGTGGGTACCTTCTGGGGGTACAGTAGCTCCCGGAATATGGTCGCTGCAGGCCCCGAGCCTGGTGGACATCAGGCCCTCCTGCCCTGTGCTGGGTCCCAGGTAGCGGGGGTGCCTATTGCTGCCAGTCCCTGGCTGCCCTCTCCGGGGGAGAGTAGCTCTCCCGGTGTATATCCCCATACCCTCTCCCTTTTGGCTCCTGTACACAGCACACACTCACACATGAAGGGTTTTGGGGGGCGTGTGTGTTCTGTGGGGTGTAGTGGATGGGGCCACGTAGGTGGTCCCCTTGGCTGCACTCTGCAGTTCCCCGCCCCTGTTTTAATTACACCTTAGACATCACTACTTATCAAACACACACACACACACACATTACGTCTTGGGGGGTGGTTGCACTGAGTGGCATCTGGTGGACGGGGCTCTTTGGGTATGTAGGCTGCCCAGAGGGCCGCCCTCCCAGTTCTACAAGGTTGGCTGCCCCTCAATTTTAATCGCTCACTATTAGAAAATATTGAAGAGCCAGAAGGGTGAGGGGAGGGGTCTTCTCACACCCCTGCTTCCTGGTTGCTGCTCGGGAAGGAGTGGCCAGGAGGAATTAATTATTCTGCTGGTTCAGGGTCTGTGGTGGCTGGGGGGCTGCTGGCCCCATGGTGTGCCCACTGTGCTAGACCCCAGCGGAGTCAAGGGAGGGATGACGTGTGGATGTATGGGACGTGAAAGTGTGTGTGGTGATGATTGGGCCTGGGTCTGGGACTTGCTGTCGCCTGGCCTGCCTGTGCTTCTCCCAATGGGGGGGCGGCGTTGCCTCTCCCCACTCCTCGCGACTTCACCCACCTGTGGGCACGTCCTGACTGCCAGGGCTCTTGGCCAGGGGCACTGGGGCAGGCGCTGACCCACTGCGTGGCTGTCTGGGGCGCTTGGCCCTCCCGGGTATTGGGTGGGGCCTCTGCCGGGGGGTTTTGGGGCGCTCGGGCTCCTGGGGCCGGGTCCGGTGCACGGCCCATGTCTGGGCGGCTGGGGCCTGGTGGGGTCGGTGGGCTGTTGCCCCTGGCTCCCGGGCGCCTCTGCCCTATGCTTATGGGGGCTCTGTCCGGGGGCTTCCACTGCTGTCTTCTGGGTGGATGCGTGGTTGTCCCTGCGGTGGGCATCCTGGGTTCTGTGCTCCGTGGGGGCTGCTGGTGGCCTGGGTCTTGTGGGCCTCTCTGCCTGTTTCTGATTGCTTGGGGGGGCTGTGGATTGTGGCCGTGTACACTTATACACTCATAAGTAAGAACGGTTATCATGTAGGTCCTGTGCCATGGGTGTTGCATGTTCTCACACACACACACACACACACACAATACACATTCATTAGTCCAGTAGCAGTTGATGTATTACCATGTCGCCTCAGGTCATCTATATGCACAGTTGTGTTGTATGCGATTGCCACTACTTGTGCTTGTTTTTGTTTGTTTGTGTGTTTGTTTTTTCTCTGCTTGTTTGCATGGTCCTCGCAGTGTTATGTATCGCAAAGAAAACTATTCTCATGAACTGGAAAGCGAAAAACAGTCTGTGTATTAAGCAGTTTAGAAATGTTGTTTTAGATTATATTAGCATGGAAACAATGTCTGCCTCCTCAAAACATCAATTGGCTGAATTTCATTCTCTCTGGTCCCCGCTGATTAGCTTTATCACATAGTGGTGGTGGTGGGTTGCTGTCCCGTCGCTCTGGGCGGTTGGGTGTGTGCTGGGGGGGGGCTGTGTGGCTTTGGGCGTCTGGTGGTCTCACGGGTCGTGGGGACCGGGTTGGTCATTGCTGGGGGGGACTGTGTGTCGGGCTTGGAGGGCAGTTTTGGGGGCTTGCGGGTGGGGCTGTCTTGCTGTGTGGGGCGGGGTCCCTTAGGGGCCTTGGGGTGGTGGCTGCTGGCTCTGTACCGGGTGGCTGGGCCGCTCTGGCATGGGTGGTGGTGCTGGGCCTGGGCCCTGGTGGCTGGGCGCTGCCTTGCGCCCGGGGGGGCTGGGTTGCCCTGGACATGCCACAGTATGGGTGGGTTGGTGCAGGTCCTGGTGCCAGGCTTGTTGCTCTGGGACCTCCAGGGTATCCGCAGGTGGTTGTTTTCTTTAGGGTGTTGGGGCGTGCGGTGGGGGGGGGTGCTTTTCCCCTGTTGAGGGGGGGGCCTGGGTGATGGTGGGTCTCAGGCCCGGGCTGCTGCGTCTGGTGTGACCGGGTGGTTTGTTTGTTGTTGTTTGTTTGTTTTTTTGTAGAGGTCCTCCGGGGTGGGATGGGGTTGGTTGAGTGGGGTTGGACGGGGTGGGTACTTTCTGGGGGTACAGTAGCTCCCGGAATATGGTCGCTGCAAGCCCCGAGCCTGGTGGACATCAGGCCCTCTTGATGTCCTGATGTGTTGGGTCCGAGGTAGCGGGTGCCTATTGCAGCCAGTCCCTGGCTGCCCTCTCTGGGGGAGACTAGCTCTCCCGGTGTATATCCCCATACCCCTCTCCCTTTTGGCTCCTGTACACAGCACACACTCACACATGAAGGGTTTTGGGGGCGTGTGTGTTCTGTGGGGTGTAGTGGATGGGGCCACGTAGGCGGTCCCCTTGGCTGCACTCTGCAGTTCCCCACCCCTTTTTTAATTACACCTTAGACATCACTACTTATCAAACACACACATACACACTAGGTGGTTGCACTGAGTGGCATCTGGTGGGCGGGGCTCTTTGGGTATGTAGGCTGCCCAGAGGGCCGTGCTCCCAGTTCTACCAGTTCGGGTTTGGGTCACACTTCATCAACTGGATAAGGATATTATATAGCTCCCCAAATGCAAGTGTCAGGACAAATGATCAAACTTCTCCAAGCTTCAGTCTGCAGAGAGGTACAAGACCGGGTTGCCCACTTTCTCCCTCACAATACTTTATATATTTTTGATAGTAGTTTTGGGGTGCAGATGCTTAGAAATTCTGCTACCCTAATCGGGAGTTGTAAGTCTGGTTGGTGGAGGATATATTTCTTTCTTATTATAGACTTAAGTTGTTGATATTCTAGGAATTTATTGCTGCCTATCTCATGTTGTGATATGAGCTCATCAAATGAAATAAAATTTCCATTTTGGATTATATGTTCCAGATGTTTGATTCCTTTGATCTTCCACAGAGTAAAGTTTAGCATTTTTTTGTTTTGCAGGATGTCAGGATTGTTCCAGATGGGTGTAAGCTTACACGGGACAAGTGAAGACTTTGTTATTTTTAGAAATTCCCACCAGGCTGTCAGAGAGGTGCTGATGTTAATGCTTTTAAAAAATTTGTGATTTTTTTACGTTTTGACTAATAAGTGGCAGGTCAGAGATTTCCAGATTATCACACAATGCTTGTTCTATATTCATCCATGGTTCATCTATTGGGCTAGGTTTAAACCATTTTGATATATACTGTAACCTATTGGCTTACAACTCCCGATTAGAGTAGCAGAATTTCTAAGCATCTGCATCCCAAAACTACTATCAAAAATACATAAATTATTGTCTAAGATAGATGACACAATGTCTTTACCATCCTAAAAATGGGAGGCAGATTTATCCATCAGTTCTAGTCATAGCTTCTGGCCACAAATATGTTTGAACACCTTCAGAATGACTCGAAATCCTAATTTACAGCTCATACAATACAAAATTCTTCATAGAACACACTATACAGGACAAAGGATGTTAAGGATGGGTCTAACACGCTCAAACATCTGCTCACATTGCACAGATAACACACCTGATGATTATGCACACGCTTTGTGGTTTTGTGCGCCTGTCCAGAAGGTCTGGTTTGAAGTCTGTACGGACCTATCAACATGGCTAAAGTGTAGCATTCCTGCATGCCCCACACTGTGCATACTGGGTGACTTAGACAACATCAACATGGAAATGAACTCAGCACACATGGTCATCACAGTGTTATGTATCGCAAAGAAAACTATTCTCATGAACTGGAAAGCGAAGAACAATCTGTGTATTAACCAGTTTAGAAATGTTCTTTTAGATTACATTAGCATGGAAACAATGTCTGCCTCTTTCAAACATCAATTGGCTGAATTTCATTCTCTCTGGTCCCCGCTGATTAGCTTTATCACATAGTGGTGGTGGTGGGTTGCTGTCCCGTCGCTCTGGGCGGTTGGGTGTGTGCTGGGGGGGGGCTGTGTGGCTTCGGGCATCTGGTGGTCTCTCGGGTCGTGGGGACTGGGTTGGTGATTGCTGGGGGGGACTGTGTGTCGGGCTTGGAGGGCAGTTTTGGGGGCTTGCAGGTGGGGCTGTCTTGCGGTGTGGGGCGGGGTCCCTTAGGGGCCTTGGGGTGGTGGCTGCTAAGTACTGGAATCATACACTTCCTCTATGTAACCAGATAATTGCCGAGAAAGGCTGACTTGTAGTGGGCACATCTTCCTCCCTGATGTGATTATTCTCTGCAGCTGAAACTGAGACTCTCAGATCACTTCGTGTCTGCCAACAAAGAAGCAGCAGCTGCTGAAGATGACCAACTTCCTCATGTGTCACAGGATGATCAGACGTTGCAACAAAAGACATGCAGGTGGTCGAGAGAAGAGAAGAAGCTTACAGCACCTGGTATTCCCAAGAGATCTCCCATCCAAGTACTAACCAGGCCCAACACTGCTTGGCTTCCGAGATCAGACGAGGTCAGGCATGTTCAGGGTGGTGTGGCCGTAAGCAACAATGTCTCTGACAAATGTGCATTATATAGGTACTGGAATCATACGGTTCCTCTATGCAACCAGATAATTGCCGAGAAAGGCTGATGTGTAGCGGGCATATCATCTTCTCTGATGTGGTCATTCTCTGCAACTGAAACTGAGACTCTCAGATCACTTCGTGTCTTCCAACAAAGCAGCAGCAGCTGAAGATGACCAACTTCCTCATGTGTCACAGGGTGATCAGACGTTGCAACAAAAGACATGCAGGTTGTAGAGAGAAGAGAAAACGCTTACAGCACCTGGTATTCCCAAGCAGTCTCCCATTAAAGTACTAACCAGGACCAACCCTCCTTGGCTTCCGAGATCAGACGAGGTCGGGCATATTCAGGGTGGTGTGGCCGTAAGGAACAATTTCTGTGACAAATGTGCATTATATAGGTACTGGAATCATACACTTCCTCTATGTAACCAGATAATTGCAGAGAAAGGCTGACTTGTTATGGGCACATCTTCTTCCCTGATGTGATTATTCTCTGCAGCTGAAACTGAGACTCTCAGATCACTTGGTGTCTGCCAACAAAGCAGCAGCAGCTGAAGATGACCAACTTCCTCATGTGTCACAGGGTGATCAGGCGTTGCAACAAAAGACATGCAGGTTGTAGAGAGAAGAGAAAACGCTTACAGCACCTGGTATTCCCAAGCAGTCTACCATCCAAGTACTAACCAGGCTCAAACCTGCTTGGCTTCCGAGATCAGACGAGGTCGGGTATATTCAGGGTGGTGTGGCCGTAAGCAACAATAACTGTGACAAATGTGCATTATATAAGTACTGGAATCATACACTTCCTCTATGTAACCAGATAATTTCCGAGAAAGGCTCACTTGTTATGGGCACATCTTCTTCCCTGATGTGATCATTCTCTGCAAATGAAACTGAGACTCTCAGATCACTTCGTGTCTGCCAACAAAGCAGCAGCAGCTGCTGAAGATGACCAACTTCCTCATGTGTCACAGGGTGATCAGACGTTGCAACAAAAGACATGCAGGTGGTAGAGAGAAGAGAAAAAGCTTACCATACCTGGCATTCCCAAGAGGTCTTCCATCCAAGTACTAACCAGGCCCAAACCTCCTTGGCTTCCGAGATCAGACGAGGTCGAGCATGTTCAGGGTGGTGTGGCCGTAAGCAACAGTGTCTCTGACAAATGTGCATTATATAGGTACTGGAATCATACGGTTCCTCTATGCAACCAGATCATTTCCGAGAAAGGCTGATGTGTAGTGGGCACATCTTCTTCCCTGACGTGATTATTCTCTGCAGCTGAAACTGAGACTCTCAGATCACTTTGTGTCTGCCAACAAAGCAGCAGCAGCTGAAGATGACCAACTTCCTCATGTGTCACAGGGTGATCAGACGTTGCAACAAAAGACATGCAGGTGGTAGAGAGAAGAGAAAAAGCTTACAGCACCTGGTATTCCCAGAGAGTCTATCATCCAAGTACTAACCAGGCCCAAACCTGCTTGGCTTCCGAGATCAGACGTGGTCAGGCATATTCAGGGTGGTGTGGCGGTAAGCAACCATAACTGTGACAAATGTGCATTATAAAGATATTGGAATCATACAGTTCCTCTATGTAACCAGATAATTGCCAAGAAAAGCTGATAAGTAGTGGGCACATCTTCTTCCCTGACGTGATTATTCTCTCGAGCTGAAACTGAGACTCTCAGATCACTTTGTGTCTGCCAACAAAGCAGCAGAAGCTGAAGATGACCAACTTCCTCATGTGTCACAGGGTGATCAGACGTTGCAACAAAAGACATGCAGGTGGTAGAGAGAAGAGAAAAAGCTTACAGCACCTCGTATTCCCAAGAGGTCTTCCATCCAAGTCCAAACCAGGCCCAACTGTGCTTGGCTTCCGAGATCAGACGAGGTCGGGCATGTTCAGGGTTGTGTGGCCGTAAGCAACAATGTCTCTGACAAATGTGCATTATATAGGTACTGGAATCATATGGTTCCTCTATGCAACCAGATAATTGCCGAGAAAGGCTGATGTGTAGCGGGCATATCATCTTCTCTGATGTGATCATTCTCTTCAGCTGAAACTGAGACTCTCAGATCACTTCGTGTCTGCCAACAAAGCAGCAGCAGCTGAAGATGACCACCTTCCTCATGTGTCACAGGGTGATCAGACGTTGCAACAAAAGACATGCAGGTGGTAGAGAGAAGAAAAAAAGCTTACAGCACCTGGTATTCCCAAGCGGTCTCCCATCAAAGTACTAACCAGGCCCAACCCTCCTTGGCTTCCGAGATCAGACGAGGTTGGACATATTCAGGGTGGTTTGGCCGTAAGCAACAATCTCTGTGACAAATGCGCATTATATAGGCAATCAAATCATATGGTTCCTCTATGTAACCAGATAATTGCAGAGAAAGGCTAACTTGTTGTGGGCACATCTTCTTCCCTGACGTGATAATTCTCTCCAGCTGAAAATGAGACTCTCAGATCACTTCGTGTCTGCCAACAAAGCAGCAGCAGCTGAAGATGACCAACTTCCTCATGTGTCACAGGGTGATCAGACATTGCAACAAAAGACATGCAGGTGGTTGAGAGAAGAGAAAAAGCTTAAAGCACCTGGTATTCCCAAAAGGTCTTCCATCCAAGTACAAACCAGGCCCAACTGTGCTTGGCTTCCGAGATCAGACGAGGGCGGGCATGTTCAGGGTGGTGTGGCCGTAAGCAACAATGTCTCTGAAAAATGTGCATTATATAGGTACTGGAATCATACGGTTCCTCTATGCAACCAGATAATTGCAGAGAAAGACTGATGTGTAGTGGGCACATCTTGTTCCCTGACGTGATCATTCTCTTCAGCTGAAACTGAGACTCTCAGATCACTTCGTGTTTGCCAACAAAGCAGCCGCAGCTGAAGATGACCAAATACCTCATGTGTCACAGGGTGATCAGACGTTGCAACAAAACACATGCAGGTGGTAGAGAGAAGAGAAAAACCTTACAGCACCTGGTATTCCCAAAAGGTCTCCCACCCAAGTACTAACCAGGCCCAACACTGCTTGGCTTCCGAGATCAGACGAGGTCAGGCAAATTCAGGGTGGTGTGGCCGTAAGTAACAATGTCTGTGACAAATGTGCATTATATAGGTACAGGAATCATACGGTTCCTCTATGTAACCAGATAATTGCTGAGAAAGGCTGATGTGTAGTGGGCACATCTTCTTCCCTGACGTGATTATTCTCTTCAGCTGAAACTGAGACTCTCAGATCACTTCGTGTCTTCCAACAAAGCAGCAGCAGCTGAAGATGGCCAACTTCCTCATGTGTCACAGGGTGATCAGACGTTGCAACAAAAGACATGCAGGTTGTAGAGAGAAGAGAAAACGCTTACAGCACCTGGTATTCCCAAGCAGTCTCCCATTAAAGTACTAACCAGGCCCAACCCTCCTTGGCTTCCGAGATCAGACGAGGTCAGGCTTATTCAGGGTGGTGTGGCCGTAAGGAACAATTTCTGTGACACATGTGCATTATATAGGTACTGGAATCATACACTTCCTCTATGAAACCAGATAATTGCCGAGAAAGGCTGACTTGTAGTGGGCACATATTCTTCCCTGATGTGATTATTCTCTGCAACTGAAACTGAGACTCTCAGATCACTCTGTGTCTGCCAACAAAGCAGCAGCAGCTGAAGATGACCAACTTCCTCATGTGTCACAGGGTGATCAGACGTTGCAAAAAAAGACATGCAGGTGGTAGAGAGAAGAGAAAAAGCTTACAGCACCTGGTATGTTCAAGCGGTCTCCCACCAAAGTACTAACCAGGCCCAACTCTTCTTGGCTTCCGAGATCAGACGAGGTCAGGCATATTGAGGGTGGTGTGGCCGTAAGCAACAATGTCTGTGACAAATGTGCATTATATAAGTACAGGAATCATACGGTTCCTCTATGTAACCAGATAATTGCTGAGAAAGGCTGATGTGTAGTGGGCACATCTTGTTCCCTGACGTGATCATTCTCTTCAGCTGAAACTGAGACTCTCAGATCACTTTGTGTTTGCCAACAAAGCAGCCGCAGCTGAAGATGACCAAATACCTCATGTGTCACAGGGTGATCAGACGTTGCAACAAAAGACATGTAGGTTGTAGAGAGAAGAGAAAACGCTTACAGCACCTGGTATTCCCAAGCAGTCTCCCATTAAAGTACTAACCAGGCCCAACCCTCCTCGGCTTCCGAGATCAGACGAGGTCAGGCTTATTCAGGGTGGTGTGGCCGTAAGGAACAATTTCTGTGACAAATGTGCATTATATAGGTACTGGAATCATACACTTCCTCTATGAAACCAGATAATTGCCGAGAAAGGCTGACTTGTAGTGGGCACATATTCTTCCCTGATGTGATTATTCTCTGCAACTGAAACTGAGACTCTCAGATCACTCTGTGTCTGCCAACAAAGCAGCAGCAGCTGAAGATGACCAACTTCCTCATGTGTCACAGGGTGATCAGACGTTGCAAAAAAAGACATGCAGGTGGTAGAGAGAAGAGAAAAAGCTTACAGCACCTGGTATTTTCAAGCGGTCTCCCACCCAAGTACTAACCAGGCCCAACTCTGCTTGGCTTCCGAGATCAGACGAGGTCAGGCATATTCAGGGTGGTGTGGCCGTAAGCAACAATGTCTGTGACAAATGTGCATTATATAAGTACAGGAATCATACGGTTCCTCTATGTAACCAGATAATTGCTGAGAAAGGCTGATGTGTAGTGGGCACATCTTCTTCCCTGACGTGATTATTCTCTTCAGCTGAAACTGAGACTCTCAGATCACTTCGTGTCTTCCAACAAAGCAGCAACAGCTGAAGATGACCAACTTCCTCATGTGTCACAGGGTGATTTTCAAGCGGTCTCCCACCAAAGTACTAACCAGGCCCAACTCTTCTTGGCTTCCGAGATCAGACGAGGTCGGGCATATTCAGGGTGGTGTGGCCGTAAGGAACAATTTCTGTGACAAATGTGCATTATATAGGTACTGGAATCATACACTTCCTCTATGTAACCAGATAATTGCAGAGAAAGGCTGACTTGTTATGGGCACATCTTCTTCCCTGATGTGATTATTCTCTGCAGCTGAAACTGAGACTCTCAGATCACTTGGTGTCTGCCAACAAAGCAGCAGCAGCTGAAGATCACCAACTTCCTCATGTGTCACAGGGTGATCAGACGTTGCAACAAAAGACATGCAGGTTGTAGAGAGAAGAGAAAACGCTTACAGCACCTGGTATTCCCAAGCAGTCTACCATCCAAGTACTAACCAGGCTCAAACGTGCTTGGCTTCCGAGATCAGACGAGGTCGGGTATATTCAGGGTGGTGTGGCCGTAAGCAACAATAACTGTGACAAATGTGCATTATATAAGTACTGGAATCATACACTTCCTCTATGTAACCAGATAATTTCCGAGAAAGGCTCACTTGTTATGGGCATATCTTCTTCCCTGATGTGATCATTCTCTGCAACTTAAACTGAGACTCTCAGATCACTTCGTGTCTGCCAACAAAGCAGCAGCAGCTGCTGAAGATGACCAACTTCCTCATGTGTCACAGGGTGATCAGACGTTGCAACAAAAGACATGCAGGTGGTAGAGAGAAGAGAAAAAGCTTACCACACCTGGTATTCCCAAGAGGTCTCCTATCCAAGTACTAACCAGGCCCAAACCTCCTTGGCTTCCGAGATCAGACGAGGTCGAGCATGTTCAGGGTGGTGTGGCCGTAAGCAACAATGTCTCTGACAAATGTGCATTATATAGGTACTGGAATCATACGGTTCCTCTATGCAACCAGATCATTTCCGAGAAAGGCTGATGTGTAGTGGGCACATCTTCTTCCCTGACGTGATTATTCTCTGCAGCTGAAACTGAGACTCTCAGATCACTTTGTGTCTGCCAACAAAGCAGCAGTAGCTGAAGATGACCAACTTCCTCATGTGTCACAGGGTGATCAGACGTTGCAACAAAAGACATGCAGGTGGTAGAGAGAAGAGAAAAAGCTTACAGCACCTGGCATTCCCAGAGAGTCTACCATCCAAGTACAAACCAGGCCGAAACCTGCTTGGCTTCCGAGATCAGACGTGGTCGGGCATATTCAGGGTGGTGTGGCGGTAAGCAACCATAACTGTGACAAATGTGCATTATAAAGGTACTGGAATCATACAGTTCCTCTATGTAACCAGATAATTGCCGAGAAAAGCTGATAAGTAGTGGGCACATCTTCTTCCCTGACGTGATTATTCTCTCGAGCTGAAACTGAGACTCTCAGATCACTTTGTGTCTGCCAACAAAGCAGCAGAAGCTGAAGATGACCAACTTCCTCATGTGTCACAGGGTGATCAGACGTTGCAACAAAAGACATGCAGGTGGTAGAGAGAAGAGAAAAAGCTTACAGCACCTCCTATTCCCAAGAGGTCTTCCATCCAAGTACAAACCAGGCCCAACTGTGCTTGGCTTCCGAGATCAGACGAGGTCGGGCATGTTCAGGGTTGTGTGGCCGTAAGCAACAATGTCTCTGACAAATGTGCATTATATAGGTACTGGAATCATACGGTTCTTCTATGCAACCAGATAATTGCCGAGAAAGGCTGATGTGTAGCGGGTAAATCATCTTCTCTGATGTGATCATTCTCTGCAACTGAAACTGAGACTCTCAGATCACTTCGTGTCTGCCAACAAAGCAGCAGAAGCTGAAGATGACCAACTTCCTCATGTGTCACAGGGTGATCAGACGTTGCAACAAAAGACATGCAGGTGGTAGAGAGAAGAGAAAAAGCTTACAGCACCTGGTATTCCCAAGCGGTCTCCCATCAAAGTACTAACCAGGCCCAACCCTCCTTGGCTTCCGAGATCAGACGAGGTTGGACACATTCAGGGTGGTTTGGCCGTAAGCAACAATCTCTGTGACAAATGCGCATTATATAGGTAATCAAATCATATGGTTCCTCTATGTAACCAGATATTTGCAGAGAAAGGCTGATATGTAGCGGGCATATCTTGTTCCCTGACGTGATAATTCTCTCCAGCTGAAAATGAGACTCTCAGATCACTTCGTGTCTGCCAACAAAGCAGCAGCAGCTGAAGATGACCAACTTCCTCATGTGTCACAGGGTGATCAGACATTGCAACAAAAGACATGCAGGTGGTTGAGAGAAGAGAAAAAGCTTAAAGCACCTGGTATTCCCAAGAGGTCTTCCATCCAAGTACAAACCAGGCCCAACTGTGCTTGGCTTCCGAGATCAGACGAGGAAGGGGATGTTCAGGGTGGTGTGGCCGTAAGCAACAATATCTCTGAAAAATGTGCATTATATAGGTACTGGAATCATACGGTTCCTCTATGCAACCAGATAATTGCAGAGAAAGGCTGATGTGTAGTGGGCACATCTTGTTCCCTGACGTGATCATTCTCTTCAGCTGAAACTGAGACTCTCAGATCACTTTGTGTTTGTCAACAAAGCAGCCGCAGCTGAAGATGACCAAATACCTCATGTGTCACAGGGTGATCAGACGTTGCAACAAAAGACATGTAGGTTGTAGAGAGAAGAGAAAACGCTTACAGCACCTGGTATTCCCAAGCAGTCTCCCATTAAAGTACTAACCAGGCCCAACCCTCCTCGGCTTCCGAGATCAGACGAGGTCAGGCTTATTCAGGGTGGTGTGGCCGTAAGGAACAATTTCTGTGACAAATGTGCATTATATAGGTACTGGAATCATACACTTCCTCTATGAAACCAGATAATTGCCGAGAAAGGCTGACTTGTAGTGGGCACATATTCTTCCCTGATGTGATTATTCTCTGCAGC
This sequence comes from Leuresthes tenuis, assembly GCF_036924035.1. Taxonomy (NCBI): domain Eukaryota; kingdom Metazoa; phylum Chordata; class Actinopteri; order Atheriniformes; family Atherinopsidae; genus Leuresthes; species Leuresthes tenuis. The sequence continues at coordinate 42,480,471 of NW_027325355.1, read as the reverse complement.
TGAAACTGAGACTCTCAGATCACTCTGTGTCTGCCAACAAAGCAGCAGCAGCTGAAGATGACCAACTTCCTCATGTGTCACAGGGTGATCAGACGTTGCAAAAAAAGACATGCAGGTGGTAGAGAGAAGAGAAAAAGCTTACAGCACCTGGTATTTTCAAGCGGTCTCCCACCCAAGTACTAACCAGGCCCAACTCTGCTTGGCTTCCGAGATCAGACGAGGTCAGGAATATTCAGGGTGGTGTGGCCGTAAGCAACAATGTCTGTGACAAATGTGCATTATATAAGTACAGGAATCATACGGTTCCTCTATGTAACCAGATAATTGCTGAGAAAGGCTGATGTGTAGTGGGCACATCTTCTTCCCTGACGTGATTATTCTCTTCAGCTGAAACTGAGACTCTCAGATCACTTCGTGTCTTCCAACAAAGCAGCAACAGCTGAAGATGACCAACTTCCTCATGTGTCACAGGGTGATCAGACGTTGCAACAAAACACATGCAGGTGGTAGAGAGAAGAGAAAAAGCTTACAGCACCTGGTACTCCCAAGCTGTCTCCCATCCAAGTACTAACCAGGTACAACCCTGCTTGGCGTCCGAGATCAGACGAGGTCAGGCTTCTTCAGGGTGGTGTGGCCGTAAGCAACAATGTCTCTGACAAATGTGCATTATATAGGTACTGGAATCATACGGTTCCTCTATGCAACCAGATAATTGCCGAGAAAGGCTGATGTGTAGCGGGCAAATAATCTTCTCTGATGTGATCATTCTCTGCAACTGAAACTGAGACTCTCAGATCACTTCGTGTCTGCCAACAAAGCAGCAGCAGCTGCTGAAGATGACCAACTTCCTCATGTGTCATAGGGTGATCAGACGTTGCAACAAAAGACATGCAGGTGGTAGAGAGAAGAGAAAAAGCTTAAAGCACCTGGTATTCCCAAAAGGTCTTCCATCCAAGTACAAACCAGGCCCAACTGTGCTTGGCTTCCGAGATCAGACGAGGGCGGGCATGTTCAGGGTGGTGTGGCCGTAAGCAACAATATCTCTGAAAAATGTGCATTATATAGGTACTGGAATCATACGGTTCCTCTATGCAACCAGATAATTGCAGAGAAAGACTGATGTGTAGTGGGCACATCTTGTTCCCTGACGTGATCATTCTCTTCAGCTGAAACTGAGACTCTCAGATCACTTCGTGTTTGCCAACAAAGCAGCCGCAGCTGAAGATGACCAAATACCTCATGTGTCACAGGGTGATCAGACGTTGCAACAAAACACATGCAGGTGGTAGAGAGAAGAGAAAAACCTTACAGCACCTGGTATTCCCAAAAGGTCTCCCACCCAAGTACTAACCAGGCCCAACACTGCTTGGCTTCCGAGATCAGACGAGGTCAGGCAAATTCAGGGTGGTGTGGCCGTAAGTAACAATGTCTGTGACAAATGTGCATTATATAGGTACAGGAATCATACGGTTCCTCTATGTAACCAGATAATTGCTGAGAAAGGCTGATGTGTAGTGGGCACATCTTCTTCCCTGACGTGATTATTCTCTTCAGCTGAAACTGAGACTCTCAGATCACTTCGTGTCTTCCAACAAAGCAGCAGCAGCTGAAGATGGCCAACTTCCTCATGTGTCACAGGGTGATCAGACGTTGCAACAAAAGACATGCAGGTTGTAGAGAGAAGAGAAAACGCTTACAGCACCTGGTATTCCCAAGCAGTCTCCCATTAAAGTACTAACCAGGCCCAACCCTCCTTGGCTTCCGAGATCAGACGAGGTCAGGCTTATTCAGGGTGGTGTGGCCGTAAGGAACAATTTCTGTGACACATGTGCATTATATAGGTACTGGAATCATACACTTCCTCTATGAAACCAGATAATTGCCGAGAAAGGCTGACTTGTAGTGGGCACATATTCTTCCCTGATGTGATTATTCTCTGCAACTGAAACTGAGACTCTCAGATCACTCTGTGTCTGCCAACAAAGCAGCAGCAGCTGAAGATGACCAACTTCCTCATGTGTCACAGGGTGATCAGACGTTGCAAAAAAAGACATGCAGGTGGTAGAGAGAAGAGAAAAAGCTTACAGCACCTGGTATTTTCAAGCGGTCTCCCACCAAAGTACTAACCAGGCCCAACTCTTCTTGGCTTCCGAGATCAGACGAGGTCAGGCATATTGAGGGTGGTGTGGCCGTAAGCAACAATGTCTGTGACAAATGTGCATTATATAAGTACAGGAATCATACGGTTCCTCTATGTAACCAGATAATTGCTGAGAAAGGCTGATGTGTAGTGGGCACATCTTCTTCCCTGACGTGATTATTCTCTTCAGCTGAAACTGAGACTCTCAGATCACTTCGTGTCTGCCAACAAAGCAGCAGCAGCTGAAGATGACCAACTTCCTCATGTGTCACAGGGAGATCAGACGTTGCAACAAAAGACATGCAGGTTGTTGAGAGAAGAGAAAACGCTTACAGCACCTGGTATTCCCAAGCAGTCTCCCATTAAAGTACTAACCAGGCCCAACCCTCCTTGGCTTCCGAGATCAGACGAGGTCGGGCATATTCAGGGTGGTGTGGCCGTAAGGAACAATTTCTGTGACAAATGTGCATTATATAGGTACTGGAATCATACACTTCCTCTATGTAACCAGATAATTGCAGAGAAAGGCTGACTTGTTATGGGCACATCTTCTTCCCTGATGTGATTATTCTCTGCAGCTGAAACTGAGACTCTCAGATCACTTGGTGTCTGCCAACAAAGCAGTAGCAGCTGAAGATCACCAACTTCCTCATGTGTCACAGGGTGATCAGACGTTGCAACAAAAGACATGCAGGTTGTAGAGAGAAGAGAAAACGCTTACAGCACCTGGTATTCCCAAGCAGTCTACCATCCAAGTACTAACCAGGCTCAAACGTGCTTGGCTTCCGAGATCAGACGAGGTCGGGTATATTCAGGGTGGTGTGGCCGTAAGCAACAATAACTGTGACAAATGTGCATTATATAAGTACTGGAATCATACACTTCCTCTATGTAACCAGATAATTTCCGAGAAAGGCTCACTTGTTATGGGCATATCTTCTTCCCTGATGTGATCATTCTCTGCAACTTAAACTGAGACTCTCAGATCACTTCGTGTCTGCCAACAAAGCAGCAGCAGCTGCTGAAGATGACCAACTTCCTCATGTGTCACAGGGTGATCAGACGTTGCAACAAAAGACATGCAGGTGGTAGAGAGAAGAGAAAAAGCTTACAGCACCTGGTATTCCCAAGAGGTCTCCTATCCAAGTACTAACCAGGCCCAAACCTCCTTGGCTTCCGAGATCAGACGAGGTCGAGCATGTTCAGGGTGGTGTGGCCGTAAGCAACAATGTCTCTGACAAATGTGCATTATATAGGTACTGGAATCATACGGTTCCTCTATGCAACCAGATCATTTCCGAGAAAGGCTGATGTGTAGTGGGCACATCTTCTTCCCTGACGTGATTATTCTCTGCAGCTGAAACTGAGACTCTCAGATCACTTTGTGTCTGCCAACAAAGCAGCAGCAGCTGAAGATGACCAACTTCCTCATGTGTCACAGGGTGATCAGACGTTGCAAAAAAAGACATGCAGGTTGTAGAGAGAAGAGAAAAAGCTTACAGCACCTGGTATTTTCAAGCGGTCTCCCACCAAAGTACTAACCAGGCCCAACTCTTCTTGGCTTCCGAGATCAGACGAGGTCAGGCATATTGAGGGTGGTGTGGCCGTAAGCAACAATGTCTGTGACAAATGTGCATTATATAAGTACAGGAATCATACGGTTCCTCTATGTAACCAGATAATTGCTGAGAAAGGCTGATGTGTAGTGGGCACATCTTCTTCCCTGACGTGATTATTCTCTTCAGCTGAAACTGAGACTCTCAGATCACTTCGTGTCTGCCAACAAAGCAGCAGCAGCTGAAGATGACCAACTTCCTCATGTGTCACAGGGAGATCAGACGTTGCAACAAAAGACATGCAGGTTGTTGAGAGAAGAGAAAACGCTTACAGCACCTGGTATTCCCAAGCAGTCTCCCATTAAAGTACTAACCAGGCCCAACCCTCCTTGGCTTCCGAGATCAGACGAGGTCGGGCATATTCAGGGTGGTGTGGCCGTAAGGAACAATTTCTGTGACAAATGTGCATTATATAGGTACTGGAATCATACACTTCCTCTATGTAACCAGATAATTGCAGAGAAAGGCTGACTTGTTATGGGCACATCTTCTTCCCTGATGTGATTATTCTCTGCAGCTGAAACTGAGACTCTCAGATCACTTGGTGTCTGCCAACAAAGCAGCAGCAGCTGAAGATCACCAACTTCCTCATGTGTCACAGGGTGATCAGACGTTGCAACAAAAGACATGCAGGTTGTAGAGAGAAGAGAAAACGCTTACAGCACCTGGTATTCCCAAGCAGTCTACCATCCAAGTACTAACCAGGCTCAAACGTGCTTGGCTTCCGAGATCAGACGAGGTCGGGTATATTCAGGGTGGTGTGGCCGTAAGCAACAATAACTGTGACAAATGTGCATTATATAAGTACTGGAATCATACACTTCCTCTATGTAACCAGATCATTTCCGAGAAAGGCTCACTTGTTATGGGCATATCTTCTTCCCTGATGTGATCATTCTCTGCAACTTAAACTGAGACTCTCAGATCACTTCGTGTCTGCCAACAAAGCAGCAGCAGCTGCTGAAGATGACCAACTTCCTCATGTGTCACAGGGTGATCAGACGTTGCAACAAAAGACATGCAGGTGGTAGAGAGAAGAGAAAAAGCTTACCACACCTGGTATTCCCAAGAGGTCTCCTATCCAAGTACTAACCAGGCCCAAACCTCCTTGGCTTCCGAGATCAGACGAGGTCGAGCATGTTCAGGGTGGTGTGGCCGTAAGCAACAATGTCTCTGACAAATGTGCATTATATAGGTACTGGAATCATACGGTTCCTCTATGCAACCAGATCATTTCCGAGAAAGGCTGATGTGTAGTGGGCACATCTTCTTCCCTGACGTGATTATTCTCTGCAGCTGAAACTGAGACTCTCAGATCACTTTGTGTCTGCCAACAAAGCAGCAGTAGCTGAAGATGACCAACTTCCTCATGTGTCACAGGGTGATCAGACGTTGCAACAAAAGACATGCAGGTGGTAGAGAGAAGAGAAAAAGCTTACAGCACCTGGCATTCCCAGAGAGTCTACCATCCAAGTACAAACCAGGCCCAAACCTGCTTGGCTTCCGAGATCAGACGTGGTCGGGCATATTCAGGGTGGTGTGGCGGTAAGCAACCATAACTGTGACAAATGTGCATTATAAAGGTACTGGAATCATACAGTTCCTCTATGTAACCAGATAATTGCCGAGAAAAGCTGATAAGTAGTGGGCACATCTTCTTCCCTGACGTGATTATTCTCTCGAGCTGAAACTGAGACTCTCAGATCACTTTGTGTCTGCCAACAAAGCAGCAGAAGCTGAAGATGACCAACTTCCTCATGTGTCACAGGGTGATCAGACGTTGCAACAAAAGACATGCAGGTGGTAGAGAGAAGAGAAAAAGCTTACAGCACCTCCTATTCCCAAGAGGTCTTCCATCCAAGTACAAACCAGGCCCAACTGTGCTTGGCTTCCGAGATCAGACGAGGTCGGGCATGTTCAGGGTTGTGTGGCCGTAAGCAACAATGTCTCTGACAAATGTGCATTATATAGGTACTGGAATCATACGGTTCTTCTATGCAACCAGATAATTGCCGAGAAAGGCTGATGTGTAGCGGGTAAATCATCTTCTCTGATGTGATCATTCTCTGCAACTGAAACTGAGACTCTCAGATCACTTCGTGTCTGCCAACAAAGCAGCAGAAGCTGAAGATGACCAACTTCCTCATGTGTCACAGGGTGATCAGACGTTGCAACAAAAGACATGCAGGTGGTAGAGAGAAGAGAAAAAGCTTACAGCACCTGGTATTCCCAAGCGGTCTCCAATCAAAGTACTAACCAGGCCCAACCCTCCTTGGCTTCCGAGATCAGACGAGGTTGGACATATTCAGGGTGGTTTGGCCGTAAGCAACAATCTCTGTGACAAATGCGCATTATATAGGTAATCAAATCATATGGTTCCTCTATGTAACCAGATATTTGCAGAGAAAGGCTGATATGTAGCGGGCATATCTTGTTCCCTGACGTGATAATTCTCTCCAGCTGAAAATGAGACTCTCAGATCACTTCGTGTCTGCCAACAAAGCAGCAGCAGCTGAAGATGACCAACTTCCTCATGTGTCACAGGGTGATCAGACATTGCAACAAAAGACATGCAGGTGGTTGAGAGAAGAGAAAAAGCTTAAAGCACCTGGTATTCCCAAGAGGTCTTCCATCCAAGTACAAACCAGGCCCAACTGTGCTTGGCTTCCGAGATCAGACGAGGAAGGGGATGTTCAGGGTGGTGTGGCCGTAAGCAACAATATCTCTGAAAAATGTGCATTATATAGGTACTGGAATCATACGGTTCCTCTATGCAACCAGATAATTGCAGAGAAAGGCTGATGTGTAGTGGGCACATCTTGTTCCCTGACGTGATCATTCTCTTCAGCTGAAACTGAGACTCTCAGATCACTTTGTGTTTGCCAACAAAGCAGCCGCAGCTGAAGATGACCAAATACCTCATGTGTCACAGGGTGATCAGACGTTGCAACAAAAGACATGTAGGTTGTAGAGAGAAGAGAAAACGCTTACAGCACCTGGTATTCCCAAGCAGTCTCCCATTAAAGTACTAACCAGGCCCAACCCTCCTCGGCTTCCGAGATCAGACGAGGTCAGGCTTATTCAGGGTGGTGTGGCCGTAAGGAACAATTTCTGTGACAAATGTGCATTATATAGGTACTGGAATCATACACTTCCTCTATGAAACCAGATAATTGCCGAGAAAGGCTGACTTGTAGTGGGCACATATTCTTCCCTGATGTGATTATTCTCTGCAGCTGAAACTGAGACTCTCAGATCACTCTGTGTCTGCCAACAAAGCAGCAGCAGCTGAAGATGACCAACTTCCTCATGTGTCACAGGGTGATCAGACGTTGCAAAAAAAGACATGCAGGTGGTAGAGAGAAGAGAAAAAGCTTACAGCACCTGGTATTTTCAAGCGGTCTCCCACCCAAGTACTAACCAGGCCCAACTCTGCTTGGCTTCCGAGATCAGACGAGGTCAGGCATATTCAGGGTGGTGTGGCCGTAAGCAACAATGTCTGTGACAAATGTGCATTATATAAGTACAGGAATCATACGGTTCCTCTATGTAACCAGATAATTGCTGAGAAAGGCTGATGTGTAGTGGGCACATCTTCTTCCCTGACGTGATTATTCTCTTCAGCTGAAACTGAGACTCTCAGATCACTTCGTGTCTTCCAACAAAGCAGCAACAGCTGAAGATGACCAACTTCCTCATGTGTCACAGGGTGATCAGACGTTGCAACAAAACACATGCAGGTGGTAGAGAGAAGAGAAAAAGCTTACAGCACCTGGTATTCCCAAGCTGTCTCCCATCCAAGTACTAACCAGGTACAACCCTGCTTGGCGTCCGAGATCAGACGAGGTCGGGCATGTTCAGGGTGGTGTGGCCGTAAGCAACAATGTCTCTGACAAATGTGCATTATATAGGTACTGGAATCATACGGTTCCTCTATGCAACCAGATAATTGCCGAGAAAGGCTGATGTGTAGCGGGCAAATAATCTTCTCTGATGTGATCATTCTCTGCAACTGAAACTGAGACTCTCAGATCACTTCGTGTCTGCCAACAAAGCAGCAGCAGCTGCTGAAGATGACCAACTTCCTCATGTGTCATAGGGTGATCAGACGTTGCAACAAAAGACATGCAGGTGGTAGAGAGAAGAGAAAAAGCTTAAAGCACCTGGTATTCCCAAGAGGTCTTCCATCCAAGTACTAACTAGGCCCAACCCTCCTTGGCTTCCGAGATCAGACGAGGTCGGGCATGTTCAGGGTGGTGTGGCCGTAAGCAACAATGTCTCTGACAAATGTGCATTATATAGGTACTGGAATCATACGGTTCCTCTATGCAACCAGATCATTTCCGAGAAAGGCTGATGTGTAGTGGGCACATCTTCTTCCCTGACGTGATTATTCTCTGCAGCTGAAACTGAGACTCTCAGATCACTTCGTGTCTGCCAACTACGGTTCCTCTATGCAACCAGATAATTGCCGAGAAAGGCTGATGTGTAGCGGGCAAATCATCTTCTCTGATGTGATCATTCTCTGCAACTGAAACTGAGACTCTCAGATCACTTCGTGTCAGCCAACAAAGCAGCAGCAGCTGAAGATGACCAACTTCCTCATGTGTCACAGGGTGATCAGACGTTGCAACAAAAGACATGCAGGTGGTAGAGAGAAGAGAAAAAGCTTACAGCACCTGGTATTCCCAAGCTGTCTCCCATCCAAGTACTAAGGAGGCTCAACCCTGCTTGGCTTCCGAGATCAGACGAGGTCGGGCATGTTCAGGGTGGTGTGGCCGTAAGCAACAATGTGTCTGACAAATGTGCATTATATAAGTACAGGAATCATACGGTTCCTCTATGTAACCAGATAATTGCTGAGAAAGGCTGATCTGTAGTGGGCACATCTTCTTCCCTGAAGTGATTATTCTCTTTAGCTGAAACTGAGACTCTCAGATCACTTCGTGTCTTCCAACAAAGCAGCAGCAGCTGAAGATGGCCAACTTCCTCATGTGTCACAGGGTGATCAGACGTTGCAACAAAAGACATGCAGGTGGTAGAGAGAAGAGAAAAAGCTTAAGGCACCTGGTATTCCCAAGCGGTCTCCCATTCAAGTACTAACCAGGCCCAACCCTGCTTGGCTTCCGAGATCAGACGAGGTTGGGCTTATTCAGGGTGGTGTGGCCGTAAGCAACAACATCGGTGACAAATGTGCATTATATAGGTACTGGAATCATACGGTTCCTCTATGCAACCAGATAATTGCCGAGAAAGGCTGATGTGTAGCGGGCAAATAATCTTCTTCCCTGACGTGATAATTTTCTCCAGCTGAACATGAGACTCTCAGATCACTTCGTGTCTGCCAACAAAGCAGCAGAAGCTGAAGATGACCAACTTCCTCATGTGTCACAGGGTGATCAGACGTTGCAACAAAAGACATGCAGGTGGTAGAGAGAAGAGAAAAAGCTTAAGGTACCTGGTATTCCCAAGCGGTCTCCCATTCAAGTACTAACCAGGCCCAACCGTGCTTGGCTTCCGAGATCAGACGAGGTCGGGCTTATTCAGGGTGGTGTGGCCGTAAGCAACAATATCGGTGACAAATGTGCATTATATAGGTACTGGAATCATACACTTCCTCTGTATAACCAGATAATTGCCGAAAAAGGCTGACTTGTAGTGGGTTCATCTTCCTCCTTGATGTGATTATTCTCTGGAGCTGAAACTGAGACTCTCAGATCACCTCGTGTCTATCAACAAAGCAGCAGCAGCTGAAGATGACCAACTTCTTCACGTGTCACAGGGTGATCAGACGTTGCAACAAAAGACATGCAGGTGGTAGAGAGAAGAGAAAAAGCTTACAGCACCTGGTATTCCCAAGCTGTCTCCCATCCAAGTACTAACCAGGTACAACCCTGCTTGGCGTCCGAGATCAGACGAGGAAGGGGCTTATTCAGGGTGGTGTGGCCGTAAGCAACAACGTCTCTGACAAATGTGCATTATATAGGTACTGGAATCATACGGTTCCTCTATGTAACCAGATAATTGCTGAGAAAGGCTGATGTGTAGTGGGCACATCTTCTTCCCTGACGTGATTATTCTCTGCAGCTGAAACTGAGACTCTCAGATCACTTCGTGTCTGCCAACTACGGTTCCTCTATGCAACCAGATAATTGCCGAGAAAGGCTGATGTGTAGCGGGCAAATCATCTTCTCTGATGTGATCATTCTCTGCAACTTAAACTGAGACTCTCAGATCACTTCGTGTCAGCCAACAAAGCAGCCGCAGCTGAAGATGACCAACTTCCTCATGTGTCACAGGGTGATCAGACGTTGCAACAAAAGACGTGCAGGTGGTAGAGAGAAGAGAAAAAGCTTACAGCACCTGGTATTCCGAAGCTGTCTCCCATCCAAGTACTAAGGAGGCTCAACCCTGCTTGGCTTCCGAGATCAGACGAGGTCGGGCATGTTCAGGGTGGTGTGGCCGTAAGCAACAATGTGTCTGACAAATGTGCATTATATAAGTACAGGAATCATACGGTTCCTCTATGTAACCAGATAATTGCTGAGAAAGGCTGATCTGTAGTGGGCACATCTTCTTCTCTGATGTGATTATTCTCTCCAGCTGAAACTGAGACTCTCAGATTACCTCATGTCTGCCAACAAAGCAGCAGGAGCTGAAGATGACCAACTTCCTCATGTGTCACAGGGTGATCAGACGTTGCAACAAAAGACATGCAGGTGGTCAAGAGAAGACAAAAAGCTTACAGCACCTGGTAATCCCAAGCAGTCTCCCATCTAAGTACTAACCAGGCCCAACCCTACTTGGCTTCCGAGATAAGACAAGGTGGGGCTTATTCAGGGTGGTGTGGCGGTAAGCAAATATATTTGTTACAAATGTGAATTATATAGGTACTGGAATCATACACTTCCTCTATGAAACCAGATAATTGCCGAGAAAGGCTGATGTGTAGTGGGCATATCATCTTCTCTGATGTGATCATTCTCTTCAGCTGAAACTGAGACTCTCAGATCACTTCGTGTCTGCCAACAAAGCAGCAGCAGCTGAAGATGACCAACTTCCTCATGTGTCACAGGGTGATCAGACGTTGCAACAAAACACATGCAGGTGGTAGAGAGAAGAGAAACAGCTTACAGCACCTGGTATTCCCAAGCAGTCTCCCATTGAAGTACAAACCAGAACCAACCCTGCTTGGCTTCCGAGATAAGACAAGGTGGGGCTTATTCAGGGTGGTGTGGCGGTAAGCGACAATATCTGTTACAAATGTGAATTATATAGGTACTGGAATCATACACTTGCTCTATGAAACCAGATAATTGCCGAGAAAGGCTGACTTGTAGTGGGTTCATCTTCCTCCTTGATGTGATTATTCTCTGCAGCTGAAACTGAGACTCTCAGATCACTTCGTGTCTGCCAACAAAGCAGCAGCTGCTGAAGATGACCAACTTCCTCATGTGTCACAGGGTGATCAGACGTTGCAACAAAAGACATGCAGGTTGTAGAGAGAAGAGAAAACGCTTACAGCCCCTGGTATTCCCAAGCAGTCTCCCATTAAAGTACTAACCAGGCCCAACCCTCCTTGGCTTCCGAGATCAGACGAGGTCGGGCTTATTCAGGGTGGTGTGGCCGTAAGGAACAATTTCTGTGACAAATGTGCATTATATAGGTACTGGAATCATACACTTCCTCTATGTAACCAGATAATTGCAGAGAAAGGCTGACTTGTTATGGAAACATCTTCTTCCCTGATGTGATTATTCTCTACAGCTGAAACTGAGACTCTCAGATCACTTCGTGTCTGCCAACAAAGCAGCAGCTGCTGAAGATGACCAACTTCCTCATGTGTCACAGGGTGATCAGACGTTGCAACAAAAGACATGCAGGTTGTAGAGAGAAGAGAAAACGCTTACAGAACCTGGTATTCCCAAGCAGTCTCCCATTAAAGTACTAACCAGGCCCAACACTGCTTGGCTTCCGAGATCAGACGAGGTCGGGCTTATTCAGGGTGGTGTGGCCGTAAGCAACAATATTGGTGACAAATGTGCATTATATAGGTACTGGAATCATACACTTCCTCTGTATAACTAGATAATTGCCGAAAAAGGCTGACTTGTAGTGGGTTCATCTTCCTCCTTGATGTGATTATTCTCTGCAGCTGAAACTGAGACTCTCAGATCACCTCGTGTCTATCAACAAAGCAGCAGCAGCTGAAGATGACTAACTTCTTCACGTGTCACAGGGTGATCAGACGTTGCAACAAAAGACATGCAGGTGGTAGAGAGAAGAGAAAAAGCTTACAGCACCTGGTATTCCCAAGCTGTCTCCCATCCAAGTACTAAGGAGGCTCAACCCTGCTTGGCTTCCGAGATCAGACGAGGTCGGGCATGTTCAGGGTGGTGTGGCCGTAAGCAACAATGTGTCTGACAAATGTGCATTATATAAGTACAGGAATCATACGGTTCCTCTATGTAACCAGATAATTGCTGAGAAAGGCTGATGTGTAGTCGGCACATCTTCTTCCCTGACGTCATTATTCTCTTCAGTTGAAACTGAGACTCTCAGATCACTTCGTGTTTGCCAACAAAGCAGCCGCAGCTGAAGATGACCAAATACCTCATGTGTCACAGGGTGATCAGACGTTGCAACAAAAGACATGTAGGTTGTAGAGAGAAGAGAAAACGCTTACAGCACCTGGTATTCCCAAGCAGTCTCCCATTAAAGTACTAACCAGGCCCAACCCTCCTCGGCTTCCGAGATCAGACGAGGTCAGGCTTATTCAGGGTGGTGTGGCCGTAAGGAACAATTTCTGTGACAAATGTGCATTATATAGGTACTGGAATCATACACTTCCTCTATGAAACCAGATAATTGCCGAGAAAGGCTGACTTGTAGTGGGCACATATTCTTCCCTGATGTGATTATTCTCTGCAGCTGAAACTGAGACTCTCAGATCACTCTGTGTCTGCCAACAAAGCAGCAGCAGCTGAAGATGACCAACTTCCTCATGTGTCACAGGGTGATCAGACGTTGCAAAAAAAGACATGCAGGTGGTAGAGAGAAGAGAAAAAGCTTACAGCACCTGGTATTTTCAAGCGGTCTCCCACCCAAGTGCTAACCAGGCCCAACTCTGCTTGGCTTCCGAGATCAGACGAGGTCAGGCATATTCAGGGTGGTGTGGCCGTAAGCAACAATGTCTGTGACAAATGTGCATTATATAAGTACAGGAATCATACGGTTCCTCTATGTAACCAGATAATTGCTGAGAAAGGCTGATGTGTAGTGGGCACATCTTCTTCCCTGACGTGATTATTCTCTTCAGCTGAAACTGAGACTCTCAGATCACTTCGTGTCTTCCAACAAAGCAGCAACAGCTGAAGATGACCAACTTCCTCATGTGTCACAGGGTGATCAGACGTTGCAACAAAAGACATGCAGGTTGTAGAGAGAAGAGAAAACGCTTACAGCACCTGGTATTCCCAAGCAGTCTCCCATTAAAGTACTAACCAGGCCCAACCCTGCTTGGCTTCCGAGATCAGACGAGGTCGGGCTTATTCAGGGTGGTGTGGCCGTAAGCAACAATATCGGTGACAAATGTGCATTATATAGGTACTGGAATCATACACTTCCTCTGTGTAACCAGATAATTGCCGAAAAAGGCTGACTTGTAGTGGGCTCATCTTCCTCCTTGATGTGATTATTCTCTTCAGCTGAAACTGAGACTCTCAGATCACCTCGTGTCTATCAACAAAGCAGCAGCAGCTGAAGATGACCAACTTCTTCACGTGTCACAGGGTGATCAGACGTTGCAACAAAACACATGCAGGTGGTAGAGAGAAGAGAAAAAGCTTACAGCACCTGGTACTCCCAAGCTGTCTCCCATCCAAGTACTAACCAGGTACAACCCTGCTTGGCGTCCGAGATCAGACGAGGTCAGGCTTCTTCAGGGTGGTGTGGCCGTAAGCAACAATGTCTCTGACAAATGTGCATTATATAGGTACTGGAATCATACGGTTCCTCTATGCAACCAGATAATTGCCGAGAAAGGCTGATGTGTAGCGGGCAAATAATCTTCTCTGATGTGATCATTCTCTGCAACTGAAACTGAGACTCTCAGATCACTTCGTGTCTGCCAACAAAGCAGCAGCAGCTGCTGAAGATGACCAACTTCCTCATGTGTCATAGGCTGATCAGACGTTGCAACAAAAGACATGCAGGTGGTAGAGAGAAGAGAAAAAGCTTAAAGCACCTGGTATTCCCAAGAGGTCTTCCATCCAAGTACTAACTAGGCCCAACCCTCCTTGGCTTCCGAGATCAGACGAGGTCGGGCATGTTCAGGGTGGTGTGGCCGTAAGCAACAATGTCTCTGACAAATGTGCATTATATAGGTACTGGAATCATACGGTTCCTCTATGCAACCAGATCATTTCCGAGAAAGGCTGATGTGTAGTGGGCACATCTTCTTCCCTGACGTGATTATTCTCTGCAGCTGAAACTGAGACTCTCAGATCACTTCGTGTCTGCCAACTACGGTTCCTCTATGCAACCAGATAATTGCCGAGAAAGGCTGATGTGTAGCGGGCAAATCATCTTCTCTGATGTGATCATTCTCTGCAACTGAAACTGAGACTCTCAGATCACTTCGTGTCAGCCAACAAAGCAGCAGCAGCTGAAGATGACCAACTTCCTCATGTGTCACAGGGTGATCAGACGTTGCAACAAAAGACATGCAGGTGGTAGAGAGAAGAGAAAAAGCTTACAGCACCTGGTATTCCCAAGCTGTCTCCCATCCAAGTACTAAGGAGGCTCAACCCTGCTTGGCTTCCGAGATCAGACGAGGTCGGGCATGTTCAGGGTGGTGTGGCCGTAAGCAACAATGTGTCTGACAAATGTGCATTATATAAGTACAGGAATCATACGGTTCCTCTATGTAACCAGATAATTGCTGAGAAAGGCTGATCTGTAGTGGGCACATCTTCTTCCCTGAAGTGATTATTCTCTTTAGCTGAAACTGAGACTCTCAGATCACTTCGTGTCTTCCAACAAAGCAGCAGCAGCTGAAGATGGCCAACTTCCTCATGTGTCACAGGGTGATCAGACGTTGCAACAAAAGACATGCAGGTGGTAGAGAGAAGAGAAAAAGCTTACAGCACCTGGTATTCCCAAGCTGTCTCCCATCCAAGTACTAAGGAGGCTCAACCCTGCTTGGCTTCCGAGATCAGACGAGGTCGGGCATGTTCAGGGTGGTGTGGCCGTAAGCAACAATGTGTCTGACAAATGTGCATTATATAAGTACAGGAATCATACGGTTCCTCTATGTAACCAGATAATTGCTGAGAAAGGCTGATGTGTAGTCGGCACATCTTCTTCCCTGACGTCATTATTCTCTTCAGTTGAAACTGAGACTCTCAGATCACTTCGTGTTTGCCAACAAAGCAGCCGCAGCTGAAGATGACCAAATACCTCATGTGTCACAGGGTGATCAGACGTTGCAACAAAAGACATGTAGGTTGTAGAGAGAAGAGAAAACGCTTACAGCACCTGGTATTCCCAAGCAGTCTCCCATTAAAGTACTAACCAGGCCCAACCCTCCTCGGCTTCCGAGATCAGACGAGGTCAGGCTTATTCAGGGTGGTGTGGCCGTAAGGAACAATTTCTGTGACAAATGTGCATTATATAGGTACTGGAATCATACACTTCCTCTATGAAACCAGATAATTGCCGAGAAAGGCTGACTTGTAGTGGGCACATATTCTTCCCTGATGTGATTATTCTCTGCAGCTGAAACTGAGACTCTCAGATCACTCTGTGTCTGCCAACAAAGCAGCAGCAGCTGAAGATGACCAACTTCCTCATGTGTCACAGGGTGATCAGACGTTGCAAAAAAAGACATGCAGGTGGTAGAGAGAAGAGAAAAAGCTTACAGCACCTGGTATTTTCAAGCGGTCTCCCACCCAAGTGCTAACCAGGCCCAACTCTGCTTGGCTTCCGAGATCAGACGAGGTCAGGCATATTCAGGGTGGTGTGGCCGTAAGCAACAATGTCTGTGACAAATGTGCATTATATAAGTACAGGAATCATACGGTTCCTCTATGTAACCAGATAATTGCTGAGAAAGGCTGATGTGTAGTGGGCACATCTTCTTCCCTGACGTGATTATTCTCTTCAGCTGAAACTGAGACTCTCAGATCACTTCGTGTCTTCCAACAAAGCAGCAACAGCTGAAGATGACCAACTTCCTCATGTGTCACAGGGTGATCAGACGTTGCAACAAAAGACATGCAGGTGGTAGAGAGAAGAGAAAAAGCTTAAGGTACCTGGTATTCCCAAGCGGTCTCCCATTCAAGTACTAACCAGGCCCAACCGTGCTTGGCTTCCGAGATCAGACGAGGTCGGGCTTATTCAGGGTGGTGTGGCCGTAAGCAACAATATCGGTGACAAATGTGCATTATATAGGTACTGGAATCATACACTTCCTCTGTATAACCAGATAATTGCCGAAAAAGGCTGACTTGTAGTGGGTTCATCTTCCTCCTTGATGTGATTATTCTCTGGAGCTGAAACTGAGACTCTCAGATCACCTCGTGTCTATCAACAAAGCAGCAGCAGCTGAAGATGACCAACTTCTTCACGTGTCACAGGGTGATCAGACGTTGCAACAAAAGACATGCAGGTGGTAGAGAGAAGAGAAAAAGCTTACAGCACCTGGTATTCCCAAGCTGACTCCTATCCAAGTACTAACCAGGTACAACCCTGCTTGGCGTCCGAGATCAGACGAGGTCGGGCTTATTCAGGGTGGTGTGGCCGTAAGCAACAATGTCTCTGACAAATGTGCATTATATAGGTACTGGAATCATACGGTTCCTCTATGCAACCAGATAATTGCCGAGAAAGGCTGATGTGTAGCGGACAAATCATCTTCTCTGATGTGATCATTCTCTGCAACTGAAACTGAGACTCTCAGATCACCTCGTGTCTATCAACAAAGCAGCAGCAGCTGAAGATGACCAACTTCTTCACGTGTCACAGGGTGATCAGACGTTGCAACAAAAGACATGCAGGTGGTAGAGAGAAGAGAAAAAGCTTACAGCACCTGGTATTCCCAAGCTGTCTCCTATCCAAGTACTAACCAGGTACAACCCTGCTTGGCGTCCGAGATCAGACGAGGTCGGGCTTATTCAGGGTGGTGTGGCCGTAAGCAACAATGTCTCTGACAAATGTGCATTATATAGGTACTGGAATCATACGGTTCCTCTATGCAACCAGATAATTGCCGAGAAAGGCTGATGTGTAGCGGGCAAATCATCTTCTTCCCTGACGTGATAATTTTCTCCAGCTGAACATGAGACTCTCAGATCACTTCGTGTCTGCCAACAAAGCAGCAGAAGCTGAAGATGACCAACTTCCTCATGTGTCACAGGGTGATCAGACGTTGCAACAAAAGACATGCAGGTGGTAGAGAGAAGAGAAAAAGCTTACAGCACCTGGTATTCCCAAGCTGACTCCTATCCAAGTACTAACCAGGTACAACCCTGCTTGGCGTCCGAGATCAGACGAGGTCGGGCTTATTCAGGGTGGTGTGGCCGTAAGCAACAATGTCTCTGACAAATGTGCATTATATAGGTACTGGAATCATACGGTTCCTCTATGCAACCAGATAATTGCCGAGAAAGGCTGATGTGTAGCGGACAAATCATCTTCTCTGATGTGATCATTCTCTGCAACTGAAACTGAGACTCTCAGATCACCTCGTGTCTATCAACAAAGCAGCAGCAGCTGAAGATGACCAACTTCTTCACGTGTCACAGGGTGATCGGACGTTGCAACAAAAGACATGCAGGTGGTAGAGAGAAGAGAAAAAGCTTACAGCACCTGGTATTCCCAAACTGTCTCCTATCCAAGTACTAACCAGGTACAACCCTGCTTGGCGTCCGAGATCAGACGAGGTCGGGCTTATTCAGGGTGGTGTGGCCGTAAGCAACAATGTCTCTGACAAATGTGCATTATATAGGTACTGGAATCATACGGTTCCTCTATGCAACCAGATAATTGCCGAGAAAGGCTGATGTGTAGCGGGCAAATCATCTTCTTCCCTGACGTGATAATTTTCTCCAGCTGAACATGAGACTCTCAGATCACTTCGTGTCTGCCAACAAAGCAGCAGAAGCTGAAGATGACCAACTTCCTCATGTGTCACAGGGTGATCAGACGTTGCAACAAAAGACATGCAGGTGGTAGAGAGAAGAGAAAAAGCTTAAGGTACCTGGTATTCCCAAGCGGTCTCCCATTCAAGTACTAACCAGGCCCAACCGTGCTTGGCTTCCGAGATCAGACGAGGTCGGGCTTATTCAGGGTGGTGTGGCCGTAAGCAACAATATCGGTGACAAATGTGCATTATATAGGTACTGGAATCATACACTTCCTCTGTATAACCAGATAATTGCCGAAAAAGGCTGACTTGTAGTGGATTCATCTTCCTCCTTGATGTGATTATTCTCTGGAGCTGAAACTGAGACTCTCAGATCACCTTGTGTCTATCAACAAAGCAGCAGCAGCTGAAGATGACCAACTTCTTCACGTGTCACAGGGTGATCAGACGTTGCAACAAAAGACATGCAGGTGGTAGAGAGAAGAGAAAAAGCTTACAGCACCTGGTATTCCCAAGCTGACTCCTATCCAAGTACTAACCAGGTACAACCCTGCTTGGCGTCCGAGATCAGACGAGGTCGGGCTTATTCAGGGTGGTGTGGCCGTAAGCAACAATGTCTCTGACAAATGTGCATTATATAGGTACTGGAATCATACGGTTCCTCTATGCAACCAGATAATTGCCGAGAAAGGCTGATGTGTAGCGGGGAAATCATCTTCTCTGATGTGATCATTATCTGCAACTGAAACTGAGACTCTCAGATCACTTCGTGTCAGCCAACAAAGCAGCAGCAGCTGAAGATGACCAACTTCTTCACGTGTCACAGGGTGATCAGACGTTGCAACAAAAGACATGCAGGTGGTAGAGAGAAGAGAAAAAGCTTACAGCACCTGGTATTCCCAAGCTGTCTCCTATCCAAGTACTAACCAGGTACAACCCTGCTTGGCGTCCGAGATCAGACTAGGTCGGGCTTATTCAGGGTGGTGTGGCCGTAAGCAACAATGTCTCTGACAAATGTGCATTATATAGGTACTGGAATCATACGGTTCCTCTATGCAACCAGATAATTGCCGAGAAAGGCTGATGTGTAGCGGGCAAATCATCTTCTTCCCTGACGTGATAATTTTCTCCAGCTGAACATGAGACTCTCAGATCACTTCGTGTCTGCCAACAAAGCAGCAGAAGCTGAAGATGACCAACTTCCTCATGTGTCACAGGGTGATCAGACGTTGCAACAAAAGACATGCAGGTGGTAGAGAGAAGAGAAAAAGCTTAAGGTACCTGGTATTCCCAAGCGGTCTCCCATTCAAGTACTAACCAGGCCCAACCGTGCTTGGCTTCCGAGATCAGACGAGGTCGGGCTTATTCAGGGTGGTGTGGCCGTAAGCAACAATATCGGTGACAAATGTGCATTATATAGGTACTGGAATCATACACTTCATCTGTATAACCAGATAATTGCCGAAAAAGGCTGACTTGTAGTGGGTTCATCTTCCTCCTTGATGTGATTATTCTCTGGAGCTGAAACTGAGACTCTCAGATCACCTCGTGTCTATCAACAAAGCAGCAGCAGCTGAAGATGACCAACTTCTTCACGTGTCACAGGGTGATCAGACGTTGCAACAAAAGACATGCAGGTGGTAGAGAGAAGAGAAAAAGCTTAAAGCACCTGGTATTCCCAAGCTGTCTCCCATCCAAGTACTAACCAGGTACAACCCTGCTTGGCGTCCGAGATTAGACGAGGTCGGGCTTATTCAGGGTGGTGTGGCCGTAAGCAACAATGTCTCTGACAAATGTGCATTATATAGGTACTGGAATCATACGGTTCCTCTATGCAACCAGATAATTGCCGAGAAAGGCTGATGTGTAGCGGGCAAATCATCTTCTCTGATGTGATCATTCTCTGCAACTTAAACTGAGACTCTCAGATCACTTCGTGTCAGCCAACAAAGCAGCAGCAGCTGAAGATGACCAACTTCCTCATGTGTCACAGGGTGATCAGACGTTGCAACAAAAGACATGCAGGTGGTAGAGAGAAGAGAAAAAGCTTACAGCACCTGGTATTCCCAAGCAGTCTCCCATCCAAGTACTAAGGAGGCTCAACCCTGCTTGGCTTACGAGATCAGGCATGTTCAGGGTGGTGTGGCCGTAAGCAACAATGTGTCTGACAAATGTGCATTATATAAGTACAGGAATCATACGGTTCCTCTATGTAACCAGATAATTGCTGAGAAAGGCTGATCTGTAGTGGGCACATCTTCTTCCCTGACGTGATAATTTTCTCCAGCTGAACATGAGACTCTCAGATCACTTCGTGTCTGCCAACAAAGCAGCAGAAGCTGAAGATGACCATCTTCCTCATGTGTCACAGGGTGATCAGACGTTGCAACAAAAGACATGCAGGTGGTAGAGAGAAGAGAAAAAGCTTAAGGTACCTGGTATTCCCAAGCGGTCTCCCATTCAAGTACTAACCAGGCCCAACCGTGCTTGGCTTCCGAGATCAGACGAGGTCGGGCTTATTCAGGGTGGTGTGGCCGTAAGCAAAAATATCGGTGACAATTGTGCATTATATAGGTACTGGAATCATACACTTCCTCTGTATAACCAGATAATTGCCGAAAAAGGCTGACTTGTAGTGGGTTCATCTTCCTGCTTGATGTGATTATTCTCTGCAGCTGAAACTGAGACTCTCAGATCACCTCGTGTCTATCAACAAAGCAGCAGCAGCTGAAGATGACTAACTTCTTCACGTGTCACAGGGTGATCAGACGTTGCAACAAAAGACATGCAGGTGGTAGAGAGAAGAGAAAAAGCTTACAGCACCTGGTATTCCCAAGCTGTCTCCCATCCAAGTACTAACCAGGTACAACCCTGCTTGGCGTCCGAGATCAGACGAGGTCGGGCTTATTCAGGGTGGTCTGGCCGTAAGCAACAATGTCTCTGACAAATGTGCATTATATAGGTACTGGAATCATACGGTTCCTCTATGCAACCAGATAATTGCCGAGAAAGGCTGATGTGTAGCGGGCAAATCATCTTCTCTGATGTGATCATTCTCTGCAACTTAAACTGAGACTCTCAGATCACTTCGTGTCAGCCAACAAAGCAGCAGCAGCTGAAGATGACCAACTTCCTCATGTGTCACAGGGTGATCAGACGTTGCAACAAAAGACATGCAGGTGGTAGAGAGAAGAGAAAAAGCTTACAGCACCTGGTATTCCCAAGCAGTCTCCCATCCAAGTACTAAGGAGGCTCAACCCTGCTTGGCTTACGAGATCAGGCATGTTCAGGGTGGTGTGGCCGTAAGCAACAATGTGTCTGACAAATGTGCATTATATAAGTACAGGAATCATACGGTTCCTCTATGTAACCAGATAATTGCTGAGAAAGGCTGATCTGTAGTGGGCACATCTTCTTCCCTGACGTGATAATTTTCTCCAGCTGAACATGAGACTCTCAGATCACTTCGTGTCTGCCAACAAAGCAGCAGAAGCTGAAGATGACCAACTTCCTCATGTGTCACAGGGTGATCAGACGTTGCAACAAAAGACATGCAGGTGGTAGAGAGAAGAGAAAAAGCTTAAGGTACCTGGTATTCCCAAGCGGTCTCCCATTCAAGTACTAACCAGGCCCAACCGTGCTTGGCTTCCGAGATCAGACGAGGTCGGGCTTATTCAGGGTGGTGTGGCCGTAAGCAAAAATATCGGTGACAATTGTGCATTATATAGGTACTGGAATCATACACTTCCTCTGTGTAACCAGATAATTGCCGAAAAAGGCTGACTTGTAGTGGGTTCATCTTCCTCCTTGATGTGATTATTCTCTTCAGCTGAAACTGAGACTCTCAGATCACTTCGTGTCTGCCAACAAAGCAGCAGAAAATGAAGATGACCAACTTCCTCATGTGTCACAGGGTGATCAGACGTTGCAACAAAAGACATGCAGGTGGTAGAGAGAAGAGAAAAAGCTTAAGGCACCTGGTATTCCCAAGCAGTCTCCCATTCAAGTACTAACCAGGCCCAACCCTGCTTGGCTTCCGAGATCAGACGAGGTTGGGCTTATTCAGGGTGGTGTGGCCATAAGCAACAATTTTGGTGACAAATGTGCATTATATAGGTACTGGAATCATACACTTCCTCTGTATAACCAGATAATTGCCGAAAAAGGCTGACTTGTAGTGGGTTCATCTTCCTCCTTGATGTGATTATTCTCTGCAGCTGAAACTGAGACTCTCAGATCACCTCGTGTCTATCAACAAAGCAGCAGCAGCTGAAGATGACTAACTTCTTCAAGTGTCACAGGGTGATCAGACGTTGCAACAAAAGACATGCAGGTGGTAGAGAGAAGAGAGAAAGCTTACAGCACCTGGTATTCCCAAGCTGTCTCCTATCCAAGTACTAACCAGGTACAACCCTGCTTGGCGTCCGAGATCAGACGAGGTCGGGCTTATTCAGGGTGGTGTGGCCGTAAGCAACAATGTCTCTGACAAATGTGCATTATATAGGTACTGGAATCATACGGTTCCTCTATGCAACCAGATAATTGCAGAGAAAGGCTGATGTGTAGCGGGCAAATCATCTTCTTCCCTGACGTGATAATTTTCTCCAGCTGAACATGAGACTCTCAGATCACTTCGTGTCTGCCAACAAAGCAGCAGAAGCTGAAGATGACCAACTTCCTCATGTGTCACAGGGTGATCAGACGTTGCAACAAAAGACATGCAGGTGGTAGAGAGAAGAGAAAAAGCTTAAGGTACCTGGTATTCCCAAGCGGTCTCCCATTCAAGTACTAACCAGGCCCAACCGTGCTTGGCTTCTGAGATCAGACGAGGTCGGGCTTATTCAGGGTGGTGTGGCCGTAAGCAACAATATCGGTGACAAATGTGCATTATATAGGTACTGGAATCATACACTTCCTCTGTATAACCAGATAATTGCCGTAAAAGGCTGACTTGTAGTGGATTCATCTTCCTCCTTGATGTGATTATTCTCTGGAGCTGAAACTGAGACTCTCAGATCACCTTGTGTCTATCAACAAAGCAGCAGCAGCTGAAGATGACCAACTTCTTCACGTGTCACAGGGTGATCAGACGTTGCAACAAAAGACATGCAGGTGGTAGAGAGAAGAGAAAAAGCTTACAGCACCTGGTATTCCCAAGCTGACTCCTATCCAAGTACTAACCAGGTACAACCCTGCTTGGCGTCCGAGATCAGACGAGGTCGGGCTTATTCAGGGTGGTGTGGCCGTAAGCAACAATGTCTCTGACAAATGTGCATTATATAGGTACTGGAATCATACGGTTCCTCTATGCAACCAGATAATTGCCGAGAAAGGCTGATGTGTAGCGGACAAATCATCTTCTCTGATGTGATCATTCTCTGCAACTGAAACTGAGACTCTCAGATCACCTCGTGTCTATCAACAAAGCAGCAGCAGCTGAAGATGACCAACTTCTTCACGTGTCACAGGGTGATCAGACGTTGCAACAAAAGACATGCAGGTGGTAGAGAGAAGAGAAAAAGCTTACAGCACCTGGTATTCCCAAGCTGTCTCCTATCCAAGTACTAACCAGGTACAACCCTGCTTGGCGTCCGAGATCAGACGAGGTCGGGCTTATTCAGGGTGGTGTGGCCGTAAGCAACAATGTCTCTGACAAATGTGCATTATATAGGTACTGGAATCATACGGTTCCTCTATGCAACCAGATAATTGCCGAGAAAGGCTGATGTGTAGCGGGCAAATCATCTTCTTCCCTGACGTGATAATTTTCTCCAGCTGAACATGAGACTCTCAGATCACTTCGTGTCTGCCAACAAAGAAGCAGAAGCTGAAGATGACCAACTTCCTCATGTGTCACAGGGTGATCAGACGTTGCAACAAAAGACATGCAGGTGGTAGAGAGAAGAGAAAAAGCTTAAGGTACCTGGTATTCCCAAGCGGTCTCCCATTCAAGTACTAACCAGGCCCAACCGTGCTTGGCTTCCGAGATCAGACGAGGTCGGGCTTATTCAGGGTGGTGTGGCCGTAAGCAACAATATCGGTGACAAATGTGCATTATATAGGTACTGGAATCATACACTTCCTCTGTATAACCAGATAATTGCCGAAAAAGGCTGACTTGTAGTGGGTTCATCTTCCTCCTTGATGTGATTATTCTCTGGAGCTGAAACTGAGACTCTCAGATCACCTCGTGTCTATCAACAAAGCAGCAGCAGCTGAAGATGACCAACTTCTTCACGTGTCACAGGGTGATCAGACGTTGCAACAAAAGACATGCAGGTGGTAGAGAGAAGAGAAAAAGCTTACAGCACCTGGTATTCCCAAGCTGTCTCCCATCCAAGTACTAACCAGGTACAACCCTGCTTGGCGTCCGAGATTAGACGAGGTCGGGCTTATTCAGGGTGGTGTGGCCGTAAGCAACAATGTCTCTGACAAATGTGCATTATATAGGTACTGGAATCATACGGTTCCTCTATGCAACCAGATAATTGCCGAGAAAGGCTGATGTGTAGCGGGCAAATCATCTTCTCTGATGTGATCATTATCTGCAACTGAAACTGAGACTCTCAGATCACTTCGTGTCAGCCAACAAAGCAGCAGCAGCTGAAGATGACCAACTTCTTCACGTGTCACAGGGTGATCAGACGTTGCAACAAAAGACATGCAGGTGGTAGAGAGAAGAGAAAAAGCTTACAGCACCTGGTATTCCCAAGCTGTCTCCCATCCAAGTACTAACCAGGTACAACCCTGCTTGGCGTCCGAGATCAGACGAGGTCGGGCTTATTCAGGGTGGTGTGGCCGTAAGCAAAAATGTCTCTGACAAATGTGCATTATATAGGTACTGGAATCATACGGTTCCTCTATGCAACCAGATAATCATCTTCTCTGATGTGATCATTATCTGCAACTGAAACTGAGACTCTCAGATCACTTCGTGTCAGCCAACAAAGCAGCAGCAGCTGAAGATGACCAACTTCCTCATGTGTCACAGGGTGATCAGAAGTTGCAACAAAAGACATGCAGGTGGTAGAGAGAAGAGAAGAAGCTTACAGCACCTGGTATTCCCAAGCAGTCTCCCATCCAAGTACTAAGGAGGGCCAACCCTGCTTGGCTTCCAAGATCAGACGAGGTTGGGCTTATTCAGGGTGGTGTGGCCGTAAGCAACAATATCGGTGACAAATGTGCATTATATAGGTACTGGAATCATACACTTCCTCTGTATAACCAGATAATTGCCGAAAAAGGCTGACTTATAGTGGGTTCATCTTCCTCCTTGATGTGATTATTCTCTGGAGCTGAAACTGAGACTCTCAGATCACCTCGTGTCTATCAACAAAGCAGCAGCAGCTGAAGATGACCAGCTTCTTCACGTGTCACAGGGTGATCAGACGTTGCAACAAAAGACATGCAGGTGGTAGAGAGAAGAGAAAAAGCTTACAGCACCTGGTATTCCCAAGCAGTCTCCCATCAAATACTAAGCAGGCCTAAACCTGCTTGGCTTCCGAGATCAGACGAGGTCGGGCTTATTCAGGGTGGTGTGGCCGTAAGCGACAATGTCTGTGACAAATGTGCATTATATAGGTACTGGAATCATACGGTTCCTCTATGCAACCAAATAATTGCAGAGAAAAGCTGACTTGTAGTGGGCACATCTTCTTCTCTGATGTGATTATTCTCTCCAGCTGAAACTGAGACTCTCAGATTACCTCATGTCTGCCAACAAAGCAGCAGGAGCTGAAGATGACCAACTTCCTCATGTGTCACAGGGTGATCAGACGTTGCAACAAAAGACATGCAGGTGGTCGAGAGAAGACAAAAAGCTTACAGCACCTGGTAATCCCAAACAGACTCCCATCTAAGTACTAACCAGGCCCAACCCTACTTGGCTTCCGAGATAAGACAAGGTGGGGCTTATTCAGGGTGGTGTGGCGGTAAGCAAATATATTTGTTACAAATGTGAATTATATAGGTACTGGAATCATACACTTCCTCTATGAAACCAGATAATTGCCGAGAAAGGCTGATGTGTAGTGGGGATATCATCTTCTCTGATGTGATCATTCTCTTCAGCTGAAACTGAGACTCTTAGATCACTTCGTGTCTGCCAACAAAGCAGCAGCAGCTGAAGATGACCAACTTCCTCATGTGTCACAGGGTGATCAGACGTTGCAAAAAAACACATGCAGGTGGTAGAGAGAAGAGAAACAGCTTACAGCACCTGGTATTCCCAAGCAGTCTCCCATTGAAGTACAAACCAGACCCAACCCTGCTTGGCTTCCGAGATAAGACAAGGTGGGGCTTATTCAGGGTGGTGTGGCGGTAAGCGACAATATCTGTTACAAATGTGAATTATATAGGTACTGGAATCATACACTTGCTCTATGAAACCAGATAATTGCCGAGAAAGGCTGATGTGTAGTGGGCATATCATCTTCTCTGATGTGATCATTCTCTTCAGCTGAAACTGAGACTCTCAGATCACTTCGTGTCTGCCAACAAAGCAGCAGCTGCTGAAGATGACCAACTTCCTCATGTGTCACAGGGTGATCAGACGTTGCAACAAAAGACATGCAGGTTGTAGAGAGAAGAGAAAACGCTTACAGCACCTGGTATTCCCAAGCAGTCTCCCATTCAAGTACTAACCAGGACCAAACCTGCTTGGCTTCTGAGATCAGACGAGGTCGGGCATGTTCAGGGTGGTGTGGCCGTAAGCAGCAATGTATCTGACAAATGTGCATTATATAGGCACTGGAATCATACGGTTCCTCTATGCAACCAGATAATTGCCGAGAAAGGCTGATGTGTAGCGGGTGTATCATCTTCTCTGATGTGATCATTCTCTTCAGCTGAAACTGAGACTCTCAGATCACTTCGTGTCTGCCAACAAAGCAGCAGCTGCTGAAGATGACCAACTTCCTCATGTGTCACAGGGTGATCAGACGTTGCAACAAAAGACATGCAGGTTGTAGAGAGAAGAGAAAACGCTTACAGCACCTGGTATTCCCAAGCAGTCTCCCATTAAAGTACTAACCAGGCCCAACCCTCCTTGGCTTCCGAGATCAGACGAGGTCGGGCTTATTCAGGGTGGTGTGGCCGTAAGGAACAATTTCTGTGACAAATGTGCATTATATAGGTACTGGAATCATACACTTCCTCTATGTAACCAGATAATTGCAGAGAAAGGCTGACTTGTTATGGAAACATCTTCTTCCCTGATGTGATTATTCTCTGCAGCTGAAACTGAGACTCTCAGATCACTTCGTGTCTGCCAACAAAGCAGCAGCAGCTGAAGATGACCAACTTCCTCATGTGTCACAGGGTGATCAGACGTTGCAACAAAAGACATGCAGGTGGTCGAGAGAAGACAAAAAGCTTACAGCTCCTGGTATTCCCAAGCGGTCTCCCATTTAAGTACTAACCAGGCCCAACCCTCCTTGGCTTCCGAGATCAGACGAGGTCGGGCATGTTCAGGGTGGTGTGGCCGTAAGCAACAATGTCTCTGACAAATGTGCATTATATAGGTACTGGAATCATACGGTTCCTCTATGCAACCAGATAATTGCCGAGAAAGGCTGATGTGTAGCGGGCAAATCATCTTCTCTGATGTGATCATTCTCTGCAACTTAAACTGAGACTCTCAGATCACTTCGTGTCAGCCAACAAAGCAGCAGCAGCTGAAGATGACCAACTTCCTCATGTGTCACAGGGTGATCAGACGTTGCAACAAAAGACATGCAGGTGGTAGAGAGAAGAGAAGAAGCTTACAGCACCTGGTATTCCCAAGCAGTCTCCCATCCAAGTACTAAGGAGGTTCAACCCTGCTTGGCTTCCGAGATCAGACGAGGTCGGGCATGTTCAGGGTGGTGTGGCCGTAAGCAACAATGTGTCTGACAAATGTGCATTATATAAGTACAGGAATCATACGGTTCCTCTATGTAACCAGATAATTGCTGAGAAAGGCTGATCTGTAGTGGGCACATCTTCTTCCCTGAAGTGATTATTCTCTTTAGCTGAAACTGAGACTCTCAGATCACTTCGTGTCTTCCAACAAAGCAGCAGCAGCTGAAGATGGCCAACTTCCTCATGTGTCACAGGGTGATCAGACGTTGCAACAAAAGACATGCAGGTGGTAGAGAGAAGAGAAAAAGCTTACAGCACCTGGTATTCCCAAGCGGTCTCCCATTCAAGTACTAACCAGGCCCAACCCTGCTTGGCTTCCGAGATCAGACGAGGTTGGGCTTATTCAGGGTGGTGTGGCCGTAAGCAACAATATCGGTGACAAATGTGCATTATATAGGTACTGGAATCATACACTTCCTCTGTATAACCAGATAATTGCCGAAAAAGGCTGACTTGTAGTGGATTCATCTTCCTCCTTGATGTGATTATTCTCTGGAGCTGAAACTGAGACTCTCAGATCACCTCGTGTCTATCAACAAAGCAGTAGCAGCTGAAGATGACCAACTTCTTCACGTGTCACAGGGTGATCAGACGTTGCAACAAAAGACATGCAGGTGGTAGAGAGAAGAGAAAAAGCTTACAGCACCTGGTATTCCCAAGCTGACTCCTATCCAAGTACTAACCAGGTACAACCCTGCTTGGCGTCCGAGATCAGACGAGGTCGGGCTTATTCAGGGTGGTGTGGCCGTAAGCAACAATGTCTCTGACAAATGTGCATTATATAGGTACTGGAATCATACGGTTCCTCTATGCAACCAGATAATTGCCGAGAAAGGCTGATGTGTAGCGGACAAATCATCTTCTCTGATGTGATCATTCTCTGCAACTGAAACTGAGACTCTCAGATCACCTCGTGTCTATCAACAAAGCAGCAGCAGCTGAAGATGACCAACTTCTTCACGTGTCACAGGGTGATCAGACGTTGCAACAAAAGACATGCAGGTGGTAGAGAGAAGAGAAAAAGCTTACAGCACCTGGTATTCCCAAGCTGTCTCCTATCCAAGTACTAACCAGGTACAACCCTGCTTGGCGTCCGAGATCAGACGAGGTCGGGCTTATTCAGGGTGGTGTGGCCGTAAGCAACAATGTCTCTGACAAATGTGCATTATATAGGTACTGGAATCATACGGTTCCTCTATGCAACCAGATAATTGCCGAGAAAGGCTGATGTGTAGCGGGCAAATCATCTTCTCTGATGTGATCATTCTCTGCAACTTAAACTGAGACTCTCAGATCACTTCGTGTCAGCCAACAAAGCAGCAGCAGCTGAAGATGACCAACTTCCTCATGTGTCACAGGGTGATCAGACGTTGCAACAAAAGACATGCAGGTGGTAGAGAGAAGAGAAGAAGCTTACAGCACCTGGTATTCCCAAGCAGTCTCCCATCCAAGTACTAAGGAGGTTCAACCCTGCTTGGCTTCCGAGATCAGACGAGGTCGGGCATGTTCAGGGTGGTGTGGCCGTAAGCAACAATGTGTCTGACAAATGTGCATTATATAAGTACAGGAATCATACGGTTCCTCTATGTAACCAGATAATTGCTGAGAAAGGCTGATCTGTAGTGGGCACATCTTCTTCCCTGAAGTGATTATTCTCTTTAGCTGAAACTGAGACTCTCAGATCACTTCGTGTCTTCCAACAAAGCAGCAGCAGCTGAAGATGGCCAACTTCCTCATGTGTCACAGGGTGATCAGACGTTGCAACAAAAGACATGCAGGTGGTAGAGAGAAGAGAAAAAGCTTACAGCACCTGGTATTCCCAAGCGGTCTCCCATTCAAGTACTAACCAGGCCCAACCCTGCTTGGCTTCCGAGATCAGACGAGGTTGGGCTTATTCAGGGTGGTGTGGCCGTAAGCAACAATATCGGTGACAAATGTGCATTATATAGGTACTGGAATCATACACTTCCTCTGTATAACCAGATAATTGCCGAAAAAGGCTGACTTGTAGTGGATTCATCTTCCTCCTTGATGTGATTATTCTCTGGAGCTGAAACTGAGACTCTCAGATCACCTCGTGTCTATCAACAAAGCAGTAGCAGCTGAAGATGACCAACTTCTTCACGTGTCACAGGGTGATCAGACGTTGCAACAAAAGACATGCAGGTGGTAGAGAGAAGAGAAAAAGCTTACAGCACCTGGTATTCCCAAGCTGACTCCTATCCAAGTACTAACCAGGTACAACCCTGCTTGGCGTCCGAGATCAGACGAGGTCGGGCTTATTCAGGGTGGTGTGGCCGTAAGCAACAATGTCTCTGACAAATGTGCATTATATAGGTACTGGAATCATACGGTTCCTCTATGCAACCAGATAATTGCCGAGAAAGGCTGATGTGTAGCGGACAAATCATCTTCTCTGATGTGATCATTCTCTGCAACTGAAACTGAGACTCTCAGATCACCTCGTGTCTATCAACAAAGCAGCAGCAGCTGAAGATGACCAACTTCTTCACGTGTCACAGGGTGATCAGACGTTGCAACAAAAGACATGCAGGTGGTAGAGAGAAGAGAAAAAGCTTACAGCACCTGGTATTCCCAAGCTGTCTCCTATCCAAGTACTAACCAGGTACAACCCTGCTTGGCGTCCGAGATCAGACGAGGTCGGGCTTATTCAGGGTGGTGTGGCCGTAAGCAACAATGTCTCTGACAAATGTGCATTATATAGGTACTGGAATCATACGGTTCCTCTATGCAACCAGATAATTGCCGAGAAAGGCTGATGTGTAGCGGGCAAATCATCTTCTTCCCTGACGTGATAATTTTCTCCAGCTGAACATGAGACTCTCAGATCACTTCGTGTCTGCCAACAAAGAAGCAGAAGCTGAAGATGACCAACTTCCTCATGTGTCACAGGGTGATCAGACGTTGCAACAAAAGACATGCAGGTGGTAGAGAGAAGAGAAAAAGCTTAAGGTACCTGGTATTCCCAAGCGGTCTCCCATTCAAGTACTAACCAGGCCCAACCGTGCTTGGCTTCCGAGATCAGACGAGGTCGGGCTTATTCAGGGTGGTGTGGCCGTAAGCAACAATATCGGTGACAAATGTGCATTATATAGGTACTGGAATCATACACTTCCTCTGTATAACCAGATAATTGCCGAAAAAGGCTGACTTGTAGTGGGTTCATCTTCCTCCTTGATGTGATTATTCTCTGGAGCTGAAACTGAGACTCTCAGATCACCTCGTGTCTATCAACAAAGCAGCAGCAGCTGAAGATGACCAACTTCTTCACGTGTCACAGGGTGATCAGACGTTGCAACAAAAGACATGCAGGTGGTAGAGAGAAGAGAAAAAGCTTACAGCACCTGGTATTCCCAAGCTGTCTCCCATCCAAGTACTAACCAGGTACAACCCTGCTTGGCGTCCGAGATTAGACGAGGTCGGGCTTATTCAGGGTGGTGTGGCCGTAAGCAACAATGTCTCTGACAAATGTGCATTATATAGGTACTGGAATCATACGGTTCCTCTATGCAACCAGATAATTGCCGAGAAAGGCTGATGTGTAGCGGGCAAATCATCTTCTCTGATGTGATCATTATCTGCAACTGAAACTGAGACTCTCAGATCACTTCGTGTCAGCCAACAAAGCAGCAGCAGCTGAAGATGACCAACTTCTTCACGTGTCACAGGGTGATCAGACGTTGCAACAAAAGACATGCAGGTGGTAGAGAGAAGAGAAAAAGCTTACAGCACCTGGTATTCCCAAGCTGTCTCCCATCCAAGTACTAACCAGGTACAACCCTGCTTGGCGTCCGAGATCAGACGAGGTCGGGCTTATTCAGGGTGGTGTGGCCGTAAGCAAAAATGTCTCTGACAAATGTGCATTATATAGGTACTGGAATCATACGGTTCCTCTATGCAACCAGATAATCATCTTCTCTGATGTGATCATTATCTGCAACTGAAACTGAGACTCTCAGATCACTTCGTGTCAGCCAACAAAGCAGCAGCAGCTGAAGATGACCAACTTCCTCATGTGTCACAGGGTGATCAGAAGTTGCAACAAAAGACATGCAGGTGGTAGAGAGAAGAGAAGAAGCTTACAGCACCTGGTATTCCCAAGCAGTCTCCCATCCAAGTACTAAGGAGGGCCAACCCTGCTTGGCTTCCAAGATCAGACGAGGTTGGGCTTATTCAGGGTGGTGTGGCCGTAAGCAACAATATCGGTGACAAATGTGCATTATATAGGTACTGGAATCATACACTTCCTCTGTATAACCAGATAATTGCCGAAAAAGGCTGACTTATAGTGGGTTCATCTTCCTCCTTGATGTGATTATTCTCTGGAGCTGAAACTGAGACTCTCAGATCACCTCGTGTCTATCAACAAAGCAGCAGCAGCTGAAGATGACCAGCTTCTTCACGTGTCACAGGGTGATCAGACGTTGCAACAAAAGACATGCAGGTGGTAGAGAGAAGAGAAAAAGCTTACAGCACCTGGTATTCCCAAGCAGTCTCCCATCAAATACTAAGCAGGCCTAAACCTGCTTGGCTTCCGAGATCAGACGAGGTCGGGCTTATTCAGGGTGGTGTGGCCGTAAGCGACAATGTCTGTGACAAATGTGCATTATATAGGTACTGGAATCATACGGTTCCTCTATGCAACCAAATAATTGCAGAGAAAAGCTGACTTGTAGTGGGCACATCTTCTTCTCTGATGTGATTATTCTCTCCAGCTGAAACTGAGACTCTCAGATTACCTCATGTCTGCCAACAAAGCAGCAGGAGCTGAAGATGACCAACTTCCTCATGTGTCACAGGGTGATCAGACGTTGCAACAAAAGACATGCAGGTGGTCGAGAGAAGACAAAAAGCTTACAGCACCTGGTAATCCCAAACAGACTCCCATCTAAGTACTAACCAGGCCCAACCCTACTTGGCTTCCGAGATAAGACAAGGTGGGGCTTATTCAGGGTGGTGTGGCGGTAAGCAAATATATTTGTTACAAATGTGAATTATATAGGTACTGGAATCATACACTTCCTCTATGAAACCAGATAATTGCCGAGAAAGGCTGATGTGTAGTGGGGATATCATCTTCTCTGATGTGATCATTCTCTTCAGCTGAAACTGAGACTCTTAGATCACTTCGTGTCTGCCAACAAAGCAGCAGCAGCTGAAGATGACCAACTTCCTCATGTGTCACAGGGTGATCAGACGTTGCAAAAAAACACATGCAGGTGGTAGAGAGAAGAGAAACAGCTTACAGCACCTGGTATTCCCAAGCAGTCTCCCATTGAAGTACAAACCAGACCCAACCCTGCTTGGCTTCCGAGATAAGACAAGGTGGGGCTTATTCAGGGTGGTGTGGCGGTAAGCGACAATATCTGTTACAAATGTGAATTATATAGGTACTGGAATCATACACTTGCTCTATGAAACCAGATAATTGCCGAGAAAGGCTGATGTGTAGTGGGCATATCATCTTCTCTGATGTGATCATTCTCTTCAGCTGAAACTGAGACTCTCAGATCACTTCGTGTCTGCCAACAAAGCAGCAGCTGCTGAAGATGACCAACTTCCTCATGTGTCACAGGGTGATCAGACGTTGCAACAAAAGACATGCAGGTTGTAGAGAGAAGAGAAAACGCTTACAGCACCTGGTATTCCCAAGCAGTCTCCCATTCAAGTACTAACCAGGACCAAACCTGCTTGGCTTCTGAGATCAGACGAGGTCGGGCATGTTCAGGGTGGTGTGGCCGTAAGCAGCAATGTATCTGACAAATGTGCATTATATAGGCACTGGAATCATACGGTTCCTCTATGCAACCAGATAATTGCCGAGAAAGGCTGATGTGTAGCGGGTGTATCATCTTCTCTGATGTGATCATTCTCTTCAGCTGAAACTGAGACTCTCAGATCACTTCGTGTCTGCCAACAAAGCAGCAGCTGCTGAAGATGACCAACTTCCTCATGTGTCACAGGGTGATCAGACGTTGCAACAAAAGACATGCAGGTTGTAGAGAGAAGAGAAAACGCTTACAGCACCTGGTATTCCCAAGCAGTCTCCCATTAAAGTACTAACCAGGCCCAACCCTCCTTGGCTTCCGAGATCAGACGAGGTCGGGCTTATTCAGGGTGGTGTGGCCGTAAGGAACAATTTCTGTGACAAATGTGCATTATATAGGTACTGGAATCATACACTTCCTCTATGTAACCAGATAATTGCAGAGAAAGGCTGACTTGTTATGGAAACATCTTCTTCCCTGATGTGATTATTCTCTGCAGCTGAAACTGAGACTCTCAGATCACTTCGTGTCTGCCAACAAAGCAGCAGCAGCTGAAGATGACCAACTTCCTCATGTGTCACAGGGTGATCAGACGTTGCAACAAAAGACATGCAGGTGGTCGAGAGAAGACAAAAAGCTTACAGCTCCTGGTATTCCCAAGCGGTCTCCCATTTAAGTACTAACCAGGCCCAACCCTCCTTGGCTTCCGAGATCAGACGAGGTCGGGCATGTTCAGGGTGGTGTGGCCGTAAGCAACAATGTCTCTGACAAATGTGCATTATATAGGTACTGGAATCATACGGTTCCTCTATGCAACCAGATAATTGCCGAGAAAGGCTGATGTGTAGCGGGCAAATCATCTTCTCTGATGTGATCATTCTCTGCAACTTAAACTGAGACTCTCAGATCACTTCGTGTCAGCCAACAAAGCAGCAGCAGCTGAAGATGACCAACTTCCTCATGTGTCACAGGGTGATCAGACGTTGCAACAAAAGACATGCAGGTGGTAGAGAGAAGAGAAGAAGCTTACAGCACCTGGTATTCCCAAGCAGTCTCCCATCCAAGTACTAAGGAGGTTCAACCCTGCTTGGCTTCCGAGATCAGACGAGGTCGGGCATGTTCAGGGTGGTGTGGCCGTAAGCAACAATGTGTCTGACAAATGTGCATTATATAAGTACAGGAATCATACGGTTCCTCTATGTAACCAGATAATTGCTGAGAAAGGCTGATCTGTAGTGGGCACATCTTCTTCCCTGAAGTGATTATTCTCTTTAGCTGAAACTGAGACTCTCAGATCACTTCGTGTCTTCCAACAAAGCAGCAGCAGCTGAAGATGGCCAACTTCCTCATGTGTCACAGGGTGATCAGACGTTGCAACAAAAGACATGCAGGTGGTAGAGAGAAGAGAAAAAGCTTACAGCACCTGGTATTCCCAAGCGGTCTCCCATTCAAGTACTAACCAGGCCCAACCCTGCTTGGCTTCCGAGATCAGACGAGGTTGGGCTTATTCAGGGTGGTGTGGCCGTAAGCAACAATATCGGTGACAAATGTGCATTATATAGGTACTGGAATCATACACTTCCTCTGTATAACCAGATAATTGCCGAAAAAGGCTGACTTGTAGTGGATTCATCTTCCTCCTTGATGTGATTATTCTCTGGAGCTGAAACTGAGACTCTCAGATCACCTCGTGTCTATCAACAAAGCAGTAGCAGCTGAAGATGACCAACTTCTTCACGTGTCACAGGGTGATCAGACGTTGCAACAAAAGACATGCAGGTGGTAGAGAGAAGAGAAAAAGCTTACAGCACCTGGTATTCCCAAGCTGACTCCTATCCAAGTACTAACCAGGTACAACCCTGCTTGGCGTCCGAGATCAGACGAGGTCGGGCTTATTCAGGGTGGTGTGGCCGTAAGCAACAATGTCTCTGACAAATGTGCATTATATAGGTACTGGAATCATACGGTTCCTCTATGCAACCAGATAATTGCCGAGAAAGGCTGATGTGTAGCGGACAAATCATCTTCTCTGATGTGATCATTCTCTGCAACTGAAACTGAGACTCTCAGATCACCTCGTGTCTATCAACAAAGCAGCAGCAGCTGAAGATGACCAACTTCTTCACGTGTCACAGGGTGATCAGACGTTGCAACAAAAGACATGCAGGTGGTAGAGAGAAGAGAAAAAGCTTACAGCACCTGGTATTCCCAAGCTGTCTCCTATCCAAGTACTAACCAGGTACAACCCTGCTTGGCGTCCGAGATCAGACGAGGTCGGGCTTATTCAGGGTGGTGTGGCCGTAAGCAACAATGTCTCTGACAAATGTGCATTATATAGGTACTGGAATCATACGGTTCCTCTATGCAACCAGATAATTGCCGAGAAAGGCTGATGTGTAGCGGGCAAATCATCTTCTCTGATGTGATCATTCTCTGCAACTTAAACTGAGACTCTCAGATCACTTCGTGTCAGCCAACAAAGCAGCAGCAGCTGAAGATGACCAACTTCCTCATGTGTCACAGGGTGATCAGACGTTGCAACAAAAGACATGCAGGTGGTAGAGAGAAGAGAAGAAGCTTACAGCACCTGGTATTCCCAAGCAGTCTCCCATCCAAGTACTAAGGAGGTTCAACCCTGCTTGGCTTCCGAGATCAGACGAGGTCGGGCATGTTCAGGGTGGTGTGGCCGTAAGCAACAATGTGTCTGACAAATGTGCATTATATAAGTACAGGAATCATACGGTTCCTCTATGTAACCAGATAATTGCTGAGAAAGGCTGATCTGTAGTGGGCACATCTTCTTCCCTGAAGTGATTATTCTCTTTAGCTGAAACTGAGACTCTCAGATCACTTCGTGTCTTCCAACAAAGCAGCAGCAGCTGAAGATGGCCAACTTCCTCATGTGTCACAGGGTGATCAGACGTTGCAACAAAAGACATGCAGGTGGTAGAGAGAAGAGAAAAAGCTTACAGCACCTGGTATTCCCAAGCGGTCTCCCATTCAAGTACTAACCAGGCCCAACCCTGCTTGGCTTCCGAGATCAGACGAGGTTGGGCTTATTCAGGGTGGTGTGGCCGTAAGCAACAATATCGGTGACAAATGTGCATTATATAGGTACTGGAATCATACACTTCCTCTGTATAACCAGATAATTGCCGAAAAAGGCTGACTTGTAGTGGATTCATCTTCCTCCTTGATGTGATTATTCTCTGGAGCTGAAACTGAGACTCTCAGATCACCTCGTGTCTATCAACAAAGCAGTAGCAGCTGAAGATGACCAACTTCTTCACGTGTCACAGGGTGATCAGACGTTGCAACAAAAGACATGCAGGTGGTAGAGAGAAGAGAAAAAGCTTACAGCACCTGGTATTCCCAAGCTGACTCCTATCCAAGTACTAACCAGGTACAACCCTGCTTGGCGTCCGAGATCAGACGAGGTCGGGCTTATTCAGGGTGGTGTGGCCGTAAGCAACAATGTCTCTGACAAATGTGCATTATATAGGTACTGGAATCATACGGTTCCTCTATGCAACCAGATAATTGCCGAGAAAGGCTGATGTGTAGCGGACAAATCATCTTCTCTGATGTGATCATTCTCTGCAACTGAAACTGAGACTCTCAGATCACCTCGTGTCTATCAACAAAGCAGCAGCAGCTGAAGATGACCAACTTCTTCACGTGTCACAGGGTGATCAGACGTTGCAACAAAAGACATGCAGGTGGTAGAGAGAAGAGAAAAAGCTTACAGCACCTGGTATTCCCAAGCTGTCTCCTATCCAAGTACTAACCAGGTACAACCCTGCTTGGCGTCCGAGATCAGACGAGGTCGGGCTTATTCAGGGTGGTGTGGCCGTAAGCAACAATGTCTCTGACAAATGTGCATTATATAGGTACTGGAATCATACGGTTCCTCTATGCAACCAGATAATTGCAGAGAAAGGCTGATGTGTAGCGGGCAAATCATCTTCTTCCCTGACGTGATAATTTTCTCCAGCTGAACATGAGACTCTCAGATCACTTCGTGTCTGCCAACAAAGCAGCAGAAGCTGAAGATGACCAACTTCCTCATGTGTCACAGGGTGATCAGACGTTGCAACAAAAGACATGCAGGTGGTAGAGAGAAGAGAAAAAGCTTAAGGTACCTGGTATTCCCAAGCGGTCTCCCATTCAAGTACTAACCAGGCCCAACCGTGCTTGGCTTCCGAGATCAGACGAGGTCGGGCTTATTCAGGGTGGTGTGGCCGTAAGCAACAATATCGGTGACAAATGTGCATTATATAGGTACTGGAATCATACACTTCCTCTGTATAACCAGATAATTGCCGAAAAAGGCTGACTTGTAGTGGGTTCATCTTCCTCCTTGATGTGATTATTCTCTGGAGCTGAAACTGAGACTCTCAGATCACTTCATGTCTGCCAACAAAGCAGCAGCAGCAGCTGAAGATGACCAACTTCCTCATGTGTCACAGGGTGATCAGACGTTGCAACAAAAGACATGCAGGTGGTAGAGAGAAGAGAAAAAGCTTACAGCACCTGGTATTCCCAAGCTGACTCCTATCCAAGTACTAACCAGGTACAACCCTGCTTGGCGTCCGAGATCAGACGAGGTCGGGCTTATTCAGGGTGGTGTGGCCGTAAGCAACAATGTCTCTGACAAATGTGCATTATATAGGTACTGGAATCATACGGTTCCTCTATGCAACCAGATAATTGCCGAGAAAGGCTGATGTGTAGCGGACAAATCATCTTCTCTGATGTGATCATTCTCTGCAACTGAAACTGAGACTCTCAGATCACCTCGTGTCTATCAACAAAGCAGCAGCAGCTGAAGATGACCAACTTCTTCACGTGTCACAGGGTGATCAGACGTTGCAACAAAAGACATGCAGGTGGTAGAGAGAAGAGAAAAAGCTTACAGCACCTGGTATTCCCAAGCTGTCTCCTATCCAAGTACTAACCAGGTACAACCCTGCTTGGCTTCCGAGATCAGACGAGGTCGGGCTTATTCAGGGTGGTGTGGCCGTAAGCAACAATGTCTCTGACAAATGTGCATTATATAGGTACTGGAATCATACGGTTCCTCTATGCAACCAGATAATTGCCGAGAAAGGCTGATGTGTAGCGGGCAAATCATCTTCTTCCCTGACGTGATAATTTTCTCCAGCTGAACATGAGACTCTCAGATCACTTCGTGTCTGCCAACAAAGCAGCAGAAGCTGAAGATGACCAACTTCCTCATGTGTCACAGGGTGATCAGACGTTGCAACAAAAGACATGCAGGTGGTAGAGAGAAGAGAAAAAGCTTAAGGTACCTGGTATTCCCAAGCGGTCTCCCATTCAAGTACTAACCAGGCCCAACCGTGCTTGGCTTCCGAGTTCAGACGAGGTCGGGCTTATTCAGGGTGGTGTGGCCGTAAGCAACAATATCGGTGACAAATGTGCATTATATAGGTACTGGAATCATACACTTCCTCTGTATAACCAGATAATTGCCGAAAAAGGCTGACTTGTAGTGGGTTCATCTTCCTCCTTGATGTGATTATTCTCTGGAGCTGAAACTGAGACTCTCAGATCACCTCGTGTCTATCAACAAAGCAGCAGCAGCTGAAGATGACTAACTTCTTCACGTGTCACAGGGTGATCAGACGTTGCAACAAAAGACATGCAGGTGGTAGAGAGAAGAGAAAAAGCGTACAGCACCTGGTATTCCCAAGCTGTCTCCCATCCAAGTACTAACCAGGTACAACCCTGCTTGGCGTCCGAGATCAGACGAGGTCGGGCTTATTCAGGGTGGTGTGGCCGTAAGCAACAATGTCTCTGACAAATGTGCATTATATAGGTAATGGAATCATACGGTTCCTCTATGCAACCAGATAATTGCCGAGAAAGGCTGATGTGTAGCGGGCAAATCATCTTCTCTGATGTGATCATTATCTGCAACTGAAACTGAGACTCTCAGATCACTTCGTGTCAGCCAACAAAGCAGCAGCAGCTGAAGATGACCAACTTCTTCACGTGTCACAGGGTGATCAGACGTTGCAACAAAAGACATGCAGGTGGTAGAGAGAAGAGATAAAGCTTACAGCACCTGGTATTCCCAAGCTGTCTCCCATCCAAGTACTAACCAGGTACAACCCTGCTTGGCGTCCGAGATCAGACGAGGTCGGGCTTATTCAGGGTGGTGTGGCCGTAAGCAACAATGTCTCTGACAAATGTGCATTATATAGGTACTGGAATCATACGGTTCCTCTATGCAACCAGATAATTGCCGAGAAAGGCTGATGTGTAGCGGACAAATCATCTTCTCTGATGTGATCATTCTCTGCAACTGAAACTGAGACTCTCAGATCACCTCGTGTCTATCAACAAAGCAGCAGCAGCTGAAGATGACCAACTTCTTCACGTGTCACAGGGTGATCAGACGTTGCAACAAAAGACATGCAGGTGGTAGAGAGAAGAGAAAAAGCTTACAGCACCTGGTATTCCCAAGGTGTCTCCTATCCAAGTACTAACCAGGTACAACCCTGCTTGGCGTCCGAGATCAGACGAGGTCGGGCTTATTCAGGGTGGTGTGGCCGTAAGCAACAATGTCTCTGACAAATGTGCATTATATAGGTACTGGAATCATACGGTTCCTCTATGCAACCAGATAATTGCCGAGAAAGGCTGATGTGTAGCGGGCAAATCATCTTCTTCCCTGACGTGATAATTTTCTCCAGCTGAACATGAGACTCTCAGATCACTTCGTGTCTGCCAACAAAGCAGCAGAAGCTGAAGATGACCAACTTCCTCATGTGTCACAGGGTGATCAGACGTTGCAACAAAAGACATGCAGGTGGTAGAGAGAAGAGAAAAAGCTTAAGGTACCTGGTATTCCCAAGCGGTCTCCCATTCAAGTACTAACCAGGCCCAACCGTGCTTGGCTTCCGAGATCAGACGAGGTCGGGCTTATTCAGGGTGGTGTGGCCGTAAGCAACAATATCGGTGACAAATGTGCATTATATAGGTACTGGAATCATACACTTCCTCTGTATAACCAGATAATTGCCGAAAAAGGCTGACTTGTTGTGGGTTCATCTTCCTCCTTGATGTGATTATTCTCTGGAGCTGAAACTGAGACTCTCAGATCACTTCATGTCTGCCAACAAAGCAGCAGCAGCAGCTGAAGATGACCAACTTCCTCATGTGTCACAGGGTGATCAGACGTTGCAACAAAAGACATGCAGGTGGTAGAGAGAAGAGAAAAAGCTTACAGCACCTGGTATTCCCAAGCTGACTCCTATCCAAGTACTAACCAGGTACAACCCTGCTTGGCGTCCGAGATCAGACGAGGTCGGGCTTATTCAGGGTGGTGTGGCCGTAAGCAACAATGTCTCTGACAAATGTGCATTATATAGGTACTGGAATCATACGGTTCCTCTATGCAACCAGATAATTGCCGAGAAAGGCTGATGTGTAGCGGACAAATCATCTTCTCTGATGTGATCATTCTCTGCAACTGAAACTGAGACTCTCAGATCACCTCGTGTCTATCAACAAAGCAGCAGCAGCTGAAGATGACCAACTTCTTCACGTGTCACAGGGTGATCAGACGTTGCAACAAAAGACATGCAGGTGGTAGAGAGAAGAGAAAAAGCTTACAGCACCTGGTATTCCCAAGCTGTCTCCTATCCAAGTACTAACCAGGTACAACCCTGCTTGGCTTCCGAGATCAGACGAGGTCGGGCTTATTCAGGGTGGTGTGGCCGTAAGCAACAATGTCTCTGACAAATGTGCATTATATAGGTACTGGAATCATACGGTTCCTCTATGCAACCAGATAATTGCCGAGAAAGGCTGATGTGTAGTGGGCACATCTTCTTCCCTGACGTGATAATTTTCTCCAGCTGAACATGAGACTCTCAGATCACTTCGTGTCTGCCAACAAAGCAGCAGAAGCTGAAGATGACCAACTTCCTCATGTGTCACAGGGTGATCAGACGTTGCAACAAAAGACATGCAGGTGGTAGAGAGAAGAGAAAAAGCTTAAGGTACCTGGTATTCCCAAGCGGTCTCCCATTCAAGTACTAACCAGGCCCAACCGTGCTTGGCTTCCGAGTTCAGACGAGGTCGGGCTTATTCAGGGTGGTGTGGCCGTAAGCAACAATATCGGTGACAAATGTGCATTATATAGGTACTGGAATCATACACTTCCTCTGTATAACCAGATAATTGCCGAAAAAGGCTGACTTGTAGTGGGTTCATCTTCCTCCTTGATGTGATTATTCTCTGGAGCTGAAACTGAGACTCTCAGATCACCTCGTGTCTATCAACAAAGCAGCAGCAGCTGAAGATGACTAACTTCTTCACGTGTCACAGGGTGATCAGACGTTGCAACAAAAGACATGCAGGTGGTAGAGAGAAGAGAAAAAGCGTACAGCACCTGGTATTCCCAAGCTGTCTCCCATCCAAGTACTAACCAGGTACAACCCTGCTTGGCGTCCGAGATCAGACGAGGTCGGGCTTATTCAGGGTGGTGTGGCCGTAAGCAACAATGTCTCTGACAAATGTGCATTATATAGGTAATGGAATCATACGGTTCCTCTATGCAACCAGATAATTGCCGAGAAAGGCTGATGTGTAGCGGGCAAATCATCTTCTCTGATGTGATCATTATCTGCAACTGAAACTGAGACTCTCAGATCACTTCGTGTCAGCCAACAAAGCAGCAGCAGCTGAAGATGACCAACTTCTTCACGTGTCACAGGGTGATCAGACGTTGCAACAAAAGACATGCAGGTGGTAGAGAGAAGAGATAAAGC
Organism: Leuresthes tenuis; assembly: GCF_036924035.1. Taxonomy (NCBI): domain Eukaryota; kingdom Metazoa; phylum Chordata; class Actinopteri; order Atheriniformes; family Atherinopsidae; genus Leuresthes; species Leuresthes tenuis. Next base: position 42,438,079 of record NW_027325355.1, on the reverse strand, counting down.
TTACAGCACCTGGTATTCCCAAGCTGTCTCCCATCCAAGTACTAACCAGGTACAACCCTGCTTGGCGTCCGAGATCAGACGAGGTCGGGCTTATTCAGGGTGGTGTGGCCGTAAGCAACAATGTCTCTGACAAATGTGCATTATATAGGTACTGGAATCATACGGTTCCTCTATGCAACCAGATAATTGCCGAGAAAGGCTGATGTGTAGCGGGCAAATCATCTTCTCTGATGTGATCATTATCTGCAACTGAAACTGAGACTCTCAGATCACTTCGTGTCAGCCAACAAAGCAGCAGCAGCTGAAGATGACCAACTTCCTCATGTGTCACAGGGTGATCAGAAGTTGCAACAAAAGACATGCAGGAGGTAGAGAGAAGAGAAGAAGCTTACAGCACCTGGTATTCCCAAGCAGTCTCCCATCCAAGTACTAAGGAGGCCCAACCCTGCTTGGCTTCCGAGATCAGACGAGGTCGGGCTTATTCAGGGTGGTGTGGCCGTAAGCAACAATATCGGTGACAAATGTGCATTATATAGGTACTGGAATCATACACTTCCTCTGTATAACCAGATAATTGCCGAAAAATGCTGACTTATAGTGGGTTCATCTTCCTCCTTGATGTGATTATTCTCTGGAGCTGAAACTGAGACTCTCAGATCACCTCGTGTCTATCAACAAAGCAGCAGCAGCTGAAGATGACCAGCTTCTTCACGTGTCACAGGGTGATCAGACGTTGCAACAAAAGACATGTAGGTGGTAGAGAGAAGAGAAAAAGCTTACAGCACCTGGTATTCCCAAGCAGTCTCCCATCAAGTACTAAGCAGGCCTAAACCTGCTTGGCTTCCGAGATCAGACGAGGTCGGGCTTATTCAGGGTGGTTTGGCCGTAAGCGACAATGTCTGTGACAAATGTGCATTATATAGGTACTGGAATCATACGGTTCCTCTATGCAACCAAATAATTGCAGAGAAAAGCTGACTTATAGTGGGTTCATCTTCCTCCTTGATGTGATTATTCTCTGGAGCTGAAACTGAGACTCTCAGATCACCTCGTGTCTATCAACAAAGCAGCAGGAGCTGAAGATGACCAACTTCCTCATGTGTCACAGGGTGATCAGACGTTGCAACAAAAGACATGCAGGTGGTCGAGAGAAGACAAAAAGCTTACAGCACCTGGTAATCCCAAGCAGTCTCCCATCTAAGTACTAACCAGGCCCAACCCTACTTGGCTTCCGAGATAAGACAAGGTGGGGCTTATTCAGGGTGGTGTGGCGGTAAGCAAATATATTTGTTACAAATGTGAATTATATAGGTACTGGAATCATACACTTCCTCTATGAAACCAGATAATTGCCGAGAAAGGCTGATGTGTAGTGGGCATATCATCTTCTCTGATGTGATCATTCTCTTCAGCTGAAACTGAGACTCTTAGATCACTTCGTGTCTGCCAACAAAGCAGCAGCAGCTGAAGATGACCAACTTCCTCATGTGTCACAGGGTGATCAGACGTTGCAACAAAACACATGCAGGTGGTAGAGAGAAGAGAAACAGCTTACAGCACCTGGTTTTCCCAAGCAGTCTCCCATTGAAGTACAAACCAGACCCAACCCTGCTTGGCTTCCGAGATAAGACAAGGTGGGGCTTATTCAGGGTGGTGTGGCGGTAAGCGACAATATCTGTTACAAATGTGAATTATATAGGTACTGGAATCATACACTTGCTCTATGAAACCAGATAATTGCCGAGAAAGGCTGATGTGTAGTGGGCATATCATCTTCTCTGATGTGATCATTCTGTTCAGCTGAAACTGAGACTCTCAGATCACTTCGTGTCTGCCAACAAAGCAGCAGCTGCTGAAGATGACCAACTTCCTCATGTGTCACAGGGTGATCAGACGTTGCAACAAAAGACATGCAGGTTGTAGAGAGAAGAGAAAACGCTTACAGCACCTGGTATTCCCAAGCAGTCTCCCATTAAAGTACTAACCAGGCCCAACCCTCCTTGGCTTCCAAGATCAGACGAGGTCGGGCTTATTCAGGGTGGTGTGGCCGTAAGGAACAATTTCTGTGACAAATGTGCATTATATAGGTACTGGAATCATACACTTCCTCTATGTAACCAGATAATTGCAGAGAAAGGCTGACTTGTTATGGAAACATCTTCTTCCCTGATGTGATTATTCTCTGCAGCTGAAACTGAGACTCTCAGATCACTTCGTGTCTGCCAACAAAGCAGCAGCAGCTGAAGATGACCAACTTCCTCATGTGTCACAGGGTGATCAGACGTTGCAACAAAAGACATGCAGGTTGTAGAGAGAAGAGAAAACGCTTACAGAACCTGGTATTCCCAAGCAGTCTCCCATTAAAGTACTAACCAGGCCCAACCCTCCTTGGCTTCCGAGATCAGACGAGGTCGGGCTTATTCAGGGTGGTGTGGCCGTAAGGAACAATTTCTGTGACAAATGTGCATTATATAGGTACTGGAATCATACAATTCCTCTATGTAACCAGATAATTGCAGAGAAAGGCTGACTTGTTATGGGCACATCTTCTTCCCTGATGTGATTATTCTCTGCAGCTGAAACTGAGACTCTCAGATCACTTCGTGTCTGCCAACAAAGCAGCAGCAGCTGAAGATGACCAACTTCGTCATGTGTCACAGGGTGATCAGACGTTGCAACAAAAGACATGCAGGTGGTCGAGAGAAGACAAAAAGCTTACAGCTCCTGGTATTCCCAAGCGGTCTCCCATTTAAGTACTAACCAGGCCCAACCCTCCTTGGCTTCCGAGATCAGACGAGGTCGGGCATGTTCAGGGTGGTGTGGCCGTAAGCAACAATGTCTCTGACAAATGTGCATTATATAGGTACAGGAATCATACGGTTCCTCTATGCAACCAGATAATTGCCGAGAAAGGCTGATGTGTAGCGGGCAAATCATCTTCTCTGATGTGATCATTCTCTGCAACTTAAACTGAGACTCTCAGATCACTTCGTGTCAGCCAACAAAGCAGCAGCAGCTGAAGATGACCAACTTCCTCATGTGTCACAGGGTGATCAGACGTTGCAACAAAAGACATGCAGGTGGTAGAGAGAAGAGAAAAAGCTTACAGCACCTGGTATTCCCAAGCAGTCTCCCATCCAAGTACTAAGGAGGCTCAACCCTGCTTGGCTTACGAGATCAGGCATGTTCAGGGTGGTGTGGCCGTAAGCAACAATGTGTCTGACAAATGTGCATTATATAAGTACAGGAATCATACGGTTCCTCTATGTAACCAGATAATTGCTGAGAAAGGCTGATCTGTAGTGGGCACATCTTCTTCCCTGACGTGATAATTTTCTCCAGCTGAACATGAGACTCTCAGATCACTTCGTGTCTGCCAACAAAGCAGCAGAAGCTGAAGATGACCAACTTCCTCATGTGTCACAGGGTGATCAGACGTTGCAACAAAAGACATGCAGGTGGTAGAGAGAAGAGAAAAAGCTTAAGGTACCTGGTATTCCCAAGCGGTCTCCCATTCAAGTACTAACCAGGCCCAACCGTGCTTGGCTTCCGAGATCAGACGAGGTCGGGCTTATTCAGGGTGGTGTGGCCGTAAGCAAAAATATCGGTGACAATTGTGCATTATATAGGTACTGGAATCATACACTTCCTCTGTGTAACCAGATAATTGCCGAAAAAGGCTGACTTGTAGTGGGTTCATCTTCCTCCTTGATGTGATTATTCTCTTCAGCTGAAACTGAGACTCTCAGATCACTTCGTGTCTGCCAACAAAGCAGCAGAAAATGAAGATGACCAACTTCCTCATGTGTCACAGGGTGATCAGACGTTGCAACAAAAGACATGCAGGTGGTAGAGAGAAGAGAAAAAGCTTAAGGCACCTGGTATTCCCAAGCAGTCTCCCATTCAAGTACTAACCAGGCCCAACCCTGCTTGGCTTCCGAGATCAGACGAGGTTGGGCTTATTCAGGGTGGTGTGGCCATAAGCAACAATATTGGTGACAAATGTGCATTATATAGGTACTGGAATCATACACTTCCTCTGTATAACCAGATAATTGCCGAAAAAGGCTGACTTGTAGTGGGTTCATCTTCCTCCTTGATGTGATTATTCTCTGCAGCTGAAACTGAGACTCTCAGATCACCTCGTGTCTATCAACAAAGCAGCAGCAGCTGAAGATGACTAACTTCTTCACGTGTCACAGGGTGATCAGACGTTGCAACAAAAGACATGCAGGTGGTAGAGAGAAGAGAAAAAGCTTACAGCACCTGGTATTCCCAAGCTGTCTCCCATCCAAGTACTAACCAGGTACAACCCTGCTTGGCGTCCGAGATCAGATGAGGTCGGGCTTATTCAGGGTGGTGTGGCCGTAAGCAACAATGTCTCTGACAAATGTGCATTATATAGGTACTGGAATCATACGGTTCCTCTATGCAACCAGATAATTGCCGAGAAAGGCTGATGTGTAGCGGGCAAATCATCTTCTCTGATGTGATCATTCTCTGCAACTTAAACTGAGACTCTCAGATCACTTCGTGTCAGCCAACAAAGCAGCAGCAGCTGAAGATGACCAACTTCCTCATGTGTCACAGGGTGATCAGACGTTGCAACAAAAGACATGCAGGTGGTAGAGAGAAGAGAAAAAGCTTACAGCACCTGGTATTCCCAAGCAGTCTCCCATCCAAGTACTAAGGAGGCTCAACCCTGCTTGGCTTACGAGATCAGGCATGTTCAGGGTGGTGTGGCCGTAAGCAACAATGTGTCTGACAAATGTGCATTATATAAGTACAGGAATCATACGGTTCCTCTATGTAACCAGATAATTGCTGAGAAAGGCTGATCTGTAGTGGGCACATCTTCTTCCCTGACGTGATAATTTTCTCCAGCTGAACATGAGACTCTCAGATCACTTCGTGTCTGCCAACAAAGCAGCAGAAGCTGAAGATGACCAACTTCCTCATGTGTCACAGGGTGATCAGACGTTGCAACAAAAGACATGCAGGTGGTAGAGAGAAGAGAAAAAGCTTAAGGTACCTGGTATTCCCAAGCGGTCTCCCATTCAAGTACTAACCAGGCCCAACCGTGCTTGGCTTCCGAGATCAGACGAGGTCGGGCTTATTCAGGGTGGTGTGGCCGTAAGCAAAAATATCGGTGACAATTGTGCATTATATAGGTACTGGAATCATACACTTCCTCTGTGTAACCAGATAATTGCCGAAAAAGGCTGACTTGTAGTGGGTTCATCTTCCTCCTTGATGTGATTATTCTCTTCAGCTGAAACTGAGACTCTCAGATCACTTCGTGTCTGCCAACAAAGCAGCAGAAAATGAAGATGACCAACTTCCTCATGTGTCACAGGGTGATCAGACGTTGCAACAAAAGACATGCAGGTGGTAGAGAGAAGAGAAAAAGCTTAAGGCACCTGGTATTCCCAAGCAGTCTCCCATTCAAGTACTAACCAGGCCCAACCCTGCTTGGCTTCCGAGATCAGACGAGGTTGGGCTTATTCAGGGTGGTGTGGCCATAAGCAACAATTTTGGTGACAAATGTGCATTATATAGGTACTGGAATCATACACTTCCTCTGTATAACCAGATAATTGCCGAAAAAGGCTGACTTGTAGTGGGTTCATCTTCCTCCTTGATGTGATTATTCTCTGCAGCTGAAACTGAGACTCTCAGATCACCTCGTGTCTATCAACAAAGCAGCAGCAGCTGAAGATGACTAACTTCTTCACGTGTCACAGGGTGATCAGACGTTGCAACAAAAGACATGCAGGTGGTAGAGAGAAGAGAGAAAGCTTACAGCACCTGGTATTCCCAAGCTGTCTCCCATCCAAGTACTAACCAGGTACAACCCTGCTTGGCATCCGAGATCAGACGAGGTCGGGCTTATTCAGGGTGGTGTGGCCGTAAGCAACAATGTCTCTGACAAATGTGCATTATATAGGTACTGGAATCATACGGTTCCTCTATGCAACCAGATAATTGCCGAGAAAGGCTGATGTGTAGCGGGCAAATCATCTTCTCTGATGTGATCATTATCTGCAACTGAAACTGAGACTCTCAGATCACTTCGTGTCAGCCAACAAAGCAGCAGCAGCTGAAGATGACCAACTTCCTCATGTGTCACAGGGTGATCAGGAGTTGCAACAAAAGACATGCAGGTGGTAGAGAGAAGAGAAGAAGCTTACAGCACCTGGTATTCCCAAGCAGTCTCCCATCCAAGTACTAAGGAGGTTCAGCCCTGCTTGGCTTCCGAGATCAGACGAGGTCGGGCATGTTCAGGGTGGTGTGGCCGTAAGCAACAATGTGTCTGACAAATGTGCATTATATAAGTACAGGAATCATACGGTTCCTCTATGTAACCAGATAATTGCTGAGAAAGGCTGATCTGTAGTGGGCACATCTTCTTCCCTGAAGTGATTATTCTCTTTAGCTGAAACTGAGACTCTCAGATCACTTCGTGTCTTCCAACAAAGCAGCAGCAGCTGAAGATGGCCAACTTCCTCATGTGTCACAGGGTGATCAGACGTTGCAACAAAAGACATGCAGGTTGTAGAGAGAAGAGAAAACGCTTACAGCACCTGGTATTCCCAAGCAGTCTCCCATTAAAGTACTAACCAGGCCCAACCCTCCTTGGCTTCCGAGATCAGACGAGGTCGGGCTTATTCAGGGTGGTGTGGCCATAAGGAACAATTTCTGTGACAAATGTGCATTATATAGGTACTGGAATCATACACTTCCTCTATGTAACCAGATAATTGCAGAGAAAGGCTGACGTGTTATGGGCACATCTTCTTCCCTGATGTGATTATTCTCTGCAGCTGAAACTGAGACTCTCAGATCACTTCGTGTCAGCCAACAAAGCAGCAGTAGCTGAAGATGACCAACTTCCTCATGTGTCACAGGGTGATCAGACGTTGCAACAAAAGACATGCAGGTTGTAGAGAGAAGAGAAAACGCTTACAGAACCTGGTATTCCCAAGCAGTCTCCCATTAAAGTACTAACCAGGCCCAACCCTCCTTGGCTTCCGAGATCAGACGAGGTCGGGCTTATTCAGGGTGGTGTGGCCGTAAGGAACAATTTCTGTGACAAATGTGCATTATATAGGTACTGGAATCATACGGTTCCTCTATGTAACCAGATAATTGCTGAGAAAGGCTGATCTGTAGTGGGCACATCTTCTTCCCTGACGTGATAATTTTCTCCAGCTGAACATGAGACTCTCAGATCACTTCGTGTCTGCCAACAAAGCAGCAGAAGCTGAAGATGACCATCTTCCTCATGTGTCACAGGGTGATCAGACGTTGCAACAAAAGACATGCAGGTGGTAGAGAGAAGAGAAAAAGCTTAAGGTACCTGGTATTCCCAAGCGGTCTCCCATTCAAGTACTAACCAGGCCCAACCGTGCTTGGCTTCCGAGATCAGACGAGGTTGGGCTTATTCAGGGTGGTGTGGCCATAAGCAAAAATTTTGGTGACAAATGTGCATTATATAGGTACTGGAATCATACACTTCCTCTGTATAACCAGATAATTGCCGAAAAAGGCTGACTTGTAGTGGGTTCATCTTCCTCCTTGATGTGATTATTCTCTGCAGCTGAAACTGAGACTCTCAGATCACCTCGTGTCTATCAACAAAGCAGCAGCAGCTGAAGATGACTAACTTCTTCACGTGTCACAGGGTGATCAGACGTTGCAACAAAAGACATGCAGGTGGTAGAGAGAAGAGAAAAAGCTTACAGCACCTGGTATTCCCAAGCTGTCTCCCATCCAAGTACTAACCAGGTACAACCCTGCTTGGCGTCCGAGATCAGACGAGGTCGGGCTTATTCAGGGTGGTGTGGCCGTAAGCAACAATGTCTCTGACAAATGTGCATTATATAGGTACTGGAATCATACGGTTCCTCTATGCAACCAGATAATTGCCGAGAAAGGCTGATGTGTAGCGGGCAAATCATCTTCTCTGATGTGATCATTCTCTGCAACTTAAACTGAGACTCTCAGATCACTTCGTGTCAGCCAACAAAGCAGCAGCAGCTGAAGATGACCAACTTCCTCATGTGTCACAGGGTGATCAGACGTTGCAACAAAAGACATGCAGGTGGTAGAGAGAAGAGAAAAAGCTTACAGCACCTGGTATTCCCAAGCAGTCTCCCATCCAAGTACTAAGGAGGCTCAACCCTGCTTGGCTTACGAGATCAGGCATGTTCAGGGTGGTGTGGCCGTAAGCAACAATGTGTCTGACAAATGTGCATTATATAAGTACAGGAATCATACGGTTCCTCTATGTAACCAGATAATTGCTGAGAAAGGCTGATCTGTAGTGGGCACATCTTCTTCCCTGACGTGATAATTTTCTCCAGCTGAACATGAGACTCTCAGATCACTTCGTGTCTGCCAACAAAGCAGCAGAAGCTGAAGATGACCAACTTCCTCATGTGTCACAGGGTGATCAGACGTTGCAACAAAAGACATGCAGGTGGTAGAGAGAAGAGAAAAAGCTTAAGGTACCTGGTATTCCCAAGCGGTCTCCCATTCAAGTACTAACCAGGCCCAACCGTGCTTGGCTTCCGAGATCAGACGAGGTCGGGCTTATTCAGGGTGGTGTGGCCGTAAGCAAAAATATCGGTGACAATTGTGCATTATATAGGTACTGGAATCATACACTTCCTCTGTGTAACCAGATAATTGCCGAAAAAGGCTGACTTGTAGTGGGTTCATCTTCCTCCTTGATGTGATTATTCTCTTCAGCTGAAACTGAGACTCTCAGATCACTTCGTGTCTGCCAACAAAGCAGCAGAAAATGAAGATGACCAACTTCCTCATGTGTCACAGGGTGCTCAGACGTTGCAACAAAAGACATGAAGGTGGTAGAGAGAAGAGAAAAAGCTTAAAGCACCTGGTATTCCCATGCAGTCTACCATCCAAGTACTAACCAGGCCCAAACCTGCTTGGCTTCCGAGATCAGACGAGGTCGGGTATATTCAGGGTGGTGTGGCCGTAAGCAACAATAACTGTGACAAATGTGCATTATATAGGTACTGGAATCATACAGTTCCTCTATGTAACCAGATTATTGCCGAGAAAAGCTGATAAGTAGTGGGCACATCTTCTTCCCTGACGTGATTATTCTCTCGAGCTGAAACTGAGACTCTCAGATCACTTCCTGTCTGCCAACAAAGCAGCAGCAGCTGAAGATGACCACCTTCCTCATGTGTCACAGGGTGATCAGACGTTGCAACAAAAGACATGCAGGTGGTAGAGAGAGGAGAAAAAGCTTACAGCACCTGGTATTCCCAAGAGGACTCCCATCCAAGTACTAACAAGGCCCAATCCTGCTTGGCTTCCAAGATCAGACGAGGTCGGGCTTATTCAGGGTGGTGTGGCCGTAAGCAACAATGTGTCTGACAAATGTGCATTATATAAGTACAGGAATCATACGGTTCCTCTATGTAACCAGATAATTGCAGAGAAAGGCTGACTTGTAGTGGGCACATCTTCTTCCCTGATGTGATTATTCTCTGCAGCTGAAACTGAGACTCTCAGATCACTTTGTGTCTGCCAACAAAGAAGCAGCAGCTGCTGAAGATGACCAACTTCCTCATGTGTCACAGGATGATCAGACGTTGCAACAAAAGACATGCAGGTGGTAGAGAGGAGAGAAGAAGCGTACAGCACCTGGTATTCCCAAGCAGTCTCCCATCCAAGTACTAAGCAGGCTCAACCCTGTTTGGCTTCCGAGATCAGACGAGGTCGGGCATGTTCAGGGTGGTGTGGCCGCAAGCGACAATGTCTCTGACAAATGTGCATTATATAGGTACTGGAATCATACGGTTCCTCTATGCAACCAGATAATTGCCGAGAAAGGCTGATGTGTAGCGGGCATATCATCTTCTCTGATGTGATCATTCTCTTCAGCTGAAACTGAGACTCTCAGATCACTTCGTGTCTGCCAACAAAGCAGCAGAAGCTGAAGATGACCAACTTCCTCATGTGTCTCAGGGTGATCAGACGTTGCAACAAAAGACATGTAGGTGGTAGAGAGAAGAGAAAAAGCTTACAGCACCTGGTATTCCCAAGCGGTCTCGCATTCAAGTACTAACCAGGCCCAACCCTGCTTGGCTTCCGAGATCAGACGAGGTCGGGCTTATTCAGGGTGGTGTGGCCGTAAGCAACAATATCGGTGACAAATGTGCATTATATAGGTACTGGAATCATACACTTCCTCTGTGTAACCAGATAATTGCCGAAAAAGGCTGACTTGTAGTGGGTTCATCTTCCTCCTTGATGTGATTATTCTCTCCAGCTGAAAATGAGACTCTCAGATCACCTCGTGTCTATCAACAAAGCAGCAGCAGCTGAAGATGACCAACTTCTTCACGTGTCACAGGGTGATCAGACATTGCAACAAAAGACATGCAGGTGGTAGAGAGAAGAGAAAAAGCTTACAGCACCTGGTTATTCACAAGCTGTCTCCCATCCAAGTAGTAACCAGTTACAACCCTGCTTGGCGTCCGAGATCAGACGAGGTGGGGCTTATTCAGGGTGGTGTGGCCGTAAGCAACAATGTCTCTGACAAATGTGCATTATATAGGTACTGGAATCATACGGTTCCTCTATGCAACCAGATAATTGCCGAGAAAGGCTGACTTGTAGTGGGCACAACTTGTTCCCTGACGTGATAATTCTCTCCAGCTGAAAATGAGACTCTCAGATCACTTTGTGTCTGCCAACAAAGCAGCAGAAGCTGAAGATGACCAACTTCCTCATGTGTCTCAGGGTGATCAGACGTTGCAACAAAAGACATGTAGGTGGTAGAGAGAAGAGAAAAAGCTTAAGGCACCTGGTATTCCCAAGCGGTCTCGCATTCAAGTACTAACCAGGCCCAACCCTGCTTGGCTTCCGAGATCAGACGAGGTCGGGCTTATTCAGGGTGGTGTGGCCGTAAGCAACAATATCGGTGACAAATGTGCATTATATAGGTACTGGAATCATACACTTCCTCTGTGTAACCAGATAATTGCCGAAAAAGGCTGACTTGTAGTGGGTTCATCTTCCTCCTTGATGTGATTATTCTCTCCAGCTGAAACTGAGACTCTCAGATCACCTCGTGTCTATCAACAAAGCAGCAGCAGCTGAAGATGACCAACTTCTTCACGTGTCACAGGGTGATCAGACGTTGCAACAAAAGACATGCAGGTGGTAGAGAGAAGAGAAAAAGCTTACAGCACCTGGTATTCCCAAGCTGTCTCCCATCCAAGTAGTAACCAGGTACAACCCGGCTTGGCGTCCGAGATCAGACGAGGTGGGGCTTATTCAGGGTGGTGTGGCCGTAAGCAACAATGTCTCTGACAAATGTGCATTATATAGGTACTGGAATCATACGGTTCCTCTATGCAACCAGATAATTGCCGAGAAAGGCTGACTTGTAGTGGGCACATCTTCTTCCCTGACGTGATAATTCTCTCCAGCTGAAAATGAGACTCTCAGATCACTTCGTGTCTGCCAACAAAGCAGCAGCAGCTGAAGATGACCAACTTCCTCATGTGTCACAAGGTGATCAGACGTTGCAACAAAAGACATGCAGGTGGTAGAGAGAAGAGAAAAAGCTTAAAGCACCTGGTATTCCCAAGCAGTCTCCCATCCAAGTACTAACCAGGCCCAAACCTGCTTGGCTTCGAAGATCAGACGAGGTCGGGCTTATTCAGGGTGGTGTGGCCGTAAGCAACAATATCTGTGACAAATGTGCATTATATAAGTACTGGAATCATACACTTCCTCTATGTAACCAGATAATTGCCGAGAAAGGCTGACTTGTAGTGGGCACATCTTCTTCCCCGATGTGATTATTTTCTGCAGCTGAAACTGAGACTCTCAGATCACTTCGTGTCTGCCAACAAAGAAGCAGCAGCTGCTGAAGATGACCAACTTCCTCATGTGTCACAGGATGATCAGACGTTGCAACAAAAGACATGCAGGTGGTAGAGAGAAGAGAAGAAGCTTACAGCACCTGGTATTCCCAAGAGGTCTCCCATCGAAGTACTAACCAGGCCCAAACCTGCTCTGCTTCCGAGATCAGACGAGGTCGGGCTTATTCAGGGTGGTGTGGCCGTAAGCAACAATGTCTCTGACAAATGTCCATTATATAGGTACTGGAATCATACGGTTCCTCTATGCAACCAGTTAATTGCAGAGAAAGGCTGATGTGTAGCGGGCACATCTTCTTCCCTGATGTGATTATTCTCTTCAGCTGAAACTGAGACTCTCAGATCACTTCGTGTCTGCCAACAAAGCAGCAGCAGCTGAAGATGACGAACTTCTTCACGTGTCACAGGGTGATCAGACGTTGCAACAAAAGACATGCAGGTGGTAGAGAGAAGAGAAAAAGCTTACATCACCTGGTATTCCCAAGCGGTCTCTCATCAAAGTACTAACCACGCCCAAACCTCCTTGGCTTCTGAGATCAGACGAGGTCAGACATATTCAGGGTGGTTTGGCCGTAAGCAACAATCTCTGTGACAAATGTGCATTATATAGGCAATGGAATCATATGGTTCCTCTATGTAACCAGATAATTGCCGAGAAAGGCTGATATGTAGTGGGCACATCTTGTTCCCTGACGTGATAATTTTCTCCAGCTGAAAATGAGACTCTCAGATCACTTCGTGTCTGCCAATAAAGCAGCAGCAGCTGAAGATGACCAACTTCCTCATGTGTCACAGGGTGATCAGACGTTGCAACAAAAGACATGCAGGTTGTAGAGAGAAAAGAAAAAACCTACAGCACCTGGTATTCCCAAGCAGTCTCCCATCCAAATACTAACAAGGCCCAACCCTGCTTGGCTTCCGAGATCAGACTTATTCAGGGTGGTGTGGCCGTAAGCAACAATAACTGTGACAAATGTGCATTATATAGGTACGATAGGTGCGACGTTTTAACTGCGGCGTTAAGTTTACGTTAAGTGTCTGTCTGTCTGTCTGTCTGTTCGCAGATGATTGCTCGTCTGTTACTGTGTGATTATTGTTACAATGTTAATAAAGTTTGATAATTTTACTTGAACCAAGAACAGCCTTCACATTTTTATTTAATTTCCCTTTGCAAAACAGGACGACAGTGAGTGTGAGTGACATCCATTTAATGCAATTGTCAAAAGTGAAGCCAGAATTACTTGGAGAATCATTTTACATTTATTAACAAAACCCAACACTCTTTGTCTCAACCAAAGATTTTTTAAAAATACTTTCTTTGCTCAATTTGGAATTTGTTTCATTCACTTGTGTTGCACAAATAGTGATACAGATAGATAGCTAGTCTCTCAAATAATTGAGTGTACCAAAAAAAGAGGGGAAAAATGATGGGAGACTTATTTACATTTACAGTTATACACATGTTGTGTGCTGCCCCCTACAGTAGGCTTTAGTAAAGTCCAAAGCACTGTGGTATGTTGGGGTGTTGCCACAATACAGGTTCGAATCCCACAAGAAACATGAAAATTAAACAGATGATAAACCTTGCAATAAGTGCAGAGGTGTGTGTAAACAATGTTGAGAAGATAAGAGAATAGAGAAAAGTGGATATAGTGTACGTTTTTTCTCCTTTTCTCCCCCCCCCCTTCCTCTTTTTTTCCTTTTCCCCCCTTTCGGGCAGTCCCTTTTGCCCCTTTTTTGGCCGAAAGGTCAGCACTCTGGACTTTGAATCCAGTGATCCGAGTTCAAATCTCGGTGGAACCTACAGGTGTGCTGTCATGTTTGTGTTCTGGAAAGAAAATGAGTGGATGAGGTTAGTCAGTTGTCAAGTCACACCAGAGTGTGTGATTGACCAATTCCAAAGAAAGGGCTTAAATTGTTTAATGTTGAAAAAGTGAAACATTCAGCTGAGAGGGTCTGTGCTATTTGCCTTCTCACCTCCGGGTGTCTCTAATTTAATCTATTTGATTTCTTCTTCCATATTAATTTGCAATGCATATATTTTTCCATGCTCTCCGTTTGGAATTTGGACACAGAAGCCAAAGGAGAAGGAAACAGGAAAAACAATCCCATGGTAACAATCAGCGACAAGGAGAACTACTCAAAAGCCTACATAATTAACCCGGTGCCCAACCATGGGCCAACCAATCATCCAATCAAGGAGCGGCAATTTCTGCCGGCCGGGATCTGAGCGCCAACTCCATGCGGTGCGCACAAGTTGGTACTGATTTAGGAAAAAGAGGATTGTACAATTTTACTCCTTGGTATGGATACTCTTTCAAAAAAGTCCAAAAAATAAAATATGTGGTTGACAAAACTGTGTGACTCAGTCCTTCAACACAAAAGGCAGGCAAAGGAAAATCAGCTGTCCTCTCTATCTAATCATAGGAGGATGGCCTGACTACGATCAGGGACCTGAGCAGCAAAGAATAGATAGACATGATAAATAGTTATATATATATATATATACATATATATATGTACATACTAGTCTCCAATACTACTATGATAAAAAGAGATCCAATGTACAGGTCTAAGTTGTACAGGAATGTGTTGTAGAAATTTGTTCTATATTTTTGTTGTAAATCCACAACAGGTTTCATCATCTGCTAATCCTGAAGGAGACACTAGTTGTAAAGGAATTTATTAATACATAAAAATGCTTATATTATAAGACTGAAACATTCTTGAACAGCAGATCACTGTAAAGACATACATATAATATTGTGATTATGTCAGTGGGTCAACAATTTTGTAAAGGCAACTTTACATAAAAAAATTTAAAATCTTGTAAAAATATAACAATGTAAACATAAAAACAGCAACCTCAAAACAAAACATAGCATGTTACCTGGATGGAAAACCATGCGTCTCTACAGCCTGAAGGAAGAAATCTTGGGCTGTTGATGCCTTGTTGTTATTGGTAGCATGTCGGTACATGATCTTTGTGAGCATTTGGAAAACATAAAAACCACAGAAACACATTAAACATTAACTACAATAATATAAGAATAATAAATGAATGAAATATTGTTCCATGTGTAATGTTAGACTTAAAGCTATACTTACCTTTCTGGCATGTAGCACGGCACTTATTAAAAATTTAAACTACTTGAACTGTCTCCTCATCTATGTGCTAACAACCAGAACCCACTGATGTGGACTCAGAAATAAAGTTTCCAATGTTTTCCAAACACAAATGAATACATTTCAGAAATGTACTGAGGCCAGATAGAAAAAGTGCACGTGCAGCCGCTTTAAACTGTCAAACAGGCAATGTAACGGCAGTTATATTTATGTTTCGCCACTAGATGCAGCTATGATTTTATGGCCATAGAGAATGTCCGTATAACACGTTTGTTTTAAGTGTTTTGATGTATATATTTAATATTTAGCAATGTTTAAAGGATATAGTTAATAACATTTGGTGTTAGGTAAAAGTTAAAAGTTAAAACTTGATAAGTTTAGTTTAAGGTGACGGTGATGTCACTTCCGGTTTAAAAAAGCGGTCCGGTAAACTGGTATCATTGATATGGATCCAATAAAGAAAGCAATCAACGAAGACCATAAGCGGTTTTAAGTTTACCGGTTTGTCCACTTGCAGGCCAAAGTGGTATGTAAGTTTGTGTTTGTAAATAATATATTTTCTTTTAGTTGAGGCATGTGTAATGTAATATTTGTACATCATTTGTGTTTTATCAGTTCTACGGTGTACTTGTGGTGAAAGCCGACGATGAAGACCACAGTAAAAATCAGTGAAAAGAACACAAGTCTCGTATCTGTGAACAAGCCAGCATATGTTTTTTTCCAAAGACCACGTCCAGCATTTGATTGAAATTGACCTCTCTGCCCCCTGTATTTCCACACTGCTGGTGTATCAGTGAGAACACTGAAACGCAGAATGCGACAGTGGGGCCTCTCAAAAAGGGAAGGCTACAGTAAAATGACAGATGATGAACTTGACAGCTTGGTCTCTGCCATCAAGCAAGACTCCCAGAATTTGGGTTGGTGCTTTTTACAGAAAGTTTTTATTTGAATTATATCATGCACTTGTCCATAGCATTATAAAAAGATTTGTGCCATAAAAGTAACATTTGAAATTGCCGGCCATATAGGCTCCACAACTAAGTCTAGCTGAGGGCCGGCTACTTTAATGACTGCTATTTTTATAGCCTAAAGGCTATCAATATTATTTTTTAAATTTTCTGTGCCTTAGTGGAGAGTCCTGGACATTATCATAGCAACGGTCATCATAGCATGTATACCTGAGAAAAAGTTAAATGCCTAAATTGTTTGTTTACATGATTATCAATCAATATATCTTAAATAAAAGTGGTTTTCACTTCTTTTCCTACAGGTCACAGAATGGTAAAAGGTCGTCTTAGGGCTTTAGGCCACAGAGTTCAGTGGACAGAGTGTGGGATTCGATGCACCGGGTTGATAGGGTAGGAATACTACAGAGAATGACAAGCCTCGGATGTGTTGTGAGAAGGACCTACAATGTCGCAGCTCCTCTGTCACTCGTACATATAGATACCAACCACAAGTTGATCAGGTAAGCTGACAGCAAAGGACATCACATGGACATTATATATTTATATATTGATTTAAAAAATGGTCTATGGCATACATTCTGCAGAGTTCTGGAATCTGGTGTAATGGACCACGATGTAGCTGCGTTAAACAATTGATACATTTTTATTGAACAGATATGGTGTGGTAATGTTTGGAATAGATGTCTCTTCAAGAAAGGTCAGTGTCCCCATGGAGATTATAGTGTGTGATATAATATTCAACTTAATTTATTTAAAGCTATACTTTTCTTTTGTAAGCTTAAAATGCTCCTAATAAGCTTATGGCGCACTAAAATGGAAAAGCAAGCCACCAGGTGTTGAAATTACACGCGAACTACAACGCAGGCCGTTGTAGATCACAAGTTGTTTATATTCGGACACGGCAAGCACAAGAATAGCCTTGATGGACGTGGTAACTGGACCGCTGATAACTTGACAACATTCTCCGCTCCGACATCCGGGGGAGATGGAACGCACCATCACTTTCTCACCTCACACGTCAGGGAGGAAGGGAGCGTCACAGGTCAGGCAGGGGGAAGAGGGTGAGACTTTGGAGGGAGGGGGAGTTTTTCATGTTTAAATTTTTAATAAGTGCCGTGCTACATGCCAGAAAGGTAAGTATAGCTTTAAGTCTAACATTACACATGGAACAATATTTCATTCATTTATTATTCTTATATTATTGTAGTTAATGTTTAATGTGTTTCTGTGGTTTTTATGTTTTCCAAATGCTCACAAAGATCATGTACCGACATGCTACCAATAACAACAAGTCATCAACAGCCCAAGATTTCTTCCTTCAGGCTGTAGAGACGCATGGTTTTCCATCCAGGTAACATGCTATGTTTTGTTTTGAGGTTGCTGTTTTTATGTTTACATTGTTATATTTTTACAAGATTTTAAATTTTTTTATGTAAAGTTGCCTTTACAAAATTGTTGACCCACTGACATAATCACAATATTATATGTATGTCTTTACAGTGATCTGCTGTTCAAGGATGTTTCAGTCTTATAATATAAGCATTTTTATGTATTAATAAATTCCTTTACAACTAGTGTCTCCTTCAGGATTAGCAGATGATGAAACCTGTTGTGGATTTACAACAAAAATGTAGAACAAATTTCTACAACACATTCCTGTACAACTTAGACCTGTACATTGGATCTCTTTTTATCATAGTAGTATTGGAGACTAGTATGTACATATATATATGTATATATATATATAACTATTTATCATGTCTATCTATTCTTTGCTGCTCAGGTCCCTGATCGTAGTCAGGCCATCCTCCTATGATTAGATAGAGAGGACAGCTGATTTTCCTTTGCCTGCCTTTTGTGTTGAAGGACTGAGTCACACAGTTTTGTCAACCACATATTTTATTTTTTGGACTTTTTTGAAAGAGTATCCATACCAAGGAGTAAAATTGTACAATCCTCTTTTTCCTAAATCAGTACCAACTTGTGCGCACCGCATGGAGTTGGCGCTCAGATCCCGGCCGGCAGAAATTGCCGCTCCTTGATTGGATGATTGGTTGGCCCATGGTTGGGCACCGGGTTAATTATGTAGGCTTTTGAGTAGTTCTCCTTGTCGCTGATTGTTACCATGGGATTGTTTTTCCTGTTTCCTTCTCCTTTGGCTTCTGTGTCCAAATTCCAAACGGAGAGCATGGAAAAATATATGCATTGCAAATTAATATGGAAGAAGAAATCAAATAGATTCAATTAGTGACACCCGGAGGTGAGAAGGCAAATAGCACAGACCCTCTCAGCTGAATGTTTCACTTTTTCAACATTAAACAATTTAAGCCCTCTCTTTGGAATTGGTCAATCACACACTCTGGTGTGACTTGACAACTGACTAACCTCATCCACTCATTTTCTTTCCAGAACACAAACATGACAGCACACCTGTAGGTTCCACCGAGATTTGAACTCGGATCACTGGATTCAAAGTCCAGAGTGCTAACCTTTCGGCCAAAAAAGGGGCAAAAGGGACTGCCCGAAAGGGGGGAAAAGGAAAAAAAGAGGAAGGAGGGGGGGGGAGAGAGAAAAAGAAAAGGAGAAAAAACGTACACTTTATCCACTTTTCTCTATTCTCTTATCTTCTCAACATTGTTTACACACACCTCTGCACTTATTGCAAGGTTTATCATCTGTTTAATTTTCATGTTTCTTGTGGGATTCGAACCTGTATTGTGGCAACACCCCAACATACCACAGTGCTTTGGACTTTACTAAAGCCTACTGTAGGGGGGAGCACACAACATGTGTATAACTGTAAATGTAAATAAGTCTCCCATCATTTTTCCCCTCTTTTTTTGGTACACTCAATTATTTGAGAGACTAGCTATCTATCTGTATCACTATTTGTGCAACACAAGTGAATGAAACAAATTCCAAATTGAGCAAAGAAAGTATTTTTAAAAAATCTTTGGTTGAGACAAAGAGTGTTGGGTTTTGTTAATAAATGTAAAATAATTCTCCAAGTAATTCTGGCTTCACTTTTGACAATTGCATTAAATGGATGTCACTCACACTCACTGTCGTCCTGTTTTGCAAAGGGAAATTAAATAAAAATGTGAAGGCTGTTCTTGGTTCAAGTAAAATTATCAAACTTTATTAACATTGTAACAATAATCACACAGTAACAGACGAGCAATCATCTGCGAACAGACAGACAGACAGACAGACACTTAACGTAAACTTAACGCCGCAGTTAAAACGTCGCATGAAATGGAAGCTGTCCAAGCGCACTGCAGACCTCCATGGGTGGAAGAGTTTGACCACTGAAGACACACCTGTGAAAAACAAAGTCAGCCGCTGCCCAATTGCCAGTACCACTCCTCCCACAAGTGGAGTGGTAACAGTGTGTGTGTGTGTGGCACACAGTTTTTCAAACGTATATTTGATAAAGAATTTTATCATTTTTACCCACCTGACTGGCTGCAGCAGTCCCGGTCAACATAGATGACCTCAGGTTCAGCTTGGCCCGCATTCTTGTATCGAGTGACGATGCCATGGCACAACTCTTCCAACCCTGCACCTTCACCCGTTGTCAGAACAGAGTTCAGAACCTGGCCAAACTCGTTGCCGATGTTTATCATCCATGCAGCACTGTCCCCAATAGCGCCAGCCAGCTTCTTGGTGATCTGTAAAAGAAACACTACTTTCAAACTGTTTGTTGTAATTATACACGTGTGCATGTGTCAAACCGACATTCAAGCACTTGCACCTGTAATCATATTCCTGCACATTTTTCATTTTCCCTCTTTTTTCCCCTCCTCTTTTTTTTTGGGGGGGGGGGGGGGGGGCAATAAATATAGCTTTCCCAGTGATAACTACTAATACAACCGATTCTCCGCAACAACCAAAAGATTCATCGCACACAAGGCCTTGAAATTGATTTTGGTCAAGAAAGAGGTTTCAGAATATGAAGATCAAATTCAGAGTCTGACAGTGACTTTTAGAAGAGGATGACATTAATCATCAGCTATCTCCTAAACGGGAATGAACCAGAGCTAGACAGCAGCAGGCCCCAGGACCAAGTAGTCAGCAGCCGAGCTGAGATTGAGATCTTACTTATGTTTTGTAAATGTTCAAAGTTCTAAAAAAGTTCAAATGAATAATACATGATAGTTATACCAAAAAACCTTGCTTCATTTGCACTTTTCTTGAATGTTTTCCATCCTTTTTATTTTTACTACTACTAGTACTTGGATGGTAGACTGCCTGGGAATACCAGGTGCTTTAAGCTTTTTCTCTTCTCTCTACCACCTTTTGTTGCAACGTCTGATCACCCTGTGACACATGAGGAAGGTGGTCATCTTCAGCTGCTGCTTTGTTGGCAGACACGAAGTGATCTGAGAGTCTCAGTTTCAGCTGCAGAGAATGATCACATCAGAGAAGATGATATGCCCGTTACACATCAGCCTTTCTCTGCAATTATCTAGTTGCATAGAGGAACCGTATGATTCCAGTACCTATATGATGCACATTTGTCAGTGACATTGTTGCTTACGGCCACACCACGTTGAACATGCCCGACCTCGTCTGATCTCGGAAGCCAAGCACGGTTGGGCCTGGTTAGTACTTGGATGGAAGACCTCTTGGGAATACCAGGTGCTGTAAGCTTTTTCTCTTCTTTCGACCACCTGCATGTCTTTTGTTGCAACGTCTGATCACCCTGTGACACATGAGGAAGTTGGTCATCTTCAGCAGCTGCTGCTGCTTTGTTGGCTGACACAAAGTGATCTGAGAGTCTCAGTTTCAGTTGCAGAGAATGATCACATCAGAGAAGATGATTTGCCCGCTACACATCAGCCTTTCTCGGCCATTATCTGGTTGCATAGAGGAACCGTATGATTCCAGTACCTATATAATGCACATTTGTCAGAGACATTGTTGCTTACGGCCACACCACCCTGAATAAGCCCGACCTCGTCTGATCTCGGACACCAAGAAGGTTGTACCTGGTTAGTACTTGGATGGGAGACAGCTTGGGAATACCAGGTGCTGTAAGCTTTTTCTCTTCTCTCTACCACCTGCATGTCTTTTGTTGCAACGTCTGATCACCCTGTGACACGTGAAGAAGTTGGTCATCTTCAGCTGCTGCTGCTTTGTTGATAGACACGAGGTGATCTGAGAGTCTCAGTTTCAGCTGAAGAGAATAATCACATCAAGGAGGAAGATGAACCAACTACAAGTCAGCCTTTTTCGGCAATTATCTGGTTACACAGAGGAAGTGTATGATTCCAGTACCTATATAATGCACATTTGTCACCGATATTGTTGCTTACGGCCGCACCACCCTGAATATACCTGACCTCGTCTGATCTTGGAAGAAAAGCAGGGTTGGGCCTGGTTAGTACTTGGATGGGAGACCACTTCGGAATACCAGGTGCTGTAAGCTTTTTCTCTTCTCTCTACCACCTGCATGTCTTTTGTTGCAACGTCTGATCACCCTGTGACACATGAGGAAGTTGGTCATCTTCAGCTGCTGCTGTTTTGTTGGCTGACACGAAGTGATCTGAGAGCCTCAGTTTCAGTTGCAGAGAATGATCACATCAGAGAAGATGATATGCCCGCTACACATCAGCCTTTCTCGGCAATTATCTGGTTGCATAGAGGAACCGTATGATTCCAGTACCTATATAATGCACATTTGTCAGAGACATTGTTGCTTACGGCCACACAACCCTGAACATGCCCGACCTAGTCTGATCTCGGAAGCCAAGCACAGTTGGGCCTGGTTTGTACTTGGATGGAAGACCTCTTGGGAATACGAGGTGCTGTAAGCTTTTTCTCTTCTCTGTACCACCTGCATGTCTTTTGTTGCAACGTCTGATCACCCTGTGACACATGAGGAAGTTGGTCATCTTCAGCTTCTGCTGCTTTGTTGGCAGACACAAAGTGATCTGAGAGTCTCAGTTTCAGCTCGAGAGAATAATCACGTCAGGGAAGAAGATGTGCCCACTACTTATCAGCTTTTCTCGGCAATTATCTGGTTACATAGAGGAACTGTATGATTCCAGTACCTATATAATGCACATTTTTCACAGTTATGGTTGCTTACGGCCACACCACCCTGAATATGCCCGACCACGTCTGATCTCGGAAGCCAAGCAGGTTTGGGCCTGGTTAGTACTTGGATGGTAGACTGTCTGGGAATACCAGGTGCTGTAAGCTTTTTCTCTTCTCTCTACCACCTGCATGTCTTTTGTTGCAACGTCTGATCACCCTGTGACACATGAGGAAGTTGGTCATCTTCAGCTGCTGCTGCTGTGTTGGCAGACACAAAGTGATCTGAGAGTCTCAGTTTCAGCTGCAGAGAATAATCACGTCAGGGAAGAAGATGTGCCCACTACACATCAGCCTTTCTCGGAAATGATCTGGTTGCATAGAGGAACCGTATGATTCCAGTACCTATATAATGCACATTTGTCAGAGACATTGTTGCTTACGGCCACACCACCCTGAACATACCCGACCTCGTCTGATCTCGGAAGCCAAGGAGGGTTGGGCGTGGTTAGTACTTGGATGGTAGACTGCTTGGGAACACCAGGTGCTGTAAGCTTTTTCTCTTCTCTCGACCACCTGCATGTCTTTTGTTGCAACGTCTGATCACCCTGTGACACATGAGGAAGGTGGTCATCTTCAGCTGCTGCTGCTTTGTTGGCAGACACGAAGTGATCTGAGAGTCTCAGTTTCAGCTGCAGAGAATGATCACATGAGGGAAGAAGATTTGCCCACTACAAGTCAGCCTTTCTCGGCAATTATCTGGTTACATAGAGGAACCGTATGAATCCAGTACCTATATAATGCACATTTGTCACAGACATTGTTGCTTACGGCCACACCACCCTGAACATGCCCGACCTCGTCTGATCTCGGTAGCCAAGGAGGGTTGGGCCTGGTTAGTACTTAAATGGGAGACCGCTTGGGAATACCAGGAGCTGTAAGCTTTTTGTCTTCTCTCGACCACCTGCATGTCTTTTGTTGCAACGTCTGATCACCCTGTGACACATGAGGAAGTTGGTCATCTTCAGCTGCTGCTGCTTTGTTGGCAGACACGAAGTGATCTGAGAGTCTCAGTTTCAGCTGCAGAGAATAATCACATCAGGGAAGAAGATGTGCCCATAACAAGTCAGCCTTTCTCTGCAATTATCTGGTTACATAGAGGAATTGTATGATTCCAGTACCTATATAATGCACATTTGTCACAGAAATTGTTCCTTACGGCCACACCACCCTGAATAAGCCCGACCTCGTCTGATCTCGGAAGCCAAGGAGGGTTGGGCCTGGTTAGTACTTTAATGGGAGACTGCTTGGGAATACCAGGTGCTGTAAGCGTTTTCTCTTCTCTCTACAACCTGCATGTCTTTTGTTGCAACGTCTGATCACCCTGTGACACATGAGGAAGTTGGCCATCTTCAGCTGCTGCTGCTTTGTTGGAAGACACGAAGTGATCTGAGAGTCTCAGTTTCAACTGAAGAGAATAATCACGTCAGGGAAGAAGATGTGCCGACTACACATCAGCCTTTCTCAGCAATTATCTGGTTACATAGAGGAACCGTATGATTCCTGTACTTATATAATGCACTTTTGTCAGACCCATTGTTGCTTACGGCCACACCACCCTGAACATACCCGACCTCGTCTGATCTTGGAAGCCAAGCAGGGTTGAACCTGCTTAGTACTTGGATGGGAGACTGCTTGGGAATACCAGGTGCTGTAAGCATTTTCTCTTCTCTCTACAACCTGCATGTCTTTTGTTGCAACGTCTGATCACCCTGTGACACATGAGGAAGTTGGTCATCTTCAGCTGCTGCTGCTTTGTTGGCTGACACAAAGTGATCTGAGAGTCTCAGTTTCAGTTGCAGAGAATGATCACATCAGAGAAGATGATTTGCCCGCTACACATCAGCCTTTCTCGGCCATTATCTGGTTGCATAGAGGAACCGTATGATTCCAGTACCTATATAATGCACATTTGTCAGAGACATTGTTGCTTACGGCCACACCACCCTGAATAAGCCCGACCTCGTCTGATCTCGGACACCAAGAAGGTTGTACCTGGTTAGTACTTGGATGGGAGACAGCTTGGGAATACCAGGTGCTGTAAGCTTTTTCTCTTCTCTCTACCACCTGCATGTCTTTTGTTGCAACGTCTGATCACCCTGTGACACGTGAAGAAGTTGGTCGTCTTCAGCTGCTGCTGCTTTGTTGATAGACACGAAGTGATCTGAGAGTCTCAGTTTCAGCTGAAGAGAATAATCACATCAAGGAGGAAGATGAACCAACTACAAGTCAGCCTTTTTCGGCAATTATCTGGTTACACAGAGGAAGTGTATGATTCCAGTACCTATATAATGCACATTTGTCACCGATATTGTTGCTTACGGCCGCACCACCCTGAATATACCTGACCTCGTCTGATCTTGGAAGAAAAGCAGGGTTGGGCCTGGTTAGTACTTGGATGGGAGACCACTTCGGAATACCAGGTGCTGTAAGCTTTTTCTCTTCTCTCTACCACCTGCATGTCTTTTGTTGCAACGTCTGATCACCCTGTGACACATGAGGAAGTTGGTCATCTTCAGCTGCTGCTGTTTTGTTGGCTGACACGAAGTGATCTGAGAGCCTCAGTTTCAGTTGCAGAGAATGATCACATCAGAGAAGATGATATGCCCGCTACACATCAGCCTTTCTCGGCAATTATCTGGTTGCATAGAGGAACCGTATGATTCCAGTACCTATATAATGCACATTTGTCAGAGACATTGTTGCTTACGGCCACACAACCCTGAACATGCCCGACCTAGTCTGATCTCGGAAGCCAAGCACAGTTGGGCCTGGTTAGTACTTGGATGGAAGACCTCTTGGGAATACGAGGTGCTGTAAGCTTTTTCTCTTCTCTGTACCACCTGCATGTCTTTTGTTGCAACGTCTGATCACCCTGTGACACATGAGGAAGTTGGTCATCTTCAGCTTCTGCTGCTTTGTTGGCAGACACAAAGTGATCTGAGAGTCTCAGTTTCAGCTCGAGAGAATAATCACGTCAGGGAAGAAGATGTGCCCACTACTTATCAGCTTTTCTCGGCAATTATCTGGTTACATAGAGGAACTGTATGATTCCAGTACCTATATAATGCACATTTTTCACAGTTATGGTTGCTTACGGCCACACCACCCTGAATATGCCCGACCACGTCTGATCTCGGAAGCCAAGCAGGTTTGGGCCTGGTTAGTACTTGGATGGTAGACTGTCTGGGAATACCAGGTGCTGTAAGCTTTTTCTCTTCTCTCTACCACCTGCATGTCTTTTGTTGCAACGTCTGATCACCCTGTGACACATGAGGAAGTTGGTCATCTTCAGCTGCTGCTGCTGTGTTGGCAGACACAAAGTGATCTGAGAGTCTCAGTTTCAGCTGCAGAGAATAATCACGTCAGGGAAGAAGATGTGCCCACTACACATCAGCCTTTCTCGGAAATGATCTGGTTGCATAGAGGAACCGTATGATTCCAGTACCTATATAATGCACATTTGTCAGAGACATTGTTGCTTACGGCCACACCACCCTGAACATACCCGACCTCGTCTGATCTCGGAAGCCAAGGAGGGTTGGGCGTGGTTAGTACTTGGATGGTAGACTGCTTGGGAACACCAGGTGCTGTAAGCTTTTTCTCTTCTCTCGACCACCTGCATGTCTTTTGTTGCAACGTCTGATCACCCTGTGACACATGAGGAAGGTGGTCATCTTCAGCTGCTGCTGCTTTGTTGGCAGACACGAAGTGATCTGAGAGTCTCAGTTTCAGCTGCAGAGAATGATCACATGAGGGAAGAAGATTTGCCCACTACAAGTCAGCCTTTCTCGGCAATTATCTGGTTACATAGAGGAACCGTATGAATCCAGTACCTATATAATGCACATTTGTCACAGACATTGTTGCTTACGGCCACACCACCCTGAACATGCCCGACCTCGTCTGATCTCGGTAGCCAAGGAGGGTTGGGCCTGGTTAGTACTTAAATGGGAGACCGCTTGGGAATACCAGGAGCTGTAAGCTTTTTGTCTTCTCTCGACCACCTGCATGTCTTTTGTTGCAACGTCTGATCACCCTGTGACACATGAGGAAGTTGGTCATCTTCAGCTGCTGCTGCTTTGTTGGCAGACACGAAGTGATCTGAGAGTCTCAGTTTCAGCTGCAGAGAATAATCACATCAGGGAAGAAGATGTGCCCATAACAAGTCAGCCTTTCTCTGCAATTATCTGGTTACATAGAGGAATTGTATGATTCCAGTACCTATATAATGCACATTTGTCACAGAAATTGTTCCTTACGGCCACACCACCCTGAATAAGCCCGACCTCGTCTGATCTCGGAAGCCACGGAGGGTTGGTTCTGGTTAGTACTTTAATGGGAGACTGCTTGGGAATACCAGGTGCTGTAAGCGTTTTCTCTTCTCTCTACAACCTGCATGTCTTTTGTTGCAACGTCTGATCACCCTGTGACACATGAGGAAGTTGGCCATCTTCAGCTGCTGCTGCTTTGTTGGAAGACACGAAGTGATCTGAGAGTCTCAGTTTCAACTGAAGAGAATAATCACGTCAGGGAAGAAGATGTGCCGACTACACATCAGCCTTTCTCAGCAATTATCTGGTTACATAGAGGAACCGTATGATTCCTGTACTTATATAATGCACTTTTGTCAGACCCATTGTTGCTTACGGCCACACCACCCTGAACATACCCGACCTCGTCTGATCTTGGAAGCCAAGCAGGGTTGAACCTGCTTAGTACTTGGATGGGAGACTGCTTGGGAATACCAGGTGCTGTAAGCATTTTCTCTTCTCTCTACAACCTGCATGTCTTTTGTTGCAACGTCTGATCACCCTGTGACACATGAGGAAGTTGGTCAT
This sequence comes from Leuresthes tenuis, assembly GCF_036924035.1. NCBI lineage: Eukaryota > Metazoa > Chordata > Actinopteri > Atheriniformes > Atherinopsidae > Leuresthes > Leuresthes tenuis. The sequence continues at coordinate 42,411,115 of NW_027325355.1, read as the reverse complement.
CTTCAGCTGCTGCTGCTTTGTTGGCTGACACAAAGTGATCTGAGAGTCTCAGTTTCAGTTGCAGAGAATGATCACATCAGAGAAGATGATTTGCCCGCTACACATCAGCCTTTCTCGGCCATTATCTGGTTGCATAGAGGAACCGTATGATTCCAGTACCTATATAATGCACATTTGTCAGAGACATTGTTGCTTACGGCCACACCACCCTGAATAAGCCCGACCTCGTCTGATCTCGGACACCAAGAAGGTTGTACCTGGTTAGTACTTGGATGGGAGACAGCTTGGGAATACCAGGTGCTGTAAGCTTTTTCTCTTCTCTCTACCACCTGCATGTCTTTTGTTGCAACGTCTGATCACCCTGTGACACGTGAAGAAGTTGGTCATCTTCAGCTGCTGCTGCTTTGTTGATAGACACGAGGTGATCTGAGAGTCTCAGTTTCAGCTGAAGAGAATAATCACATCAAGGAGGAAGATGAACCAACTACAAGTCAGCCTTTTTCGGCAATTATCTGGTTACACAGAGGAAGTGTATGATTCCAGTACCTATATAATGCACATTTGTCACCGATATTGTTGCTTACGGCCGCACCACCCTGAATATACCTGACCTCGTCTGATCTTGGAAGAAAAGCAGGGTTGGGCCTGGTTAGTACTTGGATGGGAGACCACTTCGGAATACCAGGTGCTGTAAGCTTTTTCTCTTCTCTCTACCACCTGCATGTCTTTTGTTGCAACGTCTGATCACCCTGTGACACATGAGGAAGTTGGTCATCTTCAGCTGCTGCTGCTTTGTTGGCTGACACGAAGTGATCTGAGAGCCTCAGTTTCAGTTGCAGAGAATGATCACATCAGAGAAGATGATATGCCCGCTACACATCAGCCTTTCTCGGCAATTATCTGGTTGCATAGAGGAACCGTATGATTCCAGTACCTATATAATGCACATTTGTCAGAGACATTGTTGCTTACGGCCACACAACCCTGAACATGCCCGACCTAGTCTGATCTCGGAAGCCAAGCACAGTTGGGCCTGGTTTGTACTTGGATGGAAGACCTCTTGGGAATACGAGGTGCTGTAAGCTTTTTCTCTTCTCTGTACCACCTGCATGTCTTTTGTTGCAACGTCTGATCACCCTGTGACACATGAGGAAGTTGGTCATCTTCAGCTTCTGCTGCTTTGTTGGCAGACACAAAGTGATCTGAGAGTCTCAGTTTCAGCTCGAGAGAATAATCACGTCAGGGAAGAAGATGTGCCCACTACTTATCAGCTTTTCTCGGCAATTATCTGGTTACATAGAGGAACTGTATGATTCCAGTACCTATATAATGCACATTTGTCACAGTTATGGTTGCTTACGGCCACACCACCCTGAATATGCCCGACCACGTCTGATCTCGGAAGCCAAGCAGGTTTGGGCCTGGTTAGTACTTGGATGGTAGACTGTCTGGGAATACCAGGTGCTGTAAGCTTTTTCTCTTCTCTCTACCACCTGCATGTCTTTTGTTGCAACGTCTGATCACCCTGTGACACATGAGGAAGTTGGTCATCTTCAGCTGCTGCTGCTGTGTTGGCAGACACAAAGTGATCTGAGAGTCTCAGTTTCAGCTGCAGAGAATAATCACGTCAGGGAAGAAGATGTGCCCACTACACATCAGCCTTTCTCGGAAATGATCTGGTTGCATAGAGGAACCGTATGATTCCAGTACCTATATAATGCACATTTGTCAGAGACATTGTTGCTTACGGCCACACCACCCTGAACATACCCGACCTCGTCTGATCTCGGAAGCCAAGGAGGGTTGGGCGTGGTTAGTACTTGGATGGTAGACTGCTTGGGAACACCAGGTGCTGTAAGCTTTTTCTCTTCTCTCGACCACCTGCATGTCTTTTGTTGCAACGTCTGATCACCCTGTGACACATGAGGAAGGTGGTCATCTTCAGCTGCTGCTGCTTTGTTGGCAGACACGAAGTGATCTGAGAGTCTCAGTTTCAGCTGCAGAGAATGATCACATGAGGGAAGAAGATTTGCCCACTACAAGTCAGCCTTTCTCGGCAATTATCTGGTTACATAGAGGAACCGTATGAATCCAGTACCTATATAATGCACATTTGTCACAGACATTGTTGCTTACGGCCACACCACCCTGAACATGCCCGACCTCGTCTGATCTCGGTAGCCAAGGAGGGTTGGGCCTGGTTAGTACTTAAATGGGAGACCGCTTGGGAATACCAGGAGCTGTAAGCTTTTTGTCTTCTCTCGACCACCTGCATGTCTTTTGTTGCAACGTCTGATCACCCTGTGACACATGAGGAAGTTGGTCATCTTCAGCTGCTGCTGCTTTGTTGGCAGACACGAAGTGATCTGAGAGTCTCAGTTTCAGCTGCAGAGAATAATCACATCAGGGAAGAAGATGTGCCCATAACAAGTCAGCCTTTCTCTGCAATTATCTGGTTACATAGAGGAATTGTATGATTCCAGTACCTATATAATGCACATTTGTCACAGAAATTGTTCCTTACGGCCACACCACCCTGAATAAGCCCGACCTCGTCTGATCTCGGAAGCCACGGAGGGTTGGTTCTGGTTAGTACTTTAATGGGAGACTGCTTGGGAATACCAGGTGCTGTAAGCGTTTTCTCTTCTCTCTACAACCTGCATGTCTTTTGTTGCAACGTCTGATCACCCTGTGACACATGAGGAAGTTGGCCATCTTCAGCTGCTGCTGCTTTGTTGGAAGACACGAAGTGATCTGAGAGTCTCAGTTTCAACTGAAGAGAATAATCACGTCAGGGAAGAAGATGTGCCGACTACACATCAGCCTTTCTCAGCAATTATCTGGTTACATAGAGGAACCGTATGATTCCTGTACTTATATAATGCACTTTTGTCAGACCCATTGTTGCTTACGGCCACACCACCCTGAACATACCCGACCTCGTCTGATCTTGGAAGCCAAGCAGGGTTGAACCTGCTTAGTACTTGGATGGGAGACTGCTTGGGAATACCAGGTGCTGTAAGCATTTTCTCTTCTCTCTACAACCTGCATGTCTTTTGTTGCAACGTCTGATCACCCTGTGACACATGAGGAAGTTGGTCATCTTCAGCTGCTGCTGCTTTGTTGGCTGACACAAAGTGATCTGAGAGTCTCAGTTTCAGTTGCAGAGAATGATCACATCAGAGAAGATGATTTGCCCGCTACACATCAGCCTTTCTCGGCCATTATCTGGTTGCATAGAGGAACCGTATGATTCCAGTACCTATATAATGCACATTTGTCAGAGACATTGTTGCTTACGGCCACACCACCCTGAATAAGCCCGACCTCGTCTGATCTCGGACACCAAGAAGGTTGTACCTGGTTAGTACTTGGATGGGAGACAGCTTGGGAATACCAGGTGCTGTAAGCTTTTTCTCTTCTCTCTACCACCTGCATGTCTTTTGTTGCAACGTCTGATCACCCTGTGACACGTGAAGAAGTTGGTCATCTTCAGCTGCTGCTGCTTTGTTGATAGACACGAGGTGATCTGAGAGTCTCAGTTTCAGCTGAAGAGAATAATCACATCAAGGAGGAAGATGAACCAACTACAAGTCAGCCTTTTTCGGCAATTATCTGGTTACACAGAGGAAGTGTATGATTCCAGTACCTATATAATGCACATTTGTCACCGATATTGTTGCTTACGGCCGCACCACCCTGAATATACCTGACCTCGTCTGATCTTGGAAGAAAAGCAGGGTTGGGCCTGGTTAGTACTTGGATGGGAGACCACTTCGGAATACCAGGTGCTGTAAGCTTTTTCTCTTCTCTCTACCACCTGCATGTCTTTTGTTGCAACGTCTGATCACCCTGTGACACATGAGGAAGTTGGTCATCTTCAGCTGCTGCTGCTTTGTTGGCTGACACGAAGTGATCTGAGAGCCTCAGTTTCAGTTGCAGAGAATGATCACATCAGAGAAGATGATATGCCCGCTACACATCAGCCTTTCTCGGCAATTATCTGGTTGCATAGAGGAACCGTATGATTCCAGTACCTATATAATGCACATTTGTCAGAGACATTGTTGCTTACGGCCACACAACCCTGAACATGCCCGACCTAGTCTGATCTCGGAAGCCAAGCACAGTTGGGCCTGGTTTGTACTTGGATGGAAGACCTCTTGGGAATACGAGGTGCTGTAAGCTTTTTCTCTTCTCTGTACCACCTGCATGTCTTTTGTTGCAACGTCTGATCACCCTGTGACACATGAGGAAGTTGGTCATCTTCAGCTTCTGCTGCTTTGTTGGCAGACACAAAGTGATCTGAGAGTCTCAGTTTCAGCTCGAGAGAATAATCACGTCAGGGAAGAAGATGTGCCCACTACTTATCAGCTTTTCTCGGCAATTATCTGGTTACATAGAGGAACTGTATGATTCCAGTACCTATATAATGCACATTTGTCACAGTTATGGTTGCTTACGGCCACACCACCCTGAATATGCCCGACCACGTCTGATCTCGGAAGCCAAGCAGGTTTGGGCCTGGTTAGTACTTGGATGGTAGACTGTCTGGGAATACCAGGTGCTGTAAGCTTTTTCTCTTCTCTCTACCACCTGCATGTCTTTTGTTGCAACGTCTGATCACCCTGTGACACATGAGGAAGTTGGTCATCTTCAGCTGCTGCTGCTGTGTTGGCAGACACAAAGTGATCTGAGAGTCTCAGTTTCAGCTGCAGAGAATAATCACGTCAGGGAAGAAGATGTGCCCACTACACATCAGCCTTTCTCGGAAATGATCTGGTTGCATAGAGGAACCGTATGATTCCAGTACCTATATAATGCACATTTGTCAGAGACATTGTTGCTTACGGCCACACCACCCTGAACATACCCGACCTCGTCTGATCTCGGAAGCCAAGGAGGGTTGGGCGTGGTTAGTACTTGGATGGAAGACCTCTTGGGAATACCATGTGCTGTAAGCGTTTTCTCTTCTCTCTACAACCTGCATGTCTTTTGTTGCAACATCTGATCACCCTGTGACACATGAGGAAGTTGGTCATCTTCAGCTGCTGCTGCTTTGTTGGCTGACACAAAGTGATCTGAGAGTCTCAGTTTCAGTTGCAGAGAATGATCACATCAGAGAAGATGATTTGCCCACTACACATCAGCCTTTCTCGGCAATTATCTGGTTGCATAGAGGAACCAGATGATTCCAGTACCTATATAATGCACATTTGTCAGAGACATTGTTGCTTACGGCCACACCACCCTGAATAAGCCCGACCTCGTCTGATCTCGGACACCAAGAAGGTTTTACCTGGTTAGTACTTGGATGGGAGACAGCTTGGGAATACCAGGTGCTGTAAGCTTTTTCTCTTCTCTCTACCACCTGCATGTCTTTTGTTGCAACATCTGATCACCCTGTGACACATGAGGAAGTTGGTCATCTTCAGCTGCTGCTGCTTTGTTGGCTGACACGAAGTGATCTGAGAGTCTCAGTTTCAGTTGCAGAGAATGATCACATCAGAGAAGATGATATGCCCGCTACACATCAGCCTTTCTCTGCAATTATCTGGGTGCATAGAGGAACCGTATGATTCCAGTACCTATATAATGCACATTTGTCAGAGACATTGTTGCTTACGGCCACACAACCCTGAACATGCCCGACCTCGTCTGATCTCGGAAACCAAGCAGGGTTGGGCATGGTTTGTACTTGGATGGAAGACCTCTTGGGAATACCAGGTGCTTTAAGCTTTTTCTCTTCTCTCTACCACCTGCATGTCTTTTGTTGCAATGTCTGATCACCCTGTGACACATGAGGAAGTTGGTCATCTTCAGCTTCTGCTGCTTTGTTGGCAGACACAAAGTGATCTGAGAGTCTCAGTTTCAGCTCGAGAGAATAATCACGTCAGGGAAGAAGATGTGCCCAGTACACATCAGCCTTTCTCGGAAATTAACTGGTTGCATAGAGGAACCGTATGATTCCAGTACCTATATAATGCACATTTGTCAGAGACATTGTTGCTTACGGCCACACCACCCTGAACATGCCCGACCTCGTCTGATCTCGGAAGCCAAGGAGGGTTGGGCCTGGTTAGTACTTGGATGGAAGACCTCTTGGGAATACCAGGTGCTTTAAGCTTTTTCTCTTCTCTCTACCACCTGCATGTCTTTTGTTGCAACGTCTGATCACCCTGTGACACATGAGGAAGTTGGTCATCTTCAGCAGCTGCTGCTGCTTTGTTGGCAGACACGAAGTGATCTGAGAGTCTCAGTTTCAGCTGCAGAGAATGATCACATGAGGGAAGAAGAAGTGCCCATAACAAGTGAGCCTTTCTCGGAAATTATCTGGTTACATAGAGGAAGTGTATGATTCCAGTACTTATATAATGCACATTTGTCACAGAAATTGTTCCTTACGGCCACACCACCCTGAATATGCCCGACCTCGTCTGATCTCGGAAGCCAAGGAGGGTTGGGCCTGGTTAGTACTTTAATGGGAGACTGCTTGGGAATACCAGGTGCTGTAAGCGTTTTCTCTTCTCTCTACAACCTGCATGTCTTTTGTTGCAACGTCTGATCACCCTGTGACACATGAGGAAGTTGGTCATCTTCAGCTGCTGCTGCTTTGTTGGAAGACACGAAGTGATCTGAGAGTCTCAGTTTCAGCTGAAGAGAATAATCACGTCAGGGAAGAAGATGTGCCCACTACACATCAGCCTTTCTCAGCAATTATCTGGTTACATAGAGGAACCGTATGATTCCTGTACTTATATAATGCACATTTGTCAGACACATTGTTGCTTACGGCCACACCACCCTGAACATACCCGACCTCGTCTGATCTCGGAAGCCAAGCAGGGTTGAGCCTGCTTAGTACTTGGATGGGAGACTGCTTGGGAATACCAGGTGCTGTAAGCTTTTTCTCTTCTCTCTACAACCTGCATGTCTTTTGTTGCAACGTCTGATCACCCTGTGACACATGAGGAAGTTGGTCATCTTCAGCTGCTGCTGCTTTGTTGGCTGACACAAAGTGATCTGAGAGTCTCAGTTTCAGTTGCAGAGAATGATCACATCAGAGAAGATGATTTGCCCGCTACACATCAGCCTTTCTCGGCAATTATCTGGTTACATAGAGGAACCGTATGATTCCAGTACCTATATAATGCACATTTGTCAGAGACATTGTTGCTTACGGCCACACCACCCTGAACATGCCCGACCTCGTCTGATCTCGGAAGCCAAGCAGGGTTGGGCCTGGTTAGTACTTGGGTGGGAGACTGCTTGGGAATACCAGGTGCTGTAAGCTTTATCTCTTCTCTGGACCACCTGAATGTCTTTTGTTGCAACGTCTGATCACCCTGTGACACATGAGGAAGTTGGTCATCTTCAGCTGCTGCTGCTTTGTTGGCAGACACAAAGTGATCTGAGAGTCTCAGTTTCAGCTGCAGAGAATAATCACATCAGGGAAGAAGATGTGCCCACTACAAGTTAGCCTTTCTCATCAATTATCTGGTTACATAGAGGAACTGTATTATTCCAGTACCTATATAATGCACATTTGTCACAGACATTGTTGCTTACGGCCACACCACCCTCAATATGCCTGACCTCGTCTGATCTCGGAAGCCAAGCAGGGTTGGGCCTGGTTAGTACTTGGGTGGGAGACCGCTTGAAAATACCATTTGCTGTAAGCTTTTTCTCTTCTCTCTACCACCTGCATGTCTTTTGTTGCAACGTCTGATCACCCTGTGACACATGAGGAAGTTGGTCATCTTCAGCTAATGCTGCTTTGTTGGCAGACACAAAGTGATCTGAGAGTCTCAGTTTCAGCTGCAGAGAATAATCACGTCAGGGAAGAAGATGTGCCCAGTACACATCAGCCTTTCTCGGAAATTAACTGGTTGCATAGAGGAACCGTATGATTCCAGTACCTATATAATGCACATTTGTCAGAGACATTGTTGCTTACGGCCACACCACCCTGAACATGCCCGACCTCGTCTGATCTCGGAAGCCAAGGAGGGTTGGGCCTGGTTAGTACTTGGATGGAAGACCTCTTGGGAATACCAGGTGCTTTAAGCTTTTTCTCTTCTCTCTACCACCTGCATGTCTTTTGTTGCAACGTCTGATCACCCTGTGACACATGAGGAAGTTGGTCATCTTCAGCAGCTGCTGCTGCTTTGTTGGCAGACACGAAGTGATCTGAGAGTCTCAGTTTCAGCTGCAGAGAATGATCACATGAGGGAAGAAGAAGTGCCCATAACAAGTGAGCCTTTCTCGGAAATTATCTGGTTACATAGAGGAAGTGTATGATTCCAGTACTTATATAATGCACATTTGTCACAGAAATTGTTCCTTAAGGCCACACCACCCTGAATATGCCCGACCTCGTCTGATCTCGGAAGCCAAGGAGGGTTGGGCCTGGTTAGTACTTTAATGGGAGACTGCTTGGGAATACCAGGTGCTGTAAGCGTTTTCTCTTCTCTCTACAACCTGCATGTCTTTTGTTGCAACGTCTGATCACCCTGTGACACATGAGGAAGTTGGTCATCTTCAGCTGCTGCTGCTTTGTTGGAAGACACGAAGTGATCTGAGAGTCTCAGTTTCAGCTGAAGAGAATAATCACGTCAGGGAAGAAGATGTGCCCACTACACATCAGCCTTTCTCAGCAATTATCTGGTTACATAGAGGAACCGTATGATTCCTGTACTTATATAATGCACATTTGTCAGACACATTGTTGCTTACGGCCACACCACCCTGAACATACCCGACCTCGTCTGATCTCGGAAGCCAAGCAGGGTTGAGCCTGCTTAGTACTTGGATGGGAGACTGCTTGGGAATACCAGGTGCTGTAAGCTTTTTCTCTTCTCTCTACAACCTGCATGTCTTTTGTTGCAACGTCTGATCACCCTGTGACACATGAGGAAGTTGGTCATCTTCAGCTGCTGCTGCTTTGTTGGCTGACACAAAGTGATCTGAGAGTCTCAGTTTCAGTTGCAGAGAATGATCACATCAGAGAAGATGATTTGCCCGCTACACATCAGCCTTTCTCGGCAATTATCTGGTTGCATAGAGGAACCGTATGATTCCAGTACCTATATAATGCACATTTGTCAGAGACATTGTTGCTTACGGCCACACCACCCTGAACATGCCCGACCTCGTCTGATCTCGGAAGCCAAGCACGGTTGGCCTGGTTAGTACTTGGGTGGGAGACTGCTTGGGAATACCAGGTGCTGTAAGCTTTATCTCTTCTCTGGACCACCTGAATGTCTTTTGTTGCAACGTCTGATCACCCTGTGACACATGAGGAAGTTGGTCATCTTCAGCTGCTGCTGCTTTGTTGGCAGACACAAAGTGATCTGAGAGTCTCAGTTTCAGCTGCAGAGAATAATCACATCAGGGAAGAAGATGTGCCCACTACAAGTTAGCCTTTCTCATCAATTATCTGGTTACATAGAGGAACTGTATTATTCCAGTACCTATATAATGCACATTTGTCACAGACATTGTTGCTTACGGCCACACCACCCTCAATATGCCTGACCTCGTCTGATCTCGGAAGCCAAGCAGGGTTGGGCCTGGTTAGTACTTGGGTGGGAGACCGCTTGAAAATACCATTTGCTGTAAGCTTTTTCTCTTCTCTCTACAACCTGCATGTCTTTTGTTGCAACGTCTGATCACCCTGTGACACATGAGGAAGTTGGTCATCTTCAGCTGCTGCTGCTTTGTTGGCAGACACAAAGTGATCTGAGAGTCTCAGTTTCAGCTGCAGAGAATAATCACATCAGGGAAGAATATGTGCCCACTACACATCAGCCTTTCTTGGCAATTATCTGGTTACATAGAGGAACCGTATGATTCCAGTACCTATATAATGCACATTTGTCACAGAGATTATTACTTACGGCCACACCACCCTGAACATGCCCGACCTCGTCTGATCTCGGAAGCCAAGCACGGTTGGCCTGGTTAGTACTTGGATGGGAGACCGCTTGGGATTATCAGGTGATGTAAGCTTTTTCTCTTCTCTCTACAACCTGCATGTCTTTTGTTGCAACATCTGATCACCCTGTGACACATGAGGAAGTTGGTCATCTTCAGCTGCTGCTGCTTTGTTGGCTGACACAAAGTGATCTGAGAGTCTCAGTTTCAGTTGCAGAGAATGATCACATCAGAGAAGATGATTTGCCCACTACACATCAGCCTTTCTCGGCAATTATCTGGTTGCATAGAGGAACCAGATGATTCCAGTACCTATATAATGCACATTTGTCACAGACATTGTTGCTTACGGCCACACCACCCTGAATAAGCCCGACCTCGTCTGATCTCGGACACCAAGAAGGTTTTACCTGGTTAGTACTTGGATGGGAGACAGCTTGGGAATACCAGGTGCTGTAAGCTTTTTCTCTTCTCTCTACCACCTGCATGTCTTTTGTTGCAACATCTGATCACCCTGTGACACATGAGGAAGTTGGTCATCTTCAGCTGCTGCTGCTTTGTTGGCTGACACGAAGTGATCTGAGAGTCTCAGTTTCAGTTGCAGAGAATGATCACATCAGAGAAGATGATATGCCCGCTACACATCAGCCTTTCTCTGCAATTATCTGGGTGCATAGAGGAACCGTATGATTCCAGTACCTATATAATGCACATTTGTCAGAGACATTGTTGCTTACGGCCACACAACCCTGAACATGCCCGACCTCGTCTGATCTCGGAAACCAAGCAGGGTTGGGCATGGTTTGTACTTGGATGGAAGACCTCTTGGGAATACCAGGTGCTTTAAGCTTTTTCTCTTCTCTCTACCACCTGCATGTCTTTTGTTGCAATGTCTGATCACCCTGTGACACATGAGGAAGTTGGTCATCTTCAGCTTCTGCTGCTTTGTTGGCAGACACAAAGTGATCTGAGAGTCTCAGTTTCAGCTCGAGAGAATAATCACGTCAGGGAAGAAGATGTGCCCACTACTTATCAGCTTTTCTCTGCAATTATCTGGTTACATAGAGGAACTGTATGATTCCAGTACCTATATAATGCACATTTGTCACAGTTATGGTTGCTTACGGCCACACCACCCTGAATATGCCCGACCTCGTCTGATCTCAGAAGCCAAGCAGGTTTGGGCCTGGTTAGTATTTGGATGGTAGACTGTCTGGGAATACCAGGTGCTGTAAGCTTTTTCTCTTCTCTCTACCACCTGCATGTCTTTTGTTGCAACGTCTGATCACCCTGTGACACATGAGGAAGTTGGTCATCTTCAGCTGCTGCTGCTTTGTTGGCAGACACAAAGTGATCTGAGAGTCTCAGTTTCAGCTGCAGAGAATAATCACGTCAGGGAAGAAGATTTGCCCAGTACACATCAGCCTTTCTCGGAAATTAACTGGTTGCATAGAGGAACCGTATGATTCCAGTACCTATATAATGCACATTTGTCAGAGACATTGTTGCTTACGGCCACACCACCCTGAACATGCCCGACCTCGTCTGATCTCGGAAGCCAAGGAGGGTTGGGCCTGGTTAGTACTTGGATGGAAGACCTCTTGGGAATACCAGGTGCTTTAAGCTTTTTCTCTTCTCTCTACCACCTGCATGTCTTTTGTTGCAACGTCTGATCACCCTGTGACACATGAGGAAGTTGGTCATCTTCAGCAGCTGCTGCTGCTTTGTTGGCAGACACGAAGTGATCTGAGAGTCTCAGTTTCAGCTGCAGAGAATGATCACATGAGGGAAGAAGAAGTGCCCATAACAAGTGAGCCTTTCTCGGAAATTATCTGGTTACATAGAGGAAGTGTATGATTCCAGTACTTATATAATGCACATTTGTCACAGAAATTGTTCCTTACGGCCACACCACCCTGAATATGCCCGACCTCGTCTGATCTCGGAAGCCAAGGAGGGTTGGGCCTGGTTAGTACTTTAATGGGAGACTGCTTGGGAATACCAGGTGCTGTAAGCGTTTTCTCTTCTCTCTACAACCTGCATGTCTTTTGTTGCAACGTCTGATCACCCTGTGACACATGAGGAATTTGGTCATCTTCAGCTGCTGCTGCTTTGTTGGAAGACACGAAGTGATCTGAGAGTCTCAGTTTCAGCTGAAGAGAATAATCACGTCAGGGAAGAAGATGTGCCCACTACACATCAGCCTTTCTCAGCAATTATCTGGTTACATAGAGGAACCGTATGATTCCTGTACTTATATAATGCACATTTGTCAGACACATTGTTGCTTACGGCCACACCACCCTGAACATACCCGACCTCGTCTGATCTCGGAAGCCAAGCAGGGTTGAGCCTGCTTAGTACTTGGATGGGAGACTGCTTGGGAATACCAGGTGCTGTAAGCTTTTTCTCTTCTCTCTACAACCTGCATGTCTTTTGTTGCAACGTCTGATCACCCTGTGACACATGAGGAAGTTGGTCATCTTCAGCTGCTGCTGCTTTGTTGGCTGACACAAAGTGATCTGAGAGTCTCAGTTTCAGTTGCAGAGAATGATCACATCAGAGAAGATGATTTGCCCGCTACACATCAGCCTTTCTCGGCAATTATCTGGTTACATAGAGGAACCGTATGATTCCAGTACCTATATAATGCACATTTGTCAGAGACATTGTTGCTTACGGCCACACCACCCTGAACATGCCCGACCTCGTCTGATCTCGGAAGCCAAGCAGGGTTGGGCCTGGTTAGTACTTGGGTGGGAGACTGCTTGGGAATACCAGGTGCTGTAAGCTTTATCTCTTCTCTGGACCACCTGAATGTCTTTTGTTGCAACGTCTGATCACCCTGTGACACATGAGGAAGTTGGTCATCTTCAGCTGCTGCTGCTTTGTTGGCAGACACAAAGTGATCTGAGAGTCTCAGTTTCAGCTGCAGAGAATAATCACATCAGGGAAGAAGATGTGCCCACTACAAGTTAGCCTTTCTCATCAATTATCTGGTTACATAGAGGAACTGTATTATTCCAGTACCTATATAATGCACATTTGTCACAGACATTGTTGCTTACGGCCACACCACCCTCAATATGCCTGACCTCGTCTGATCTCGGAAGCCAAGCAGGGTTGGGCCTGGTTAGTACTTGGGTGGGAGACCGCTTGAAAATACCATTTGCTGTAAGCTTTTTCTCTTCTCTCTACCACCTGCATGTCTTTTGTTGCAACGTCTGATCACCCTGTGACACATGAGGAAGTTGGTCATCTTCAGCTGCTGCTGCTTTGTTGGCAGACACAAAGTGATCTGAGAGTCTCAGTTTCAGCTGCAGAGAATAATCACGTCAGGGAAGAAGATGTGCCCAGTACACATCAGCCTTTCTCGGAAATTAACTGGTTGCATAGAGGAACCGTATGATTCCAGTACCTATATAATGCACATTTGTCAGAGACATTGTTGCTTACGGCCACACCACCCTGAACATGCCCGACCTCGTCTGATCTCGGAAGCCAAGGAGGGTTGGGCCTGGTTAGTACTTGGATGGAAGACCTCTTGGGAATACCAGGTGCTTTAAGCTTTTTCTCTTCTCTCTACCACCTGCATGTCTTTTGTTGCAACGTCTGATCACCCTGTGACACATGAGGAAGTTGGTCATCTTCAGCAGCTGCTGCTGCTTTGTTGGCAGACACGAAGTGATCTGAGAGTCTCAGTTTCAGCTGCAGAGAATAATCACATCAGGGAAGAAGATGTGCCCACTACACATCAGCCTTTCTCAGCAATTATCTGGTTACATAGAGGAACCGTATGATTCCTGTACTTATATAATGCACATTTGTCAGACACATTGTTGCTTACGGCCACACCACCCTGAACATACCCGACCTCGTCTGATCTCGGAAGCCAAGCAGGGTTGAGCCTGCTTAGTACTTGGAAGGGAGACTGCTTGGGAATACCAGGTGCTGTAAGCTTTTTCTCTTCTCTCTACAACCTGCATGTCTTTTGTTGCAACGTCTGATCACCCTGTGACACATGAGGAAGTTGGTCATCTTCAGCTGCTGCTGCTTTGTTGGCTGACACAAAGTGATCTGAGAGTCTCAGTTTCAGTTGCAGAGAATGATCACATCAGAGAAGATGATTTGCCCGCTACACATCAGCCTTTCTCGGCAATTATCTGGTTGCATAGAGGAACCGTATGATTCCAGTACCTATATAATGCACATTTGTCAGAGACATTGTTGCTTACGGCCACACCACCCTGAACATGCCCGACCTCGTCTGATCTCGGAAGCCAAGCACGGTTGGCCTGGTTAGTACTTGGGTGGGAGACTGCTTGGGAATACCAGGTGCTGTAAGCTTTATCTCTTCTCTGGACCACCTGAATGTCTTTTGTTGCAACGTCTGATCACCCTGTGACACATGAGGAAGTTGGTCATCTTCAGCTGCTGCTGCTTTGTTGGCAGACACAAAGTGATCTGAGAGTCTCAGTTTCAGCTGCAGAGAATAATCACATCAGGGAAGAAGATGTGCCCACTACAAGTTAGCCTTTCTCATCAATTATCTGGTTACATAGAGGAACTGTATTATTCCAGTACCTATATAATGCACATTTGTCACAGACATTGTTGCTTACGGCCACACCACCCTCAATATGACTGACCTCGTCTGATCTCGGAAGCCAAGCAGGGTTGGGCCTGGTTAGTACTTGGGTGGGAGACCGCTTGAAAATACCATTTGCTGTAAGCTTTTTCTCTTCTCTCTACAACCTGCATGTCTTTTGTTGCAACGTCTGATCACCCTGTGACACATGAGGAAGTTGGTCATCTTCAGCTGCTGCTGCTTTGTTGGCAGACACAAAGTGATCTGAGAGTCTCAGTTTCAGCTGCAGAGAATAATCACATCAGGGAAGAATATGTGCCCACTACACATCAGCCTTTCTTGGCAATTATCTGGTTACATAGAGGAACCGTATGATTCCAGTACCTATATAATGCACATTTGTCACAGAGATTATTACTTACGGCCACACCACCCTGAACATGCCCGACCTCGTCTGATCTCGGAAGCCAAGCACGGTTGGCCTGGTTAGTACTTGGGTGGGAGACTGCTTGGGAATACCAGGTGCTGTAAGCTTTATCTCTTCTCTGGACCACCTGAATGTCTTTTGTTGCAACGTCTGATCACCCTGTGACACATGAGGAAGTTGGTCATCTTCAGCTGCTGCTGCTTTGTTGGCAGACACAAAGTGATCTGAGAGTCTCAGTTTCAGCTGCAGAGAATAATCACATCAGGGAAGAATATGTGCCCACTACACATCAGCCTTTCTTGGCAATTATCTGGTTACATAGAGGAACCGTATGATTCTAGTACCTATATAATGCACATTTGTCACAGAGATTAATACTTACGGCCACACCACCCTGAACATGCCCGACCTCGTCTGATCTCGGAAGCCAAGCACGGTTGGCCTGGTTAGTACTTGGGTGGGAGACTGCTTGGGAATACCAGGTGCTGTAAGCTTTATCTCTTCTCTGGACCACCTGAATGTCTTTTGTTGCAACGTCTGATCACCCTGTGACACATGAGGAAGTTGGTCATCTTCAGCTTCTGCTGCTTTGTTGGGAGACACGAAGTGATCTGAGAGTCTCAGTTTCAGCTGCAGAGAATAATCACGTCAGGGAAGAAGATGTGCCCACTACACATAAGCCTTTCTCTGCAATTATCTGGTTACATAGAGGAACCATATGATTCCAGTACCTATATAATGCACATTTGTCACAGAGATTGTCGCTTACGGCCACACCACCCTGAATATAATATGCCCGACCTCGTCTGATCTCGGAAGCCAAGCAGGATTGTGCCTGGTTAGTACTTGGGTGGGAGACTGCTTGGGAATACCAGGTGCTGTAAGCTTTTTCTCTTCTCCCTACCACCTGCATGTCTTTTGTTGCAACGTCTGATCACCCTGTGACACATGAGGAAGTTGGTCATCTTCAGCTGCTGCTGCTTTGTTGGCAGACACAAAGTGATCTGAGAGTCTCAGTTTCAGCTGCAGAGAATAATCACATCAGGGAAGAATATGTGCCCACTACACATCAGCCTTTCTTGGCAATTATCTGGTTACATAGAGGAACCGTATGATTCCAGTACCTATATAATGCACATTTGTCACAGAGATTATTACTTACGGCCACACCACCCTGAACATGCCCGACCTCGTCTGATCTCGGAAGCCAAGCACGGTTGGCCTGGTTAGTACTTGGGTGGGAGACTGCTTGGGAATACCAGGTGCTGTAAGCTTTATCTCTTCTCTGGACCACCTGAATGTCTTTTGTTGCAACGTCTGATCACCCTGTGACACATGAGGAAGTTGGTCATCTTCAGCTGCTGCTGCTTTGTTGGCAGACACAAAGTGATCTGAGAGTCTCAGTTTCAGCTGCAGAGAATAATCACATCAGGGAAGAATATGTGCCCACTACACATCAGCCTTTCTTGGCAATTATCTGGTTACATAGAGGAACCGTATGATTCTAGTACCTATATAATGCACATTTGTCACAGAGATTATTACTTACGGCCACATCACCCTGAACATGCCCGACCTCGTCTGATCTCGGAAGCCAAGCACGGTTGGCCTGGTTAGTACTTGGGTGGGAGACTGCTTGGGAATACCAGGTGCTGTAAGCTTTATCTCTTCTCTGGACCACCTGAATGTCTTTTGTTGCAACGTCTGATCACCCTGTGACACATGAGGAAGTTGGTCATCTTCAGCTTCTGCTGCTTTGTTGGGAGACACGAAGTGATCTGAGAGTCTCAGTTTCAGCTGCAGAGAATAATCACGTCAGGGAAGAAGATGTGCCCACTACACATAAGCCTTTCTCTGCAATTATCTGGTTACATAGAGGAACCGTATGATTCCAGTACCTATATAATGCACATTTGTCACAGAGATTGTCGCTTACGGCCACACCACCCTGAATATAATATGCCCGACCTCGCCTGATCTCGGAAGCCAAGCAGGATTGTGCCTGGTTAGTACTTGGGTGGGAGACTGCTTGGGAATACCAGGTGCTGTAAGCTTTTTCTCTTCTCTCTACCACCTGCATGTCTTTTGTTGCAACATCTGATCACCCTGTGACACATGAGGAAGTTGGTCATCTTCAGCTGCTGCTGCTTTGTTGGCAGACACGAAGTGATCTGAGAGTCTCAGTTTCAGCTGCAGAGAATGATCACATCAGAGAAGATGATATGCCAGCTACACATCAGCCTTTCTCTGCAATTATCTAGTTGCATAGAGGAACCGTATGATTCCAGTACCTATATGATGCACATTTGTCAGTGACATTGTTGCTTACGGCCACACCACGTTGAACATGCCCGACCTCGTCTGATCTCGGAAGCCAAGCACGGTTGGGCCTGGTTAGTACTTGGATGGAAGACCTCTTGGGAATACCAGGTGCTTTAAGCTTTTTCTCTTCTTTCGACCACCTGCATGTCTTTTGTTGCAACGTCTGATCACCCTGTGACACATGAGGAAGTTGGTCATCTTCAGCAGCTGCTGCTGCTTTGTTGGCAGACACGAAGTGATCTGAGAGTCTCAGTTTCAGCTGCAGAGAATGATCACATGAGGGAAGAAGATTTGCCCACTACAAGTCAGCCTTTCTCGGCAATTATCTGGTTACATAGAGGAACCGTATGATTCCATTACCTATATAATGCACATTTGTCAAAGACATTGTCGCTTACGGCCACACCACCCTGAATATGCCCGACCTCGTCTGATCTCGGAAGCCAAGCAGTGTTGGGCCTGGTTAGTACTTTGATGGTATACAGCTTGGGAATACCAGGTGCTGTAAGCTTTTTCTCTTATCTCAACCACCTGCATGTCTTTTGTTGCAACGTCTGATCACCCTGTGACACATGAGGAAGTTGGTCATCTTCAGCTGCTGCTGCTTTGTTGGCAGACACGAAGTGATCTGAGAGTCTCATTTTCAGCTAGAGAGAATTATCACGTCAGGGAACAAGATGTGCCCACTACATATCAGCCTTTCTCGGCAATTATCTGGTTACATAGAGGAACCATATGATTCCATTGCCTATATAATGCACATTTGTCACAGAGACTGTTGCTTACGGCCAAACCACCCTGATTATGTCTGATCTCGGAAGCCAAGGAGGGTTGGGCCTGATTAGTACTCGGATGGGAGACCGCTTGGGAATACCAGGTGCTGTAAGCTTCTTCTCTTCTCTCTACCACCTGCATGTCTTTTGTTGCAACATCTGATCATCCTGTGACACATGAGGAAGTTGGTCATCTTCAGCAGCTGCTGCTTCTTTGTTGGCAGACAGGAAGTGATCTGAGAGTCTCAGTTTCAGCTGCAGAGAAAAATCAAATCAGGAAAGAAGATGTCCCCACTACAAGTCAGCCTTTCTCGGCAATTATCTAGTTGCATAGAGGAACCGTATGATTCCAGTACCTATATAATGCACATTTGTCACAGAGATTAATACTTACGGCCACACCACCCTGAACATGCCCGACCTCGTCTGATCTCGGAAGCCAAGCACGGTTGGCCTGGTTAGTACTTGGGTGGGAGACTGCTTGGGAATACCAGGTGCTGTAAGCTTTATCTCTTCTCTGGACCACCTGAATGTCTTTTGTTGCAACGTC
Organism: Leuresthes tenuis; assembly: GCF_036924035.1. Classification (NCBI taxonomy): domain Eukaryota; kingdom Metazoa; phylum Chordata; class Actinopteri; order Atheriniformes; family Atherinopsidae; genus Leuresthes; species Leuresthes tenuis. The sequence continues at coordinate 42,392,519 of NW_027325355.1, read as the reverse complement.
TGATCACCCTGTGACACATGAGGAAGTTGGTCATCTTCAGCTTCTGCTGCTTTGTTGGGAGACACGAAGTGATCTGAGAGTCTCAGTTTCAGCTGCAGAGAATAATCACGTCAGGGAAGAAGATGTGCCCACTACACATAAGCCTTTCTCTGCAATTATCTGGTTACATAGAGGAACCATATGATTCCAGTACCTATATAATGCACATTTGTCACAGAGATTGTCGCTTACGGCCACACCACCCTGAATATAATATGCCCGACCTCGTCTGATCTCGGAAGCCAAGCAGGATTGTGCCTGGTTAGTACTTGGGTGGGAGACTGCTTGGGAATACCAGGTGCTGTAAGCTTTTTCTCTTCTCCCTACCACCTGCATGTCTTTTGTTGCAACGTCTGATCACCCTGTGACACATGAGGAAGTTGGTCATCTTCAGCTGCTGCTGCTTTGTTGGCAGACACAAAGTGATCTGAGAGTCTCAGTTTCAGCTGCAGAGAATAATCACATCAGGGAAGAATATGTGCCCACTACACATCAGCCTTTCTTGGCAATTATCTGGTTACATAGAGGAACCGTATGATTCCAGTACCTATATAATGCACATTTGTCACAGAGATTATTACTTACGGCCACACCACCCTGAACATGCCCGACCTCGTCTGATCTCGGAAGCCAAGCACGGTTGGCCTGGTTAGTACTTGGGTGGGAGACTGCTTGGGAATACCAGGTGCTGTAAGCTTTATCTCTTCTCTGGACCACCTGAATGTCTTTTGTTGCAACGTCTGATCACCCTGTGACACATGAGGAAGTTGGTCATCTTCAGCTGCTGCTGCTTTGTTGGCAGACACAAAGTGATCTGAGAGTCTCAGTTTCAGCTGCAGAGAATAATCACATCAGGGAAGAATATGTGCCCACTACACATCAGCCTTTCTTGGCAATTATCTGGTTACATAGAGGAACCGTATGATTCTAGTACCTATATAATGCACATTTGTCACAGAGATTATTACTTACGGCCACATCACCCTGAACATGCCCGACCTCGTCTGATCTCGGAAGCCAAGCACGGTTGGCCTGGTTAGTACTTGGGTGGGAGACTGCTTGGGAATACCAGGTGCTGTAAGCTTTATCTCTTCTCTGGACCACCTGAATGTCTTTTGTTGCAACGTCTGATCACCCTGTGACACATGAGGAAGTTGGTCATCTTCAGCTTCTGCTGCTTTGTTGGGAGACACGAAGTGATCTGAGAGTCTCAGTTTCAGCTGCAGAGAATAATCACGTCAGGGAAGAAGATGTGCCCACTACACATAAGCCTTTCTCTGCAATTATCTGGTTACATAGAGGAACCGTATGATTCCAGTACCTATATAATGCACATTTGTCACAGAGATTGTCGCTTACGGCCACACCACCCTGAATATAATATGCCCGACCTCGCCTGATCTCGGAAGCCAAGCAGGATTGTGCCTGGTTAGTACTTGGGTGGGAGACTGCTTGGGAATACCAGGTGCTGTAAGCTTTTTCTCTTCTCTCTACCACCTGCATGTCTTTTGTTGCAACATCTGATCACCCTGTGACACATGAGGAAGTTGGTCATCTTCAGCTGCTGCTGCTTTGTTGGCAGACACGAAGTGATCTGAGAGTCTCAGTTTCAGCTGCAGAGAATGATCACATCAGAGAAGATGATATGCCAGCTACACATCAGCCTTTCTCTGCAATTATCTAGTTGCATAGAGGAACCGTATGATTCCAGTACCTATATGATGCACATTTGTCAGTGACATTGTTGCTTACGGCCACACCACGTTGAACATGCCCGACCTCGTCTGATCTCGGAAGCCAAGCACGGTTGGGCCTGGTTAGTACTTGGATGGAAGACCTCTTGGGAATACCAGGTGCTTTAAGCTTTTTCTCTTCTTTCGACCACCTGCATGTCTTTTGTTGCAACGTCTGATCACCCTGTGACACATGAGGAAGTTGGTCATCTTCAGCAGCTGCTGCTGCTTTGTTGGCAGACACGAAGTGATCTGAGAGTCTCAGTTTCAGCTGCAGAGAATGATCACATGAGGGAAGAAGATTTGCCCACTACAAGTCAGCCTTTCTCGGCAATTATCTGGTTACATAGAGGAACCGTATGATTCCATTACCTATATAATGCACATTTGTCAAAGACATTGTCGCTTACGGCCACACCACCCTGAATATGCCCGACCTCGTCTGATCTCGGAAGCCAAGCAGTGTTGGGCCTGGTTAGTACTTTGATGGTATACAGCTTGGGAATACCAGGTGCTGTAAGCTTTTTCTCTTATCTCAACCACCTGCATGTCTTTTGTTGCAACGTCTGATCACCCTGTGACACATGAGGAAGTTGGTCATCTTCAGCTGCTGCTGCTTTGTTGGCAGACACGAAGTGATCTGAGAGTCTCATTTTCAGCTAGAGAGAATTATCACGTCAGGGAACAAGATGTGCCCACTACATATCAGCCTTTCTCGGCAATTATCTGGTTACATAGAGGAACCATATGATTCCATTGCCTATATAATGCACATTTGTCACAGAGACTGTTGCTTACGGCCAAACCACCCTGATTATGTCTGATCTCGGAAGCCAAGGAGGGTTGGGCCTGATTAGTACTCGGATGGGAGACCGCTTGGGAATACCAGGTGCTGTAAGCTTCTTCTCTTCTCTCTACCACCTGCATGTCTTTTGTTGCAACATCTGATCATCCTGTGACACATGAGGAAGTTGGTCATCTTCAGCAGCTGCTGCTTCTTTGTTGGCAGACAGGAAGTGATCTGAGAGTCTCAGTTTCAGCTGCAGAGAAAAATCAAATCAGGAAAGAAGATGTCCCCACTACAAGTCAGCCTTTCTCGGCAATTATCTGGTTACATAGAGGAAGTGTATGATTCCAGTACTTATATAATGCACATTTGTCACAGATATTGTTGCTTACGGCCACACCACCCTGAATAAGTCTTATCTCGTCTAATCTCGGAAGCCAAGCAGGTTTGGGCCTGGTTAGTACTTGGATGGAAGACCTCTTGGGAATACGAGGTGCTGTAAGCTTTTTCTCTTCTCTCTACCACCTGCATGTCTTTTGTTGCAACATCTGATCACCCTGTGACACATGAGGAAGTTGGTCATCTTCAGCTGCTGCTGCTGCTTTGTTGGCAGACATGAAGTGATCTGAGAGTCTCAGTTTCAGCTCCAGAGAATAATCACATCAAGGAGGAAGATGTGCCCACTAAGAGTCAGCCTTTCTTGGCAATTATCTGGTTACATAGAGGAAGTGTATGATTCCAGTACCTATATAATACACATTTGTACCAGATATTGTTGCTTACCGCCACACCGCCCTGAATAAGCTCGACCTCGTCTGATCTCGGAAGCCAAGCAGGGTTGGGCCTGGTTAGTTCTTGAATGGGAGACCGCTTGCGAATACCAGGTGCTGTAAGCTTTTTCTCTTCTCTCTACCACCTGCATGTCTTTTGTTGCAACGTCTGATCACCCTGTGACACATGAGGAAGTTGGTCATCTTCAGCTGCTACTGCTTTGTTGGCAGACATGAAGTGATCTGAGAGTCTCAGTTTCAGTTGCAGAGAATGATCACATCAGAGAAGATGATTTACCCGCTACACATCAGCCTTTCTCGGCAATTATCTGGTTGCATAGAGGAACCGTATGATTCCAGTACCTATATAATGCACATTTGTCAGAGACATTGCTGCTTACGGCCACACCACCCGGAACATGCCTGACCTCGTCTGATCTCGGAAGCCAAGCAGGGTTGGGCCTGGTTAGTACTTGGATGGGAGACCACTTAGGGATACCAGGTGCTGTAAGCTTCTTCTCTACTCTCTACCACCTTCGTGTCTTTTGTGGCAACGTCTGATCCTCCTGTGACACATGAGGAAGTTGGTCATCTTCAGCTGCTGCTGCTGCTTTGTTGGAAGACACGAAGTGATCTGAGAGTCTCAGTTTCAGCTGAAGAGAATAATCACATCAGGGAAGAAGATGTGCCCACTACACATCAGCCTTTCTCAGCAATCATCTGGTTACATAGAGGAACCGTATGATTCCTGTACTTATATAATGCACATTTGTCACAGACATTGTTGCTTACGGCCACACCACCCTCAATATGCCTGACCTCATCTGATCTCGGAAGCCAAGCAGGGTTGGGCCTGGTTAGTACTTGGGTGGGAGACCGCTTGAAAATACCATTTGCTGTAAGCTTTTTCTCTTCTCTCTACCACCTGCATGTCTTTTGTTGCAACGTCTGATCACCCTGTGACACATGAGGAAGTTGGTCATCTTCAGCTGCTGCTGCTTTGTTGGCAGACACAAAGTGATCTGAGTGTCTCAGTTTCAGCTGCAGAGAATAATCACATCAGGGAAGAATATGTGCCCACTACACATCAGCCTTTCTTGGCAATTATCTGGTTACATAGAGGAACCGTATGATTCCAGTACCTATATAATGCACATTTGTCACAGAGATTATTACTTACGGCCACACCACCCTGAACATGCCCGACCTCGTCTGATCTCGGAAGCCAAGCACGGTTGGCCTGGTTAGTACTTGGGTGGGAGACTGCTTGGGAATACCAGGTGCTGTAAGCTTTATCTCTTCTCTGGACCACCTGAATGTCTTTTGTTGCAACGTCTGATCACCCTGTGACACATGAGGAAGTTGGTCATCTTCAGCTGCTGCTGCTTTGTTGGCAGACACAAAGTGATCTGAGAGTCTCAGTTTCAGCTGCAGAGAATAATCACATCAGGGAAGAATATGTGCCCACTACACATCAGCCTTTCTTGGCAATTATCTGGTTACATAGAGGAACCGTATGATTCTAGTACCTATATAATGCACATTTGTCACAGAGATTATTACTTACGGCCACACCACCCTGAACATGCCCGACCTCGTCTGATCTCGGAAGCCAAGCACGGTTGGCCTGGTTAGTACTTGGGTGGGAGACTGCTTGGGAATACCAGGTGCTGTAAGCTTTATCTCTTCTCTGGACCACCTGAATGTCTTTTGTTGCAACGTCTGATCACCCTGTGACACATGAGGAAGTTGGTAATCTTCAGCTTCTGCTGCTTTGTTGGGAGACACGAAGTGATCTGAGAGTCTCAGTTTCAGCTGCAGAGAATAATCACGTCAGCGAAGAAGATGTGCCCACTACACATAAGCCTTTCTCTGCAATTATCTGGTTACATAGAGGAACCGTATGATTCCAGTACCTATATAATGCACATTTGTCACAGAGATTGTCGCTTACGGCCACACCACCCTGAATATAATATGCCCGACCTCGTCTGATCTCGGAAGCCAAGCAGGATTGTGCCTGGTTAGTACTTGGGTGGGAGACTGCTTGGGAATACCAGGTGCTGTAAGCTTTTTCTCTTCTCTCTACCACCTGCATGTCTTTTGTTGCAACGTCTGATCACCCTGTGACACATGAGGAAGTTGGTCATCTTCAGCTGCTGCTGCTTTGTTGGCAGACACAAAGTGATCTGAGAGTCTCAGTTTCAGCTGCAGAGAATAATCACATCAGGGAAGAATATGTGCCCACTACACATCAGCCTTTCTTGGCAATTATCTGGTTACATAGAGGAACCGTATGATTCCAGTACCTATATAATGCACATTTGTCACAGAGATTATTACTTACGGCCACACCACCCTGAACATGCCCGACCTCGTCTGATCTCGGAAGCCAAGCACGGTTGGCCTGGTTAGTACTTGGGTGGGAGACTGCTTGGGAATACCAGGTGCTGTAAGCTTTATCTCTTCTCTGGACCACCTGAATGTCTTTTGTTGCAACGTCTGATCACCCTGTGACACATGAGGAAGTTGGTCATCTTCAGCTGCTGCTGCTTTGTTGGCAGACACAAAGTGATCTGAGAGTCTCAGTTTCAGCTGCAGAGAATAATCACATCAGGGAAGAAGATGTGCCCACTACACATCAGCCTTTCTTGGCAATTATCTGGTTACATAGAGGAACCGTATGATTCTAGTACCTATATAATGCACATTTGTCACAGAGATTATTACTTACGGCCACACCACCCTGAACATGCCCGACCTCGTCTGATCTCGGAAGCCAAGCACGGTTGGCCTGGTTAGTACTTGGGTGGGAGACTGCTTGGGAATACCAGGTGCTGTAAGCTTTATCTCTTCTCTGGACCACCTGAATGTCTTTTGTTGCAACGTCTGATCACCCTGTGACACATGAGGAAGTTGGTCATCTTCAGCTTCTGCTGCTTTGTTGGGAGACACGAAGTGATCTGAGAGTCTCAGTTTCAGCTGCAGAGAATAATCACGTCAGGGAAGAAGATGTGCCCACTACACATAAGCCTTTCTCTGCAATTATCTGGTTACATAGAGGAACCGTATGATTCCAGTACCTATATAATGCACATTTGTCACAGAGATTGTCGCTTACGGCCACACCACCCTGAATATAATATGCCCGACCTCGTCTGATCTCGGAAGCCAAGCAGGATTGTGCCTGGTTAGTACTTGGGTGGGAGACTGCTTGGGAATACCAGGTGCTGTAAGCTTTTTCTCTTCTCTCTACCACCTGCATGTCTTTTGTTGCAACATCTGATCACCCTGTGACACATGAGGAAGTTGGTCATCTTCAGCTGCTGCTGCTTTGTTGGCAGACACGAAGTGATCTGAGAGTCTCAGTTTCAGCTGCAGAGAATGATCACATCAGAGAAGATGATATGCCAGCTACACATCAGCCTTTCTCTGCAATTATCTAGTTGCATAGAGGAACCGTATGATTCCAGTACCTATATGATGCACATTTGTCAGTGACATTGTTGCTTACGGCCACACCACGTTGAACATGCCCGACCTCGTCTGATCTCGGAAGCCAAGCACGGTTGGGCCTGGTTAGTACTTGGATGGAAGACCTCTTGGGAATACCAGGTGCTTTAAGCTTTTTCTCTTCTTTCGACCACCTGCATGTCTTTTGTTGCAACGTCTGATCACCCTGTGACACATGAGGAAGTTGGTCATCTTCAGCAGCTGCTGCTGCTTTGTTGGCAGACACGAAGTGATCTGAGAGTCTCAGTTTCAGCTGCAGAGAATGATCACATGAGGGAAGAAGATTTGCCCACTACAAGTCAGCCTTTCTCGGCAATTATCTGGTTACATAGAGGAACCGTATGATTCCATTACCTATATAATGCACATTTGTCAAAGACATTGTCGCTTACGGCCACACCACCCTGAATATGCCCGACCTCGTCTGATCTCGGAAGCCAAGCAGTGTTGGGCCTGGTTAGTACTTTGATGGTATACAGCTTGGGAATACCAGGTGCTGTAAGCTTTTTCTCTTATCTCAACCACCTGCATGTCTTTTGTTGCAACGTCTGATCACCCTGTGACACATGAGGAAGTTGGTCATCTTCAGCTGCTGCTGCTTTGTTGGCAGATACGAAGTGATCTGAGAGTCTCATTTTCAGCTAGAGAGAATTATCACGTCAGGGAACAAGATGTGCCCACTACATATCAGCCTTTCTCGGCAATTATCTGGTTACATAGAGAAACCATATGATTCCATTGCCTATATAATGCACATATGTCACAGAGACTGTTGCTTACGGCCAAACCACCCTGATTATGTCTGATCTCGGAAGCCAAGGAGGGTTGGGCCTGATTAGTACTTGGATGGGAGACCGCTTGGGAATACCAGGTGCTGTAAGCTTCTTCTCTTCTCTCTACCACCTGCATGTCTTTTGTTGCAACGTCTGATCATCCTGTGACACATGAGGAAGTTGGTCATCTTCAGCAGCTGCTGCTTCTTTGTTGGCAGACAGGAAGTGATCTGAGAGTCTCAGTTTCAGCTGCAGAGAAAAATCAAATCAGGAAAGAAGATGTGCCCACTACAAGTCAGCCTTTCTCGGCAATTATCTGGTTACATAGAGGAAGTGTATGATTCCAGTACTTATATAATGCACATTTGTCACAGATATTGTTGCTTACGGCCACACCACCCTGAATAAGTCTTATCTCGTCTGATCTCGGAAGCCAAGCAGGTTTGGGCCTGGTTAGTACTTGGATGGGAGACTGCTTGGGAATACCAGGTGATGTAATCTTTTTCTCTTCTCTCTACCACCTGCATGTCTTTTGTTGCAATGTCTGATCGCCCTGTGACACATGAGGAAGTTGGTCATCTTCAGCTGCTGCTGCTGCTTTGTTGGCAGACATGAAGTGATCTGAGAGTCTCAGTTTCAGCTCCAGAGAATAATCACATCAAGGAGGAAGATGTGCCCACTAAGAGTCAGCCTTTCTTGGCAATTATCTGGTTACATAGAGGAAGTGTATGATTCCAGTACCTATATAATACACATTTGTACCAGATATTGTTGCTTACCGCCACACCGCCCCGAATAAGCTCGACCTCGTCTGATCTCGGAAGCCAAGCAGGGTTGGGCCTGGTTAGTTCTTGAATGGGAGACCGCTTGCGAATACCAGGTGCTGTAAGCTTTTTCTCTTCTCTCTACCACCTGCATGTCTTTTGTTGCAACGTCTGATCACCCTGTGACACATGAGGAAGTTGGTCATCTTCAGCTGCTACTGCTTTGTTGGCAGACATGAAGTGATCTGAGAGTCTCAGTTTCAGTTGCAGAGAATGATCACATCAGAGAAGATGATTTACCCGCTACACATCAGCCTTTCTCGGCAATTATCTGGTTGCATAGAGGAACCGTATGATTCCAGTACCTATATAATGCACATTTGTCAGAGACATTGCTGCTTACGGCCACACCACCCGGAACATGCCTGACCTCGTCTGATCTCGGAAGCCAAGCAGGGTTGGGCCTTGTTAGTACTTCAATTGGAGACAACTTGGGAATACCAGGTGCTGTAAGCTTTTTCTCTTCTCTCAACCACCTGCATGTCTTTTGTTGCAACGTCTGACCACCCTGTGACACATGAGGAAGTTGGTCATCTTCAGCTGCTGCTGCTTTGTTGGCAGACATGAAGTGATCTGAGAGTCTCAGTTTCAGTTGCAGAGAATGATCACATCAGAGAAGATGATTTACCCGCTACACATCAGCCTTTCTCGGCAATTATCTGGTTGCATAGAGGAACCGTATGATTCCAGTACCTATATAATGCACATTTGTCAGAGACATTGCTGCTTACGGCCACACCACCCGGAACATGCCTGACCTCATCTGATCTTGGAAGCCAAGCAGGGTTGGGCCTGGTTAGTACTTGCATGGGAGACCACTTGGGAATACCAGGTGCTGTAAGCTTCTTCTCTACTCTCTACCACCTTCATGTCTTTTGTGGCAACGTCTGATCCTCCTGTGACACATGAGGAAGTTGGTCATCTTCAGCTGCTGCTGCGTCTTTGTTGGCAGACACGAAGTGATCTGAGAGTGTCAATTTCAGCTGCAGAGAATAATCACATCAGGGAAGAAGATGTGCCCACTACAAGTCAGCCTTTCTCGGCAATTATCTGGTTACATAGAGGAAGTGTATGATTCCAGTACCTATATAATGCACATTTGTCACAGATATTGTTGCTTACGGCCACACCACCCTGAATAAGCCCGACCTTGTCTGATCTTGGAAGTCAAGCAGGTTTGGGCCTCGTTAGTACTTGGATGGGAGACTGCTTGGGAATACCAGGTGCTGTAAGCTTTTTCTCTTCTCTCTACCACCTGCATGTCTTTTGTTGCAACGTCTGATCACCCTGTGACACATGAGGAAGTTGGTCATCTTCAGCTGCTGCTGCTTTGTTGGCAGACACAAAGTGATCTGAGAGTCTCATTTTCAGCTGGAGAGAATTATCACGTCAGGGAAGAAGATGTGCCCACTACATATCAGCCTTTCTCGGCAATTATCTGGTTACATAGAGGAAGTGTATGATTCCATTGCCTATATAGTGCACATTTGTCACAGAGATTGTTACTTACGGACAAACCACCCTGAATATGTCTGACCTTGTCTGATCTCGGAAGCCAAGGAGGGCTGGTTCTGGTTAGTACTTTGATGGGACACCGCTTGGGAATACCAGGTGCTGTAAGCTTTTTCTCTTCTCTCTACCACCTACATGTCTTTTGTTGCAATGTCTGATCGCCCTGTGACACATGAGGAAGTTGGTCATCTTCAGCTGCTGCTGCTTTGTTAGCAGACACGAAGTGATCTGAGAGTCTCAGTTTCAGCTGCAGAGAATAATCACATCAAGGAAGAAGATGTGCCCACAACAAGTTAGCCTTTCTCTGCAATTATCTGGTTACATAGAGGAACTGTATTATTCCAGTACCTATATAATGCACATTTTTCACAGACATTGTTACTTACGGCCACACCACCCTGAATATGCCCGACCTCGACTGATCTCGGAACCCAAGCAGGGTTGGGCCTGGTTAGTACTTGAATGGGAGACCCCTTGGGAATGCCAGGTGCTGTAAGCTTTTTCTCTTCTCTCTACCACCTGCATGTATTTTGTTGCAAGGTCTGATCGCCCTGTGACACATGAGGAAGTTGGTCATCTTCAGCTGCTGCTGCTTTGTTGGCAGACACGAAGTGATCTGAGAGTCTCATTTTCAGCTGGAGAGAATAATCACGTCAGGGAAGAAGATGTGTCCACTATTTATCAGCCTTTCTCTGCAATTATCTGGTTATATAGAGGAAACGTATGATTCCAGTACCTATACAATTTACATTTGTCAGAGACATTGTTGCTTACGGCCACACCACCCTGAATATGCCCGACCTCGTCTGATCTCGAAAGCCAAGCAGGGTTGTGCCTGGTTAGTACTTGGATGGGAGACCGCTTGGGATTATCAGGTGCTGTAAGCTTTTTCTCTTCTCTCAACCACCTGCATGTCTTTTGTTGCAACGTCTGATCACCCTGTGACACATGAGGAAGTTGGTCATCTTCATTTTCTGCTGCTTTGTTGGCAGACACGAAGTTATCTTAAAGTCTCATTTTCAGCTGGAGAAAATTATCACGTCAGGGAACAAGATGTGCCCACTACATATCAGCCTTTCTTGGCAATTATATGGTTGCATAGAGGAACCGTATGATTCCAGTACCTATATAATGCACATTTGTCACAAACGTTGTTACTTACGGCCACACCACCCGGAATATGCCCAACCTCGTCTGATCTTGGAAGCCAAGCAGGGTTGGGCCTGGTTAGTACTTGGATGGGAGACCGCTTGGGAATACCAGGTGCTGTAAGCTTTTTCTCTTCTCTCAACCACCTGCATGTCTTTTGTTGCAACGTCTGATCACCCTGTGACACATGAGGAAGTTGGTCATCTTCAGCTGCTGCTGCTTTGTTGGCAGACACGAAGTGATCTTAGAGTCTCATTTTCAGCTGGAGAAAATTATCACGTCAGGGAACAAGATGTGCCCACTATATATCAGCCTTTTTCGGCAATTATCTTATTACATAGAGGAACCATATGATTCCATTGCCTATATAATGCACATTTGTCACAGAGATTGTTGCTTACGGCCAAACCACCCTGAATATGTCTGACCTCGTTTGATCTCAGAAGCCAAGGAGGGTTGGGCCTGGTTAGTACTTTGATGAGAGACCGCTTGGGAATACCAGGTGCTGTAAGCTTTTTCTCTTCTCTCTACCACCTGCATGTCTTTTGTTGCAACGTCTGATCGCCCTGTGACACATGAGGAAGTTGGTCATCTTCAGCTGCTGCTGCTTTGTTGGCAGACACAAAGTGATCTGAGAGTCTCAGTTTCAGTTGCAGAGAATGATCACATCAGAGAAGATGATTTACCCGCTACACATCAGCTTTTCTCGGCAATTATCTGGTTGCATAGAGGAACCGTATGATTCCAGTACCTATATAATGCACATTTGTCAGAGACATTGCTGCTTACGGCCACACCACCCGGAACATGCCTGACCTCGTCTGATCTCGGAAGCCAAGCAGGGTTGGGCCTGGTTAGTACTTGGATGGGAGACCGCTTGGGATTATCAGGTGATGTAAGCTTTTTCTCTTCTCTCAACCACCTGCATGTCTTTTGTTGCAACGTGTGATCACCCTGTGACACATGAGGAAGTTGGTCATCTTCATTTTTTGCTGCTTTGTTGGCAGACACGAAGTGATCTTAGAGTCTCATTTTCAGCTGGAGAAAATGATCACGTCAGGGAACAAGATGTGCCCACTACATATCAGCCTTTCTTGGCAATTATATGGTTGCATAGAGGAACCGTATGATTCCAGTACCTATATAATGCACATTTGTCACAGACATTGTTACTTACGGCCACACCACCCTGAATATGCCCAACCTCGTCTGATCTTGGAAGCCAAGCACGGTTGGGCCTGGTTAGTACTTGGATGGGAGACCGCTTGGGAATACCAGGTGCTGTAAGCTTTTTCTCTTCTCTCTACCACCTGCATGTCTTTTGTTGCAACGTCTGATCACCCTGTGACACATGAGGAAGTTGGTCATCTTCAGCTGCTGCTGCTTCTTTGTTGGCAGACACGAAGTGATCTGAGAGTCTCAGTTTCAGCTGCAGAGAATAATCACATCAGGGAAGAAGATGTGCCCACTACAAGTCAGCCTTTCTCTGCAATTATCTGGTTACATTGAAGAAGTGTATGATTCCAGTACCTATATAATGCACATTTGTCACAGCTATTGTTGCTTACGGCCGCACCACCCTGAATATGCCCGACCTCGTCTGATCTTGGAAGCCAAGGAGGGTTGGGCGTGGTTAGTACTTGGATGGAAGACCTCTTGGGAATACCAGGTGCTGTAAGCTTTTTCTCTTCTCTCTACCACCTGCATGTCTTTTGTTGCAACGTCTGATCACCCTGTGACACATGAGGAAGTTGGTCATCTTCAGCTGCTGCTGCTTTGTTGGCTGACACGAAGTGATCTGAGAGTCTCAGTTTCAGTTGCAGAGAATGATCACATCAGAGAAGATGATATGCCCGCTACACATCAGCCTTTCTCTGCAATTATCTGGGTGCATAGAGGAACCGTATGATTCCAGTACCTATATAATGCACATTTGTCAGAGACATTGTTGCTTACGGCCACACAACCCTGAACATGCCCGACCTCGTCTGATCTCGGAAGCCAAGCAGGGTTGGGCCTGGTTTGTACTTGGATGGAAGACCTCTTCGGAATACCAGGTGTTGTAAGCTTTTTCTCTTCTCTCTACCACCTGCATGTCTTTTGTTGCAATGTCTGATCACCCTGTGACACATGAGGAAGTTGGTCATCTTCAGCTTCTGCTGCTTTGTTGGCAGACACAAAGTGATCTGAGAGTCTCAGTTTCAGTTGCAGAGAATGATCACATCAGAGAAGATGATATGCCCGCTACACATCAGCCTTTCTTGGCAATTATATGGTTGCATAGAGGAACCGTATGATTCCAGTACCTATATAATGCACATTTGTCAGAGACATTGTTGCTTACTGCCACACCACCCTGAACATGCCCGACCTCGTCTGATCTCGGAAGCCAAGCAGGGTTGAGCCTGCTTAGTACTTGGATGGGAGACTACTTGGGAATACCAGGTGCTGTAAGCTTCTTCTCTTCTCTCTACCACCTGCATGTCTTTTGTTGCAACGTCTGATCATCCTGTGACACATGAGGAAGTTGGTCATCTTCAGCAGCTGCTGCTTCTTTGTTGTTAGACACGAAGTGATCTGAGAGTCTCAGTTTCAGCTGCAGAGAATAATCAGATCAGGGAAGAAGATGTGCCCACTACAAGTCAGCCTTTCTCTGCAATTATCTGGTTACATAGAAGAAGTGTATGATTCCAGTACCTATATAATGCACATTTGTCACAGCTATTGTTGCTTACGGCCGCACCACCCTGAATATGCCCGACCTCGTCTGATCTTGGAAGCCAAGGAGGGTTGGGCCTGGTTAGTACTTGGATGGAAGACCTCTTGGGAATACCAGGTGCTGTAAGCTTTTTCTCTTCTCTCTACCACCTGCATGTCTTTTTTTGCAACGTCTGATCACCCTGTGACACATGAGGAAGTTGGTCATCTTCAGCTGCTGCTGCTTTGTTGGCAGACACGAAGTGATCTGAGAGTCTCAGTTTCAGCTGCAGAGAATGATCACATCAGGGAAGAAGATGTGCCCATAACAAGTGAGCCTTTCTCGGAAATTATCTGGTTACATAGAGGAAGTGTATGATTCCAGTACTTATATAATGCACATTTGTCACAGAAATTGTTCCTTACGGCCACACCACCCTGAATATGCCCGACCTCGTCTGATCTCGGAAGCTAAGAAGGGTTGGGCCTGGTTAGTACTTCAATGGGAGACTGCTTGGGAATACCAGGTGCTGTAAGCGTTTTCTCTTCTCTCTACAACCTGCATGTCTTTTGTTGCAACGTCTGATCACCCTGTGACACATGAGGAAGTTGGTCATCTTCAGCAGCTGCTGCTGCTTTGTTGGAAGACACGAAGTGATCTGAGAGTCTCAGTTTCAGCTGAAGAGAATAATCACGTCAGGGAAGATGATGTGCCCACTACACATCAGCCTTTCTCAGCAATTATCTGGTTACATAGAGGAACCGTATGATTCCTGTACTTATATAATGCACATTTGTCACAGACATTGTTGCTTACGGCCACACCACCCTCAATATGCCTGACCTCGTCTGATCTCGGAAGCCAAGCAGGGTTGGTTCTGGTTAGTACTTGGGTGGGAGACCGCTTGAAAATACCATTTGCTGTAAGCTTTTTCTCTTCTCTCTACAACCTGCATGTCTTTTGTTGCAACGTCTGATCACCCTGTGACACATGAGGAAGTTGATCATCTTCAGCTGCTGCTGCTGCTTTGTTGGCAGACATGAAGTGATCTGAGAGTCTCAGTTTCAGCTCCAGAGAATAATCACATCAAGGAGGAAGATGTGCCCACTAAGAGTCAGCCTTTCTCGGCAATTATCTGGTTACATAGAGGAAGTGTATGATTCCAGTACCTATATAATACACATTTGTACCAGATATTGTTGCTTACAGCCACACCACCCTGAATAAGCTCGACCTCGTCTGATCTCGGAAGCCAAGCAGGGTTGGGCCTGGTTAGTTCTTGAATGGGAGACTGCTTGCGAATACCAGGTGCTGTAAGCTTTTTCTCTTCTCTCTACAACCTGCATGTCTTTTGTTGCAATGTCTGATCACCCTGTGACACATGAGGAAGTTGGTCATCTTCAGCTTCTGCCGCTTTGTTGGCAGACACGAAGTGATCTGAGAGTCTCAGTTTCAGCTGAAGAGAATGATCACATCAAGAAGGAAGATGTGCCCACTAAGAGTCAGCCTTTCTCGGCAATTATCTGGTTACATAGAGGAAGTGTATGATTCCAGTACCTATATAATACACATTTGTCACAGAGATTGTCGCTTACGGCCACACCACCCTGAATATAATATGCCCGACCTCGTCTGATCTCGGAAGCCAAGCAGGGTTGTGCCTGGTTAGTACTTGGGTGGGAGACTGCTTGGGAATACCAGGTGCTGTAAGCTTTTTCTCTTCTCTCTACCACCTGCATGTCTTTTGTTGTAACATCTGATCACCCTGTGACACATGAGGAAGTTGGTCATCTTCAGCTGCTGCTGCTTTGTTGGCAGACACAAAGTGATCTGAGAGTCTCAGTTTCAGCTGCAGAGAATAATCACATCAGGGAAGAAGATGTGCCCATAACAAGTCAGCCTTTCTCGGCAATTATCTGGTTGCATAGAGGAACCGTATGATTCCAGTACCTATATAATGCACATTTGTCACAGACATTGTTGCTTACGGCCACACCACCCTGAACATGCCCGAGCTCGTCTGATCTTGGAAGCCAAGCAGGGTTGGGCCTTGTTAGTACTTGAATTGGAGACAACTTGGGAATACCAGGTGCTGTAAGCTTTTTCTCTTCTCTCAACCACCTGCATGTCTTTTGTTGCAACGTCTGACCACCCTGTGACACATGAGGAAGTTGGTCATCTTCAGCTGCTGCTGCTTTGTTGGCAGACATGAAGTGATCTGAGAGTCTCAGTTTCAGTTGCAGAGAATGATCACATCAGAGAAGATGATTTACCCGCTACACATCAGCCTTTCTCGGCAATTATCTGGTTGCATAGAGGAACCGTATGATTCCAGTACCTATATAATGCACATTTGTCAGAGACATTGCTGCTTACGGCCACACCACCCGGAACATGCCTGACCTCGTCTGATCTTGGAAGCCAAGCAGGGTTGGGCCTGGTTAGTACTTGCATGGGAGACCACTTGGGAATACCAGGTGCTGTAAGCTTCTTCTCTACTCTCTACCACCTTCATGTCTTTTGTGGCAACGTCTGATCCTCCTGTGACACATGAGGAAGTTGGTCATCTTCAGCTGCTGCTGCGTCTTTGTTGGCAGACACGAAGTGATCTGAGAGTGTCAATTTCAGCTGCAGAGAATAATCACATCAGGGAAGAAGATGTGCCCACTACAAGTCAGCCTTTCTCGGCAATTATCTGGTTACATAGAGGAAGTGTATGATTCCAGTACCTATATAATGCACATTTGTCACAGATATTGTTGCTTACGGCCACACCACCCTGAATAAGCCCGACCTTGTCTGATCTTGGAAGTCAAGCAGGTTTGGGCCTCGTTAGTACTTGGATGGGAGACTGCTTGGGAATACCAGGTGCTGTAAGCTTTTTCTCTTCTCTCTACCACCTGCATGTCTTTTGTTGCAACGTCTGATCACCCTGTGACACATGAGGAAGTTGGTCATCTTCAGCTGCTGCTGCTTTGTTGGCAGACACAAAGTGATCTGAGAGTCTCATTTTCAGCTGGAGAGAATTATCACGTCAGGGAAGAAGATGTGCCCACTACATATCAGCCTTTCTCGGCAATTATCTGGTTACATAGAGGAAGTGTATGATTCCATTGCCTATATAGTGCACATTTGTCACAGAGATTGTTACTTACGGACAAACCACCCTGAATATGTCTGACCTTGTCTGATCTCGGAAGCCAAGGAGGGCTGGTTCTGGTTAGTACTTTGATGGGACACCGCTTGGGAATACCAGGTGCTGTAAGCTTTTTCTCTTCTCTCTACCACCTACATGTCTTTTGTTGCAATGTCTGATCGCCCTGTGACACATGAGGAAGTTGGTCATCTTCAGCTGCTGCTGCTTTGTTAGCAGACACGAAGTGATCTGAGAGTCTCAGTTTCAGCTGCAGAGAATAATCACATCAAGGAAGAAGATGTGCCCACAACAAGTTAGCCTTTCTCTGCAATTATCTGGTTACATAGAGGAACTGTATTATTCCAGTACCTATATAATGCACATTTTTCACAGACATTGTTACTTACGGCCACACCACCCTGAATATGCCCGACCTCGACTGATCTCGGAACCCAAGCAGGGTTGGGCCTGGTTAGTACTTGAATGGGAGACCCCTTGGGAATGCCAGGTGCTGTAAGCTTTTTCTCTTCTCTCTACCACCTGCATGTATTTTGTTGCAAGGTCTGATCGCCCTGTGACACATGAGGAAGTTGGTCATCTTCAGCTGCTGCTGCTTTGTTGGCAGACACGAAGTGATCTGAGAGTCTCATTTTCAGCTGGAGAGAATAATCACGTCAGGGAAGAAGATGTGTCCACTATTTATCAGCCTTTCTCTGCAATTATCTGGTTATATAGAGGAAACGTATGATTCCAGTACCTATACAATTTACATTTGTCAGAGACATTGTTGCTTACGGCCACACCACCCTGAATATGCCCGACCTCGTCTGATCTTGAAAGCCAAGCAGGGTTGTGCCTGGTTAGTACTTGGATGGGAGACTGCTTGGGATTATCAGGTGCTGTAAGCTTTTTCTCTTCTCTCAACCACCTGCATGTCTTTTGTTGCAACGTCTGATCACCCTGTGACACATGAGGAAGTTGGTCATCTTCATTTTCTGCTGCTTTGTTGGCAGACACGAAGTGATCTTAAAGTCTCATTTTCAGCTGGAGAAAATTATCACGTCAGGGAACAAGATGTGCCCACTATATATCAGCCTTTTTCGGCAATTATCTTGTTACATAGAGGAACCATATGATTCCATTGCCTATATAATGCACATTTGTCACAGAGATTGTTGCTTACGGCCAAACCACCCTGAATATGTCTGACCTCATTTGATCTCAGAAGCCAAGGAGGGTTGGGCCTGGTTAGTACTTTGATGAGAGACCGCTTGGGAATACCAGGTGCTGTAAGCTTTTTCTCTTCTCTCTACCACCTGCATGTCTTTTGTTGCAACGTCTGATCGCCCTGTGACACATGAGGAAGTTGGTCATCTTCAGCTGCTGCTGCTTTGTTGGCAGACACAAAGTGATCTGAGAGTCTCAGTTTCAGTTGCAGAGAATGATCACATCAGAGAAGATGATTTACCCGCTACACATCAGCTTTTCTCGGCAATTATCTGGTTGCATAGAGGAACCGTATGATTCCAGTACCTATATAATGGACATTTGTCAGAGACATTGCTGCTTACGGCCACACCACCCGGAACATGCCTGACCTCGTCTGATCTCGGAAGCCAAGCAGGGTTGGGCCTGGTTAGTACTTGGATGGGAGACCGCTTGGGATTATCAGGTGATGTAAGCTTTTTCTCTTCTCTCAACCACCTGCATGTCTTTTGTTGCAACGTCTGATCACCCTGTGACACATGAGGAAGTTGGTCATCTTCATTTTCTGCTGCTTTGTTGGCAGACACGAAGTGATCTTAGAGTCTCATTTTCAGCTGGAGAAAATGATCACGTCAGGGAACAAGATGTGCCCACTACATATCAGCCTTTCTTGGCAATTATATGGTTGCATAGAGGAACCGTATGATTCCAGTACCTATATAATGCACATTTGTCACAGACATTGTTACTTACGGCCACACCACCCTGAATATGCCCAACCTCGTCTGATCTTGGAAGCCAAGCACGGTTGGGCCTGGTTAGTACTTGGATGGGAGACCGCTTGGGAATACCAGGTGCTGTAAGCTTTTTCTCTTCTCTCAACCACCTGCATGTCTTTTGTTGCAACGTCTGATCACCCTGTGACACATGAGGAAGTTGGTCATCTTCAGCTGCTGCTGCTTTGTTGGCAGACACGAAGTGATCTTAGAGTCTCATTTTCAGCTGGAGAAAATTATCACGTCAGGGAACAAGATGTGCCCACTATATATCAGCCTTTTTTTGGCAATTATCTTGTTACATAGAGGAACCATATGATTCCATTGCCTATATAATGCACATTTGTCACAGAGATTGTTGCTTACGGCCAAACCACCCTGAATATGTCTGACCTCGTCTGATCTCAGAAGCCAAGGAGGGTTGGGCCTGGTTAGTACTTTGATGAGAGACTGCTTGGGAATACCAGGTGCTGTAAGCGTTTTCTCTTCTCTCTACAACCTGCATGTCTTTTGTTGCAACGTCTGATCACCCTGTGACACATGAGGAAGTTGGTCATCTTCAGCTGCTGCTGCTTTGTTGGAAGACACGAAGTGATCTGAGAGTCTCAGTTTCAGCTGAAGAGAATAATCACGTCAGGGAAGAAGATGTGCCCACTACACATCAGCCTTTCTCAGCAATTATCTGGTTACATAGAGGAACCGTATGATTCCTGTACTAATATAATGCACTTTTGTCAGACACATTGTTGCTTACGGCCACACCACCCTGAACATACCCGCCCTCGTCTGATCTCGGAAGCCAAGCAGCGTTGAGCCTGCTTAGTACTTGGATGGGAGACTGCTTGGGAATACCAGGTGCTGTAAGTGTTTTCTCTTCTCTCTACAACCTGCATGTCTTTTGTTGCAACATCTGATCACCCTGTGACACATGAGGAAGTTGGTCATCTTCAGCTGCTCCTGCTTTGTTGGCTGACACAAAGTGATCTGAGAGTCTCAGTTTCAGTGTCAGAGAATGATCACATCAGAGAAGATGATTTGCCCGCTACACATCAGCCTTTCTCGGCAATTATCTGGTTGCATAGAGGAACCGTATGATTCCAGTACCTATATAATGCACATTTGTCACAGACATTGTTACTTACGGCCACACCACCCTGAATATGCCCGACCTCGTCTGATCTCAGAACCCAAGCAGGGTTGGGCCTTGTTAGTACTTGGATGGGAGACCGCTTGGGAATACCAGGTGCTGTAAGCTTTTTCTCTTCTCTCAACCACCTGCATGTCTTTTGTTGCAACGTCTGATCACCCTGTGACACATGAGGAAGTTGGTCATCTTCAGCTGCTGCTGCTTTGTTGGCAGACACGAAGTGATCTTAGAGTCTCATTTTCAGCTGGAGAAAATTATCACGTCAGGGAACAAGATGTGCCCACTATATATCAGCCTTTTTCGGCAATTATCTTGTTACATAGAGGAACCATATGATTCCATTGCCTATATAATGCACATTTGTCACAGAGATTGTTGCTTACGGCCAAACCACCCTGAATATGTCTGACCTCGTTTGATCTCAGAAGCCAAGGAGGGTTGGGCCTGGTTAGTACTTTGATGAGAGACCGCTTGGGAATACCAGGTGCTGTAAGCTTTTTCTCTTCTCTCTACCACCTGCATGTCTTTTGTTGCAACGTCTGATCGCCCTGTGACACATGAGGAAGTTGGTCATCTTCAGCTGCTGCTGCTTTGTTGGCAGACACAAAGTGATCTGAGAGTCTCAGTTTCAGTTGCAGAGAATGATCACATCAGAGAAGATGATTTACCCGCTACACATCAGCTTTTCTCGGCAATTATCTGGTTGCATAGAGGAACCGTATGATTCCAGTACCTATATAATGCACATTTGTCAGAGACATTGCTGCTTACGGCCACACCACCCGGAACATGCCTGACCTCGTCTGATCTCGGAAGCCAAGCAGGGTTGGGCCTGGTTAGTACTTGGATGGGAGACCGCTTGGGATTATCAGGTGATGTAAGCTTTTTCTCTTCTCTCAACCACCTGCATGTCTTTTGTTGCAACGTCTGATCACCCTGTGACACATGAGGAAGTTGGTCATCTTCATTTTCTGCTGCTTTGTTGGCAGACACGAAGTGATCTTAGAGTCTCATTTTCAGCTGGAGAAAATGATCACGTCAGGGAACAAGATGTGCCCACTACATATCAGCCTTTCTTGGCAATTATATGGTTGCATAGAGGAACCGTATGATTCCAGTACCTATATAATGCACATTTGTCACAGACATTGTTACTTACGGCCACACCACCCTGAATATGCCCAACCTCGTCTGATCTTGGAAGCCAAGCACGGTTGGGCCTGGTTAGTACTTGGATGGGAGACCGCTTGGGAATACCAGGTGCTGTAAGCTTTTTCTCTTCTCTCAACCACCTGCATGTCTTTTGTTGCAACGTCTGATCACCCTGTGACACATGAGGAAGTTGGTCATCTTCAGCTGCTGCTGCTTTGTTGGCAGACACGAAGTGATCTTAGAGTCTCATTTTCAGCTGGAGAAAATTATCACGTCAGGGAACAAGATGTGCCCACTATATATCAGCCTTTTTTTGGCAATTATCTTGTTACATAGAGGAACCATATGATTCCATTGCCTATATAATGCACATTTGTCACAGAGATTGTTGCTTACGGCCAAACCACCCTGAATATGTCTGACCTCGTCTGATCTCAGAAGCCAAGGAGGGTTGGGCCTGGTTAGTACTTTGATGAGAGACTGCTTGGGAATACCAGGTGCTGTAAGCTTTTTCTCTACTCTCTACCACCTTCATGTCTTTTGTGGCAACGTCTGATCCTCCTGTGACACATGAGGAAGTTGGTCATCTTCAGCTGCTTTTGCGTCTTTGTTGGCAGACACGAAGTGATCTGAGAGTGTCAATTTCAGCTGCAGAGAATAATCACATCAGGGAAGAAGATGTGCCCGCTACACATCAGCCTTTCTGGGCAATTATCTGGTTACATAGAGGAAGTGTATGATTCCAGTACCTATATAATGCACATTTGTCACAGATATTGTTGCTTACGGCCACACCACCCTGAATAAGCCCGACCTTGTCTGATCTTGGAAGTCAAGCAGGTTTGGGCCTGGTTAGTACTTGGATGGAAGACTGCTTGGGAATACCAGGTGCTGTAAGCTTTTTCTCTTCTCTCTACCACCTGCATGTCTTTTGTTGCAACGTCTGATCACCCTGTGACACATGAGGAAGTTGGTCATCTTCAGCTGCTGCTGCTTTGTTGGCAGACACAAAGTGATCTGAGAGTCTCATTTTCAGCTGGAGAGAATTATCACGTCAGGGAAGAAGATGTGCCCACTACATATCAGCCTTTCTCGGCAATTATCTGGTTACATAGAGGAAGTGTATGATTCCATTGCCTATATAATGCACATTTGTCACAGAGATTGTTACTTACGGACAAACCACCCTGAATATGTCTGACCTTGTCTGATCTCGGAAGCCAAGGAGGGCTGGTTCTGGTTAGTACTTTGATGGGACACCGCTTGGGAATACCAGGTGATGTAATCTTTTTCTCTTCTCTCTACCACCTGCATGTATTTTGTTGCAACGTCTGATCGCCCTGTGACACATGAGGAAGTTGGTCATCTTCAGCTGCTGCTGCTTTGTTGGCAGACACGAAGTGATCTGAGAGTCTCATTTTCAGCTGGAGAGAATAATCACGTCAGGGAAGAAGATGTGTCCACTATTTATCAGCCTTTCTCTGCAATTATCTGGTTATATAGAGGAAACGTATGATTCCAGTACCTATACAATTTACATTTGTCAGAGACATTGTTGCTTACGGCCACACCACCCTGAATATGCCCGACCTCGTCTGATCTCGAAAGCCAAGCAGGGTTGTGCCTGGTTAGTACTTGGATGGGAGACCGCTTGGGATTATCAGGTGCTGTAAGCTTTTTCTCTTCTCTCAACCACCTGCATGTCTTTTGTTGCAACGTCTGATCACCCTGTGACACATGAGGAAGTTGGTCATCTTCATTTTCTGCTGCTTTGTTGGCAGACACGAAGTGATCTTAAAGTCTCATTTTCAGCTGGAGAAAATTATCACGTCAGGGAACAAGATGTGCCCACTACATATCAGCCTTTCTTGGCAATTATATGGTTGCATAGAGGAACCGTATGATTCCAGTACCTATATAATGCACATTTGTCACAAACATTGTTACTTACGGCCACACCACCCGGAATATGCCCAACCTCGTCTGATCTTGGAAGCCAAGCAGGGTTGGGCCTGGTTAGTACTTGGATGGGAGACCGCTTGGGAATACCAGGTGCTGTAAGCTTTTTCTCTTCTCTCAACCACCTGCATGTCTTTTGTTGCAACGTCTGATCACCCTGTGACACATGAGGAAGTTGGTCATCTTCAGCTGCTGCTGCTTTGTTGGCAGACACGAAGTGATCTTAGAGTCTCATTTTCAGCTGGAGAAAATTATCACGTCAGGGAACAAGATGTGCCCACTATATATCAGCCTTTTTCGGCAATTATCTTGTTACATAGAGGAACCATATGATTCCATTGCCTATATAATGCACATTTGTCACAGAGATTGTTGCTTACGGCCAAACCACCCTGAATATGTCTGACCTCGTTTGATCTCAGAAGCCAAGGAGGGTTGGGCCTGGTTAGTACTTTGATGAGAGACCGCTTGGGAATACCAGGTGCTGTAAGCTTTTTCTCTTCTCTCTACCACCTGCATGTCTTTTGTTGCAACGTCTGATCGCCCTGTGACACATGAGGAAGTTGGTCATCTTCAGCTGCTGCTGCTTTGTTGGCAGACACAAAGTGATCTGAGAGTCTCAGTTTCAGTTGCAGAGAATGATCACATCAGAGAAGATGATTTACCCGCTACACATCAGCTTTTCTCGGCAATTATCTGGTTGCATAGAGGAACCGTATGATTCCAGTACCTATATAATGGACATTTGTCAGAGACATTGCTGCTTACGGCCACACCACCCGGAACATGCCTGACCTCGTCTGATCTCGGAAGCCAAGCAGGGTTGGGCCTGGTTAGTACTTGGATGGGAGACCGCTTGGGATTATCAGGTGATGTAAGCTTTTTCTCTTCTCTCAACCACCTGCATGTCTTTTGTTGCAACGTCTGATCACCCTGTGACACATGAGGAAGTTGGTCATCTTCATTTTCTGCTGCTTTGTTGGCAGACACGAAGTGATCTTAGAGTCTCATTTTCAGCTGGAGAAAATGATCACGTCAGGGAACAAGATGTGCCCACTACATATCAGCCTTTCTTGGCAATTATATGGTTGCATAGAGGAACCGTATGATTCCAGTACCTATATAATGCACATTTGTCACAGACATTGTTACTTACGGCCACACCACCCTGAATATGCCCAACCTCGTCTGATCTTGGAAGCCAAGCACGGTTGGGCCTGGTTAGTACTTGGATGGGAGACCGCTTGGGAATACCAGGTGCTGTAAGCTTTTTCTCTTCTCTCAACCACCTGCATGTCTTTTGTTGCAACGTCTGATCACCCTGTGACACATGAGGAAGTTGGTCATCTTCAGCTGCTGCTGCTTTGTTGGCAGACACGAAGTGATCTTAGAGTCTCATTTTCAGCTGGAGAAAATTATCACGTCAGGGAACAAGATGTGCCCACTATATATCAGCCTTTTTTTGGCAATTATCTTGTTACATAGAGGAACCATATGATTCCATTGCCTATATAATGCACATTTGTCACAGAGATTGTTGCTTACGGCCAAACCACCCTGAATATGTCTGACCTCGTCTGATCTCAGAAGCCAAGGAGGGTTGGGCCTGGTTAGTACTTTGATGAGAGACTGCTTGGGAATACCAGGTGCTGTAAGCGTTTTCTCTTCTCTCTACAACCTGCATGTCTTTTGTTGCAACGTCTGATCACCCTGTGACACATGAGGAAGTTGGTCATCTTCAGCTGCTGCTGCTTTGTTGGAAGACACGAAGTGATCTGAGAGTCTCAGTTTCAGCTGAAGAGAATAATCACGTCAGGGAAGAAGATGTGCCCACTACACATCAGCCTTTCTCAGCAATTATCTGGTTACATAGAGGAACCGTATGATTCCTGTACTAATATAATGCACTTTTGTCAGACACATTGTTGCTTACGGCCACACCACCCTGAACATACCCGCCCTCGTCTGATCTCGGAAGCCAAGCAGCGTTGAGCCTGCTTAGTACTTGGATGGGAGACTGCTTGGGAATACCAGGTGCTGTAAGTGTTTTCTCTTCTCTCTACAACCTGCATGTCTTTTGTTGCAACATCTGATCACCCTGTGACACATGAGGAAGTTGGTCATCTTCAGCTGCTCCTGCTTTGTTGGCTGACACAAAGTGATCTGAGAGTCTCAGTTTCAGTTGCAGAGAATGATCACATCAGAGAAGATGATTTGCCCGCTACACATCAGCCTTTCTCGGCAATTATCTGGTTGCATAGAGGAACCGTATGATTCCAGTACCTATATAATGCACATTTGTCACAGACATTGTTACTTACGGCCACACCACCCTGAATATGCCCGACCTCGTCTGATCTCAGAACCCAAGCAGGGTTGGGCCTTGTTAGTACTTGGATGGGAGACCGCTTGGGAATACCAGGTGCTGTAAGCTTTTTCTCTTCTCTCAACCACCTGCATGTCTTTTGTTGCAACGTCTGATCACCCTGTGACACATGAGGAAGTTGGTCATCTTCAGCTGCTGCTGCTTTGTTGGCAGACACGAAGTGATCTTAGAGTCTCATTTTCAGCTGGAGAAAATTATCACGTCAGGGAACAAGATGTGCCCACTATATATCAGCCTTTTTCGGCAATTATCTTGTTACATAGAGGAACCATATGATTCCATTGCCTATATAATGCACATTTGTCACAGAGATTGTTGCTTACGGCCAAACCACCCTGAATATGTCTGACCTCGTTTGATCTCAGAAGCCAAGGAGAGTTGGGCCTGGTTAGTACTTTGATGAGAGACCGCTTGGGAATACCAGGTGCTGTAAGCTTTTTCTCTTCTCTCTACCACCTGCATGTCTTTTGTTGCAACGTCTGATCGCCCTGTGACACATGAGGAAGTTGGTCATCTTCAGCTGCTGCTGCTTTGTTGGCAGACACAAAGTGATCTGAGAGTCTCAGTTTCAGTTGCAGAGAATGATCACATCAGAGAAGATGATTTACCCGCTACACATCAGCTTTTCTCGGCAATTATCTGGTTGCATAGAGGAACCGTATGATTCCAGTACCTATATAATGCACATTTGTCAGAGACATTGCTGCTTACGGCCACACCACCCGGAACATGCCTGACCTCGTCTGATCTCGGAAGCCAAGCAGGGTTGGGCCTGGTTAGTACTTGGATGGGAGACCGCTTGGGATTATCAGGTGATGTAAGCTTTTTCTCTTCTCTCAACCACCTGCATGTCTTTTGTTGCAACGTCTGATCACCCTGTGACACATGAGGAAGTTGGTCATCTTCATTTTCTGCTGCTTTGTTGGCAGACACGAAGTGATCTTAGAGTCTCATTTTCAGCTGGAGAAAATGATCACGTCAGGGAACAAGATGTGCCCACTACATATCAGCCTTTCTTGGCAATTATATGGTTGCATAGAGGAACCGTATGATTCCAGTACCTATATAATGCACATTTGTCACAGACATTGTTACTTACGGCCACACCACCCTGAATATGCCCAACCTCGTCTGATCTTGGAAGCCAAGCACGGTTGGGCCTGGTTAGTACTTGGATGGGAGACCGCTTGGGAATACCAGGTGCTGTAAGCTTTTTCTCTTCTCTCAACCACCTGCATGTCTTTTGTTGCAACGTCTGATCACCCTGTGACACATGAGGAAGTTGGTCATCTTCAGCTGCTGCTGCTTTGTTGGCAGACACGAAGTGATCTTAGAGTCTCATTTTCAGCTGGAGAAAATTATCACGTCAGGGAACAAGATGTGCCCACTATATATCAGCCTTTTTTTGGCAATTATCTTGTTACATAGAGGAACCATATGATTCCATTGCCTATATAATGCACATTTGTCACAGAGATTGTTGCTTACGGCCAAACCACCCTGAATATGTCTGACCTCGTCTGATCTCAGAAGCCAAGGAGGGTTGGGCCTGGTTAGTACTTTGATGAGAGACTGCTTGGGAATACCAGGTGCTGTAAGCGTTTTCTCTTCTCTCTACAACCTGCATGTCTTTTGTTGCAACGTCTGATCACCCTGTGACACATGAGGAAGTTGGTCATCTTCAGCTGCTGCTGCTTTGTTGGAAGACACGAAGTGATCTGAGAGTCTCAGTTTCAGCTGAAGAGAATAATCACGTCAGGGAAGAAGATGTGCCCACTACACATCAGCCTTTCTCAGCAATTATCTGGTTACATAGAGGAACCGTATGATTCCTGTACTAATATAATGCACTTTTGTCAGAGACATTGCTGCTTACGGCCACACCACCCGGAACATGCCTGACCTTGTCTGATCTTGGAAGCCAAGCAGGGTTTGGCCTGGTTAGTACTTGCATGGGAGACCACTTGGGAATACCAGGTGCTGTAAGCTTTTTCTCTACTCTCTACCACCTTCATGTCTTTTGTGGCAACGTCTGATCCTCCTGTGACACATGAGGAAGTTGGTCATCTTCAGCTGCTTTTGCGTCTTTGTTGGCAGACACGAAGTGATCTGAGAGTGTCAATTTCAGCTGCAGAGAATAATCACATCAGGGAAGAAGATGTGCCCACTACAAGTCAGCCTTTCTGGGCAATTATCTGGTTACATAGAGGAAGTGTATGATTCCAGTACCTATATAATGCACATTTGTCACAGAAATTGTTCCTTACGGCCACACCACCCTGAATAAGCCCGACCTTGTCTGATCTTGGAAGTCAAGCAGGTTTGGGCCTGGTTAGTACTTGGATGGAAGACTGCTTGGGAATACCAGGTGCTGTAAGCTTTTTCTCTTCTCTCTACCACCTGCATGTCTTTTGTTGCAACGTCTGATCACCCTGTGACACATGAGGAAGTTGGTCATCTTCAGCTGCTGCTGCTTTGTTGGCAGACACAAAGTGATCTGAGAGTCTCATTTTCAGCTGGAGAGAATTATCACGTCAGGGAAGAAGATGTGCCCACTACATATCAGCCTTTCTCGGCAATTATCTGGTTACATAGAGGAAGTGTATGATTCCATTGCCTATATAATGCACATTTGTCACAGAGATTGTTACTTACGGACAAACCACCCTGAATATGTCTGACCTTGTCTGATCTCGGAAGCCAAGGAGGGCTGGTTCTGGTTAGTACTTTGATGGGACACCGCTTGGGAATACCAGGTGATGTAATCTTTTTCTCTTCTCTCTACCACCTGCATGTATTTTGTTGCAACGTCTGATCGCCCTGTGACACATGAGGAAGTTGGTCATCTTCAGCTGCTGCTGCTTTGTTGGCAGACACGAAGTGATCTGAGAGTCTCATTTTCAGCTGGAGAGAATAATCACGTCAGGGAAGAAGATGTGTCCACTATTTATCAGCCTTTCTCTGCAATTATCTGGTTATATAGAGGAAACGTATGATTCCAGTACCTATACAATTTACATTTGTCAGAGACATTGTTGCTTACGGCCACACCACCCTGAATATGCCCGACCTCGTCTGATCTCGAAAGCCAAGCAGGGTTGTGCCTGGTTAGTACTTGGATGGGAGACCGCTTGGGATTATCAGGTGCTGTAAGCTTTTTCTCTTCTCTCAACCACCTGCATGTCTTTTGTTGCAACGTCTGATCACCCTGTGACACATGAGGAAGTTGGTCATCTTCATTTTCTGCTGCTTTGTTGGCAGACACGAAGTGATCTTAAAGTCTCATTTTCAGCTGGAGAAAATTATCACGTCAGGGAACAAGATGTGCCCACTACATATCAGCCTTTCTTGGCAATTATATGGTTGCATAGAGGAACCGTATGATTCCAGTACCTATATAATGCACATTTGTCACAAACATTGTTACTTACGGCCACACCACCCGGAATATGCCCAACCTCGTCTGATCTTGGAAGCCAAGCAGGGTGGGGCCTGGTTAGTACTTGGATGGGAGACCGCTTGGGAATACCAGGTGCTGTAAGCTTTTTCTCTTCTCTCAACCACCTGCATGTCTTTTGTTGCAACGTCTGATCACCCTGTGACACATGAGGAAGTTGGTCATCTTCAGCTGCTGCTGCTTTGTTGGCAGACACGAAGTGATCTTAGAGTCTCATTTTCAGCAGGAGAAAATGATCACGTCAGGGAACAAGATGTGCCCACTATATATCAGCCTTTTTCGGCAATTATCTTGTTACATAGAGGAACCATATGATTCCATTGCCTATATAATGCACATTTGTCACAGAGATTGTTGCTTACGGCCAAACCACCCTGAATATGTCTGACCTCGTTTGATCTCAGAAGCCAAGGAGGGTTGGGCCTGGTTAGTACTTTGATGAGAGACCGCTTGGGAATACCAGGTGCTGTAAGCTTTTTCTCTTCTCTCTACCACCTGCATGTCTTTTGTTGCAACGTCTGATCGCCCTGTGACACATGAGGAAGTTGGTCATCTTCAGCTGCTGCTGCTTTGTTGGCAGACACAAAGTGATCTGAGAGTCTCAGTTTCAGTTGCAGAGAATGATCACATCAGAGAAGATGATTTACCCGCTACACATCAGCTTTTCTCGGCAATTATCTGGTTGCATAGAGGAACCGTATGATTCCAGTACCTATATAATGCACATTTGTCAGAGACATTGCTGCTTACGGCCACACCACCCGGAACATGCCTGACCTCGTCTGATCTCGGAAGCCAAGCAGGGTTGGGCCTGGTTAGTACTTGGATGGGAGACCGCTTGGGATTATCAGGTGATGTAAGCTTTTTCTCTTCTCTCAACCACCTGCATGTCTTTTGTTGCAACGTCTGATCACCCTGTGACACATGAGGAAGTTGGTCATCTTCATTTTCTGCTACTTTGTTGGCAGACACGAAGTGATCTTAGAGTCTCATTTTCAGCTGGAGAAAATGATCACGTCAGGGAACAAGATGTGCCCACTACATATCAGCCTTTCTTGGCAATTATATGGTTGCATAGAGGAACCGTATGATTCCAGTACCTATATAATGCACATTTGTCACAAACATTGTTACTTACGGCCACACCACCCGGAATATGCCCAACCTCGTCTGATCTTGGAAGCCAAGCAGGGTGGGGCCTGGTTAGTACTTGGATGGGAGACCGCTTGGGAATACCAGGTGCTGTAAGCTTTTTCTCTTCTCTCAACCACCTGCATGTCTTTTGTTGCAACGTCTGATCACCCTGTGACACATGAGGAAGTTGGTCATCTTCAGCTGCTGCTGCTTTGTTGGCAGACACGAAGTGATCTTAGAGTCTCATTTTCAGCTGGAGAAAATTATCACGTCAGGGAACAAGATGTGCCCACTATATATCAGCCTTTTTCGGCAATTATCTTGTTACATAGAGGAACCATATGATTCCATTGCCTATATAATGCACATTTGTCACAGAGATTGTTGCTTACGGCCAAACCACCCTGAATATGTCTGACCTCGTTTGATCTCAGAAGCCAAGGAGGGTTGGGCCTGGTTAGTACTTTGATGAGAGACCGCTTGGGAATACCAGGTGCTGTAAGCTTTTTCTCTTCTCTCTACCACCTGCATGTCTTTTGTTGCAACGTCTGATCGCCCTGTGACACATGAGGAAGTTGGTCATCTTCAGCTGCTGCTGCTTTGTTGGCAGACACAAAGTGATCTGAGAGTCTCAGTTTCAGTTGCAGAGAATGATCACATCAGAGAAGATGATTTACCCGCTACACATCAGCTTTTCTCGGCAATTATCTGGTTGCATAGAGGAACCGTATGATTCCAGTACCTATATAATGCACATTTGTCAGAGACATTGCTGCTTACGGCCACACCACCCGGAACATGCCTGACCTCGTCTGATCTCGGAAGCCAAGCAGGGTTGGGCCTGGTTAGTACTTGGATGGGAGACCGCTTGGGATTATCAGGTGATGTAAGCTTTTTCTCTTCTCTCAACCACCTGCATGTCTTTTGTTGCAACGTCTGATCACCCTGTGACACATGAGGAAGTTGGTCATCTTCATTTTCTGCTACTTTGTTGGCAGACACGAAGTGATCTTAGAGTCTCATTTTCAGCTGGAGAAAATGATCACGTCAGGGAACAAGATGTGCCCACTACATATCAGCCTTTCTTGGCAATTATATGGTTGCATAGAGGAACCGTATGATTCCAGTACCTATATAATGCACATTTGTCACAGACATTGTTACTTACGGCCACACCACCCTGAATATGCCCAACCTCGTCTGATCTTGGAAGCCAAGCACGGTTGGGCCTGGTTAGTACTTGGATGGGAGACCGCTTGGGAATACCAGGTGCTGTAAGCTTTTTCTCTTCTCTCAACCACCTGCATGTCTTTTGTTGCAACGTCTGATCACCCTGTGACACATGAGGAAGTTGGTCATCTTCAGCTGCTGCTGCTTTGTTGGCAGACACGAAGTGATCTTAGAGTCTCATTTTCAGCTGGAGAAAATTATCACGTCAGGGAACAAGATGTGCCCACTATATATCAGCCTTTTTTTGGCAATTATCTTGTTACATAGAGGAACCATATGATTCCATTGCCTATATAATGCACATTTGTCACAGAGATTGTTGCTTACGGCCAAACCACCCTGAATATGTCTGACCTCGTCTGATCTCAGAAGCCAAGGAGGGTTGGGCCTGGTTAGTACTTTGATGAGAGACTGCTTGGGAATACCAGGTGCTGTAAGCGTTTTCTCTTCTCTCTACAACCTGCATGTCTTTTGTTGCAACGTCTGATCACCCTGTGACACATGAGGAAGTTGGTCATCTTCAGCTGCTGCTGCTTTGTTGGAAGACACGAAGTGATCTGAGAGTCTCAGTTTCAGCTGAAGAGAATAATCACGTCAGGGAAGAAGATGTGCCCACTACACATCAGCCTTTCTCAGCAATTATCTGGTTACATAGAGGAACCGTATGATTCCTGTACTAATATAATGCACTTTTGTCAGACACATTGTTGCTTACGGCCACACCACCCTGAACATACCCGCCCTCGTCTGATCTCGGAAGCCAAGCAGCGTTGAGCCTGCTTAGTACTTGGATGGGAGACTGCTTGGGAATACCAGGTGCTGTAAGTGTTTTCTCTTCTCTCTACAACCTGCATGTCTTTTGTTGCAACATCTGATCACCCTGTGACACATGAGGAAGTTGGTCATCTTCAGCTGCTCCTGCTTTGTTGGCTGACACAAAGTGATCTGAGAGTCTCAGTTTCAGTTGCAGAGAATGATCACATCAGAGAAGATGATTTGCCCGCTACACATCAGCCTTTCTCGGCAATTATCTGGTTGCATAGAGGAACCGTATGATTCCAGTACCTATATAATGCACATTTGTCACAGACATTGTTACTTACGGCCACACCACCCTGAATATGCCCGACCTCGTCTGATCTCAGAACCCAAGCAGGGTTGGGCCTTGTTAGTACTTGGATGGGAGACCGCTTGGGAATACCAGGTGCTGTAAGCTTTTTCTCTTCTCTCAACCACCTGCATGTCTTTTGTTGCAACGTCTGATCACCCTGTGACACATGAGGAAGTTGGTCATCTTCAGCTGCTGCTGCTTTGTTGGCAGACACGAAGTGATCTTAGAGTCTCATTTTCAGCTGGAGAAAATTATCACGTCAGGGAACAAGATGTGCCCACTATATATCAGCCTTTTTCGGCAATTATCTTGTTACATAGAGGAACCATATGATTCCATTGCCTATATAATGCACATTTGTCACAGAGATTGTTGCTTACGGCCAAACCACCCTTAATATGTCTGACCTCGTTTGATCTCAGAAGCCAAGGAGGGTTGGGCCTGGTTAGTACTTTGATGAGAGACCGCTTGGGAATACCAGGTGCTGTAAGCTTTTTCTCTTCTCTCTACCACCTGCATGTCTTTTGTTGCAACGTCTGATCGCCCTGTGACACATGAGGAAGTTGGTCATCTTCAGCTGCTGCTGCTTTGTTGGCAGACACAAAGTGATCTGAGAGTCTCAGTTTCAGTTGCAGAGAATGATCACATCAGAGAAGATGATTTACCCGCTACACATCAGCTTTTCTCGGCAATTATCTGGTTGCATAGAGGAACCGTATGATTCCAGTACCTATATAATGCACATTTGTCAGAGACATTGCTGCTTACGGCCACACCACCCGGAACATGCCTGACCTCGTCTGATCTCGGAAGCCAAGCAGGGTTGGGCCTGGTTAGTACTTGGATGGGAGACCGCTTGGGATTATCAGGTGATGTAAGCTTTTTCTCTTCTCTCAACCACCTGCATGTCTTTTGTTGCAACGTCTGATCACCCTGTGACACATGAGGAAGTTGGTCATCTTCATTTTCTGCTGCTTTGTTGGCAGACACGAAGTGATCTTAGAGTCTCATTTTCAGCTGGAGAAAATGATCACGTCAGGGAACAAGATGTGCCCACTACATATCAGCCTTTCTTGGCAATTATATGGTTGCATAGAGGAACCGTATGATTCCAGTACCTATATAATGCACATTTGTCACAGACATTGTTACTTACGGCCACACCACCCTGAATATGCCCAACCTCGTCTGATCTTGGAAGCCAAGCACGGTTGGGCCTGGTTAGTACTTGGATGGGAGACCGCTTGGGAATACCAGGTGCTGTAAGCTTTTTCTCTTCTCTCAACCACCTGCATGTCTTTTGTTGCAACGTCTGATCACCCTGTGACACATGAGGAAGTTGGTCATCTTCAGCTGCTGCTGCTTTGTTGGCAGACACGAAGTGATCTTAGAGTCTCATTTTCAGCTGGAGAAAATTATCACGTCAGGGAACAAGATGTGCCCACTATATATCAGCCTTTTTTTGGCAATTATCTTGTTACATAGAGGAACCATATGATTCCATTGCCTATATAATGCACATTTGTCACAGAGATTGTTGCTTACGGCCAAACCACCCTGAATATGTCTGACCTCGTCTGATCTCAGAAGCCAAGGAGGGTTGGGCCTGGTTAGTACTTTGATGAGAGACTGCTTGGGAATACCAGGTGCTGTAAGCGTTTTCTCTTCTCTCTACAACCTGCATGTCTTTTGTTGCAACGTCTGATCACCCTGTGACACATGAGGAAGTTGGTCATCTTCAGCTGCTGCTGCTTTGTTGGAAGACACGAAGTGATCTGAGAGTCTCAGTTTCAGCTGAAGAGAATAATCACGTCAGGGAAGAAGATGTGCCCACTACACATCAGCCTTTCTCAGCAATTATCTGGTTACATAGAGGAACCGTATGATTCCTGTACTAATATAATGCACTTTTGTCAGACACATTGTTGCTTACGGCCACACCACCCTGAACATACCCGCCCTCGTCTGATCTTGGAAGCCAAGCAGCGTTGAGCCTGCTTAGTACTTGGATGGGAGACTGCTTGGGAATACCAGGTGCTGTAAGTGTTTTCTCTTCTCTCTACAACCTGCATGTCTTTTGTTGCAACATCTGATCACCCTGTGACACATGAGGAAGTTGGTCATCTTCAGCTGCTCCTGCTTTGTTGGCTGACACAAAGTGATCTGAGAGTCTCAGTTTCAGTTGCAGAGAATGATCACATCAGAGAAGATGATTTGCCCGCTACACATCAGCCTTTCTCGGCAATTATCTGGTTGCATAGAGGAACCGTATGATTCCAGTACCTATATAATGCACATTTGTCAGAGACATTGTTGCTTACGGCCACACCACCCTGAATAAGCCAGACCTCGTCTGATCTCGGACACCAAGAAGGTTGTACCTGGTTAGTACTTGGATGGGAGACAGCTTGGGAATACCAGGTGCTGTAAGCTTTTTCTCTTCTCTCTACCACCTGCATGTCTTTTGTTGCAACGTCTGATCACCCTGTGACACGTGAAGAAGTTGGTCATCTTCAGCTGCTGCTGCTTTGTTGATAGACACAAGGTGATCTGAGAGTCTCAGTTTCAGCTGAAGAGAATAATCACATCAAGGAGTAAGATGAACCCACTACAAGTCAGCCTTTTTCGGCAATTATCTGGTTACACAGAGGAAGTGTATGATTCCAGTACCTATATAATGCACATTTGTCACCGATATAGTTGCTTACGGCCACACCACCCTGAATAAGCCCGACCTCGTCTGATCTCGGAAGCCAAGCAGGGTTGCGCCTGGTTAGTGCTTGAATAGTAGACCGCTTGGGAATACCAGGTGCCTTAAGCTTTTTATCTTCTCTCTACCACCTGCATGTCTTTTGTTGCAACGTCTGATCACCCTGTGACACATGAGGAAGTTGGTCATCTTCAGCTTCTGCTGCTTTGTTGGCAGACACGAAGTGATCTGAGAGTCTCAGTTTCAGCTGAAGAGAATGATCACATCAGAGAAGATGATATGCCCGCTACACATCAGCCTTTCTCGGCAATTATCTGGTTGCATAGAGGAACCGTATGATTCCAGTACCTATATAATGCACATTTGTCAGAGACATTGTTGCTTATGGCCACACCACCCTGAACATGCCCGACCTCATCTGATCTCGGAAGCCAAGCAGGGTTGAGCCTGCTTAGTACTTGGATGGGAGACTGCTTGGGAATACCAGGTGCTGTAAGCTTCTTCTCTTCTCTCTACCACCTGCATGTCTTTTCTTGCAACGTC
Organism: Leuresthes tenuis; assembly: GCF_036924035.1. Classification (NCBI taxonomy): domain Eukaryota; kingdom Metazoa; phylum Chordata; class Actinopteri; order Atheriniformes; family Atherinopsidae; genus Leuresthes; species Leuresthes tenuis. Next base: position 42,356,774 of record NW_027325355.1, on the reverse strand, counting down.
TGATCATCCTGTGACACATGAGGAAGTTGGTCATCTTCAGCAGCTGCTGCTTCTTTGTTGTTAGACACGAAGTGATCTGAGAGTCTCAGTTTCAGCTGCAGAGAATAATCACATCAGGGAAGAAGATGTGCCCACTACAAGTCAGCCTTTCTCTGCAATTATCTGGTTACATAGAAGAAGTGTATGATTCCAGTACCTATATAATGCACATTTGTCACAGCTATTGTTGCTTACGGCCGCACCACCCTGAATATGCCCGACCTCGTCTGATCTTGGAAGCCAAGGAGGGTTGGGCGTGGTTAGTACTTGGATGGAAGACCTCTTGGGAATACCAGGTGCTGTAAGCTTTTTCTCTTCTCTCTACCACCTGCATGTCTTTTGTTGCAACGTCTGATCATCCTGTGACACATGAGGAAGTTGGTCATCTTCAGCAGCTGCTGCTTCTTTGTTGTTAGACACGAAGTGATCTGAGAGTCTCAGTTTCAGCTGCAGAGAATAATCACATCAGGGAAGAAGATGTGCCCACTACAAGTCAGCCTTTCTCTGCAATTATCTGGTTACATAGAAGAAGTGTATGATTCCAGTACCTATATAATGCACATTTGTCACAGCTATTGTTGCTTACGGCCGCACCACCCTGAATATGCCCGACCTCGTCTGATCTTGGAAGCCAAGGAGGGTTGGGCCTGGTTAGTACTTGGATGGAAGACCTCTTGGGAATACCAGGTGCTGTAAGCTTTTTCTCTTCTCTCTACCACCTGCATGTCTTTTGTTGCAACGTCTGATCACCCTGTGACACATGAGGAAGTTGGTCATCTTCAGCTGCTGCTGCTTTGTTGGCAGACACGAAGTGATCTGAGAGTCTCAGTTTCAGCTGCAGAGAATGATCACATCAGGGAAGAAGATGTGCCCATAACAAGTGAGCCTTTCTCGGAAATTATCTGGTTACATAGAGGAAGTGTATGATTCCAGTACTTATATAATGCACATTTGTCACAGACATTGTTACTTTCGGCCACACCACCCTGAATATGCCCGACCTCGTCTGATCTCGGAAGCTAAGGAGGGTTGGGCCTGGTTAGTACTTCAATGGGAGACTGCTTGGGAATACCAGGTGCTGTAAGCGTTTTCTCTTCTCTCTACAACCTGCATGTCTTTTGTTGCAACGTCTGATCACCCTGTGACACATGAGGAAGTTGGTCATCTTCAGCTGCTGCTGCTTTGTTGGAAGACACGAAGTGATCTGAGAGTCTCAGTTTCAGCTGAAGAGAATAATCACGTCAGGGAAGATGATGTGCCCACTACACATCAGCCTTTCTCAGCAATTATCTGGTTACATAGAGGAACCGTATGATTCCTGTACTTATATAATGCACATTTGTCACAGACATTGTTGCTTACGGCCACACCACCCTCAATATGCCTGACCTCGTCTGATCTCGGAAGCCAAGCAGGGTTGGTTCTGGTTAGTACTTGGGTGGGAGACTGCTTGAAAATACCATTTGCTGTAAGCTTTTTCTCTTCTCTCTACAACCTGCATGTCTTTTGTTGCAACGTCTGATCACCCTGTGACACATGAGGAAGTTGATCATCTTCAGCTGCTGCTGCTGCTTTGTTGGCAGACATGAAGTGATCTGAGAGTCTCAGTTTCAGCTCCAGAGAATAATCACATCAAGGAGGAAGATGTGCCCACTAAGAGTCAGCCTTTCTCGGCAATTATCTGGTTACATAGAGGAAGTGTATGATTCCAGTACCTATATAATACACATTTGTACCAGATATTGTTGCTTACAGCCACACCACCCTGAATAAGCTCGACCTCGTCTGATCTCGGAAGCCAAGCAGGGTTGGGCCTGGTTAGTTCTTGAATGGGAGACCGCTTGCGAATACCAGGTGCTGTAAGCTTTTTCTCTTCTCTCTACAACCTGCATGTCTTTTGTTGCAATGTCTGATCACCCTGTGACACATGAGGAAGTTGGTCATCTTCAGCTTCTGCTGCTTTGTTGGCAGACACGAAGTGATCTGAGAGTCTCAGTTTCAGCTGAAGAGAATGATCACATCAAGAAGGAAGATGTGCCCACTAAGAGTCAGCCTTTCTCGGCAATTATCTGGTTACATAGAGGAAGTGTATGATTCCAGTACCTATATAATACACATTTGTCACAGAGATTGTCGCTTACGGCCACACCACCCTGAATATAATATGCCCGACCTCGTCTGATCTCGGAAGCCAAGCAGGGTTGTGCTTGGTTAGTACTTGGGTGGGAGACTGCTTGGGAATACCAGGTGCTGTAAGCTTTTTCTCTTCTCTCTACCACCTGCATGTCTTTTGTTGAAACGTCTGATCACCCTGTGACACATGACGAAGTTGGTCATCTTCAGCTGCTGCTGCTTTGTTGGCAGACACAAAGTGATCTGAGAGTCTCAGTTTCAGCTGCAGAGAATAATCACATCAGGGAAGAAGATGTGCCCACTACAAGTTAGCCTTTCTCGGCAATTATCTGGTTACATAGAGGAACTGTATTATTCCAGTACCTATATAATGCACATTTGTCACAGACATTGTTGCTTACGGCCACACCACCCTGAACATGCCCGACCTCGTCTGATCTTGGAAGCCAAGCAGGGTTGGGCCTTGTTAGTACTTGAATGGGAGACAGCTTGGGAATACCAGGTGCTGTAAGCTTTTTCTCTTCTCTCAACCACCTGCATGTCTTTTGTTGCAACGTCTGATCACCCTGTGACACATGAGGAAGTTGGTCATCTTCAGCTGCTGCTGCTTTGTTGGCAGACATGAAGTGATCTGAGAGTCTCAGTTTCAGTGCTAGAGAATGATCACATCAGAGAAGATGATTTACCCGCTACACATCAGCCTTTCTCGGCAATTATCTGGTTCTATAGAGGAACCGTATGATTCCAGTACCTATATAATGCACATTTGTCAGAGACATTGCTGCTTACGGCCACACCACCCGGAACATGCCTGATCTCGGAAGCCAAGCAGGGTTGGGCCTGGTTAGTACTTGGATGGGAGACCACTTGGGAATACCAGGTGCTGTAAGCTTCTTCTCTACTCTCTACCACCTTCATGTCTTTTGTGGCAACGTCTGATCCTCCTGTGACACATGAGGAAGTTGGTCATCTTCAGCTGCTGCTGCTTCTTTGTTGGCAGACACGAAGTGATCTGAGAGTCTCAATTTCAGCTGCAGAGAATGATCACATCAGGTAAGAAGATGTGCCCACTACAAGTCAGCCTTTCTCGGCAATTATCTGGTTACGTAGAGGAAGTGTATGATTCCAGTACCTATATAATGCACATTTGTCACATATATTGTTGCTTACGGCCACACCACCCTGAATAAGCCCGACCTCGTCTGATCTTGGAAGTCAAGCAGGTTTGGGCCTGGTTAGTACTTGGATGGGAGACTGCTTGGGAATACCAGGTGCTATAAGCTTTTTCTCTTCTCTCTACCACCTGCATGTCTTTTGTTGCAACGTCTGATCACCCTGTGACACATGAGGAAGTTGGTCATCTTCAGCTGCTGCTGCTTCGTTGGCAGACACAAAGTGATCTGAGAGTCTCAGTTTCAGCTGGAGAGAATTATCACGTCAGGGAAGAAGATGTGCCCACTACATATCAGCCTTTCTCGGCAATTATCTGGTTACATAGAGGAAGTGTATGATTCCATTGCCTATATAATGCACATTTGTCACCGAGATTGTTGCTTACGGCCACACAACCCTGAACATGCCCGACCTCGTCTGATCTCGGAAGCCAAGCAGGGTTGGGCCTGGTTTGTACTTGGATGGAAGACCTCTTCGGAATACCAGGTGTTGTAAGCTTTTTCTCTTCTCTCTACCACCTGCATGTCTTTTGTTGCAATGTCTGATCACCCTGTGACACATGAGGAAGTTGGTCATCTTCAGCTTCTGCTGCTTTGTTGGCAGACACAAAGTGATCTGAGAGTCTCAGTTTCAGCTCGAGAGAATAATCACGTCAGGGAAGAAGATGTGCCCACTACTTATCAGCCTTTCTCGGCAATTATCTGGTTGCATAGAGGAACCGTATGATTCCAGTACCTATATAATGCACATTTGTCAGAGACATTGTTGCTTACGGCCACACCACCCTGAACATGCCCGACCTCGTCTGATCTCGGAAGCCAAGCAGGGTTGAGCCTGCTTAGTACTTGGATGGGAGACTACTTGGGAATACCAGGTGCTGTAAGCTTCTTCTCTTCTCTCTACCACCTGCATGTCTTTTGTTGCAACGTCTGATCATCCTGTGACACATGAGGAAGTTGGTCATCTTCAGCAGCTGCTGCTTCTTTGTTGTTAGACACGAAGTGATCTGAGAGTCTCAGTTTCAGCTGCAGAGAATAATCACATCAGGGAAGAAGATGTGCCCACTACAAGTCAGCCTTTCTCTGCAATTATCTGGTTACATAGAAGAAGTGTATGATTCCAGTACCTATATAATGCACATTTGTCACAGCTATTGTTGCTTACGGCCGCACCACCCTGAATATGCCCGACCTCGTCTGATCTTGGAAGCCAAGGAGGGTTGGGCCTGGTTAGTACTTGGATGGAAGACCTCTTGGGAATACCAGGTGCTGTAAGCTTTTTCTCTTCTCTCTACCACCTGCATGTCTTTTGTTGCAACGTCTGATCACCCTGTGACACATGAGGAAGTTGGTCATCTTCAGCTGCTGCTGCTTTGTTGGCAGACACAAAGTGATCTGAGAGTCTCAGTTTCAGCTGCAGAGAATAATCACATCAGGGAAGAAGATGTGCCCACTACAAGTCAGCCTTTCTCGGCAATTATCTGGTTACATAGAGGAAGTGTATGATTCCAGTACCTATATAATGCACATTTGTCACAGATATTGTTGCTTACGGCCACACCACCCTGAATAAGCCCGACCTTGTCTGATCTTGGAAGTCAAGCAGGTTTGGGCCTGGTTAGTACTTGGATGGGAGACTGCTTGGGAATACCAGGTGCTGTAAGCTTTTTCTCTTCTCTCTACCACCTGCATGTCTTTTGTTGCAACGTCTGATCACCCTGTGACACATGAGGAAGTTGGTCATCTTCAGCTGCTGCTGCTTTGTTGGCAGACACAAAGTGATCTGAGAGTCTCATTTTCAGCTGGAGAGAATTATCACGTCAGGGAAGAAGATGTGCCCACTACATATCAGCCTTTCTCGGCAATTATCTGGTTACATAGAGGAAGTGTATGATTCCATTGCCTATATAATGCACATTTGTCACAGAGATTGTTACTTACGGACAAACCACCCTGAATATGTCTGACCTTGTCTGATCTCGGAAGCCAAGGAGGGCTGGTTCTGGTTAGTACTTTGATGGGACACCGCTTGGGAATACCAGGTGCTGTAAGCTTTTTCTCTTCTCTCTACCACCTACATGTCTTTTGTTGCAATGTCTGATCGCCCTGTGACACATGAGGAAGTTGGTCATCTTCAGCTGCTGCTGCTTTGTTAGCAGACACGAAGTGATCTGAGAGTCTCAGTTTCAGCTGCAGAGAATAATCACATCAAGGAAGAAGATGTGCCCACAACAAGTTAGCCTTTCTCTGCAATTATCTGGTTACATAGAGGAACTGTATTATTCCAGTACCTATATAATGCACATTTTTCACAGACATTGTTACTTACGGCCACACCACCCTGAATATGCCCGACCTCGACTGATCTCGGAACCCAAGCAGGGTTGGGCCTGGTTAGTACTTGAATGGGAGACCCCTTGGGAATGCCAGGTGCTGTAAGCTTTTTCTCTTCTCTCTACCACCTGCATGTATTTTGTTGCAAGGTCTGATCGCCCTGTGACACATGAGGAAGTTGGTCATCTTCAGCTGCTGCTGCTTTGTTGGCAGACACGAAGTGATCTGAGAGTCTCATTTTCAGCTGGAGAGAATAATCACGTCAGGGAAGAAGATGTGTCCACTATTTATCAGCCTTTCTCTGCAATTATCTGGTTATATAGAGGAAACGTATGATTCCAGTACCTATATAATGCACATTTGTCACAAACATTGTTACTTACGGCCACACCACCCGGAATATGCCCAACCTCGTCTGATCTTGGAAGCCAAGCAGGGTTGGGCCTGGTTAGTACTTGGATGGGAGACCGCTTGGGAATACCAGGTGCTGTAAGCTTTTTCTCTTCTCTCAACCACCTGCATGTCTTTTGTTGCAACGTCTGACCACCCTGTGACACATGAGGAAGTTGGTCATCTTCAGCTGCTGCTGCTTTGTTGGCAGACATGAAGTGATCTGAGAGTCTCAGTTTCAGTTGCAGAGAATAATCACATCAGAGAAGATGATTTACCCGCTACACATCAGCCTTTCTCGGCAATTATCTGGTTGCATAGAGGAACCGTATGATTCCAGTACCTATATAATGCACATTTGTCAGAGACATTGCTGCTTACGGCCACACCACCCGGAACATGCCTGACCTCGTCTGATCTTGGAAGCCAAGCAGGGTTGGGCCTGGTTAGTACTTGGATGGGAGACCACTTGGGAATACCAGGTGCTGTAAGCTTCTTCTCTACTCTCTACCACCTTCATGTCTTATGTGGCAACGTCTGATCCTCCTGTGACACATGAGGAAGTTGGTCATCTTCAGCTGCTGCTGCTTCTTTGTTGGCAGACACGAAGTGATCTGAGAGTCTCAGTTTCAGCTGCAGAGAATAATCACATCAGGGAAGAAGATGTGCCCACTACAAGTCAGCCTTTCTCAGCAATTATCTGGTTACATAGAGGAAGTGTATGATTCCAGTACCTATATAATGCACATTTGTCACAGATATTGTTGCTTACGGCCACACCACCCTGAATAAGCCCGACCTCGTCTGATCTTGGAAGTCAAGCAGGTTTGGGCCTGGTTAGTACTTGGATGGGAGACTGCTTGGGAATACCAGGTGCTGTAAGCTTTTTCTCTTCTCTCTACCACCTGCATGTCTTTTGTTGCAACGTCTGATCACCCTGTGACACATGAGGAAGTTGGTCATCTTCAGCTGCTGCTGCTTTGTTGGCAGACACAAAGTGATCTGAGAGTCTCATTTTCAGCTGCAGAGAATAATCACGTCAGGGAAGAAGATGTGCCCAGTACACATCAGCCTTTCTCGGAAATTAACTGGTTGCATAGAGGAACCGTATGATTCCAGTACCTATATAATGCACATTTGTCAGAGACATTGTTGCTTACGGCCACACCACCCTGAACATGCCCGACCTTGTCTGATCTCGGAAGCCAAGGAGGGTTGGTTCTGGTTAGTACTTGGATGGAAGACCTCTTGGGAATACCAGGTGCTTTAAGCTTTTTCTCTTCTCTCTACCACCTGCATGTCTTTTGTTGCAACGTCTGATCACCCTGTGACACATGAGGAAGTTGGTCATCTTCAGCTGCTGCTGCTTTGTTGGAAGACACGAAGTGATCTGAGAGTCTCAGTTTCAGCTGAAGAGAATAATCACGTCAGGGAAGAAGATGTGCCCACTACACATCAGCCTTTCTCAGCAATTATCTGGTTACATAGAGGAACCGTATGATTCCTGTACTAATATAATGCACTTTTGTCAGACACATTGTTGCTTACGGCCACACCACCCTGAACATACCCGCCCTCGTCTGATCTCGGAAGCCAAGCAGCGTTGAGCCTGCTTAGTACTTGGATGGGAGACTGCTTGGGAATACCAGGTGCTGTAATCGTTTTCTCTTCTCTCTACAACCTGCATGTCTTTTGTTGCAACATCTGATCACCCTGTGACACATGAGGAAGTTGGTCATCTTCAGCTGCTCCTGCTTTGTTGGCTGACACAAAGTGATCTGAGAGTCTCAGTTTCAGTTGCAGAGAATGATCACATCAGAGAAGATGATTTGCCCGCTACACATCAGCCTTTCTCGGCAATTATCTGGTTGCATAGAGGAACCGTATGATTCCAGTACCTATATAATGCACATTTTCAGAGACATTGTTGCTTACGGCCACACCACCCTGAATAAGCCAGACCTCGTCTGATCTCGGACACCAAGAAGGTTGTACCTGGTTAGTACTTGGATGGGAGACAGCTTGGGAATACCAGGTGCTGTAAGCTTTTTCTCTTCTCTCTACCACCTGCATGTCTTTTGTTGCAACGTCTGATCACCCTGTGACACGTGAAGAAGTTGGTCATCTTCAGCTGCTGCTGCTTTGTTGATAGACACAAGGTGATCTGAGAGTCTCAGTTTCAGCTGAAGAGAATAATCACATCAAGGAGGAAGATGAACCCACTACAAGTCAGCCTTTTTCGGCAATTATCTGGTTACACAGAGGAAGTGTATGATTCCAGTACCTATATAATGCACATTTGTCACCGATATAGTTGCTTACGGCCACACCACCCTGAATAAGCCCGACCTCGTCTGATCTCAGAAGCCAAGCAGGGTTGCGCCTGGTTAGTGCTTGAATAGTAGACCGCTTGGGAATACCAGGTGCCTTAAGCTTTTTATCTTCTCTCTACCACCTGCATGTCTTTTGTTGCAACGTCTGATCACCCTGTGACACATGAGGAAGTTGGTCATCTTCAGCTTCTGCTGCTTTGTTGGCAGACACGAAGTGATCTGAGAGTCTCAGTTTCAGCTGAAGAGAATGATCACATCAGAGAAGATGATATGCCCGCTACACATCAGCCTTTCTCGGCAATTATCTGGTTGCATAGAGGAACCGTATGATTCCAGTACCTATATAATGCACATTTGTCAGAGACATTGTTGCTTACGGCCACACCACCCTGAACATGCCCGACCTCGTCTGATCTCGGAAGCCAAGCAGGGTTGAGCCTGCTTAGTACTTGGATGGGAGACTGCTTGGGAATACCAGGTGCTGTAAGCTTCTTCTCTTCTCTCTACCACCTGCATGTCTTTTCTTGCAACGTCTGATCATCCTGTGACACATGAGGAAGTTGGTCATCTTCAGCAGCTGCTGCTTCTTTGTTGGCAGACACGAAGTGATCTGAGAGTCTCAGTTTCAGCTGCAGAGAATAATCACATCAGGGAAGAAGATGTGCCCACTACAAGTCAGCCTTTCTCTGCAATTATCTGGTTACATAGAAGAAGTGTATGATTCCAGTACCTATATAATGCACATTTGTCACAGCTATTGTTGCTTACGGCCGCACCACCCTGAATATGCCCGACCTCGTCTGATCTTGGAAGCCAAGGAGGGTTGGGCGTGGTTAGTACTTGGATGGAAGACCTCTTGGGAATACCAGGTGCTGTAAGCTTTTTCTCTTCTCTCTACCACCTGCATGTCTTTTGTTGCAACGTCTGATCACCCTGTGACACATGAGGAAGTTGGTCATCTTCAGCTGCTGCTGCTTTGTTGGCTGACACGAAGTGATCTGAGAGTCTCAGTTTCAGTTGCAGAGAATGATCACATCAGAGAAGATGATATGCCCGCTACACATCAGCCTTTCTATGCAATTATCTGGGTGCATAGAGGAACCGTATGATTCCAGTACCTATATAATGCACATTTGTCAGAGACATTGTTGTTTACGGCCACACAACCCTGAACATGCCCGACCTCGTCTGATCTCGGAAGCCAAGCAGGGTTGGGCCTGGTTTGTACTTGGATGGAAGACCTCTTCGGAATACCAGGTGTTGTAAGCTTTTTCTCTTCTCTCTACCACCTGCATGTCTTTTGTTGCAATGTCTGATCACCCTGTGACACATGAGGAAGTTGGTCATCTTCAGCTTCTGCTGCTTTGTTGGCAGACACAAAGTGATCTGAGAGTCTCAGTTTCAGCTCGAGAGAATAATCACGTCAGGGAAGAAGATGTGCCCACTACTTATCAGCCTTTCTCGGCAATTATCTGGTTGCATAGAGGAACCGTATGATTCCAGTACCTATATAATGCACATTTGTCAGAGACATTGTTGCTTACGGCCACACCACCCTGAACATGCCCGACCTCGTCTGATCTCGGAAGCCAAGCAGGGTTGAGCCTGCTTAGTACTTGGATGGGAGACTACTTGGGAATACCAGGTGCTGTAAGCTTCTTCTCTTCTCTCTACCACCTGCATGTCTTTTGTTGCAACGTCTGATCATCCTGTGACACATGAGGAAGTTGGTCATCTTCAGCAGCTGCTGCTTCTTTGTTGTTAGACACGAAGTGATCTGAGAGTCTCAGTTTCAGCTGCAGAGAATAATCACATCAGGGAAGAAGATGTGCCCACTACAAGTCAGCCTTTCTCTGCAATTATCTGGTTACATAGAAGAAGTGTATGATTCCAGTACCTATATAATGCACATTTGTCACAGCTATTGTTGCTTACGGCCGCACCACCCTGAATATGCCCGACCTCGTCTGATCTTGGAAGCCAAGGAGGGTTGGGCCTGGTTAGTACTTGGATGGAAGACCTCTTGGGAATACCAGGTGCTGTAAGCTTTTTCTCTTCTCTCTACCACCTGCATGTCTTTTGTTGCAACGTCTGATCACCCTGTGACACATGAGGAAGTTGGTCGTCTTCAGCTTCTGCTGCTTTGTTGGCAGACACGAAGTGATCTGAGAGTCTCAGTTTCAGCTGCAGAGAATGATCACATCAGGGAAGAAGATGTGCCCATAACAAGTGAGCCTTTCTCGGAAATTATCTGGTTACATAGAGGAAGTGTATGATTCCAGTACTTATATAATGCACATTTGTCACAGAAATTGTTCCTTACGGCCACACCACCCTGAATATGCCCGACCTCGTCTGATCTCGGAAGATAAGGAGGGTTGGGCCTGGTTAGTACTTCAATGGGAGACTGCTTGGGAATACCAGGTGCTGTAAGCGTTTTCTCTTCTCTCTACAACCTGCATGTCTTTTGTTGCAACGTCTGATCACCCTGTGACACATGAGGAAGTTGGTCATCTTCAGCTGCTGCTGCTTTGTTGGAAGACACGAAGTGATCTGAGAGTCTCAGTTTCAGCTGAAGAGAATAATCACGTCAGGGAAGAAGATGTGCCCACTACACATCAGCCTTTCTCAGCAATTATCTGGTTACATAGAGGAACCGTATGATTCCTGTACTTATATAATGCACATGTGTCACAGACATTGTTGCTTACGGCCACACCACCCTCAATATGCCTGACCTCGTCTGATCTCGGAAGCCAAGCAGGGTTGGTTCTGGTTAGTACTTGGGTGGGAGACCGCTTGAAAATACCATTTGCTGTAAGCTTTTTCTCTTCTCTCTACAACCTGCATGTCTTTTGTTGCAACGTCTGATCACCCTGTGACACGTGAAGAAGTTGGTCATCTTCAGCTGCTGCTGCTTTGTTGATAGACACAAGGTGATCTGAGAGTCTCAGTTTCAGCTGAAGAGAATAATCACATCAAGGAGGAAGATGAACCCACTACAAGTCAGCCTTTTTCGGCAATTATCTGGTTACACAGAGGAAGTGTATGATTCCAGTACCTATATAATGCACATTTGTCACCGATATAGTTGCTTACGGCCACACCACCCTGAATAAGCCCGACCTCGTCTGATCTCAGAAGCCAAGCAGGGTTGCGCCTGGTTAGTGCTTGAATAGTAGACCGCTTGGGAATACCAGGTGCCTTAAGCTTTTTATCTTCTCTCTACCACCTGCATGTCTTTTGTTCCAACGTCTGATCACCCTGTGACACATGAGGAAGTTGGTCATCTTCAGCTTCTGCTGCTTTGTTGGCAGACACGAAGTGATCTGAGAGTCTCAGTTTCAGCTGAAGAGAATGATCACATCAGAGAAGATGATATGCCCGCTACACATCAGCCTTTCTCGGCAATTATCTGGTTGCATAGAGGAACCGTATGATTCCAGTACCTATATAATGCACATTTGTCAGAGACATTGTTGCTTACGGCCACACCACCCTGAACATGCCCGACCTCGTCTGATCTCGGAAGCCAAGCAGGGTTGAGCCTGCTTAGTACTTGGATGGGAGACTGCTTGGGAATACCAGGTGCTGTAAGCTTCTTCTCTTCTCTCTACCACCTGCATGTCTTTTCTTGCAACGTCTGATCATCCTGTGACACATGAGGAAGTTGGTCATCTTCAGCAGCTGCTGCTTCTTTGTTGGCAGACACGAAGTGATCTGAGAGTCTCAGTTTCAGCTGCAGAGAATAATCACATCAGTGAAGAAGATGTGCCCACTACAAGTCAGCCTTTCTCTGCAATTATCTGGTTACATAGAAGAAGTGTATGATTCCAGTACCTATATAATGCACATTTGTCACAGCTATTGTTGCTTACGGCCGCACCACCCTGAATATGCCCGACCTCGTCTGATCTTGGAAGCCAAGGAGGGTTGGGCGTGGTTAGTACTTGGATGGAAGACCTCTTGGGAATACCAGGTGCTGTAAGCTTTTTCTCTTCTCTCTACCACCTGCATGTCTTTTGTTGCAACGTCTGATCACCCTGTGACACATGAGGAAGTTGGTCATCTTCAGCTGCTGCTGCTTTGTTGGCTGACACGAAGTGATCTGAGAGTCTCAGTTTCAGTTGCAGAGAATGATCACATCAGAGAAGATGATATGCCCGCTACACATCAGCCTTTCTCTGCAATTATCTGGGTGCATAGAGGAACCGTATGATTCCAGTACCTATATAATGCACATTTGTCAGAGACATTGTTGTTTACGGCCACACAACCCTGAACATGCCCGACCTCGTCTGATCTCGGAAGCCAAGCAGGGTTGGGCCTGGTTTGTACTTGGATGGAAGACCTCTTCGGAATACCAGGTGTTGTAAGCTTTTTCTCTTCTCTCTACCACCTGCATGTCTTTTGTTGCAATGTCTGATCACCCTGTGACACATGAGGAAGTTGGTCATCTTCAGCTTCTGCTGCTTTGTTGGCAGACACAAAGTGATCTGAGAGTCTCAGTTTCAGCTCGAGAGAATAATCACATCAGGGAAGAAGATGTGCCCACTACTTATCAGCCTTTCTCGGCAATTATCTGGTTGCATAGAGGAACCGTATGATTCCAGTACCTATATAATGCACATTTGTCAGAGACATTGTTGCTTACGGCCACACCACCCTGAACATGCCCGACCTCGTCTGATCTCGGAAGCCAAGCAGGGTTGAGCCTGCTTAGTACTTGGATGGGAGACTACTTGGGAATACCAGGTGCTGTAAGCTTCTTCTCTTCTCTCTACCACCTGCATGTCTTTTGTTGCAACGTCTGATCATCCTGTGACACATGAGGAAGTTGGTCATCTTCAGCAGCTGCTGCTTCTTTGTTGTTAGACACGAAGTGATCTGAGAGTCTCAGTTTCAGCTGCAGAGAATGATCACATCAGGGAAGAAGATGTGCCCATAACAAGTGAGCCTTTCTCGGAAATTATCTGGTTACATAGAGGAAGTGTATGATTCCAGTACTTATATAATGCACATTTGTCACAGCTATTGTTGCTTACGGCCGCACCACCCTGAATATGCCCGACCTCGTCTGATCTTGGAAGCCAAGGAGGGTTGGGCCTGGTTAGTACTTGGATGGAAGACCTCTTGGGAATACCAGGTGCTGTAAGCTTTTTCTCTTCTCTCTACCACCTGCATGTCTTTTGTTGCAACGTCTGATCACCCTGTGACACATGAGGAAGTTGGTCATCTTCAGCTTCTGCTGCTTTGTTGGCAGACACGAAGTGATCTGAGAGTCTCAGTTTCAGCTGCAGAGAATGATCACATCAGGGAAGAAGATGTGCCCATAACAAGTGAGCCTTTCTCGGAAATTATCTGGTTACATAGAGGAAGTGTATGATTCCAGTACTTATATAATGCACATTTGTCACAGAAATTGTTCCTTACGGCCACACCACCCTGAATATGCCCGACCTCGTCTGATCTCGGAAGATAAGGAGGGTTGGGCCTGGTTAGTACTTGAATGGGAGACTGCTTGGGAATACCAGGTGCTGTAAGCGTTTTCTCTTCTCTCTACAACCTGCATGTCTTTTGTTGCAACGTCTGATCACCCTGTGACACATGAGGAAGTTGGTCATCTTCAGCTGCTGCTGCTTTGTTGGAAGACACGAAGTGATCTGAGAGTCTCAGTTTCAGCTGAAGAGAATAATCACGTCAGGGAAGAAGATGTGCCCACTACACATCAGCCTTTCTCAGCAATTATCTGGTTACATAGAGGAACCGTATGATTCCTGTACTTATATAATGCACATTTGTCAGAGACATTGTTGCTTACGGCCACACCACCCTGAACATGCCCGACCTCGTCTGATCTCGGAAGCCAAGCAGGGTTGAGCCTGCTTAGTACTTGGATGGGAGACTACTTGGGAATACCAGGTGCTGTAAGCTTCTTCTCTTCTCTCTACCACCTGCATGTCTTTTGTTGCAACGTCTGATCATCCTGTGACACATGAGGAAGTTGGTCATCTTCAGCAGCTGCTGCTTCTTTGTTGTTAGACACGAAGTGATCTGAGAGTCTCAGTTTCAGCTGCAGAGAATGATCACATCAGGGAAGAAGATGTGCCCATAACAAGTGAGCCTTTCTCGGAAATTATCTGGTTACATAGAGGAAGTGTATGATTCCAGTACTTATATAATGCACATTTGTCACAGCTATTGTTGCTTACGGCCGCACCACCCTGAATATGCCCGACCTCGTCTGATCTTGGAAGCCAAGGAGGGTTGGGCCTGGTTAGTACTTGGATGGAAGACCTCTTGGGAATACCAGGTGCTGTAAGCTTTTTCTCTTCTCTCTACCACCTGCATGTCTTTTGTTGCAACGTCTGATCACCCTGTGACACATGAGGAAGTTGGTCATCTTCAGCTTCTGCTGCTTTGTTGGCAGACACGAAGTGATCTGAGAGTCTCAGTTTCAGCTGCAGAGAATGATCACATCAGGGAAGAAGATGTGCCCATAACAAGTGAGCCTTTCTCGGAAATTATCTGGTTACATAGAGGAAGTGTATGATTCCAGTACTTATATAATGCACATTTGTCACAGAAATTGTTCCTTACGGCCACACCACCCTGAATATGCCCGACCTCGTCTGATCTCGGAAGATAAGGAGGGTTGGGCCTGGTTAGTACTTGAATGGGAGACTGCTTGGGAATACCAGGTGCTGTAAGCGTTTTCTCTTCTCTCTACAACCTGCATGTCTTTTGTTGCAACGTCTGATCACCCTGTGACACATGAGGAAGTTGGTCATCTTCAGCTGCTGCTGCTTTGTTGGAAGACACGAAGTGATCTGAGAGTCTCAGTTTCAGCTGAAGAGAATAATCACGTCAGGGAAGAAGATGTGCCCACTACACATCAGCCTTTCTCAGCAATTATCTGGTTACATAGAGGAACCGTATGATTCCTGTACTTATATAATGCACATTTGTCACAGACATTGTTGCTTACGGCCACACCACCCTCAATATGCCTGACCTCATCTGATCTCGGAAGCCAAGCAGGGTTGGTTCTGGTTAGTACTTGGGTGGGAGACCGCTTGAAAATACCATTTGCTGTAAGCTTTTTCTCTTCTCTCTACAACCTGCATGTCTTTTGTTGCAACGTCTGATCACCCTCTGACACATGAGGAAGTTGATCATCTTCAGCTGCTGCTGCTGCTTTGTTGGCAGACATGAAGTGATCTGAGAGTCTCAGTTTCAGCTCCAGAGAATAATCACATCAGGGAAGAAGATGTGCCCACTAAGAGTCAGCCTTTCTCGGCAATTATCTGGTTACATAGAGGAAGTGTATGATTCCAGTACCTATATAATACACATTTGTACCAGATATTGTTGCTTACAGCCACACCACCCTGAATAAGCTCGACCTCGTCTGATCTCGGAAGCCAAGCAGGGTTGGGCCTGGTTAGTTCTTGAATGGGAGACCGCTTGCGAATACCAGGTGCTGTAAGCTTTTTCTCTTCTCTCTACAACCTGCATGTCTTTTGTTGCAATGTCTGATCACCCTGTGACACATGAGGAAGTTGGTCATCTTCAGCTTCTGCTGCTTTGTTGGCAGACACGAAGTGATCTGAGAGTCTCAGTTTCAGCTGAAGAGAATGATCACATCAAGAAGGAAGATGTGCCCACTAAGAGTCAGCCTTTCTCGGCAATTATCTGGTTACATAGAGGAAGTGTATGATTCCAGTACCTATATAATACACATTTGTCACAGAGATTGTCGCTTACCGCCACACCACCCTGAATATAATATGCCCGACCTCGTCTGATCTCGGAAGCCAAGCAGGGTTGTGCCTGGTTAGTACTTGGGTGGGAGACTGCTTGGGAATACCAGGTGCTGTAAGCTTTTTCTCTTCTCTCTACCACCTGCATGTCTTTTGTTGTAACATCTGATCACCCTGTGACACATGAGGAAGTTGGTCATCTTCAGCTGCTGCTGCTTTGTTGGCAGACACAAAGTGATCTGAGAGTCTCAGTTTCAGCTGCAGAGAATAATCACATCAGGGAAGAAGATGTGCCCACTACAAGTTAGCCTTTCTTGGCAATTATCTGGTTGCATAGAGGAACCGTATGATTCCAGTACCTATATAATGTACATTTGTCACAGACATTGTTACTTACGGCCACACCACCCTGAATATGTCCGACCTCGTCTGATCTCAGATCCCAAGCAGGGTTGGGCCTTGTTAGTACTTGAATGGGAGACTGCTTGGGAATACCAGGTGCTGTAAATTTTTTCTCTTCTCTCTACCACCTGCATGTCTTTTGTTGCAATGTCTGATCGCCCTGTGACACATGAGGAAGTTGGTCATCTTCAGCTGCTGCTGCTTTGTTGGCAGACACGAAGTGATATGAGAGTCTCAGTTTCAGCTGGAGAGAATAATCACGTCAGGGAAGATGTTTCCACTACTTATCAGCCTTTCTTGGCAATTATCTGGTTGCATAGATGAACCGTATGATTCCAGTACCTATACAGTTTATATTTGTCACAGACATTGTTGCTTACGGCCACACCACCCTGAATATGCCCGACCTCGTCTGATCTTGGAAGCCAAGCAGGGTTGGGCCTGGTTAGTACTTGGATGGAAGACCTCTTGGGAATACCAGGTGCTTTAAGCTTTTTCTCTTCTCTCTACCACCTGCATGTCTTTTGTTGCAACGTCTGATCACCCTGTGACACATGAGGAAGGTGGTCATCTTCAGCTGCTGCTGCTTTGTTGGCAGACACGAAGTGATCTGAGAGTCTCATTTTCAGCTGGAGAAAATTATCACGTCAGGGAACAAGATGTGCCCACTACATATCAGCCTTTCTCGGCAATTATCTTGTTACATAGAGGAACCATATGATTCCATTACCTATATAATGCACATTTGTCACAGAGATTGTTGCTTACGGCCAAGCCACCCTGAATATGTCTGACCTCGTCTGCTCTCAGAAGCCAAGGAGGGTTGGGCCTGGTTAGTACTTGGATGAGAGACCGCTTGGGAATACCAGATGCTGTAAGCTTTTTCTCTTCTCTCTACCACCTGCATGTCTTTTGTTGCAACGTCTGATCACCCTGTGACACATGAGGAAGTTGGTCATCTTCAGCTGCTGCTGCTTTGGTAGCAGACACAAAGTGATCTGAGAGTCTCAGTTTCAGCTGCAGAGAATAATCACGTCAGGGAAGAAGATGTGCCCAGTACACATCAGCCTTTCTCGGAAATTAACTGGTTGCATAGAGGAACCGTATGATTCCAGTACCTATATAATGCACATTTGTCAGAGACATTGTTGCTTACGGCCACACCACCCTGAACATGCCCGACCTCGTCTGATCTCGGAAGCCAAGGAGGGTTGGGCCTGGTTAGTACTTGGATGGAAGACCTCTTGGGAATACCAGGTGCTTTAAGCTTTTTCTCTTCTCTCTACCACCTGCATATCTTTTGTTGCAACGTCTGATCACCCTGTGACACATGAGGAAGTTGGTCATCTTCAGCAGCTGCTGCTGCTTTGTTGGCAGACACGAAGTGATCTGAGAGTCTCAGTTTCAGCTGCAGAGAATGATCACATCAGGGAAGAAGATGTGCCCATAACAAGTGAGCCTTTCTCGGAAATTATCTGGTTACATAGAGGAAGTGTATGATTCCAGTTCTTATATAATGCACATTTGTCACTGAAATTGTTCCTTACGGCCACACCACCCTGAATATGCCCGACCTCGTCTGATCTCGGAAGCCAAGGAGGGTTGGGCCTGGTTAGTACTTCAATGGGAGACTGCTTGGGAATACCAGGTGCTGTAAGCGTTTTCTCTTCTCTCTACCACCTGCATGTCTTTTGTTGCAACTTCTGATCACCCTGTGACACATGAGGAAGTTGGTCATCTTCAGCTGCTGCTGCTTTGTTGGCAGACACGAAGTGATCTGAGAGTCTCAGTTTCAGCTGCAGAGAATAATCACATCAGGGAAGAAGATGTGCCCACTACAAGTTAGCCTTTCTTGGCAATTATCTGGTTGCATAGAGGAACCGTATGATTCCAGTACCTATATAATGCACATTTGTCACAGACATTGTTACTTACGGCCACACCACCCTGAATATGCCCGACCTCGTCTGATCTCAGAACCCAAGCAGGGTTGGGCCTTGTTAGTACTTGAATGGGAGACTGCTTGGGAATACCAGGTGCTGTAAATTTTTTCTCTTCTCTCTACCACCTGCATGTCTTTTGTTGCAATGTCTGATCGCCCTGTGACACATGAGGAAGTTGATCATCTTCAGCTGCTGCTGCTTTGTTGGCAGACACGAAGTGATATGAGAGTCTCAGTTTCAGCTGGAGAGAATAATCACGTCAGGGAAGATGTTTCCACTACTTATCAGCCTTTCTTGGCAATTATCTGGTTGCATAGAGGAACCGTATGATTCCAGTACCTATACAGTTTATATTTGTCACAGACATTGTTGCTTACGGCCACACCACTCTGAATATGCCCGACCTCTTCTGATCTTGGAAGCCAAGCAGGGTTGGGCCTGGTTAGTACTTGGATGGGAGACAGCTTGGGAATACCAGGTGCTGTAAGCTTTTTCTCTTCTCTCAACCACCTGCATGTCTTTTGTTGCAACGTCTGATCACCCTGTGACACATGAGGAAGTTGGTCATCTTCAGCAGCTGCTGCTGCTTTGTTGGCAGACACGAAGTGATCTTAGAGTCTCATTTTCAGCTGGAGAAAATTATCACGTCAGGGAACAAGATGTGCCCACTACATATCAGCCTTTCTCGGCAATTATCTTGTTACATAGAGGAACCATATGATTCCATTGCCTATATAATGCACATTTGTCACAGAGATTGTTGCTTACGGCCAAACCACCCTGAATATGTCTGACCTCGTCTGCTCTCAGAAGCCAAGGTGGGTGCGGCCTGGTTAGTACTTGGATGGAAGACCTCTTGGGAATACCAGGTGCTTTAAGCTTTTTCTCTTCTCTCTACCACCTGCATGTCTTTTGTTGCAACGTCTGATCACCCTGTGACACATGAGGAAGGTGGTCATCTTCAGCTGCTGCTGCTTTGTTGGCAGACACGAAGTGATCTGAGAGTCTCATTTTCAGCTGGAGAAAATTATCACGTCAGGGAACAAGATGTGCCCACTACATATCAGCCTTTCTCGGCAATTATCTTGTTACATAGAGGAACCATATGATTCCATTGCCTATATAATGCACATTTGTCACAGAGATTGTTGCTTACGGCCAAACCACCCTGAATATGTCTGACCTCGTCTGCTTTCAGAAGCCAAGGAGGGTTGGGCCTGGTTAGTACTTGGATGAGAGACCGCTTGGGAATACCAGATGCTGTAAGCTTTTTCTCTTCTCTCTACCACCTGCATGTCTTTTGTTGCAACGTCTGATCACCCTGTGACACATGAGGAAGTTGGTCATCTTCAGCTGCTGCTGCTTTGTTGGCAGACACAAAGTGATCTGAGAGTCTCAGTTTCAGCTGCAGAGAATAATCACGTCAGGGAAGAAGATGTGCCCAGTACACATCAGCCTTTCTCGGAAATTAACTGGTTGCATAGAGGAACCGTATGATTCCAGTACCTATATAATGCACATTTGTCAGAGACATTGTTGCTTACGGCCACACCACCCTGAACATGCCCGACCTCGTCTGATCTCGGAAGCCAAGGAGTGTTGGGCCTGGTTAGTACTTGGATGGAAGACCTCTTGGGAATACCAGGTGCTTTAAGCTTTTTCTCTTCTCTCTACCACCTGCATGTCTTTTGTTGCAACGTCTGATCACCCTATGACACATGAGGAAGTTGGTCATCTTCAGCAGCTGCTGCTGCTTTGTTGGCAGACACGAAGTGATCTGAGAGTCTCAGTTTCATCTGCAGAGAATGATCACATCAGGGAAGAAGATGTGCCCATAACAAGTGAGCCTTTCTCGGAAATTATCTGGTTACATAGAGGAAGTGTATGATTCCAGTACTTATATAATGCACATTTGTCACAGAAATTGTTCCTTACGGCCACACCACCCTGAATATGCCCGACCTCGTCTGATCTCGGAAGCCAAGGAGGGTTGGGCCTGGTTAGTACTTCAATGCGAGACTGCTTGGGAATACCAGGTGCTGTAAGTGTTTTCTCTTCTCTCTACAACCTGCATGTCTTTTGTTGCAACGTCTGATCACCCTGTGACACATGAGGAAGTTGGTCATCTTCAGCTGCTGCTGCTTTGTTTGAAGACACGAAGTGATCTGAGAGTCTCAGTTTCAGCTGAAGAGAATAATCACGTCAGGGAAGAAGATGTGCCCACTACACATCAGCCTTTCTCAGCAATTATCTGGTTACATAGACGAACCGTATGATTCCTGTACTTATATAATGCACATTTGTCACAGACATTGTTGCTTACGGCCACACCACCCTCAATATGCCTGACCTCGTCTGATCTCGGAAGCCAAGCAGGGTTGGGCCTGGTTAGTACCTGGGTGGGAGACCGCTTGAAAATACCATTTGCTGTAAGCTTTTTCTCTTCTCTCTACAACCTGCATGTCTTTTGTTGCAACGTCTGATCACCCTGTGACACATGAGGAAGTTGGTCATCTTCAGCTGCTGCTGCTGCTTTGTTGGCAGACATGAAGTGATCTGAGAGTCTCAGTTTCAGCTCCAGAGAATAATCACATCAAGGTGGAAGATGTGTCCACTAAGAGTCAGCCTTTCTCGGCAATTATCTGGTTACATAGAGGAAGTGTATGATTCCAGTACCTATATAATACACATTTGTACCAGATATTGTTGCTTACCGCCACACCACCCTGAATAAGCTCGACCTCGTCTGATCTCGGAAGCCAAGCAGGGTTGGGCCTGGTTAGTTCTTGAATGGGAGACCGCTTGCGAATACCAGGTGCTGTAAGCTTTTTCTCTTCTCTCTACCACCTGCATGTCTTTTGTTGCAACGTCTGATCACCCTGTGACACATGAGGAAGTTGGTCATCTTCAGCTGCTGCTGCTTTGTTTGAAGACACGAAGTGATCTGAGAGTCTCAGTTTCAGCTGAAGAGAATAATCACGTCAGGGAAGAAGATGTGCCCACTACACATCAGCCTTTCTCAGCAATTATCTGGTTACATAGACGAACCGTATGATTCCTGTACTTATATAATGCACATTTGTCACAGACATTGTTGCTTACGGCCACACCACCCTCAATATGCCTGACCTCGTCTGATCTCGGAAGCCAAGCAGGGTTGGGCCTGGTTAGTACCTGGGTGGGAGACCGCTTGAAAATACCATTTGCTGTAAGCTTTTTCTCTTCTCTCTACAACCTGCATGTCTTTTGTTGCAACGTCTGATCACCCTGTGACACATGAGGAAGTTGGTCATCTTCAGCTGCTGCTGCTGCTTTGTTGGCAGACATGAAGTGATCTGAGAGTCTCAGTTTCAGCTCCAGAGAATAATCACATCAAGGTGGAAGATGTGTCCACTAAGAGTCAGCCTTTCTCGGCAATTATCTGGTTACATAGAGGAAGTGTATGATTCCAGTACCTATATAATACACATTTGTACCAGATATTGTTGCTTACCGCCACACCACCCTGAATAAGCTCGACCTCGTCTGATCTCGGAAGCCAAGCAGGGTTGGGCCTGGTTAGTTCTTGAATGGGAGACCGCTTGCGAATACCAGGTGCTGTAAGCTTTTTCTCTTCTCTCTACCACCTGCATGTCTTTTGTTGCAACGTCTGATCACCCTGTGACACATGAGGAAGTTGGTCATCTTCAGCTTCTGCTGCTTTGTTGGCAGACACGAAGTGATCTGAGAGTCTCAGTTTCAGCTGAAGAGAATGATCACATCAAGAAGGAAGATGTGCCCACTAAGAGTCAGCCTTTCTCGGCAATTATCTGGTTACATAGAGGAAGTGTATGATTCCAGTACCTATATAATGCACATTTGTCAGAGACATTGTTGCTTACGGCCACACCACCCTGAACATGCCCGACCTCGTCTGATCTCGGAAGCCAAGGAGGGTTGGGCCTGGTTAGTACTTGGATGGAAGACCTCTTGGGAATACCAGGTGCTTTAAGCTTTTTCTCTTCTCTCTACCACCTGCATATCTTTTGTTGCAACGTCTGATCACCCTGTGACACATGAGGAAGTTGGTCATCTTCAGCAGCTGCTGCTGCTTTGTTGGCAGACACGAAGTGATCTGAGAGTCTCAGTTTCAGCTGAAGAGAATAATCACGTCAGGGAACAAGATGTGCCCACTACATATCAGCCTTTCTCGGCAATTATCTTGTTACATAGAGGAACCATATGATTCCATTGCCTATATAATGCACATTTGTCACAGAGATTGTTGCTTACGGCCAAACCACCCTGAATATGTCTGAACTCGTCTGCTCTCAGAAGCCAAGGAGGGTTGGGCCTGGTTAGTACTTGGATGAGAGACCGCTTGGGAATACCAGATGCTGTAAGCTTTTTCTCTTCTCTCTACCACCTGCATGTCTTTTGTTGCAACGTCTGATCACCCTGTGACACATGAGGAAGTTGGTCATCTTCAGCTGCTGCTGCTTTGTTGGCAGACACAAAGTGATCTGAGAGTCTCAGTTTCAGCTGCAGAGAATAATCACGTCAGGGAAGAAGATGTGCCCAGTACACATCAGCCTTTCTCGGAAATTAACTGGTTGCATAGAGGAACCGTATGATTCCAGTACCTATATAATGCACATTTGTCAGAGACATTGTTGCTTACGGCCACACCACCCTGAACATGCCCGACCTCGTCTGATCTCGGAAGCCAAGGAGGGTTGGGCCTGGTTAGTACTTGGATGGAAGACCTCTTGGGAATACCAGGTGCTTTAAGCTTTTTCTCTTCTCTCTACCACCTGCATATCTTTTGTTGCAACGTCTGATCACCCTGTGACACATGAGGAAGTTGGTCATCTTCAGCAGCTGCTGCTGCTTTGTTGGCAGACACGAAGTGATCTGAGAGTCTCAGTTTCAGCTGCAGAGAATGATCACATCAGGGAAGAAAATGTGCCCATAACAAGTGAGCCTTTCTCGGAAATTATCTGGTTACATAGAGGAAGTGTATGATTCCAGTTCTTATATAATGCACATTTGTCACTGAAATTGTTCCTTACGGCCACACCACCCTGAATATGCCCGACCTCGTCTGATCTCGGAAGCCAAGGAGGGTTGGGCCTGGTTAGTACTTCAATGGGAGACTGCTTGGGAATACCAGGTGCTGTAAGCGTTTTCTCTTCTCTCTACCACCTGCATGTCTTTTGTTGCAACGTCTGATCACCCTGTGACACATGAGGAAGTTGGTCATCTTCAGCTGCTGCTGCTTTGTTGGCAGACACGAAGTGATCTGAGAGTCTCAGTTTCAGCTGCAGAGAATAATCACATCAGGGAAGAAGATGTGCCCACTACAAGTTAGCCTTTCTTGGCAATTATCTGGTTGCATAGAGGAACCGTATGATTCCAGTACCTATATAATGCACATTTGTCACAGACATTGTTACTTACGGCCACACCACCCTGAATATGCCCGACCTCGTCTGATCTCAGAACCCAAGCAGGGTTGGGCCTTGTTAGTACTTGAATGGGAGACTGCTTGGGAATACCAGGTGCTGTAAATTTTTTCTCTTCTCTCTACCACCTGCATGTCTTTTGTTGCAATGTCTGATCGCCCTGTGACACATGAGGAAGTTGATCATCTTCAGCTGCTGCTGCTTTGTTGGCAGACACGAAGTGATATGAGAGTCTCAGTTTCAGCTGGAGAGAATAATCACGTCAGGGAAGATGTTTCCACTACTTATCAGCCTTTCTTGGCAATTATCTGGTTGCATAGAGGAACCGTATGATTCCAGTACCTATACAGTTTATATTTGTCACAGACATTGTTGCTTACGGCCACACCACTCTGAATATGCCCGACCTCTTCTGATATTGGAAGCCAAGCAGGGTTGGGCCTGGTTAGTACTTGGATGGGAGACTGCTTGGGAATACCAGGTGCTGTAAGCGTTTTCTCTTCTCTCTACAACCTGCATGTCTTTTGTTGCAACGTCTGATCACCCTGTGACACATGAGGAAGTTGGTCATCTTCAGCTGCTGCTGCTTTGTTGGCAGACATGAAGTGATCTGAGAGTCTCAGTTTCAGCTGCAGAGAATAATCACGTCAGGGAAGAAGATGTGCCCAGTACACATCAGCCTTTCTCGGAAATTAACTGGTTGCATAGAGGAACCGTATGATTCCAGTACCTATATAATGCACATTTGTCAGAGACATTGTTGCTTACGGCCACACCACCCTGAACATGCCCGACCTCGTCTGATCTCGGAAGCCAAGGAGGGTTGGGCCTGGTTAGTACTTGGATGGAAGACCTCTTGGGAATACCAGGTGCTTTAAGCTTTTTCTCTTCTCTCTACCACCTGCATGTCTTTTGTTGCAACGTCTGATCACCCTATGACACATGAGGAAGTTGGTCATCTTCAGCAGCTGCTGCTGCTTTGTTGGCAGACACGAAGTGATCTGAGAGTCTCAGTTTCAGCTGAAGAGAATGATCACATCAAGAAGGAAGATGTGCCCACTAAGAGTCAGCCTTTCTTGGAAATTATCTGGTTACATAGAGGAAGTGTATGATTCCAGTACTTATATAATGCACATTTGTCACAGAAATTGTTCCTTACGGCCACACCACCCTGAATATGCCCGACCTCGTCTGATCTCGGAAGCCAAGGAGGGTTGGGCCTGGTTAGTACTTCAATGGGAGACTGCTTGGGAATACCAGGTGCTGTAAGCGTTTTCTCTTCTCTCTACAACCTGCATGTCTTTTGTTGCAACGTCTGATCACCCTGTGACACATGAGGAAGTTGGTCATCTTCAGCTGCTGCTGCTTTGTTTGAAGACACGAAGTGATCTGAGAGTCTCAGTTTCAGCTGAAGAGAATAATCACGTCAGGGAAGAAGATGTGCCCACTACACATCAGCCTTTCTCAGCAATTATCTGGTTACATAGAGGAACCGTATGATTCCTGTACTTATATAATGCACATTTGTCACTGACATTGTTGCTTACGGCCACACCACCCTCAATATGCCTGACCTCGTCTGATCTCGGAAGCCAAGCAGGGTTGGGCCTGGTTAGTACTTGGGTGGGAGACCGCTTGAAAATACCATTTGCTGTAAGCTTTTTCTCTTCTCTCTACAACCTGCATGTCTTTTGTTGCAACGTCTGATCACCCTGTGACACATGAGGAAGTTGGTCATCTTCAGCTGCTGCTGCTGCTTTGTTGGCAGACATGAAGTGATCTGAGAGTCTCAGTTTCAGCTCCAGAGAATAATCACATCAAGGTGGAAGATGTGCCCACTAAGAGTCAGCCTTTCTCGGCAATTATCTGGTTACATAGAGGAAGTGTATGATTCCAGTACCTATATAATACACATTTGTACCAGATATTGTTGCTTACCGCCACACAACCCTGAATAAGCTCGACCTCGTCTGATCTCGGAAGCCAAGCAGGATTGGGCCTGGTTAGTTCTTGAATGGGAGACCGCTTGCGAATACCAGGTGCTGTAAGCTTTTTCTCTTCTCTCTACCACCTGCATGTCTTTTGTTGCAACGTCTGATCACCCTGTGACACATGAGGAAGTTGGTCATCTTCAGCTTCTGCTGCTTTGTTGGCAGACACGAAGTGATCTGAGAGTCTCAGTTTCAGCTGAAGAGAATGATCACATCAAGAAGGAAGATGTGCCCACTAAGAGTCAGCCTTTCTCGGCAATTATCTGGTTACATAGAGGAAGTGTATGATTCCAGTACCTATATAATACACATTTGTCAAAGACTTTGTTGCTTACGGCCACACCACCCTGAACATATCCGACCTTGTCCGATCTCGGAAGCCAAGCACGGTTGGGCCTGGTTAGTACTTGGATGGGAGACTGCTTGAAAATACCATTTGCTGTAAGCTTTTTCTCTTCTCTCTACAACCTGCATGTCTTTTGTTGCAACGTCTGATCACCCTGTGACACATGAGGAAGTTGGTCATCTTCAGCTGCTGCTGCTGCTTTGTTGGCAGACATGAAGTGATCTGAGAGTCTCAGTTTCAGCTCCAGAGAATAATCACATCAAGGTGGAAGATGTGCCCACTAAGAGTCAGCCTTTCTCGGCAATTATCTGGTTACATAGAGGAAGTGTATGATTCCAGTACCTATATAATACACATTTGTACCAGATATTGTTGCTTACCGCCACACAACCCTGAATAAGCTCGACCTCGTCTGATCTCGGAAGCCAAGCAGGATTGGGCCTGGTTAGTTCTTGAATGGGAGACCGCTTGCGAATACCAGGTGCTGTAAGCTTTTTCTCTTCTCTCTACCACCTGCATGTCTTTTGTTGCAACGTCTGATCACCCTGTGACACATGAGGAAGTTGGTCATCTTCAGCTTCTGCTGCTTTGTTGGCAGACACGAAGTGATCTGAGAGTCTCAGTTTCAGCTGAAGAGAATGATCACATCAAGAAGGAAGATGTGCCCACTAAGAGTCAGCCTTTCTCGGCAATTATCTGGTTACATAGAGGAAGTGTATGATTCCAGTACCTATATAATACACATTTGTCAAAGACTTTGTTGCTTACGGCCACACCACCCTGAACATATCCGACCTTGTCCGATCTCGGAAGCCAAGCACGGTTGGGCCTGGTTAGTACTTGGATGGGAGACTGCTTTGGAATACCAGGTGCTGTAAGCTTTTTCTCTTCTCTCTACCACCTGCATGTCTTTTGTTGCAACGTCTGATCACCCTGTGACACATGAGGAAGTTGGTCATCTTCAGCTTCTGCTTCTTTGTTGGCAGACACGAAGTGATCTGAGAGTCTCAGTTTCAGCTGCAGAGAATAATCACATCAGGGAAGAATATATGCCCACTACACATCAGCCTTTCTCGGCAATTATCTGGTTACATAGAGGAACTGTATGATTCCAGTACCTATATAATGCACATTTGTCAAAGACTTTGTTGCTTACGGCCACACCACCCTGAACATATCCGACCTTGTCCGATCTCGGAAGCCAAGCACGGTTGGGCCTGGTTAGTACTTGGATGGGAGACTGCTTTGGAATACCAGGTGCTGTAAGCTTTTTCTCTTCTCTCGACCA
Source organism: Leuresthes tenuis (assembly GCF_036924035.1). Taxonomy (NCBI): domain Eukaryota; kingdom Metazoa; phylum Chordata; class Actinopteri; order Atheriniformes; family Atherinopsidae; genus Leuresthes; species Leuresthes tenuis. The sequence continues at coordinate 42,329,196 of NW_027325355.1, read as the reverse complement.
CCTGCATGTCTTTTGTTGTAACATCTGATCACCCTGTGACACATGAGGAAGTTGGTCATCTTCAGCTGCTGCTGCTTTGTTGGCAGACACGAAGTGATCTGAGAGTCTCAGTTTCAGCTGCAGAGAATTATCACATCAGGGAAGAAGATGTGCCCACTACAAGTCAGCCTTTCTCTGCAATTATCTGGTTACATAGAGGAACTGTATGATTCCAGTACCTATATAATGCACATTTGTCACAGTTATGGTTGCTTACGGCCACACCACCCTGAACATGCCCGACCTCGTCTGATCTCGGAAGCCAAGGAGGGTTGGGCCTGGTTAGTACTTGGATGGAAGACCTCTTGGGAATACCAGGTGCTTTAAGTTTTTTCTCTTCTCTCTACCACCTGCATGTCTTTTGTTGCAACGTCTGATCACCCTGTGACACATGAGGAAGGTGGTCATCTTCAGCTGCTGCTGCTTTGTTGGCAGACACGAAGTGATCTGAGAGTCTCAGTTTCAGCTGCAGAGAATGATCACATCAGGGAAGAAGATGTGCCCATAACAAGTGAGCCTTTCTCGGAAATTATCTGGTTACATAGAGGAAGTGTATGATTCCAGTACTTATATAATGCACATTTGTCACAGAAATTGTTCCTTACGGCCACACCACCCTGAATATGCCCGACCTCGTCTGATCTCGGAAGCCAAGGAGGGTTGGGCCTGGTTAGTACTTCAATGGGAGACTGCTTGGGAATACCAGGTGCTGTAAGCGTTTTCTCTTCTCTCTACAACCTGCATGTCTTTTGTTGCAACGTCTGATCACCCTGTGACACATGAGGAAGTTGGTCATCTTCAGCTGCTGCTGCTTTGTTTGAAGACACGAAGTGATCTGAGAGTCTCAGTTTCAGCTGAAGAGAATAATCACGTCAGGGAAGAAGATGTGCCCACTACACATCAGCCTTTCTCAGCAATTATCTGGTTACATAGAGGAACCGTATGATTCCTGTACTTATATAATGCACATTTGTCACAGACATTGTTGCTTACGGCCACACCACCCTCAATATGCCTGACCTCGTCTGATCTCGGAAGCCAAGCAGGGTTGGGCCTGGTTAGTACTTGGGTGGGAGACCGCTTGAAAATACCATTTGCTGTAAGCTTTTTCTCTTCTCTCTACAACCTGCATGTCTTTTGTTGCAACGTCTGATCACCCTGTGACACATGAGGAAGTTGGTCATCTTCAGCTGCTGCTGCTGCTTTGTTGGCAGACATGAAGTGATCTGAGAGTCTCAGTTTCAGCTCCAGAGAATAATCACATCAAGGAGGAAGATGTGCCCACTAAGAGTCAGCCTTTCTCGGCAATTATCTGGTTACATAGAGGAAGTGTATGATCCCAGTACCTATATAATACACATTTGCACCAGATATTGTTGCTTACCGCCACACCACCCTGAATAAGCTCGACCTCGTCTGATCTCGGAAGCCAAGCAGGGTTGGGCCTGGTTAGTTCTTGAATGGGAGACCGCTTGCGAATACCAGGTGCTGTAAGCTTTTTCTCTTCTCTCTACCACCTGCATGTCTTTTGTTGCAACGTCTGATCACCCTGTGACACATGAGGAAGTTGGTCATCTTCAGCTTCTGCTGCTTTGTTGGCAGACATGAAGTGATCTGAGAGTCTCAGTTTCAGTTGCAGAGAATGATCACATCAGAGAAGATGATTTACCCGCTACACATCAGCCTTTCTCGGCAATTATCTGGTTGCATAGAGGAACCGTATGATTCCAGTACCTATATAATGCACATTTGTCAGAGCCATTGCTGCTTACGGCCACACCACCCGGAACATCCCTGACCTCGTCTGATCTCGGAAGCCAAGCAGGGTTGGGCCTGGTTAGTACTTGGATGGGAGACCACTTGGGAATACCAGGTGCTGTAAATTTTTTCTCTTCTCTCTACCACCTGCATGTCTTTTGTTGCAACGTCTGATCACCCTGTGACACATGAGGAAGTTGGTCATCTTCAGCTGCTGCTGCTTTGTTGGCAGACATGAAGTGATCTGAGAGTCTCAGTTTCAGTTGCAGAGAATGATCACATCAGAGAAGATGATTTACCCGCTACACATCAGCCTTTCTCGGCAATTATCTGGTTACATAGAGGAACCGTATGATTCCAGTACCTATATAATGCACATTTGTCAGAGACATTGCTGCTTACGGCCACACCACCCGGAACATGCCTGACCTCGCCTGATCTCGGAAGCCAAGCAGGGTTGGGCCTGGTTAGTACTTGAATGGGAGACCACTTGGGAATACCAGGTGCTGTAAATTTTTTCTCTTCTCTCTACCACCTACATGTCTTTTGTTGCAATGTCTGATCGCCCTGTGACACATGAGGAAGTTGGTCATCTTCAGCTGCTGCTGCTTTGTTGGCAGACACGAAGTGATATGAGAGTCTCAGTTTCAGCTGGAGAGAATAATCACGTCAGGGAAGATGTTTCCACTACTTATCAGCCTTTCTTGGCAATTATCTGGTTGCATAGAGGAACCGTATGATTCCAGTACCTATACAGTTTATATTTGTCACAGACATTGTTGCTTACGGCCACACCACCCTGAATATGCCCGACCTCGTCTGATCTTGGAAGCCAAGCAGGGTTGGGCCTGGTTAGTACTTGGATGGGAGACCGCTTGGGAATACCAGGTGCTGTAAGCTTTTTCTCTTCTCTCAACCACCTGCATGTCTTTTGTTGCAACGTCTGATCACCCTGTGACACATGAGGAAGTTGGTCATCTTCAGCTGCTGCTGCTTTGTTGGCAGACACGAAGTGATCTTAGAGTCTCATTTTCAGCTGGAGAAAATTATCACGTCAGGGAACAAGATGTGCCCACTACATATCAGCCTTTCTCGGCAATTATCTTGTTACATAGAGGAACCATATGATTCCATTGCCTATATAATGCACATTTGTCACAGAGATTGTTGCTTACGGCCAAACCACCCTGAATATGTCTGACCTCGTCTGCTCACAGAAGCCAAGGAGGGTTGGGCCTGGTTAGTACTTGGATGAGAGACCGCTTGGGAATACCAGGTGCTGTAAGCTTTTTCTCTTCTCTCGACCACCTGCATGTCTTTTGTTGCAAAGTCTGATCACCCTGTGACACATGAGGAAGTTGGTCATCTTCAGCTGCTGCTGCTTTGTTGGCAGACACGAAGTGATCTGAGAGTCTCAGTTTCAGCTGCAGAGAATTATCACATCAGGGAAGAAGATGTGCCCACTACAAGTCAGCCTTTCTCTGCAATTATCTGGTTACATAGAGGAACTGTATGATTCCAGTACCTATATAATGCACATTTGTCACAGTTATGGTTACTTACGGCCACACCACCCTGAATATGCCCGACCTCATCTGATCTCGGAAGCCAAGCAGGTTTGGACCTGGTTAGTACTTGGATGGTAGACTGTCTGGGAATACCAGGTGCTGTAAGCTTTTTCTCTTCTCTCTACCACCTGCATGTCTTTTGTTGAAACGTCTGATCACCCTGTGACACATGAGGAAGTTGGTCATCTTCAGCTGCTGCTGCTTTGTTGGCAGACACAAAGTGATCTGAGAGTCTCAGTTTCAGCTGCAGAGAATAATCACATCAGGTAAGAAGATGTGCCCACTACAAGTTAGCCTTTCTCGGCAATTATCTGGTTACATAGAGGAACTGTATTATTCCAGTACCTATATAATGCACATTTGTCACAGACATTGTTGCTTACGGACACACCACCCTGAACATGCCCGACCTCGTCTGATCTTGGAAGCCAAGCAGGGTTGGGCCTTGTTAGTACTTGAATGGGAGACAGCTTGGGAATACCAGGTGCTGTAAGCTTTTTCTCTTCTCTCAACCACCTGCATGTCTTTTGTTGCAACGTCTGATCACCCTGTGACACATGAGGAAGTTGGTCATCTTCAGCTGCTGCTGCTTTGTTGGCAGACACGAAGTGATCTTAGAGTCTCATTTTCAGCTGGAGAAAATTATCACGTCAGGGAACAAGATGTGCCCACTACATATCAGCCTTTCTCGGCAATTATCTTGTTACATAGAGGAACCATATGATTCCATTGCCTATATAATGCACATTTGTCACAGAGATTGTTGCTTACGGCCAAACCACCCTGAATATGTCTGACCTCGTCTGCTCACAGAAGCCAAGGAGGGTTGGGCCTGGTTAGTACTTGGATGAGAGACCGCTTGGGAATACCAGGTGCTGTAAGCTTTTTCTCTTCTCTCTACCACCTGCATGTCTTTTGTTGCAACGTCTGATCACCCTGTGACACATGAGGAAGTTGGTCATCTTCAGCTAATGCTGCTTTGTTGGCAGACACAAAGTGATCTGAGAGTCTCAGTTTCAGCTGCAGAGAATAATCACATCAGGGAAGAAGATATGCCCACTACAAGTCAGCCTTTCTCGGCAATTATCTGGTTACATAGAGGAACTGTATGATTCCAGTACCTATATAATGCACATTTGTCAAAGACTTTGTTGCTTACGGCCACACCACCCTGAACATATCCGACCTTGTCCGATCTCGGAAGCCAAGCACGGTTGGGCCTGGTTAGTACTTGGATGGGAGACTGCTTTGGAATACCAGGTGCTGTAAGCTTTTTCTCTTCTCTCTACCACCTGCATGTCTTTTGTTGTAACATCTGATCACCCTGTGACACATGAGGAAGTTGGTCATCTTCAGCTGCTGCTGCTTTGTTGGCAGACACAAAGTGATCTGAGAGTCTCAGTTTCAGCTGCAGAGAATAATCACATCAGGGAAGAATATATGCCCACTACACATCAGCCTTTCTCGGCAATTATCTGGTTACATAGAGGAACTGTATGATTCCAGTACCTATATAATGCACATTTGTCAAAGACTTTGTTGCTTACGGCCACACCACCCTGAACATATCCGACCTTGTCCGATCTCGGAAGCCAAGCACGGTTGGGCCTGGTTAGTACTTGGATGGGAGACTGCTTTGGAATACCAGGTGCTGTAAGCTTTTTCTCTTCTCTCGACCACCTGCGTGTCTTTTGTTGCAAAGTCTGATCACCCTGTGACACATGAGGAAGTTGGTCATCTTCAGCTGCTGCTGCTTTGTTGGCAGACACGAAGTGATCTGAGAGTCTCAGTTTCAGCTGCAGAGAATTATCACATCAGGGAAGAAGATGTGCCCACTACAAGTCAGCCTTTCTCTGCAATTATCTGGTTACATAGAGGAACTGTATGATTCCAGTACCTATATAATGCACATTTGTCACAGTTATGGTTACTTACGGCCACACCACCCTGAATATGCCCGACCTCATCTGATCTCGGAAGCCAAGCAGGTTTGGACCTGGTTAGTACTTGGATGGTAGACTGTCTGGGAATACCAGGTGCTGTAAGCTTTTTCTCTTCTCTCTACCACCTGCATGTCTTTTGTTGAAACGTCTGATCACCCTGTGACACATGAGGAAGTTGGTCATCTTCAGCTGCTGCTGCTTTGTTGGCAGACACAAAGTGATCTGAGAGTCTCAGTTTCAGCTGCAGAGAATAATCACATCAGGGAAGAAGATGTGCCCACTACAAGTTAGCCTTTCTCGGCAATTATCTGGTTACATAGAGGAACTGTATTATTCCAGTACCTATATAATGCACATTTGTCACAGACATTGTTGCTTACGGACACACCACCCTGAACATGCCCGACCTCGTCTGATCTTGGAAGCCAAGCAGGGTTGGTCCTTGTTAGTACTTGAATGGGAGACAGCTTGGGAATACCAGGTGCTGTAAGCTTTTTCTCTTCTCTCAACCACCTGCATGTCTTTTGTTGCAACGTCTGATCACCCTGTGACACATGAGGAAGTTGGTCATCTTCAGCTGCTGCTGCTTTGTTGGCAGACATGAAGTGATCTGAGAGTCTCAGTTTCAGCTGCAGAGAATTATCACATCAGGGAAGAAGATGTGCCCACTACAAGTCAGCCTTTCTCTGCAATTATCTGGTTACATAGAGGAACTGTATGATTCCAGTACCTATATAATGCACATTTGTCACAGTTATGGTTACTTACGGCCACACCACCCTGAATATGCCCGACCTCATCTGATCTCGGAAGCCAAGCAGGTTTGGACCTGGTTAGTACTTGAATGGGAGACAGCTTGGGAATACCAGGTGCTGTAAGCTTTTTCTCTTCTCTCAACCACCTGCATGTCTTTTGTTGCAACGTCTGATCACCCTGTGACACATGAGGAAGTTGGTCATCTTCAGCTGCTGCTGCTTTGTTGGCAGACATGAAGTGATCTGAGAGTCTCAGTTTCAGTTGCAGAGAATGATCACATCAGAGAAGATGATTTACCCGCTACACATCAGCCTTTCTCGGCAATTATCTGGTTGCATAGAGGAACCGTATGATTCCAGTACCTATATAATGCACATTTGTCAGAGACATTGCTGCTTACGGCCACACCACCCGGAACATGCCTGACCTCGTCTGATCTCGGAAGCCAAGCAGGGTTGGGCCTGGTTAGTACTTGGATGGGAGACCACTTGGGAATACCAGGTGCTGTAAATTTTTTCTCTTCTCTCTACCACCTGCATGTCTTTTGTTGCAACGTCTGATCACCCTGTGACACATGAGGAAGTTGGTCATCTTCAGCTGCTGCTGCTTTGTTGGCAGACATGAAGTGATCTGAGAGTCTCAGTTTCAGTTGCAGAGAATGATCACATCAGAGAAGATGATTTACCCGCTACACATCAGCCTTTCTCGGCAATTATCTGGTTGCATAGAGGAACCGTATGATTCCAGTACCTATATAATGCACATTTGTCAGAGACATTGCTGCTTACGGCCACACCACCCGGAACATGCCTGACCTCGTCTGATCTCGGAAGCCAAGCAGGGTTGGGCCTGGTTAGTACTTGGATGGGAGAGCACTTGGGAATACCAGGTGCTGTAAATTTTTTCTCTTCTCTCTACCACCTGCTTGTCTTTTGTTGCAACGTCTGATCACCCTGTGACACATGAGGAAGTTGGTCATCTTCAGCTGCTGCTGCTTTGTTGGCAGACATGAAGTGATCTGAGAGTCTCAGTTTCAGCTGCAGAGAATAATCACATCAGGGAAGAAGATGTGCCCACTACAAGTTAGCCTTTCTTGGCAATTATCTGGTTGCATAGAGGAACCGTATGATTCCAGTACCTATATAATGCACATTTGTCACAGACATTGTTACTTACGGCCACACCACCCTGAATATGCCCGACCTCGTCTGATCTCAGAACCCAAGCAGGGTTGGGCCTGGTTAGTACTTGGATGGGAGACCACTTTGGAATACCAGGTGCTGTAAATTTTTTCTCTTCTCTCTACCACCTGCATGTCTTTTGTTGCAATGTCTGATCGCCCTGTGACACATGAGGAAGTTGGTCATCTTCAGCTGCTGCTGCTTTGTTGGCAGACACGAAGTGATATGAGAGTCTCAGTTTCAGCTGGAGAGAATAATCACGTCAGGGAAGATGTTTCCACTACTTATCAGCCTTTCTCGGCAATTATCTGGTTGCATAGAGGAACCGTATTATTCCAGTACCTATACAGTTTATATTTGTCACAGACATTGTTGCTTACGGCCACACCACCCTGAATATGCCCGACCTCGTCTGATCTTGGAAGCCAAGGAGGGTTGGGCCTGGTTAGTACTTGGATGGGAGACCGCTTGGGAATACCAGGTGCTGTAAATTTTTTCTCTTCTCTCTACCACCTGCATGTCTTTTGTTGCAATGTCTGATCGCCCTGTGACACATGAGGAAGTTGGTCATCTTCAGCTGCTGCTGCTTTGTTGGCAGACACGAAGTGATATGAGAGTCTCAGTTTCAGCTGGAGAGAATAATCACGTCAGGGAAGATGTTTCCACTACTTATCAGCCTTTCTTGGCAATTATCTGGTTGCATAGAGGAACCGTATGATTCCAGTACCTATACAGTTTATATTTGTCACAGACATTGTTGCTTACGGCCACACCACCCTGAATATGCCCGACCTCGTCTGATCTTGGAAGCCAAGCAGGGTTGGGCCTGGTTAGTACTTGGATGGGAGACTGCTTGGGAATACCAGGTGCTGTAAGCTTTTTCTCTTCTCTCAACCACCTGCATGTCTTTTGTTGCAACGTCTGATCACCCTGTGACACATGAGGAAGTTGGTCATCTTCAGCTGCTGCTGCTTTGTTGGCAGACACGAAGTGATCTGAGAGTCTCAGTTTCAGCTGCAGAGAATAATCACATCAGGGAAGAAGATGTGCCCACTACAAGTTAGCCTTTCTTGGCAATTATCTGGTTGCATAGAGGAACCGTATGATTCCAGTACCTATATAATGCACATTTGTCACGGACATTGTTACTTACGGCCACACCACCCTGAATATGCCCGACCTCGTCTGATCTCAGAACCCAAGCAGGGTTGGGCCTTGTTAGTACTTGAATGGGAGACTGCTTGGGAATACCAGGTGCTGTAAATTTTTTCTCTTCTCTCTACCACCTGCATGTCTTTTGTTGCAATGTCTGATCGCCCTGTGACACATGAGGAAGTTGGTCATCTTCAGCTGCTGCTGCTTTGTTGGCAGACACGAAGTGATATGAGAGTCTCAGTTTCAGCTGGAGAGAATAATCACGTCAGGGAAGATGTTTCCACTACTTATCAGCCTGTCTTGGCAATTATCTGGTTGCATAGAGGAACCGTATGATTCCAGTACCTATACAGTTTATATTTGTCACAGACATTGTTGCTTATGGCCACACCACCCTGAATATGCCCGACCTCGTCTGATCTTGGAAGCCAAGCAGGGTTTGGCCTGGTTAGTACTTGGATGGGAGACCGCTTGGGAATACCAGGTGCTGTAAGCTTTTTCTCTTCTCTCAACCACCTGCATGTCTTTTGTTGCAACGTCTGATCACCCTGTGACACATGAGGAAGTTGGTCATCTTCAGCTGCTGCTGCTTTGTTGGCAGACACGAAGTGATCTTAGAGTCTCATTTTCAGCTGGAGAAAATTATCACGTCAGGGAACAAGATGTGCCCACTACATATCAGCCTTTCTCGGCAATTATCTTGTTACATAGAGGAACCATATGATTCCATTGCCTATATAATGCACATTTGTCACAGAGATTGTTGCTTACGGCCAAACCACCCTGAATATGTCTGACCTCGTCTGCTCTCAGAAGCCAAGGAGGGTTGGGCCTGGTTAGTACTTGGATGAGAGACCGCTTGGGAATACCAGATGCTGTAAGCTTTTTCTCTTCTCTCTACCACCTGCATGTCTTTTGTTGCAACGTCTGATCACCCTGTGACACATGAGGAAGTTGGTCATCTTCAGCTGCTGCTGCTTTGTTGGCAGACACAAAGTGATCTGAGAGTCTCAGTTTCAGCTGCAGAGAATAATCACGTCAGGGAAGAAGATGTGCCCAGTACACATCAGCCTTTCTCGGAAATTAACTGGTTGCATAGAGGAACCGTATGATTCCAGTACCTATATAATGCACATTTGTCAGAGACATTGTTGCTTACGGCCACACCACCCTGAACATGCCCGACCTCGTCTGATCTCGGAAGCCAAGGAGGGTTGGGCCTGGTTAGTACTTGGATGGAAGACCTCTTGGGAATACCAGGTGCTTTAAGCTTTTTCTCTTCTCTCTACCACCTGTATGTCTTTTGTTGCAACGTCTGATCACCCTATGACACATGAGGAAGTTGGTCATCTTCAGCAGCTGCTGCTGCTTTGTTGGCAGACACGAAGTGATCTGAGAGTCTCAGTTTAAGCTGCAGAGAATGATCACATCAGGGAAGAAGATGTGCCCATAACAAGTGAGCCTTTCTCGGAAATTATCTGGTTACATAGAGGAAGTGTATGATTACAGTACTTATATAATGCACATTTGTCACAGAAATTGTTCCTTACGGCCACACCACCCTGAATATGCCCGACCTCGTCTGATCTCGGAAGCCAAGGAGGGTTGGGCCTGGTTAGTACTTCAATGGGAGACTGCTTGGGAATACCAGGTGCTGTAAGCGTTTTCTCTTCTCTCTACAACCTGCATGTCTTTTGTTGCAACGTCTGATCACCCTGTGACACATGAGGAAGTTGGTCATCTTCAGCTGCTGCTGCTTTGTTGGAAGACACGAAGTGATCTGAGAGTCTCAGTTTCAGCTGTAGAGAATAATCACATCAGGGAAGAAGATGTGCCCACTACAAGTTAGCCTTTCTTGGCAATTATCTGGTTGCATAGAGGAACCGTATGATTCCAGTACTTCTATAATGCACATTTGTCACAGACATTGTTACTTACGGCCACACCACCCTGAATATGCCCAACCTCGTGTGATCTCGGAAGCCAAACAGGGTTGAACCTGCTTAGTACTTGGATGGGAGACTGCTTGGGAATACCAGGTGCTGTAAGCTTCTTCTCTTCTCTCTACCACCTGCATGTCTTTTGTTGCAACGTCTGATCACCCTGTGACACATGAGGAAGTTGGTCATCTTCAGCAGCTGCTGCTTTTTTGGCAGACACAAAGTGATCTGAGAGTCTCAGTTTCAGCTGTAGACAATAATCACATCAGGGAAGAAGATGTGCCCACTACAAGTTAGCCTTTCTTGGCAATTATCTGGTTGCATAGAGGAACCGTATGATTCCAGTACCTATATAATGCACATTTGTCACAGACATTGTTACTTACGGCCACACCACCCTGAATTTGCCCAACCTCGTGTGATCTCGGAAGCCAAACAGGGTTGAGCCTGCTTAGTACTTGGATGGGAGACTGCTTGGGAATACCAGGTGCTGTAAGCTTCTTCTCTTCTCTCTACCACCTGCATGTCTTTTGTTGCAACGTCTGATCACCCTGTGACACATGAGGAAGTTGGTCATCTTCAGCTGCTGCTGCTTTGTTGGCAGACACGAAGTGATCTGAGAGTCTCAGTTTCAGTTGCAGAGAATGATCACATCAGAGAAGATGATTTGCCCGCTACACATAACCCTTTCTCGGCAATTATCTGGTTGCATAGAGGAACCGTATGATTCCAGTACCTATATAATGCACATTTGTCAGAGACATTGTTGCTTACGGCCACACCACCCTGAATAAGCCCGACCTCGTCTGATCTCGGACGCCAAGCAGGGTTGTACCTGGTTAGTACTTGGATGGGAGACAGCTTGGGAATACCAGGTGCTGTAAGCTTTTTCTCTTCTCTCTACCACCTGCATGTCTTTTGTTGCAACGTCTGATCACCCTGTGACACGTGAAGAAGTTGGTCATCTTCAGCTGCTGCTGCTTTGTTGGAAGACACGAAGTGATCTGAGAGTCTCAGTTTCAGCTGAAGAGAATAATCACGTCAGGGAAGAAGATGTGCCCACTACACATCAGCCGTTCTCATCAATTATCTGGTTACATAGAGGAACCGTATGATTCCTGTACTTATATAATGCACATTTGTCACAGACATTGTTACTTACGGCCACACCACCCTGAATTTGCCTGACCTCGTCTGATCTCGGAAGCCAAGCAGTGTTGGGCCTGTTTAGTACTTGGGTGGGAGACCGCTTGGGAATACCAGGTGCTGTAAGCTTTTTCTCTTCTCTCTACCACCTGCATGTCTTTTGTTGTAACATCTGATCACCCTGTGACACATGAGGAAGTTGGTCATCTTCAGCTGCTGCTGCTTTGTTGGCAGACACAAAGTGATCTGAGAGTCTCAGTTTCAGCTGCAGAGAATAATCACATCAGGGAAGAAGATGTGCCCACTACACATCAGCCTTTCTCGGCAATTCTCTGGTTACATAGAGGAACTGTATGATTCCAGTACCTATATAATTCACATTTGTAACAAATATTGTTGCTTACCGCCACACCACCCTGAATAAGCCCCACCTTGTCTTAACCTGGAAGCCAAGCAGGGTTGGGACTGGTTTGTACTTCAATGGGAGACTGCTTGGGAATACCAGGTGCTGTAAGCTTTTTCTCTTCTCTCTACCACCTGCATGTCTTTTGTTGCAACATCTGATCACCCTGTGACACATGAGGAAGTTTGTCATCTTCAGCTTCTGCTACTTTGTTGGCAGACACGAAGTGATCTGAGAGTCTCAGTTTCAACTGAAGAGAATAATAACGTCAGGGAACAAGATGTGCCCACTACACATCAGCCTTTCTCGGCAATTATCTGGTTACATAGAGGAACTGTATGATTCCAGTACCTATATAATGCACATTTGTCACAGACATTGTTGCTTACGGCCACACCACCCTCAATATGCCTGACCTCGTCTGATCTCGGAAGCCAAGCACGGTTGGCCTGGTTAGTACTTGGGTGGGAGACTGCTTGGGAATACCAGGTGCTGTAAGCTTTATCTCTTCTCTGGACCACCTGAATGTCTTTTGTTGCAACGTCTGATCACCCTGTGACACATGAGGAAGTTGGTCATCTTCAGCTGCTGCTGCTTTGTTGGCAGACACGAAGTGATCTGAGAGTCTCAGTTTCAGCTGCAGAGAATAATCACATCAGGGAAGAAGATGTGCCCACTACAAGTCAGCCTTTCTCGGCAATTATCTGGTTACATAGAGGAACCGTATGATTCCAGTACCTATATAATGCACATTTGTCACAGACCATGTTGCTTACGGCCACACCACCCTGAACATGTCTGATCTCGGAAGCCAAGGAGGGTTGGGCCTGGTTAGTACTTAAATGGGAGACCGCTTGGGAATACCAGGAGCTGTAAGCTTTTTGTCTTCTCTCGACCACCTGCATGTCTTTTGTTGCAACGTCTGATCCCCCTGTGACACATGAGGAAGTTGGTCATCTTCAGCTGCTGCTGCTTTGTTGGCAGACACGAAGTGATCTGAGAGTCTCAGTTTAAGCTGCAGAGAATAATCACATCAGGGAAGAAGATGTGCCCATAACAAGTGAGCCTTTCTCATCAATTATCTGGTTACATAGAGGAACCGTATGATTCCAGTACCTATATAATGCACATTTGTCACAGACATTGTTACTTACGGCCACACCACCCTGAATATGCCCGACCTCGTCTGATCTCAGAACCCAAGCAGGGTTGGGCCTGGTTAGTACTTGGATGGGAGACCACTTTGGAATACCAGGTGCTGTAAATTTTTTCTCTTCTCTCTACCACCTGCATGTCTTTTGTTGCAATGTCTGATCGCCCTGTGACACATGAGGAAGTTGGTCATCTTCAGCTGCTGCTGCTTTGTTGGCAGACACGAAGTGATATGAGAGTCTCAGTTTCAGCTGGAGAGAATAATCACGTCAGGGAAGATGTTTCCACTACTTATCAGCCTTTCTTGGCAATTATCTGGTTGCATAGAGGAACCGTATGATTCCAGTACCTATACAGTTTATATTTGTCACAGACATTGTTGCTTACGGCCACACCACCCTGAATATGCCCGACCTCGTCTGATCTTGGAAGCCAAGCAGGGTTGGGCCTGGTTAGTACTTGGATGGGAGACTGCTTGGGAATACCAGGTGCTGTAAGCTTTTTCTCTTCTCTCAACCACCTGCATGTCTTTTGTTGCAACGTCTGATCACCCTGTGACACATGAGGAAGTTGGTCATCTTCAGCTGCTGCTGCTTTGTTGGCAGACACGAAGTGATCTGAGAGTCTCAGTTTCAGCTGCAGAGAATTATCACATCAGGGAAGAAGATGTGCCCACTACAAGTTAGCCTTTCTTGGCAATTATCTGGTTGCATAGAGGAACCGTATGATTCCAGTACCTATATAATGCACATTTGTCACGGACATTGTTACTTACGGCCACACCACCCTGAATATGCCCGACCTCGTCTGATCTCAGAACCCAAGCAGGGTTGGGCCTTGTTAGTACTTGAATGGGAGACTGCTTGGGAATACCAGGTGCTGTAAATTTTTTCTCTTCTCTCTACCACCTGCATGTCTTTTGTTGCAATGTCTGATCGCCCTGTGACACATGAGGAAGTTGGTCATCTTCAGCTGCTGCTGCTTTGTTGGCAGACACGAAGTGATATGAGAGTCTCAGTTTCAGCTGGAGAGAATAATCACGTCAGGGAAGATGTTTCCACTACTTATCAGCCTTTCTTGGCAATTATCTGGTTGCATAGAGGAACCGTATGATTCCAGTACCTATACAGTTTATATTTGTCACAGACATTGTTGCTTATGGCCACACCACCCTGAACATGCCCGACCTCGTCTGATCTCGGAAGCCAAGGAGGGTTGGGCCTGGTTAGTACTTGGATGGAAGACCTCTTGGGAATACCAGGTGCTTTAAGCTTTTTCTCTTCTCTCTACCACCTGTATGTCTTTTGTTGCAACGTCTGATCACCCTATGACACATGAGGAAGTTGGTCATCTTCAGCAGCTGCTGCTGCTTTGTTGGCAGACACGAAGTTATCTGAGAGTCTCAGTTTAAGCTGCAGAGAATGATCACATCAGGGAAGAAGATGTGCCCATAACAAGTGAGCCTTTCTCGGAAATTATCTGGTTACATAGAGGAAGTGTATGATTACAGTACTTATATAATGCACATTTGTCACAGAAATTGTTCCTTACGGCCACACCACCCTGAATATGCCCGACCTCGTCTGATCTCGGAAGCCAAGGAGGGTTGGGCCTGGTTAGTACTTCAATGGGAGACTGCTTGGGAATACCAGGTGCTGTAAGCGTTTTCTCTTCTCTCTACAACCTGCATGTCTTTTGTTGCAACGTCTGATCACCCTGTGACACATGAGGAAGTTGGTCATCTTCAGCTGCTGCTGCTTTGTTGGAAGACACGAAGTGATCTGAGAGTCTCAGTTTCAGCTGTAGAGAATAATCACATCAGGGAAGAAGATGTGCCCACTACAAGTTAGCCTTTCTTGGCAATTATCTGGTTGCATAGAGGAACCGTATGATTCCAGTACCTCTATAATGCACATTTGTCACAGACATTGTTACTTACGGCCACACCACCCTGAATATGCCCAACCTCTTGTGATCTCGGAAGCCAAACAGGGTTGAACCTGCTTAGTACTTGGATGGGAGACTGCTTGGGAATACCAGGTGCTGTAAGCTTCTTCTCTTCTCTCTACCACCTGCATGTCTTTTGTTGCAACGTCTGATCACCCTGTGACACATGAGGAAGTTGGTCATCTTCAGCAGCTGCTGCTTTTTTGGCAGACACGAAGTGATCTGAGAGTCTCAGTTTCAGCTGTAGACAATAATCACATCAGGGAAGAAGATGTGCCCACTACAAGTTAGCCTTTCTTGGCAATTATCTGGTTGCATAGAGGAACCGTATGATTCCAGTACCTATATAATGCACATTTGTCACAGACATTGTTACTTACGGCCACACCACCCTGAATTTGCCCAACCTCGTGTGATCTCGGAAGCCAAACAGGGTTGAGCCTGCTTAGTACTTGGATGGGAGACTGCTTGGGAATACCAGGTGCTGTAAGCTTCTTCTCTTCTCTCTACCACCTGCATGTCTTTTGTTGCAACGTCTGATCACCCTGTGACACATGAGGAAGATGGTCATCTTCAGCTGCTGCTGCTTTGTTGGCAGACACGAAGTGATCTGAGAGTCTCAGTTTCAGTTGCAGAGAATGATCACATCAGAGAAGATGATTTGCCCGCTACACATAACCCTTTCTCGGCAATTGTCTGGTTGCATAGAGGAACCGTATGATTCCAGTACCTATATAATGCACATTTGTCAGAGACATTGTTGCTTACGGCCACACCACCCTGAATAAGCCCGACCTCGTCTGATCTCGGACGCCAAGCAGCGTTGTACCTGGTTAGTACTTGGATGGGAGACAGCTTGGGAATACCAGGTGCTGTAAGCTTTTTCTCTTCTCTCTACCACCTGCATGTCTTTTGTTGCAACGTCTGATCACCCTGTGACACGTGAAGAAGTTGGTCATCTTCAGCTGCTGCTGCTTTGTTGGAAGACACGAAGTGATCTGAGAGTCTCAGTTTCAGCTGAAGAGAATAATCACGTCAGGGAAGAAGATGTGCCCACTACACATCAGCCGTTCTCATCAATTATCTGGTTACATAGAGGAACCGTATGATTCCTGTACTTATATAATGCACATTTGTCACAGACATTGTTACTTACGGCCACACCACCCTGAATTTGCCTGACCTCGTCTGATCTCGGAAGCCAAGCAGTGTTGGGCCTGTTTAGTAGTTGGGTGGGAGACCGCTTGGGAATACCAGGTGCTGTAAGCTTTTTCTCTTCTCTCTACCACCTGCATGTGTTTTGTTGCAACGTCTGATCACCCTGTGACACATGAGGAAGTTGGTCATCTTCAGCTGCTGCTGCTTTGTTGGCAGACACGAAGTGATCTGAGAGTCTCAGTTTCAGCTGAAGAGAATGATCACATCAGAGAAGATGATATGCCCACTACACATCAGCCTTTCTCGGCAATTATCTGGTTTCATAGAGGAAGTGTATGATTCCAGTACCTATATAATTCACATTTGTAACAAATATTGTTGCTTACCGCCACACCACCCTGAATAAGCCCCACCTTGTCTTAACCTGGAAGCCAAGCAGGGTTGGGACTGGTTTGTACTTCAATGGGAGACTGCTTGGGAATACCAGGTGCTGTAAGCTTTTTCTCTTCTCTCTACCACCTGCATGTCTTTTGTTGCAACATCTGATCACCCTGTGACACATGAGGAAGTTTGTCATCTTCAGCTTCTGCTACTTTGTTGGCAGACACGAAGTGATCTGAGAGTCTCAGTTTCAACTGAAGAGAATAATAACGTCAGGGAACAAGATGTGCCCACTACACATCAGCCTTTCTCGGCAATTATCTGGTTACATAGAGGAACTGTATGATTCCAGTACCTATATAATGCACATTTGTCACAGACATTGTTGCTTACGGCCACACCACCCTCAATATGCCTGACCTCGTCTGATCTCGGAAGCCAAGCACGGTTGGCCTGGTTAGTACTTGGGTGGGAGACTGCTTGGGAATACCAGGTGCTGTAAGCTTTATCTCTTCTCTGGACCACCTGAATGTCTTTTGTTGCAACGTCTGATCACCCTGTGACACATGAGGAAGTTAGTCATCTTCAGCTTCTGCTGCTTTGTTGGCAGACACGAATTGATCTGAGAGTCTCAGTTTCAGCTGCAGAGAATAATCACGTCAGGGAAGAAGATGTGCCCACTACACATAAGCCTTTCTCTGCAATTATCTGGTTACATAGAGGAACCGTATGATTCCAGTACCTATATAATGCACATTTGTCACAGACATTGTCGCTTACGGCCACACCACCCTGAACATGCCTGACCTCGTCTGATCTCGGAAGCCAAGCACGGTTGGCCTGGTTAGTACTTGGGTGGGAGACTGCTTGGGAATACCAGGTGCTGTAAGCTTTATCTCTTCTCTGGACCACCCGAATGTCTTTTGTTGCAACGTCTGATCACCCTGTGACACATGAGGAAGTTGGTCATCTTCAGCTTCTGCTGCTTTGTTGGCAGACACGAAGTGATCTGAGAGTCTCAGTTTCAGCTGCAGAGAATAATCACGTCAGGGAAGAAGATGTGCCCACTACACATAAGCCTTTCTCTGCAATTATCTGGTTACATAGAGGAACCGTATGATTCCAGTACCTATATAATGCACATTTGTCACAGAGATTGTCGCTTACGGCCACACCACCCTGAATATAATATGCCCGACCTCATCCGATCTCGGAAGCCAAGCGGGGTTGTGCCTGGTTAGTATTTGGGTGGGAGACTGCTTGGGAATACCAGGTGCTGTAAGCTTTTTCTCTTCTCTCTACCACCTGCATGTCTTTTGTTGCAACTTCTGATCACCCTGTGACACATGAGGAAGTTGGTCATCTTCAGCTGCTGCTGCTTTGTTGGCAGACACGAAGTGATCTGAGAGTCTCAGTTTCAGCTGCAGAGAATAATCACATCAGGGAAGAAGATGTGCCCACTACAAGTCAGCCTTTCTCGGCAATTATCTGGTTACATAGAGGAACCGTATGATTCCAGTACCTATATAATGCACATTTGTCACAGACCATGTTGCTTACGGCCACACCACCCTGAACATGTCTGATCTCGGAAGCCAAGGAGGGTTGGGCCTGGTTAGTACTTAAATGGGAGACCGCTTGGGAATACCAGGAGCTGTAAGCTTTTTGTCTTCTCTCGACCACCTGCATGTCTTTTGTTGCAACGTCTGATCCCCCTGTGACACATGAGGAAGTTGGTCATCTTCAGCTGCTGCTGCTTTGTTGGCAGACACGAAGTGATCTGAGAGTCTCAGTTTAAGCTGCAGAGAATAATCACATCAGGGAAGAAGATGTGCCCATAACAAGTCAGCCTTTCTCATCAATTATCTGGTTACATAGAGGAACCGTATGATTCCAGTACCTATATAATGCACATTTGTCACAGAGATTGTCGCTTACGGCCACACCACCCTGAACATGCCTGACCTCGTCTGATCTCGGAAGCCAAGCACGGTTGGCCTGGTTAGTACTTGGGTCGGAGACTGCTTGGGAATACCAGGTGCTGTAAGCTTTATCTCTTCTCTGGACCACCTGAATGTCTTTTGTTGCAACGTCTGATCACCCTGTGACACATGAGGAAGTTGGTCATCTTCAGCTTCTGCTGCTTTGTTGGCAGACACGAAGTGATCTGAGAGTCTCAGTTTCAGCTGCAGAGAATAATCACGTCAGGGAAGAAGATGTGCCCACTACACATAAGCCTTTCTCTGCAATTATCTGGTTACATAGAGGAACCGTATGATTCCAGTACCTATATAATGCACATTTGTCACAGACCATGTTGCTTACGGCCACACCACCCTGAACATGCCCGACCTCGTCTGATCTCGGAAGCCAAGGAGGGTTGGGCCTGGTTAGTACTTAAATGGGAGACCGCTTGGGAATACCAGGAGCTGTAAGCTTTTTGTCTTCTCTCGACCACCTGCATGTCTTTTGTTGCAACGTCTGATCCCCCTGTGACACATGAGGAAGTTGGTCATCTTCAGCTTCTGCTGCTTTGTTGGAAGACACGAAGTGATCTGAGAGTCTCAATTTCAGCTGCAGAGAATAATCACATCAGGGAAGAAGATGTGCCCATAACAAGTCAGCCTTTCTCATCAATTATCTGGTTACATAGAGGAATTGTATGATTCCAGTACCTATATAATGCACATTTGTCACAGAAATTGTTCCTTACGGCTACACCACCCTGAATAAGCCCGACCTCGTCTGATCGCGGAAGCCAAGGAGGGTTGGGCCTGGTTAGTACTTTAATGGGAGACTGCTTGGGAATACCAGGTGCTGTAAGCATATTCTCTTCTCTCTACAACCTGCGTGTCTTTTGTTGCAACGTCTGATCACCCTGTGACACATGAGAAAGTTGGCCATCTTCAGCTGCTGCTGCTTTGTTGGAAGACACGAAGTGATCTGAGAGTCTCAGTTTCAGCTGAAGAGAATAATCACGTCAGGGAAGAAGATGTGCCCACTACTTATCAGCTTTTCTCGGCAATTATCTGGTTACATAGAGGAACTGTATGATTCCAGTACCTTTATAATGCACATTTGTCACAGTTGTGGTTAATTACGGCCACACCACCCTGAAAATGCCTGACCACGTCTGATCTCGGAAGCCAAGCAGGTTTTGGCCTGGTTAGTACTTGGATGGTAGACTCTCTGGGAATACCAGGTGCTGTAAGCTTTTTCTCTTCTCTCTACCACCTGCATGTCTTTTGTTGCAACGTCTGATCACCCTGTGACACATGAGGAAGTTGGTCATCTTCAGCTACTGCT
Source organism: Leuresthes tenuis (assembly GCF_036924035.1). Classification (NCBI taxonomy): domain Eukaryota; kingdom Metazoa; phylum Chordata; class Actinopteri; order Atheriniformes; family Atherinopsidae; genus Leuresthes; species Leuresthes tenuis. The sequence continues at coordinate 42,309,363 of NW_027325355.1, read as the reverse complement.
GCTTTGTTGGCAGACACAAAGTGATCTGAGAGTCTCAGTTTCAGCTGCAGAGAATAATCACGTCAGGGAAGAAGATGTGCCCACTACAAGTCAGCCTTTCTCGGAAATGATCTGGTTGCATAGAGGAACCGTATGATTCCAGTACCTATATAATGCACATTTGTCAGAGACATTGTTGCTTACGGCCACACCACCCTGAACATGCCCGACCTCGTCTGATCTCGGAAGCCAAGGAGGGTTGGGCGTGGTTAGTACTTGGATGGAAGACCTCTTGGGAATACCAGGTGCTGTAAGCTTTTTCTCTTCTCTCGACCACCTGCATGTCTTTTGTTGCAACGTCTGATCACCCTGTGACACATGAGGAAGTTGGTCATTTTCAGCTGCTGCTGCTTTGTTGGCAGACACGAAGTGATCTGAGAGTCTCAGTTTCAGCTGCAGAGAATGATCACATGAGGGAAGAAGATTTGCCCACTACAAGTCTGCCTTTCTCGGCAATTATCTGGTTACATAGAGGAACCGTATGATTCCAGTACCTATATAATGCACATTTGTCACAGACATTGTTGCTTACGGCCACACCACCCTGAACATGCCCGACCTCGTCTGATCTCGGTAGCTAAGGAGGGTTGGGCCTGGTTAGTACTTAAATGGGAGACCGCTTGGGAATACCAGGAGCTGTAAGCTTTTTGTCTTCTCTCGACCACCTGCATGTCTTTTGTTGCAACGTCTGATCACCCTGTGACACATGAGGAAGTTGGTCATCTTCAGCTGCTGCTGCTTCTTTGTTGGCAGACACGAAGTGATCTGAGAGTCTCAATTTCAGCTGCAGAGAATAATCACATCAGGGAAGAAGATGTGCCCACTACAAGTCAGCCTTTCTCGGCAATTATCTGGTTACATAGAGGAAGTGTATGATTCCAGTACCTATATAATGCACATTTGTCACAGATATTGTTGCTTACGGCCACACCACCCTGAATAAGCTCGACCTCATCTGATCTTGGAAGTCAAGCAGGTTTGGGCCTGGTTAGTACTTGGGTGGGAGACTGCTTGGGAATACCAGGTGCTGTAAGCTTTTTCTCTTCTCTCTACCACCTGCATGTCTTTTGTTGCAACGTCTGATCACCCTTTGACACATGAGGAAGTTGGTCATCTTCAGCTGCTGCTGCTTTGTTGGCAGACACAAAGTGATCTGAGAGTCTAATTTTCAGCTGGAGAGAATTATCACGTCAGGGAAGAAGATGTGCCCACTACATATCAGCCTTTCTCGGCAATTATCTGGTTACATAGAGGAAGTGTATGATTCCATTGCCTATATAATGCACATTTGTCACGGAGATTGTTACTTACGGCCAAACCACCCTGAATATGTCTGACCTTGTCTGATCTTGGAACCCAAGCAGGGTTGGACCTGGTTAGTACTTGAATGGGAGACCCCTTGGGAATGCCAGGTGCTTTAAGCTTTTTCTCTTCTCTCTACCACCTGCATGTATTTTGTTGCAAGGTCTGATCGCCCTGTGACACATGAGGAAGTTGGTCATCTTCAGCTGCTGCTGCTTTGTTGGCAGACACGAAGTGATCTGAGAGTCTCAATTTCAGCTGCAGAGAATAATCACGTCAGGGAAGAAGATGTGCCCACTACAAGTCAGCCTTTCTCGGCAATTATCTGGTTACATAGAGGAAGTGTATGATTCCAGTACCTATATAATGCACATTTGTCACAGTTATGGTTGCTTACGGCCACACCACCCTGAACATGCCCGACCTCGTCTGATCTCGGAAGCCAAGGAGGGTTGGGCCTGGTTAGTACTTAAATGGGAGACGGCTTGGGAATACCAGGTGCTGTAAGCTTTTTCTCTTCTCTCTACCACCTGCATGTGTTTTGTTGCAACGTCTGATCACCCTGTGACACATGAGGAAGTTTGTCATCTTCAGCTGCTGCTGCTTTGTTGGCAGACACGAAGTGATCTGAGAGTCTCAGTTTCAACTGAAGAGAATAATAACGTCAGGGAAGAAGATGTGCCCACTACACATCAGCCTTTCTCGGCAATTATCTGGTTACATAGAGGAACTGTATGATTCCAGTACCTATATAATGCACATTTGTCACAGACATTGTTGCTTACGGCCACACCACCCTCAATATGCCTGACCTCGTCTGATCTCGGAAGCCAAGCACGGTTGGCCTGGTTAGTACTTGGGTGGGAGACTGCTTGGAAATACCAGGTGCTGTAAGCTTTATCTCTTCTCTGGACCACCTGAATGTTTTTTGTTGCAACGTCTGATCACCCTGTGACACATGAGGAAGTTGGTCATCTTCAGCTTCTGCTGCTTTGTTGGCAGACACGAAGTGATCTGAGAGTCTCAGTTTCAGCTGCACAGAATAATAACGTCAGGGAAGAAGATGTGCCCACTACACATCAGCCTTTCTCGGCAATTATCTGGTTACATAGAAGAAGTGTATTTTTCCAGTACCTATATAATGCACATTTGTCACAGACATTGTTGCTTACGGCCACACCACCCTCAATATGCCTGACCTCGTCTGATCTCGGAAGCCAAGCACGGTTGGCCTGGTTAGTACTTGGGTGGGAGACTGCTTGGGAATACCAGGTGCTGTAAGCTTTATCTCTTCTCTGGACCACCTGAATGTCTTTTGTTGCAACGTCTGATCACCCTGTGACACATGAGGAAGTTGGTCATCTTCAGCTTCTGCTGCTTTGTTGGCAGACACGAAGTGATCTGAGAGTCTCAGTTTCAGCTGCAGAGAATAATCACGTCAGGGAAGAAGATGTGCCCACTACACATAAGCCTTTCTCTGCAATTATCTGGTTACATAGAGGAACCATATGATTCCAGTACCTATATAATGCACATTTGTCACAGACATTGTCGCTTACGGCCACACCACCCTGAATATAATATGCCCGACCTCGTCCGATCTCGGAAGCCAAGCGGGGTTGTGCCTGGTTAGTACTTGGGTGGGAGACTGCTTGGGAATACCAGGTGCTGTAAGCTTTTTCTCTTCTCTCTACCACCTGCATGTCTTTTGTTGCAACGTCTGATCACCCTGTGACACATGAGGAAGTTGGTCATCTTCAGCTGCTGCTGCTTCTTTGTTGGCAGACACAAAGTGATCTGAGAGTCTCAGTTTCAGCTGGAGAGAATAATCACATCACGGAAGAAGATATGCCCACTACACATCAGCCTTTCTCGGCAATTATCTGGTTACATAGAGGAACTGTATGATTCCAGTACCTATATAATGCACATTTGTCACAGACTTTGTTGCTTACGGCCACACCACCCTGAACATATCCAACCTTGTCCGATCTCGGAAGCCAAGCACGGTTGGGCCATGTTAGTACTTAGATGGGAGACTGCTTGGGAATACCAGGTGCTGTAAGCTTTTTGTCTTCTCTCTACCACCTGCATGTCTTTTGTTGCAACGTCTGATCACCCTGTGACACATGAGGAAGTTGGTCATCTTCAGCTCCTGCTGCTTTGTTGGCAGACATGAGGTAATCTGAGAGTCTCAGTTTCAGCTGCAGAGAATAATCACGTCAGGGAAGAAGATGTGCCCACTACAAGTCAGCTTTTCTCTGCAATTATCTGGTTACATAGAGGAACCGTATGATTCCAGTACCTATATAATGCACATTTGTCACAGACATTGTTACTTACGGCCACACCACCCTGAATTTGCCTGACCTCGTCTGATCTCGGAAGCCAAGCAGGGTTGGGCCTGGTTAGTACTTGGGTGGGAGACTGCTTGGGAATACCAGGTGCTGTAAGCTTTTTCTCTTCTCTCTACCACCTGCATGTCTTTTGTTGCAACGTCTGATCACCCTGTGACACATGAGGAAGTTGGTCATCTTCAGCTGCTGCTGCTTTGTTGGCAGACACGAAGTGATCTGAGAGTCTCAGTTTCAGCTGCAGAGAATAATCACATCAGCGAAGAATGGTAAATGGTAAATGGACTTGTACTTGTATAGCGCTTTTCTAGTCTAGCTGACCACTCAAAGCGCTTCACTACATGCCGCATTCACCCCACTCACACACATTCATACAGCACGTCTTAGGATATAACTACGTGCTTTCTAAGCATTCACACACATTCATACCCCCAATGATACACTGGGGGAGCAACGTGGGGTTCAGTGTCTTGCCCAAGGACGCTTCGACATGTATCCTGGGGATGCCAGAGTCGAACCACCGACCTTCCGATTGGTGGGTGACTGCTCTTCCTCCTGAGCTACAAGATGTGCCCACTACAAGTCAGCCTTTCTCTGCAATTATCTGGTTACATAGAGGAACTGTATGATTCCAGTACCTATATAATGCACATTTGTCACAGTTATGGTTGCTTACGGCCACACCACCCTGAATATGCCCAACCTCGTCTGATCTCGGAAGCCAAGCAGGTTTTGGCCTGGTTAGTACTTGGATGGTAGACTGTCTGGGAATACCAGGTGCTGTAAGCTTTTTCTCTTCTCTCTACCACCTGCATGTCTTTTGTTGCAACGTCTGATCACCCTGTGACACATGAGGAAGTTGGTCATCTTCAGCTGCTGCTGCTGCTGCTTTGTTGGCAGACACGAAGTGATCTGAGAGTCTCAGTTTCAGCTGCAGAGAATAATCACGTCAGGGAAGAAGATGTGCCCACTACAAGTCAGCTTTTTTCTGCAATTATCTGGTTACATAGAGGGACCGTATGATTCCAGTACCTATATAATGCACATTTGTCACAGAGATTGTTGCTTACGGCCAAACCACCCTGAATATGTCTGACCTCGTCTGATCTCAGAAGCCAAGCAGTGTTGGGCCTGGTTAGTACTTAAATGGGAGACCGCTTGGGAATACCAGGTGCTATAAGCTTTTTGTCTTCTCTTGACCACCTGCATGTCTTTTGTTGCAACGTCTGATCACCCTGTGACACATGAGGAAGTTGGTCATCTTCAGCTGCTGCTGCTTTGTTGGCAGACACGAAGTGATCTGAGAGTCTCAGTTTCAGCTGGAGAGAATGATCACATCAGAGAAGATGATATGCCCACTACACATCAGCCTTTCTCTGCAATTATCTGGTTACATAGAGGAAGTGTATGATTCCAGTACTTAGCAGCCACCACCCCAAGGCCCCTAAGGGACCCCGCCCCACACCGCAAGACAGCCCCACCTGCAAGCCCCCAAAACTGCCCTCCAAGCCCGACACACAGTCCCCCCCAGCAATGACCAACCCGGTCCCCACGACCCGAGAGACCACCAGACGCCCGAAGCCACACAGTTAATCAGCGGGGACCAGAGAGAATGAAATTCAGCCAATTGATGTTTTAAGGAGGCAGACATTGTTCCCATGCTAATATAATCTAAAAGAACATTTCTAAACAGGTTAATACACAGACTGTTTTTCGCTTTCCAGTTCATGAGAATAGTTTTCTTTGCGATACATAACACTGCGAGGACCATGCAAACAAGCAGAGAAAAAACAAACACACAAACAAACAAAAACAAGCACAAGTAGTGGCAATCGCATACAACACAACTGTGCATATAGATGACCTGAGGCGACATGGTAATACATCAACTGCTACTGGACTAATGAATGTGTATTGTGTGTGTGTGTGTGTGTGTGTGTGAGAACATGCAACACCCATGGCACAGGACCTACATGATAACCGTTCTTACTTACAACCACGCATCCACCCAGAAGACAGCAGTGGAAGCCCCCGGACAGAGCCCCCATAAGCATAGGGCAGAGGCGCCCGGGAGCCAGGGGCAACAGCCCACCGACCCCACCAGGCCCCAGCCGCCCAGACATGGGCCGTGCACCGGACCCGGCCCCAGGAGCCCGAGCGCCCCAAAACCCCCCGGCAGAGGCCCCACCCAATACCCGGGAGGGCCAAGCGCCCCAGACAGCCACGCAGTGGGTCAGCGCCTGCCCCAGTGCCCCTGGCCAAGAGCCCTGGCAGTCAAGACGTGCCCACAGGTGGGTGAAGTCGCGAGGAGTGGGGAGAGGCAACGCCGCCCCCCCATTGGGAGAAGCACAGGCAGGCCAGGCGACAGCAAGTCCCAGACCCAGGCCCAATCATCACCACACACACTTTCACGTCCCATACATCCACACATCCACACGTCATCCCTCCCTTGACTCCGCTGGGGTCTAGCACAGTGGGCACACCATGGGGCCAGCAGCCCCCCAGCCACCACAGACCCTGAACCAGCAGAATAATTAATTCCTCCTGGCCACTCCTTCCCGAGCAGCAACCAGGAAGTAGGGGTGTGAGAAGACCCCTCCCCTCACCCTTCTGGCTCTTCAATATTTTCTAATAGTGAGCGATTAAAATTGAGGGGCAGCCAACCTTGTAGAACTGGGAGCGCGGCCCTCTGGGCAGCCTACATACCCAAAGAGCCCCGTCCACCAGATGCCACTCAGTGCAACCACCCCCCAAGACCTAATGTGTGTGTGTGTGTTTGATAAGTAGTGATGTCTAAGGTGTAATTAAAACAGGGGCGGGGAACTGCAGAGTGCAGCCAAGGGGACCACCTACGTGGTCCCATCCACTACACCCCACAGAACACACACGCCCCCCAAAACCCTTCATGTGTGAGTGTGTGCTGTGTACAGGAGCCAAAAGGGAGAGGGTATGGGGATATACACCGGGGGAGCTACTCTCCCCCGGAGAGGGCTGCCAGGGCCTTGCTGCAATAGGCACCCCCGCTACCTGGGACCCAGCACAGGGCAGGAGGGCCTGATGTCCACCAGGCTCGGGGCTTGCAGCGACCATATTCCGGGAGCTACTGTACCCCCAGAAGGTACCCACCCCGCCCAACCCCACTCAACCCAACCCCATCCCACCCCGGAGGACCTCTACAAAAAAACAAACAAACCACCCGGTCACACCAGACGCAGCAGCCCGGGCCTGAGACCCACCATCACCCAGGCCCCCCCCTCAACAGAGGAAAAGCACCCCCCCACCGCACGCCCCAACAGCCTAAAGAAAACAACCACCTGCGGATACCCTGGAGGTCCCAGAGCAACAAGCCTGGCACCAGGACCTGCACCAACCCACCCATACTGTGGCATGTCCAGGGCAACCCAGCCCCCCCGGGCGCAAGGCAGCGCCCAGCCACCAGGGCCCAGGCCCAGCACCACCACCCACGCCAGAGCGGCCCAGCCACCCGGTACAGAGCCAGCAGCCACCACCCCAAGGCCCCTAAGGGACCCCGCCCCACACAGCAAGACATCCCCACCCGCAAGCCCCCAAAACTGCCCTCCAAGCCCGACACACAGTCCCCCCCAGCAATGACCAACCCGGTCCCCACGACCCGAGAGACCACCAGACGCCCAAAGCCACACAGCCCCCCCCAGCACACACCCAACCGCCCAGAGCGACGGGACAGCAACCCACCACCACCACTATGTGATAAAGCTAATCAGCGGGGACCAGAGAGAATGAAATTCAGCCAATTGATGTTTTGAGGAGGCAGACATTGTTTCCATGCTAATATAATCTAAAATAACATTTCTAAACTGCTTAATACACAGACTGTTTTTCGCTTTCCAGGTCATGAGAATAGTTTTCTTTGCGATACATAACACTGCGAGGACCATGCAAACAAGCAGAGAAAAAACAAACACACAAACAAACAAAAACAAGCACAAGTAGTGGCAATCGCATACAACACAACTGTGCATATAGATGACCTGAGGCGACATGGTAATACATCAACTGCTACTGGACTAATGAATGTGTATTGTGTGTGTGTGTGTGAGAACATGCAACACCCATGGCACAGGACCTACATGATAACCGTTCTTACTTATGAGTGTATAAGTGTACACGGCCACAATCCACAGCCCCCCCAAGCAATCAGAAACAGGCAGAGAGGCCCACAAGACCCAGGCCACCAGCAGCCCCCACGGAGCACAGAACCCAGGATACCCACCGCAGGGACAACCACGCATCCACCCAGAAGACAGCAGTGGAAGCCCCCGGACAGAGCCCCCATAAGCATAGGGCAGAGGCGCCCGGGAGCCAGGGGCAACAGCCCACCGACCCCACCAGGCCCCAGCAGCCCAGACATGGGCCGTGCACCGGACCCGGCCCCAGGAGCCCGAGCGCCCCAAAACCCCCCGGCAGAGGCCCCACCCAATACCCGGGAGGGCCAAGCGCCCCAGACAGCCATGCAGTGGGTCAGCGCCTGCCTCAGTGCCCCTGGCCAAGAGCCCTGGCAGTCAAGACGTGCCCACAGGTGGGTGAAGTCGCGAGGAGTGGGGAGAGGCAACGCCGCCCCCCCAATGGGAGAAGCACAGGCAGGCCAGGCGACAGCAAGACCCAGACCCAGGCCCAATCATCACCACACACACTTTCACGTCCCATACATCCACACATCATCCCTCCCTTGACTCCGCTGGGGTCTAGCACAGTGGGCACACCATGGGGCCAGCAGCCCCCCAGCCACCACAGACCCTGAACCAGCAGAATAATTAATTCCTGCTGGCCACTCCTTCCCGAGCAGCAACCAGGAAGCAGGGGTGTGAGAAGACCCCTCCCCTCACCCTTCTGGCTCTTCAATATTTTCTAATAGTGAGCGATTAAAATTGAGGGGCAGCCAACCTTGTAGAACTGGGAGCGCGGCCCTCTGGGCAGCCTACATACCCAAAGAGCCCCGTCCACCAGATGCCACTCAGTGCAACCACCCCCCAAGACCTAATGTGTGTGTGTGTGTTTGATAAGTAGTGATGTCTAAGGTGTAATTAAAACAGGGGCGGGGAACTGCAGAGTGCAGCCAAGGGGACCACCTACGTGGCCCCATCCACTACACCCCACAGAACACACACGCCCCCCAAAACCTTTCATGGGTGAGTGTGTGCTGTGTACAGGAGCCAAAAGGGAGAGGGTATGGGGATATACACCGGGAGAGCTACTCTCCCCCGGAGAGGGCAGCCAGGGACTGGCAGCAATAGGCACCCCCGCTACCTGGGACCCAGCACAGGGCAGGAGGGCCTGATGTCCACCAGGCTCGGGGCTTGCAGCGACCATATTCCGGGAGCTACTGTACCCCCAGAAGGTACCCACCCCGCCCAACCCCACTCAACCCAACCCCATCCCACCCCGGAGGACCTCTACAAAAAAACAAACAAACCACCCGGTCACACCAGACGCAGCAGCCCGGGCCTGAGACCCACCATCACCCAGGCCCCCCCCTCAACAGAGGAAAAGCACCCCCCCCACCCTAAAGAAAACAACCACCTGCGGATACCCTGGAGGTCCCAGAGCAACAAGCCTGGCACCAGGACCTGCACCAACCCACCCATACTGTGGCATGTCCAGGGCAACCCAGCCCCCCCGGGCGCAAGGCAGCGCCCAGCCACCAGGGCCCAGGCCCAGCACCACCACCCACGCCAGAGCGGCCCAGCCACCCGGTACAGAGCCAGCAGCCACCACCCCAAGGCCCCTAAGGGACCCCGCCCCACACAGCAAGACATCCCCACCCGCAAGCCCCCAAAACTGCCCTCCAAGCCCGACACACAGTCCCCCCCAGCAATGACCAACCCGGTCCCCACGACCCGAGAGACCACCAGACGCCCAAAGCCACACAGCCCCCCCCAGCACACACCCAACCGCCCAGAGCGACGGGACAGCAACCCACCACCACCACTATGTGATAAAGCTAATCAGCGGGGACCAGAGAGAATGAAATTCAGCCAATTGATGTTTTGAGGAGGCAGACATTGTTTCCATGCTAATATAATCTAAAATAACATTTCTAAACTGCTTAATACACAGACTGTTTTTCGCTTTCCAGGTCATGAGAATAGTTTTCTTTGCGATACATAACACTGCGAGGACCATGCAAACAAGCAGAGAAAAAACAAACACACAAACAAACAAAAACAAGCACAAGTAGTGGCAATCGCATACAACACAACTGTGCATATAGATGACCTGAGGCGACATGGTAATACATCAACTGCTACTGGACTAATGAATGTGTATTGTGTGTGTGTGTGTGAGAACATGCAACACCCATGGCACAGGACCTACATGATAACCGTTCTTACTTATGAGTGTATAAGTGTACACGGCCACAATCCACAGCCCCCCCAAGCAATCAGAAACAGGCAGAGAGGCCCACAAGACCCAGGCCACCAGCAGCCCCCACGGAGCACAGAACCCAGGATACCCACCGCAGGGACAACCACGCATCCACCCAGAAGACAGCAGTGGAAGCCCCCGGACAGAGCCCCCATAAGCATAGGGCAGAGGCGCCCGGGAGCCAGGGGCAACAGCCCACCGACCCCACCAGGCCCCAGCCGCCCAGACATGGGCCGTGCACCGGACCCGGCCCCAGGAGCCCGAGCGCCCCAAAACCCCCCGGCAGAGGCCCCACCCAATACCCGGGAGGGCCAAGCGCCCCAGACAGCCATGCAGTGGGTCAGCGCCTGCCTCAGTGCCCCTGGCCAAGAGCCCTGGCAGTCAAGACGTGCCCACAGGTGGGTGAAGTCGCGAGGAGTGGGGAGAGGCAACGCCGCCCCCCCATTGGGAGAAGCACAGGCAGGCCAGGCGACAGCAAGTCCCAGACCCAGGCCCAATCATCACCACACACACTTTCACGTCCCATACATCCACACGTCATCCCTCCCTTGACTCCGCTGGGGTCTAGCACAGTGGGCACACCATGGGGCCAGCAGCCCCCCAGCCACCACAGACCCTGAACCAGCAGAATAATTAATTCCTCCTGGCCACTCCTTCCCGAGCAGCAACCAGGAAGCAGGGGTGTGAGAAGACCCCTCCCCTCACACTTCTGGCTCTTCAATATTTTCTAATAGTGAGCGATTAAAATTGAGGGGCAGCCAACCTTGTAGAACTGGGAGCGCAGCCCTCTGGGCAGCCTACATACCCAAAGAGCCCCGTCCACCAGATGCCACTCAGTGCAACCACCCCCCAAGACCTAATGTGTGTGTGTGTGTTTGATAAGTAGTGATGTCTAAGGTGTAATTAAAACAGGGGCGGGGAACTGCAGAGTGCAGCCAAAGGGACCACCTACGTGGCCCCATCCACTACACCCCACAGAACACACACGCCCCCCAAAACCCTTCATGTGTGAGTGTGTGCTGTGTACAGGAGCCAAAAGGGAGAGGGTATGAAGGCAGCCAGGGACTGGCTGCAATAGGCACCCCCGCTACCTGGGACCCAGCACAGGGCAGGAGGGCCTGATGTCCACCAGGCTCGGGGCTTGCAGCGACCATATTCCGGGAGCTACTGTACCCCCAGAAGGTACCCACCCCGCCCAACCCCATCCCACCCCGGAGGACCTCTACAAAAAAACAAACAAACCACCCGGTCACACCAGACGCAGCAGCCCGGGCCTGAGACCCACCATCACCCAGGCACCCCCCTCAACAGGGGAAAAGCACCCCCCCCACCGCACGCCCCAACACCCTAAAGAAAACAACCACCTGCGGACACCCTGGAGGTCCCAGAGCAACAAGCCTGGCACCAGGACCTGCACCAACCCACCCATACTGTGGCATGTCCAGGGCAACCCAGCCCCCCCGGGCGCAAGGCAGCGCCCAGCCACCAGGGCCCAGGCCCAGCACCACCACCCACGCCAGAGCGGCCCAGCCACCCGGTACAGAGCCAGCAGCCACCACCCCAAGGCCCCTAAGGGACCCCGCCCCACACAGCAAGACAGCCCCACCCGCAAGCCCCCAAAACTGCCCTCCAAGCCCGACACACAGTCCCCCCCAGCAATGACCAACCCGGTCCCCACGACCCGAGAGACCACCAGACGCCCAAAGCCACACAGCCCCCCCCCAGCACACACCCAACCGCCCAGAGCGACGGGACAGCAACCCACCACCACCACTATGTGATAAAGCTAATCAGCGGGGACCAGAGAGAATGAAATTCAGCCAATTGATGTTTTGAGGAGGCAGACATTGTTTCCATGCTAATATAATCTAAAATAACATTTCTAAACTGCTTAATACACAGACTGTTTTTCGCTTTCCAGTTCATGAGAATAGTTTTCTTTGCGATACATAACACTGCGAGGACCATGCAAACAAGCAGAGAAAAAACAAACACACAAACAAACAAAAACAAGCACAAGTAGTGGCAATCGCATACAACACAACTGTGCATATAGATGACCTGAGGCGACATGGTAATACATTAACTGCTACTGGACTAATGAATGTGTATTGTGTGTGTGTGTGTGTGTGAGAACATGCAACACCCATGGCACAGGACCTACATGATAACCGTGCTTAGTTATGAGTGTATAAGTGTACACGGCCACAATCCACAGCCCCCCCAAGCAATCAGAAACAGGCAGAGAGGCCCATAAGACCCAGGCCACCAGCAGCCCCCACGGAGCACAGAACCCAGGATGCCCACCGCAGGGACAACCACGCATCCACCCAGAAGACAGCAGTGGAAGCCCCCGGACTGAGCCCCCATAAGCATAGGGCAGAGGCGCCCGGGAGCCAAGGGCAACAGCCCACCGACCGCACCAGGCCCCAGCCGCCCAGACATGGGCCGTGCACCGGACCCGGCCCCAGGAGCCCGAGCGCCCCAAAACCCCCCGGCAGAGGCCCCACCCAATACCCGGGAGGGCCAAGCGCCCCAGACAGCCACGCAGTGGGTCAGCGCCTGCCCCAGTGCCCCTGGCCAAGAGCCCTGGCAGTCAAGACGTGCCCACAGGTGGGTGAAGTCGCGAGGAGTGGGGAGAGGCAACGCCGCCCCCCCATTGGGAGAAGCACAGGCAGGCCAGGCGACAGCAAGTCCCAGACCCAGGCCCAATCATCACCACACACACTTTCACGTCCCATACATCCACACATCCACACGTCATCCCTCCCTTGACTCTGCTGGGGTCTAGCACAGTGGGCACACCATGGGGCCAGCAGCCCCCCAGCCACCACAGACCCTGAACCAGCAGAATAATTAATTCCTCCTGGCCACTCCTTCCCGAGCAGCAACCAGGAAGCAGGGGTGTGAGAAGACCCCTCCCCTCACACTTCTGGCTCTTCAATATTTTCTAATAGTGAGCGATTAAAATTGAGGGGCAGCCAACCTTGTAGAACTGGGAGCGCAGCCCTCTGGGCAGCCTACATACCCAAAGAGCCCCGTCCACCAGATGCCACTCAGTGCAACCACCCCCCAAGACCTAATGTGTGTGTGTGTGTGTTTGATAAGTAGTGATGTCTAAGGTGTAATTAAAACAGGGGCGGGGAACTGCAGAGTGCAGCCAAGGGGACCACCTACGTGGCCCCATCCACTACACCCCACAGAACACACACGCCCCCCAAAACCCTTCATGTGTGAGTGTGTGCTGTGTACAGGAGCCAAAAGGGAGAGGGGTATGGGGATATACACCGGGAGAGCTAGTCTCCCCCAGAGAGGGCAGCCAGGGACTGGCTGCAATAGGCACCCCCGCTACCTGGGACCCAGCACAGGGCAGGAGGGCCTGATGTCCACCAGGCTCGGGGCTTGCAGCGACCATATTCCGGGAGCTACTGTACCCCCAGAAGGTACCCACCCCGCCCAACCCCACTCAACCCAACCCCATCCCACCCCGGAGGACCTCTACAAAAAAACAAACAAACCACCCGGTCACACCAGACGCAGCAGCCCGGGCCTGAGACCCACCATCACCCAGGCCCCCCCCTCAACAGGGGAAAAGCACCCCCCCCACCGCACGCCCCAACACCCTAAAGAAAACAACCACCTGCGGACACCCTGGAGGTCCCAGAGCAACAAGCCTGGCACCAGGACCTGCACCAACCCACCCATACTGTGGCATGTCCAGGGCAACCCAGCCCCCCCGGGCGCAAGGCAGCGCCCAGCCACCAGGGCCCAGGCCCAGCACCACCACCCACGCCAGAGCGGCCCAGCCACCCGGTACAGAGCCAGCAGCCACCACCCCAAGGCCCCTAAGGGACCCCGCCCCACACAGCAAGACAGCCCCACCCGCAAGCCCCCAAAACTGCCCTCCAAGCCCGACACACAGTCCCCCCCAGCAATGACCAACCCGGTCCCCACGACCCGAGAGACCACCAGACGCCCAAAGCCACACAGCCCCCCCCCCCAGCACACACCCAACCGCCCAGAGCGATGGGACAGCAACCCACCACCACCACTATGTGATAAAGCTAATCAGCGGGGACCAGAGAGAATGAAATTCAGCCAATTGATGTTTTGAGGAGGCAGACATTGTTTCCATGCTAATATAACTCTCCCAGTGTATATCCCCATACCCCTCTCCCTTTTGGCTCCTGTACACAGCACGCTGTGTGCCCGCTGCGCTACACCCCAGCGGAGTCAAGGGAGGGAGGACGTGTGGATGTGTGGATGTATGGGACGTCAAAGTGTGTGTGGTGATGATTGGGCCTGGGTCTGGGACTTGCCGTCGCCTAGTCTGCCTGTGCTTCTCCCAATAGGGGGGCGGCGTTGCCTCTCCCCACTGCTCGCAACTTCACCCACCTGTGGGCACGTCGTGACTCCCAGTAACTTGGCCAGGGAAGCTGGGGCAGGCGCTTGACCCACTGCGTGGCTGTCTGTGGTGCTTGGCCCTCCCGGGTATTGGGTGGGGCCTCTGCCGGGGGGTTTTGGGGCGTTTTGGGTTCCTGGGGCCCGGGTCCGTGGCCTGGTGGGGTCGGTGGGCTGTTGTCCCTGGCTCCCGGGGGGCCTCTGCCCTATGCTTATGGGGGCTCTGTCCGGGGGCTTCCACTGCTGTCTACTGGGTGGATGCGTGGTTGTCCCTGCGGTGGGCATCCTGGGTTCTGTGCTCCGTGGGGGCTGCTGGTGGCCTGGGTCTTGTGGGCCTCTCTGCCTGCTTCTGATTGCTTGGGGGGGGCTGTGGATTGTGGCACTCATAACTAAGCACGGTTATCATGTAGGTCCTGTGCCATGGGTGTTGCATGTTCCCCCCACACACACACACACAACACACATTCATTAGTCCAGTAGCAGTTGATGTATTACCATGTCGCCTCAGGTCATCTATATCCACAGTTGTGTTGTATGCGATTGCCACTACTTGTGCTTGTTGTTGTTTGTTCTCTGCTTGTCTGCTTTCAGGTGCTCCTGGTGGCGCAAAGGCTGGATTCGCAACAGAGACCATGGATTATTGTCTGTTTTGTTTTTTTACAGGTGTAGCAGCTGGTTGTCTGGTTTTTGTTTCTTTTTTTGTTCTGTTTCCTCTTCTTTCCTTTTCCCCCGGTCCGGTTCAGTTCCATTACATGTTATATATAACAATAAATAAATAAATGGGCATCAAGGGGAGCTTTACATTTATAAAACTTCCCTTGGCAAAGCAAATCAGTTTGGCATAAAAGGTATTCACAATTCTGCTGCCATAATGCTGAACAGAACAAGGGAAAAAAGTGAAGGAATTCATTTTACAGCTAAATCCTCATAAAGAGCGTATTGCTCAACCATAAGTGTGGTTCTTTCTCATACAAGGTTATACAAAGAAGTTTATGTTTGAAACCAGCTTAAACATGGACAAATATGAAGGACAAAGCAGTTTTAACTTGGTTTGAGTGAAGCAATTAATTTTATGGCAATATCTGAAATCTTCACTATCTCCTTGAAAGAAAGCGAATTTCGGATTCTAGAAGAACAAGTGTGGTTCTTTCTCATATAAGGTAATATAAAGAAGTTTATACTCGAAACCAGCTTAGACATGGATAAATAAGAAGGACAAAGCAGTTTTAACTTGGTTGAAGTGAAGGATTTCATTTTACAGCAAAATCCTGAAACGTGCATTACTCCTCATAAGGAGTGTATTGCTCAAACGTGTTTTTTTCTCATACAAGATTATAAAAAGAAATTTATGTTTGAAACCATCTTAAACATTGACAAATATGAAGGACAAAGCAGTTTTAACTTGGTTTGAGTGAAGCAATTCATTTTATGGCAATATCTGAAATCTTCACTATCTCCTTGAAAGAAAGCGAATTTCGGATTCTAGAAGAACAAGTGTGGTTCTTTCTCATATAAGGTAATATAAAGAAGTTTATACTCGAAACCAGCTTAGACATGGATAAATAAGAAGGACAAAGCAGTTTTAACTTGGTTGAAGTAAAGGATTTCATTTTACAGCAAAATCCTGAAACGTGCATTACTCCTCATAAGGAGTGTATTGCTCAAACATGTTTTTTTCTCATACAAGATTATAAAAAGAAATTTATGTTTGAAACCATCTTAAACATTGACAAATATGAAGGACAAAGCAGTTTTAACTTGGTTTGAGTGAAGCAATTCATTTTATGGCAATATCTGAAATCTTCACTATCTCCTTGAAAGAAAGCGAATTTCGGATTCTAGAAGAACAAGTGTGGTTCTTTCTCATATAAGGTAATATAAAGAAGTTTATACTCGAAACCAGCTTAGACATGGATAAATAAGAAGGACAAAGCAGTTTTAACTTGGTTGAAGTGAAGGATTTCATTTTACAGCAAAATCCTGAAACGTGCATTACTCCTCATAAGGAGTGTATTGCTCATACAAGAGTGTATTTTCTCATACAAGATTATAAAAAGAAATTTATGTTTGAAACCATCTTAAACATTGACAAATATGAAGGACAAAGCAGTTTTAACTTGGTTTGAGTGAAGCAATTCATTTTATGGCAATATCTGAAATCTTCACTATCTCCTTGAAAGAAAGCGAATTTCGGATTCTAGAAGAACAAGTGTGGTTCTTTCTCATATAAGGTAATATAAAGAAGTTTATACTCGAAACCAGCTTAGACATGGATAAATAAGAAGGACAAAGCAGTTTTAACTTGGTTGAAGTGAAGGATTTCATTTTACAGCAAAATCCTGAAACGTGCATTACTCCTCATAAAGAGCGTATTGCTCAACCATAAGTGTGGTTCTTTCTCATACAAGGTTATACAAAGAAGTTTATGTTTGAAACCAGCTTAAACATGGACAAATATGAAGGACAAAGCAGTTTTAACTTGGTTTGAGTGAAGCAATTCATTTTATGGCAATATCTGAAATCTTCACTATCTCCTTGAAAGAAAGCGAATTTCGGATTCTAGAAGAACAAGTGTGGTTCTTTCTCATATAAGGTAATATAAAGAAGTTTATACTCGAAACCAGCTTAGACATGGATAAATAAGAAGGACAAAGCAGTTTTAACTTGGTTGAAGTGAAGGATTTCATTTTACAGCAAAATCCTGAAACGTGCATTACTCCTCATAAGGAGTGTATTGCTCAAACATGTTTTGTTTTTTTCTCATACAAGATTATAAAAAGAAATTTATGTTTGAAACCATCTTAAACATTGACAAATATGAAGGACAAAGCAGTTTTAACTTGGTTTGAGTGAAGCAATTCATTTTATGGCAATATCTGAAATCTTCACTATCTCCTTGAAAGAAAGCGAATTTCGGATTCTAGAAGAACAAGTGTGGTTCTTTCTCATATAAGGTAATATAAAGAAGTTTATACTCGAAACCAGCTTAGACATGGATAAATAAGAAGGACAAAGCAGTTTTAACTTGGTTGAAGTGAAGGATTTCATTTTACAGCAAAATCCTGAAACGTGCATTACTCCTCATAAGGAGTGTATTGCTCATACAAGAGTGTATTTTCTCATACAAGATTATAAAAAGAAATTTATGTTTGAAACCATCTTAAACATTGACAAATATGAAGGACAAAGCAGTTTTAACTTGGTTTGAGTGAAGCAATTCATTTTATGGCAATATCTGAAATCTTCACTATCTCCTTGAAAGAAAGCGAATTTCGGATTCTAGAAGAACAAGTGTGGTTCTTTCTCATATAAGGTAATATAAAGAAGTTTATCATTGAAACCAGCGTAGACGTGGATAAATATGAAGGACAAAGCAGTTTTAACTTGGTTTAAGTGAAGGAATTCATAGTTAGCAGTTCCTTGATGAGGGATATTTCAGACACCAAAATCCATTTTCTAAAGAGAAATAAAGAGAAAACAACAATCACTTCTGTTAAAGACTGAAAAAGAAATGTCACCCATGAAATCAACAATGCTTTTAGGGACTTCTATAAAACCTTATATTCATCACAAAATGATCCATCAGACAGTAACATAGATCAGTTTCTTAGTAATATCAACCTTCCAAAATTACAAACCGAACAGGCAATGGCTCTGGATTCACCTCTCTCAATAGGAGAACTCCATGAAGCCCTTCAACATATGCCTAGTAACAAAGCCCCGGGTGGCCACCAGATGGTTTTCCAGCAGAGTTCTACAAAGAATTGTGGACTGTTTTGGCACTGCATTTCACAAAATGGTATTACAAGTTAAGCAGAATGGCAGATTATCCCCACACATGAACTCTGCTAACATTATCCTGCTACAGAAACCAGGAAAAGACCCCATACTTCCATCCAGCTACCGCCCAATATCTCTAATAAATGCAGACCTCAAAATAATTTGTAAAGTCCTCGCCAAAAGAATAGAAAAAATAACTCCACTTATAATACATCCTGACCAGACAGGTTTCATAAAGGGTAGACGATCATCCACTAACACTCGCAGGCTAATTAATCTCATAGACTATTCTACCATCGACAACCTGGAAACCACAATAGTCTCTCTAGATGCAGAAAAAGCATTTGATCGAGTGAACTGGAAATTTTTATTCGCAGCATTAAAAAAATTCGGGTTTGGGTCACACTTCATCAACTGGATAAGGATATTATAAAGCTCCCCAAATGCAAGTGTCAGGACAAATGATCAAACTTCTCCAAGCTTCAGTCTGCAGAGAGGTACAAGACAGGGTTGCCCACTTTCTCCATCACTTTTTGCTATTTTCATCGAACCTTTTGCAGCTGCTATCAGACAAGATAGAAATATTAAAGGCATCCAACCCCAAAATATTGAGCATAAAATAAGTCTTTATGCTGATGATGTATTACTTTTCCTCCACAACTCACAGACGTCTCTCACTCACACGATCACACTCATAAATAAATTCTCAGCACTTTCTGACTACTCTATCAATTGGTCTAAGACCACAGTTCTGCCCATTAACTGTAGGGTCCAGAATATACCTGCGATCACTTTACAGTCAGGAAATATTAGATATTTAGGCATAAACATTTCCTCCAGGCTCTCAGAGCTAACAAAGCTAAATTATGTGCAATTATTAAAGACAGTAGAGGACGATCTCTCTCGTTGGAAGTCCTTACCTATATCACTTATGGGGAGAGTTACAACCATTAAAATGATGATACTACCAAAAGTTAACTATTTGTTCTCAATGATCCCCATAAAACCATCTGCTACTTGGTTTAAGTCACTAGATTAATGCATCTCCAAATTTCTGTGGAAAAACAAACCACCACGTATTAGTTTAAAAACGCTACAGAAAACCAAGGAAAGTGGTTGATTAGATTTACCTCATTTTCAGCGCTATTCCTTAGCCAATAGGTTACAGTATATATCAAAATGGTTTAAATCTAGCCCAATAGATGAACCACACAGCTTCTGGCCACAAATATGTTTGAACACCTTTAGAATGACTCGAAATCCTAATTTACAGCTCATACAATACAAAATTCTTCATAGAACACACTATACAGGACAAAGGATGTTCAGGATGGGTCTAACACACTCTAACATCTGCTCACATTGCACAGATAACACACCTGATGATTATGCACACGCTTTGTGGTTTTGTGCGCCTGTCCAGAAGTTCTGGTTTGAAGTGTGTACGGACCTATCAACATGGCTAAAGTGTAGCATTCCTGCATGCTGGGTGACTTAGACAACATCAACATGGAAATTAACTCAGCACACATGGTCCTCACAGTGTTATGTATCGCAAAGAAAACTATTCTCATGAACTGGAAAGTGAAGAATAATCTGTGTATTAACCTGTTTAGAAATGTTCTTTTAGATTATATTAGCATGGAAACAATGTCTGCCTCCTTAAAACATCAACTGGCTGAATTTCATTCTCTCTGGTCCCCGCTGATTAACTGTGTGGCTTCGGGCGTCTGGTGGTCTCTCGGGTCGTGGGGACCGGGTTGGTCATTGCTGGGGGGGACTGTGTGTCGGGCTTGGAGGGCAGTTTTGGGGGCTTGCGGGTGGGGCTGTCTTGCTGTGTGGGGCGGGGTCCCTTAGGGGCCTTGGGGTGGTGGCTGCTGGCTCTGTACCGGGTGGCCGGGCCGCTCTGGCGTGGGTGGTAGTGCTGGGCCTGGGCCCTGGTGGCTGGGCGCTGCCTTGCGCCCGGGGGGGCTGGGTTGCCCTGGACATGCCACAGTATGGGTGGGTTAGTGCAGGTCCTGGTGCCAGGCTTGTTGCTCTGGGACCTCCAGGGTGTCCGCAGGTGGTTGTTTTCTTTAGGGTGTTGGGGCCTGGGTGATGGTGGATCTCAGGCCCGGGCTGCTGCGTCTGGTGTGACCGGGTGGTTTGTTTGTTGTTGTTTGTTTGTTTTTTTGTAGAGGTCCTCCGGGGTGGGATGGGGTTGGTTGAGTGGGGTTGGACGGGGTGGGTACTTTCTGGGGGTACAGTAGCTCCCGGAATATGGTCGCTGCAAGGCCCGAGCCTGGTGGACATCAGGCCCTCTTGATGTCCTGATGTGTTGGGTCCGAGGTAGCGGGGTGCCTATTGCAGCCAGTCCCTGGCTGCCCTCTCTGGGGGAGACTAGCTCTCCCGGTGTATATCCCCATACCCCTCTCCCTTTTGGCTCCTGTACACAGCACACACTCACACATGAAGGGTTTTGGGGGCGTGTGTGTTCTGTGGGGTGTAGTGGATGGGGCCACGTAGGCGGTCCCCTTGGCTGCACTCTGCAGTTCCCCACCCCTGTTTTAATTACACCTTAGACATCACTACTTATCAAACACACACACACACACACATTAGGTCTTGGGGGGTGGTTGCACTGAGTGGCATCTGGTGGACGGGGCTCTTTGGGTATGTAGGCTGCCCAGAGGGCCGCGCTCCCAGTTCTACAAGGTTGGCTGCCCCTCAATTTTAATCGCTCACTATTAGAAAATATTGAAGAGCCAGAAGGGTGAGGGGAGGGGTCTTCTCACACCCCTGCTTCCTGGTTGCTGCTCGGGAAGGAGTGGCCAGGAGGAATTAATTATTCTGCTGGTTCAGGGTCTGTGGTGGCTGGGGGGCTGCTGGCCCCATGGTGTGCCCACTGTGCTAGACCCCAGCGGAGTCAAGGGAGGGATGACGTGTGGATGTATGGGACGTGAAAGTGTGTGTGGTGATGATTGGGCCTGGGTCTGGGACTTGCTGTCGCCTGGCCTGCCTGTGCTTCTCCCAATGGGGGGGCGGCGTTGCCTCTCCCCACTCCTCGCGACTTCACCCACCTGTATGCACGTCTTGACTGCCAGGGCTCTTGGCCAGGGGCACTGGGACAGGCGCTGACCCACTGCGTGGCTGTCTGGGGCGCTTGGCCCTCCCGGGTATTGGGTGGGGCCTCTGCCGGGGGGTTTTGGGGCGCTCGGGCTCCTGGGGCCGGGTCCGGTGCACGGCCCATGTCTGGGCGGCTGGGGCCTGGTGGGGTCGGTGGGCTGTTGCCCCTGGCTCCCGGGCGCCTCTGCCCTATGCTTATGGGGGCTCTGTCCGGGGGCTTCCACTGCTGTCTTCTGGGTGGATGCATGGTTGTCCCTGCGGTGGGCATCCTGGGTTCTGTGCTCCGTGGGGGCTGCTGGTGGCCTGGGTCTTGTGGGCCTCTCTGCCTGTTTCTGATTGCTTGGGGGGGCTGTGGATTGTGGCCGTGTACACTTATACACTCATAAGTAAGAACGGTTATCATGTAGGTCCTGTGCCATGGGTGTTGCATGTTCTCACACACACACACACAATACACATTCATTAGTCCAGTAGCAGTTGATGTATTACCATGTCGCCTCAGGTCATCTATATGCACAGTTGTGATGTATGCGATTGCCACTACTTGTGCTTGTTTTTGTTTGTTTGTGTGTTTGTTTTTTCTCTGCTTGTTTGCATGGTCCTCGCAGTGTTATGTATCGCAAAGAAAACTATTCTCATGAACTGGAAAGCGAAAAACAGTCTGTGTATTAAGCAGTTTAGAAATGTTATTTTAGATCATATTAGCATGGAAACAATGTCTGCCTCCTCAAAACATCAATTGGCTGAATTTCATTCTCTCTGGTCCCCGCTGATTAGCTTTATCACATAGTGGTGGTGGTGGGTTGCTGTCCCGTCGCTCTGGGCGGTTGGGTGTGTGCTGGGGGGGGGGCTGTGTGGCTTTGGGCATCTGGTGGTCTCTCGGGTCGTGGGGACCGGGTTGGTCATTGCTGGGGGGGACTGTGTGTCGGGCTTGGAGGGCAGTTTTGGGGGCTTGCGGGTGGGGCTGTCTTGCTGTGTGGGGCGGGGTCCCTTAGGGGCCTTGGGGTGGTGGCTGCTGGCTCTGTACCGGGTGGCTGGGCCGCTCTGGCGTGGGTGGTGGTGCTGGGCCTGGGCCCTGGTGGCTGGGTTGCCCTGGACATGCCACAGTATGGGTGGGTTGGTGCAGGTCCTGGTGCCAGGCTTGTTGCTCTGGGACCTCCAGGGTGTCCGCAGGTGGTTGTTTTCTTTAGGGTGTTGGGGCGTGCGGTGGGGGGGGTGCTTTTCCCCTGTTGAGGGGGGGGCCTGGGTGATGGTGGGTCTCAGGCCTGGGCTGCTGCGTCTGGTGTGACCGGGTGGTTTGTTTGTTGTTGTTTGTTTGTTTTTTTGTAGAGGTCCTCCGGGCTGGGATGGGGTTGGGTTGAGTGGGGTTGGACGGGGTGGGTACTTTCTGGGGGTACAGTAGCTCCCGGAATATGGTCGCTGCAAGCCCCGAGCCTGGTGGACATCAGGCCCTCTTGATGTCTTGATGTGTTGGGTCCGAGGTAGCGGGTGCCTATTGCAGCCAGTCCCTGGCTGCCCTCTCTGGGGGAGACTAGCTCTCCCAGTGTATATCCCCATACCCCTCTCCCTTTTGGCTCCTGTACACAGCACACACTCACACATGAAGAGTTTTGGGGGCGTGTGTGTTCTGTGGGGTGTATTGGATGGGGCCACGTAGGTGGTCCCCTTGGCTGCACTCTGCAGTTCCCCGCCCCTGTTTTAATTACACCTTAGACATCACTACTTATCAAACACACACACACACACACATTAGGTCTTGGGGGGTGGTTGCACTGAGTGGCATCTGGTGGACGGGGCTCTTTGGGTATGTAGGCTGCCCAGAGGGCCGCGCTCCCAGTTCTACAAGGTTGGCTGCCCCTCAATTTTAATCGCTCACTATTAGAAAATATTGAAGAGCCAGAAGGGTGAGGGGAGGGGTCTTCTCACACCCCTGCTTCCTGGTTGCTGCTCGGGAAGGAGTGGCCAGGAGGAATTAATTATTCTGCTGGTTCAGGGTCTGTGGTGGCTGGGGGGCTGCTGGCCCCATGGTGTGCCCACTGTGCTAGACCCCAGCGGAGTCAAGGGAGGGATGACGTGTGGATGTGTGGATGTATGGGACGTGAAAGTGTGTGTGGTGATGATTGGGCCTGGGTCTGGGACTTGCTGTCGCCTGGCCTGCCTGTGCTTCTCCCAATGGGGGGGCGGCGTTGCCTCTCCCCACTCCTCGCGACTTCACCCACCTGTGGGCACGTCTTGACTGCCAGGGCTCTTGGCCAGGGGCACTGGGGCAGGCGCTGACCCACTGCGTGGCTGTCTGGGGCGCTTGGCCCTCCCGGGTATTGGGTGGGGCCTCTGCCGGGGGGTTTTGGGGCGCTCGGGCTCCTGGGGCCGGGTCCGGTGCACGGCCCATGTCTGGGCGGCTGGGGCCTGGTGGGGTCGGTGGGCTGTTGCCCCTGGCTCCCGGGCGCCTCTGCCCTATGCTTATGGGGGCTCTGTCCGGGGGCTTCCACTGCTGTCTTCTGGGTGGATGCGTGGTTGTCCCTGTGGTGGGCATCCTGGGTTCTGTGCTCCGTGGGGGCTGCTGGTGGCCTGGGTCTTGTGGGCCTCTCTGCCTGTTTCTGATTGCTTGGGGGGGCTGTGGATTGTGGCCGTGTACACTTATACACTCATAAGTAAGAACGGTTATCATGTAGGTCCTGTGCCATGGGTGTTGCATGTTCTCACACACACACACACAATACACATTCATTAGTCCAGTAGCAGTTGATGTATTACCATGTCGCCTCAGGTCATCTATATGCACAGTTGTGATGTATGCGATTGCCACTACTTGTGCTTGTTTTTGTTTGTTTGTGTGTTTGTTTTTTCTCTGCTTGTTTGCATGGTCCTCGCAGTGTTATGTATCGCAAAATAAACTATTCTCATGAACTGGAAAGCGAAAAACAGTCTGTGTATTAAGCAGTTTAGAAATGTTATTTTAGATCATATTAGCATGGAAACAATGTCTGCCTCCTCAAAACATCAATTGGCTGAATTTCATTCTCTCTGGTCCCCGCTGATTAGCTTTATCACATAGTGGTGGTGGTGGGTTGCTGTCCCGTCGCTCTGGGCGGTTGGGTGTGTGCTGGGGGGGGGCTGTGTGGCTTTGGGCATCTGGTGGTCTCTCGGGTCGTGGGGACCGGGTTGGTCATTGCTGGGGGGGACTGTGTGTCGGGCTTGGAGGGCAGTTTTGGGGGCTTGTGGGTGGGGCTGTCTTGCTGTGTGGGGCGGGGTCCCTTAGGGGCCTTGGGGTGGTGGCTGCTGGCTCTGTACCGGGTGGCTGGGCCGCTCTGGCGTGGGTGGTGGTGCTGGGCCTGGGCCCTGGTGGCTGGGTTGCCCTGGACATGCCACAGTATGGGTGGGTTGGTGCAGGTCCTGGTGCCAGGCTTGTTGCTCTGGGACCTCCAGGGTGTCCGCAGGTGGTTGTTTTCTTTAGGGTGTTGGGGCGTGCGGTGGGGGGGGTGCTTTTCCCCTGTTGAGGGGGGGGCCTGGGTGATGGTGGGTCTCAGGCCCGGGCTGCTGCGTCTGGTGTGACCGGGTGGTTTGTTTGTTGTTGTTTGTTTGTTTTTTTGTAGAGGTCCTCCGGGCTGGGATGGGGTTGGGTTGAGTGGGGTTGGACGGGGTGGGTACTTTCTGGGGGTACAGTAGCTCCCGGAATATGGTCGCTGCAAGCCCCGAGCCTGGTGGACATCAGGCCCTCTTGATGTCTTGATGTGTTGGGTCCGAGGTAGCGGGTGCCTATTGCAGCCAGTCCCTGGCTGCCCTCTCTGGGGGAGACTAGCTCTCCCAGTGTATATCCCCATACCCCTCTCCCTTTTGGCTCCTGTACACAGCACACACTCACACATGAAGAGTTTTGGGGGCGTGTGTGTTCTGTGGGGTGTATTGGATGGGGCCACGTAGGTGGTCCCCTTGGCTGCACTCTGCAGTTCCCCGCCCCTGTTTTAATTACACCTTAGACATCACTACTTATCAAACACACACACACACACACATTAGGTCTTGGGGGGTGGTTGCACTGAGTGGCATCTGGTGGACGGGGCTCTTTGGGTATGTAGGCTGCCCAGAGGGCCGCGCTCCCAGTTCTACAAGGTTGGCTGCCCCTCAATTTTAATCGCTCACTATTAGAAAATATTGAAGAGCCAGAAGGGTGAGGGGAGGGGTCTTCTCACACCCCTGCTTCCTGGTTGCTGCTCGGGAAGGAGTGGCCAGGAGGAATTAATTATTCTGCTGGTTCAGGGTCTGTGGTGGCTGGGGGGCTGCTGGCCCCATGGTGTGCCCACTGTGCTAGACCCCAGCGGAGTCAAGGGAGGGATGACGTGTGGATGTGTGGATGTATGGGACGTGAAAGTGTGTGTGGTGATGATTGGGCCTGGGTCTGGGACTTGCTGTCGCCTGGCCTGCCTGTGCTTCTCCCAATGGGGGGGCGGCGTTGCCTCTCCCCACTCCTCGCGACTTCACCCACCTGTGGGCACGTCTTGACTGCCAGGGCTCTTGGCCAGGGGCACTGGGGCAGGCGCTGACCCACTGCGTGGCTGTCTGGGGCGCTTGGCCCTCCCGGGTATTGGGTGGGGCCTCTGCCGGGGGGTTTTGGGGCGCTCGGGCTCCTGGGGCCGGGTCCGGTGCACGGCCCATGTCTGGGCGGCTGGGGCCTGGTGGGGTCGGTGGGCTGTTGCCCCTGGCTCCCGGGCGCCTCTGCCCTATGCTTATGGGGGCTCTGTCCGGGGGCTTCCACTGCTGTCTTCTGGGTGGATGCGTGGTTGTCCCTGTGGTGGGCATCCTGGGTTCTGTGCTCCGTGGGGGCTGCTGGTGGCCTGGGTCTTGTGGGCCTCTCTGCCTGTTTCTGATTGCTTGGGGGGGCTGTGGATTGTGGCCGTGTACACTTATACACTCATAAGTAAGAACGGTTATCATGTAGGTCCTGTGCCATGGGTGTTGCATGTTCTCACACACACACACACAATACACATTCATTAGTCCAGTAGCAGTTGATGTATTACCATGTCGCCTCAGGTCATCTATATGCACAGTTGTGATGTATGCGATTGCCACTACTTGTGCTTGTTTTTGTTTGTTTGTGTGTTTGTTTTTTCTCTGCTTGTTTGCATGGTCCTCGCAGTGTTATGTATCGCAAAGAAAACTATTCTCATGAACTGGAAAGCGAAAAACAGTCTGTGTATTAAGCAGTTTAGAAATGTTATTTTAGATCATATTAGCATGGAAACAATGTCTGCCTCCTCAAAACATCAATTGGCTGAATTTCATTCTCTCTGGTCCCCGCTGATTAGCTTTATCACATAGTGGTGGTGGTGGGTTGCTGTCCCGTCGCTCTGGGCGGTTGGGTGTGTGCTGGGGGGGGGCTGTGTGGCTTTGGGCATCTGGTGGTCTCTCGGGTCGTGGGGACCGGGTTGGTCATTGCTGGGGGGGACTGTGTGTCGGGCTTGGAGGGCAGTTTTGGGGGCTTGCGGGTGGGGCTGTCTTGCTGTGTGGGGCGGGGTCCCTTAGGGGCCTTGGGGTGGTGGCTGCTGGCTCTGTACCGGGTGGCTGGGCC
Organism: Leuresthes tenuis; assembly: GCF_036924035.1. Taxonomy (NCBI): domain Eukaryota; kingdom Metazoa; phylum Chordata; class Actinopteri; order Atheriniformes; family Atherinopsidae; genus Leuresthes; species Leuresthes tenuis. The sequence goes on along the minus strand of NW_027325355.1, from coordinate 42,282,408 downwards.
GCTCTGGCGTGGGTGGTGGTGCTGGGCCTGGGCCCTGGTGGCTGGGTTGCCCTGGACATGCCACAGTATGGGTGGGTTGGTGCAGGTCCTGGTGCCAGGCTTGTTGCTCTGGGACCTCCAGGGTGTCCGCAGGTGGTTGTTTTCTTTAGGGTGTTGGGGCGTGCGGTGGGGGGGGTGCTTTTCCCCTGTTGAGGGGGGGGGCCTGGGTGATGGTGGGTCTCAGGCCCGGGCTGCTGCGTCTGGTGTGACCGGGTGGTTTGTTTGTTGTTGTTTGTTTGTTTTTTTGTAGAGGTCCTCCGGGCTGGGATGGGGTTGGGTTGAGTGGGGTTGGACGGGGTGGGTACTTTCTGGGGGTACAGTAGCTCCCGGAATATGGTCGCTGCAAGCCCCGAGCCTGGTGGACATCAGGCCCTCTTGATGTCTTGATGTGTTGGGTCCGAGGTAGCGGGTGCCTATTGCAGCCAGTCCCTGGCTGCCCTCTCTGGGGGAGACTAGCTCTCCCAGTGTATATCCCCATACCCCTCTCCCTTTTGGCTCCTGTACACAGCACACACTCACACATGAAGAGTTTTGGGGGCGTGTGTGTTCTGTGGGGTGTATTGGATGGGGCCACGTAGGTGGTCCCCTTGGCTGCACTCTGCAGTTCCCCGCCCCTGTTTTAATTACACCTTAGACATCACTACTTATCAAACACACACACACACACACATTAGGTCTTGGGGGGTGGTTGCACTGAGTGGCATCTGGTGGACGGGGCTCTTTGGGTATGTAGGCTGCCCAGAGGGCCGCGCTCCCAGTTCTACAAGGTTGGCTGCCCCTCAATTTTAATCGCTCACTATTAGAAAATATTGAAGAGCCAGAAGGGTGAGGGGAGGGGTCTTCTCACACCCCTGCTTCCTGGTTGCTGCTCGGGAAGGAGTGGCCAGGAGGAATTAATTATTCTGCTGGTTCAGGGTCTGTGGTGGCTGGGGGGCTGCTGGCCCCATGGTGTGCCCACTGTGCTAGACCCCAGCGGAGTCAAGGGAGGGATGACGTGTGGATGTGTGGATGTATGGGACGTGAAAGTGTGTGTGGTGATGATTGGGCCTGGGTCTGGGACTTGCTGTCGCCTGGCCTGCCTGTGCTTCTCCCAATGGGGGGGCGGCGTTGCCTCTCCCCACTCCTCGCGACTTCACCCACCTGTGGGCACGTCTTGACTGCCAGGGCTCTTGGCCAGGGGCACTGGGGCAGGCGCTGACCCACTGCGTGGCTGTCTGGGGCGCTTGGCCCTCCCGGGTATTGGGTGGGGCCTCTGCCGGGGGGTTTTGGGGCGCTCGGGCTCCTGGGGCCGGGTCCGGTGCACGGCCCATGTCTGGGCGGCTGGGGCCTGGTGGGGTCGGTGGGCTGTTGCCCCTGGCTCCCGGGCGCCTCTGCCCTATGCTTATGGGGGCTCTGTCCGGGGGCTTCCACTGCTGTCTTCTGGGTGGATGCGTGGTTGTCCCTGTGGTGGGCATCCTGGGTTCTGTGCTCCGTGGGGGCTGCTGGTGGCCTGGGTCTTGTGGGCCTCTCTGCCTGTTTCTGATTGCTTGGGGGGGCTGTGGATTGTGGCCGTGTACACTTATACACTCATAAGTAAGAACGGTTATCATGTAGGTCCTGTGCCATGGGTGTTGCATGTTCTCACACACACACACACAATACACATTCATTAGTCCAGTAGCAGTTGATGTATTACCATGTCGCCTCAGGTCATCTATATGCACAGTTGTGATGTATGCGATTGCCACTACTTGTGCTTGTTTTTGTTTGTTTGTGTGTTTGTTTTTTCTCTGCTTGTTTGCATGGTCCTCGCAGTGTTATGTATCGCAAAGAAAACTATTCTCATGAACTGGAAAGCGAAAAACAGTCTGTGTATTAAGCAGTTTAGAAATGTTATTTTAGATCATATTAGCATGGAAACAATGTCTGCCTCCTCAAAACATCAATTGGCTGAATTTCATTCTCTCTGGTCCCCGCTGATTAGCTTTATCACATAGTGGTGGTGGTGGGTTGCTGTCCCGTCGCTCTGGGCGGTTGGGTGTGTGCTGGGGGGGGGCTGTGTGGCTTTGGGCATCTGGTGGTCTCTCGGGTCGTGGGGACCGGGTTGGTCATTGCTGGGGGGGACTGTGTGTCGGGCTTGGAGGGCAGTTTTGGGGGCTTGCGGGTGGGGCTGTCTTGCTGTGTGGGGCGGGGTCCCTTAGGGGCCTTGGGGTGGTGGCTGCTGGCTCTGTACCGGGTGGCTGGGCCGCTCTGGCGTGGGTGGTGGTGCTGGGCCTGGGCCCTGGTGGCTGGGTTGCCCTGGACATGCCACAGTATGGGTGGGTTGGTGCAGGTCCTGGTGCCAGGCTTGTTGCTCTGGGACCTCTAGGGTGTCCGCAGGTGGTTGTTTTCTTTAGGGTGTTGGGGCGTGCGGTGGGGGGGGGGTCCTTTTCCCCTGTTGAGGGGGGGGCCTGGGTGATGGTGGGTCTCAGGCCCGGGCTGCTGCGTCTGGTGTGACCGGGTGGTTTGTTTGTTGTTGTTTGTTTGTTTTTTTGTAAAGGTCCTCCGGGGTGGGATGGTGTTGGGTTGAGTGGGGTTGGACGGGGTGGGTACTTTCTGGGGGTACAGTAGCTCCCGGAATATGGTCGCTGCAAGCCCCGAGCCTGGTGGACATCAGGCCCTCTTGATGTCCTGATGTGTTGGGTCCGAGGTAGCGGGTGCCTATTGCAGCCAGTCCCTGGCTGCCCTCTCTGGGGGAGACTAGCTCTCCCAGTGTATATCCCCATACCCCTCTCCCTTTTGGCTCCTGTACACAGCACACACTCACACATGAAGGGTTTTGGGGGCGTGTGTGTTCTGTGGGGTGTAGTGGATGGGGCCACGTAGGCGGTCCCCTTGGCTGCACTCTGCAGTTCCCCACCCCTGTTTTAATTACACCTTAGACATCACTACTTATCAAACACACACACACACACACATTAGGTCTTGGGGGGTGGTTGCACTGAGTGGCATCTGGTGGACGGGGCTCTTTGGGTATGTAGGCTGCCCAGAGGGCCGCGCTCCCAGTTCTACAAGGTTGGCTGCCCCTCAATTTTAATCGCTCACTATTAGAAAATATTGAAGAGCCAGAAGGGTGAGGGGAGGGGTCTTCTCACACCCCTGCTTCCTGGTTGCTGCTCGGGAAGGAGTGGCCAGGAGGAATTAATTATTCTGCTGGTTCAGGGTCTGTGGTGGCTGGGGGGCTGCTGGCCCCATGGTGTGCCCACTGTGCTAGACCCCAGCGGAGTCAAGGGAGGGATGACGTGTGGATGTGTGGATGTATGGGACGTGAAAGTGTGTGTGGTGATGATTGGGCCTGGGTCTGGGACTTGCTGTCGCCTGGCCTGCCTGTGCTTCTCCCAATGGGGGGGCGGCGTTGCCTCTCCCCACTCCTCGCGACTTCACCCACCTGTGGGCACGTCTTGACTGCCAGGGCTCTTGGCCAGGGGCACTGGGACAGGCGCTGACCCACTGCGTGGCTGTCTGGGGCGCTTGGCCCTCCCGGGTATTGGGTGGGGCCTCTGCCGGGGGGTTTTGGGGCGCTCGGGCTCCTGGGGCCGGGTCCGGTGCACGGCCCATGTCTGGGCGGCTGGGGCCTGGTGGTGTCGGTGGGCTGTTGCCCCTGGCTCCCGGGCGCCTCTGCCCTATGCTTATGGGGGCTCTGTCCGGGGGCTTCCACTGCTGTCTTCTGGGTGGATGCGTGGTTGTCCCTGCGGTGGGCATCCTGGGTTCTGTGCTCCGTGGGGGCTGCTGGTGGCCTGGGTCTTGTGGGCCTCTCTGCCTGTTTCTGATTGCTTGGGGGGGCTGTGGATTGTGGCCGTGTACACTTATACACTCATAAGTAAGAACGGTTATCATGTAGGTCCTGTGCCATGGGTGTTGCATGTTCTCACACACACACACACAATACACATTCATTAGTCCAGTAGCAGTTGATGTATTACCATGTCGCCTCAGGTCATCTATATGCACAGTTGTGATGTATGCGATTGCCACTACTTGTGCTTGTTTTTGTTTGTTTGTGTGTTTGTTTTTTCTCTGCTTGTTTGCATGGTCCTCGCAGTGTTATGTATCGCAAAGAAAACTATTCTCATGAACTGGAAAGCGAAAAACAGTCTGTGTATTAAGCAGTTTAGAAATGTTATTTTAGATCATATTAGCATGGAAACAATGTCTGCCTCCTCAAAACATCAATTGGCTGAATTTCATTCTCTCTGGTCCCCGCTGATTAGCTTTATCACATAGTGGTGGTGGTGGGTTGCTGTCCCGTCGCTCTGGGCGGTTGGGTGTGTGCTGGGGGGGGGCTGTGTGGCTTTGGGCATCTGGTGGTCTCTCGGGTCGTGGGGACCGGGTTGGTCATTGCTGGGGGGGACTGTGTGTCGGGCTTGGAGGGCAGTTTTGGGGGCTTGCGGGTGGGGCTGTCTTGCTGTGTGGGGCGGGGTCCCTTAGGGGCCTTGGGGTGGTGGCTGCTGGCTCTGTACCGGGTGGCTGGGCCGCTCTGGCGTGGGTGGTGGTGCTGGGCCTGGGCCCTGGTGGCTGGGTTGCCCTGGACATGCCACAGTATGGGTGGGTTGGTGCAGGTCCTGGTGCCAGGCTTGTTGCTCTGGGACCTCCAGGGTGTCCGCAGGTGGTTGTTTTCTTTAGGGTGTTGGGGCGTGCGGTGGGGGGGGTGCTTTTCCCCTGTTGAGGGGGGGGGCCTGGGTGATGGTGGGTCTCAGGCCCGGGCTGCTGCGTCTGGTGTGACCGGGTGGTTTGTTTGTTGTTGTTTGTTTGTTTTTTTGTAGAGGTCCTCCAGGCTGGGATGGGGTTGGGTTGAGTGGGGTTGGACGGGGTGGGTACTTTCTGGGGGTACAGTAGCTCCCGGAATATGGTCGCTGCAAGCCCCGAGCCTGGTGGACATCAGGCCCTCTTGATGTCTTGATGTGTTGGGTCCGAGGTAGCGGGTGCCTATTGCAGCCAGTCCCTGGCTGCCCTCTCTGGGGGAGACTAGCTCTCCCAGTGTATATCCCCATACCCCTCTCCCTTTTGGCTCCTGTACACAGCACACACTCACACATGAAGAGTTTTGGGGGCGTGTGTGTTCTGTGGGGTGTATTGGATGGGGCCACGTAGGTGGTCCCCTTGGCTGCACTCTGCAGTTCCCCGCCCCTGTTTTAATTACACCTTAGACATCACTACTTATCAAACACACACACACACACACATTAGGTCTTGGGGGGTGGTTGCACTGAGTGGCATCTGGTGGACGGGGCTCTTTGGGTATGTAGGCTGCCCAGAGGGCCGCGCTCCCAGTTCTACAAGGTTGGCTGCCCCTCAATTTTAATCGCTCACTATTAGAAAATATTGAAGAGCCAGAAGGGTGAGGGGAGGGGTCTTCTCACACCCCTGCTTCCTGGTTGCTGCTCGGGAAGGAGTGGCCAGGAGGAATTAATTATTCTGCTGGTTCAGGGTCTGTGGTGGCTGGGGGGCTGCTGGCCCCATGGTGTGCCCACTGTGCTAGACCCCAGCGGAGTCAAGGGAGGGATGACGTGTGGATGTGTGGATGTATGGGACGTGAAAATGTGTGTGGTGATGATTGGGCCTGGGTCTGGGACTTGCTGTCGCCTGGCCTGCCTGTGCTTCTCCCAATGGGGGGGCAGCGTTGCCTCTCCCCACTCCTCGCGACTTCACCCACCTGTGGGCACGTCTTGACTGCCAGGGCTCTTGGCCAGGGGCACTGGGGCAGGCGCTGACCCACTGCGTGGCTGTCTGGGGCGCTTGGCCCTCCCGGGTATTGGGTGGGGCCTCTGCCGGGGGGTTTTGGGGCGCTCGGGCTCCTGGGGCCGGGTCCGGTGCACGGCCCATGTCTGGGCGGCTGGGGCCTGGTGGGGTCGGTGGGCTGTTGCCCCTGGCTCCCGGGCGCCTCTGCCCTATGCTTATGGGGGCTCTGTCCGGGGGCTTCCACTGCTGTCTTCTGGGTGGATGCGTGGTTGTCCCTGTGGTGGGCATCCTGGGTTCTGTGCTCCGTGGGGGCTGCTGGTGGCCTGGGTCTTGTGGGCCTCTCTGCCTGTTTCTGATTGCTTGGGGGGGCTGTGGATTGTGGCCGTGTACACTTATACACTCATAAGTAAGAACGGTTATCATGTAGGTCCTGTGCCATGGGTGTTGCATGTTCTCACACACACACACACAATACACATTCATTAGTCCAGTAGCAGTTGATGTATTACCATGTCGCCTCAGGTCATCTATATGCACAGTTGTGTTGTATGCGATTGCCACTACTTGTGCTTGTTTTTGTTTGTTTGTGTGTTTGTTTTTTCTCTGCTTGTTTGCATGGTCCTCGCAGTGTTATGTATCGCAAAGAAAACTATTCTCATGAACTGGAAAGCGAAAAACAGTCTGTGTATTAAGCAGTTTAGAAATGTTATTTTAGATTATATTAGCATGGAAACAATGTCTGCCTCCTCAAAACATCAATTGGCTGAATTTCATTCTCTCTGGTCCCCGTTGATTAGCTTTATCACATAGTGGTGGTGGTGGGTTGCTGTCCCGTCGCTCTGGGCGGTTGGGTGTGTGCTGGGGGGGGGGGGCTGTGTGGCTTTGGGTGTCTGGTGGTCTCTCGGGTCGTGGGGACCGGGTTGGTCATTGCTGGGGGGGACTGTGTGTCGGGCTTGGAGGGCAGTTTTGGGGGCTTGCGGGTGGGGCTGTCTTGCTGTGTGGGGCGGGGTCCCTTAGGGGCCTTGGGGTGGTGGCTGCTGGCTCTGTACCGGGTGGCTGGGCCGCTCTGGCGTGGGTGGTGGTGCTGGGCCTGGGCCCTGGTGGCTGGGCGCTGCCTTGCGCCCGGGGGGGCTGGGTTGCCCTGGACATGCCACAGTATGGGTGGGTTGGTGCAGGTCCTGGTGCCAGGCTTGTTGCTCTGGGACCTCCAGGGTATCCGCAGGTGGTTGTTTTCTTTAGGGTGTTGGGGCGTGCGGTGGGGGGGGTGCTTTTCCCCTGTTGAGGGGGGGGCCTGGGTGATGGTGGGTCTCAGGCCCGGGCTGCTGCGTCTGGTGTGACCGGGTGGTTTGTTTGTTGTTGTTTGTTTGTTTTTTTGTAGAGGTCCTCCGGGGTGGGATGGTGTTGGGTTGAGTGGGGTTGGACGGGGTGGGTACTTTCTGGGGGTACAGTAGCTCCCGGAATATGGTCGCTGCAAGCCCCGAGCCTGGTGGACATCAGGCCCTCTTGATGTCCTGATGTGTTGGGTCCGAGGTAGCGGGTGCCTATTGCAGCCAGTCCCTGGCTGCCCTCTCTGGGGGAGACTAGCTGTCCCAGTGTATATCCCCATACCCCTCTCCCTTTTGGCTCCTGTACACAGCACACACTCACACATGAAGGGTTTTGGGGGCGTGTGTGTTCTGTGGGGTGTAGTGGATGGGGCCACGTAGGCGGTCCCCTTGGCTGCACTCTGCAGTTCCCCACCCCTGTTTTAATTACACCTTAGACATCACTACTTATCAAACACACACATACACATTAGGTCTTGCGGGGTGGTTGCACTGAGTTGCATCTGGTGGGCGGGGCTCTTTGGGTATGTAGGCTGCCCAGAGGGCCGTGCTCCCAGTTCTACCAGTTCGGGTTTGGGTCACACTTCATCAACTGGATAAGGATATTATATAGCTCCCCAAATGCAAGTGTCAGGACAAATGATCAAACTTCTCCAAGCTTCAGTCTGCAGAGAGGTACAAGACCGGGTTGCCCACTTTCTCCCTCACAATACTTTATATATTTTTGATAGTAGTTTTGGGGTGCAGATGCTTAGAAATTCTGCTACCCTAATCGGGAGTTGTAAGTCTGGTTGGTGGAGGATATATTTCTTTCTTATTATAGACTTAAGTTGTTGATATTCTAGGAATTTATTGCTGCCTATCTCATGTTGTGATATGAGCTCATCAAATGAAATAAAATTTCCATTTTGGATTATATGTTCCAGATGTTTGATTCCTTTGATCTTCCACAGAGTAAAGTTTAGCATTTTTTTGTTTTGCAGGATGTCAGGATTGTTCCAGATGGGTGTAAGCTTACACGGGACAAGTGAAGACTTTGTTATTTTTAGAAATTCCCACCAGGCTGTCAGAGAGGTGCTGATGTTAATGCTTTTAAAACATTTGTGATTTTTTTACGTTTTGACTAATAAGTGGCAGGTCAGAGATTTCCAGATTATCACACAATGCTTGTTCTATATTTATCCATGGTTCATCTATTGGGCTAGGTTTAAACCATTTTGATATATACTGTAACCTATTGGCTAAGGAATAGCGCTGAAAATGAGGTAAATCTAATCCACCACTTTCCTTGGTTTTCTGTAGCGTTTTTAAACTAATACGTGGTGGTTTGTTTTTCCACAGAAATTTGGAGATGCATGAATCTAGTGACTTAAACCAAGTAGCAGGTGGTTTTATGGGGATCATTGAGAACAAATAGTTAACTTTTGGTAGTATCATCATTTTAATGGTTGTAACTCTCCCCATAAGTGATATAGCTAAGAACTTCCAACAAGAGAGATCGTCCTCTACTGTCTTTAATAATTGCACATAATTTAGCTTTGTTAGCTCTGAGAGCCTGGAGGAAATGTTTATGCCTAAATATCTAATATTTCCTGACTGTAAAGTGATCGCATGTATATTCTGGACCCTACAGTTAATGGGCAGAACTGTGGTCTTAGACCAATTGATAGAGTAGTCAGAAAGTGCTGAGAATTTATTTATGAGTGTGATCGTGTGAGTGAGAGACGTCTGTGAGTTGTGGAGGAAAAGTAATACATCATCAGCATAAAGACTTATTTTATGCTCAATTATTTTGGGGTTGGATGCCTTTAATATTTCTATCTTGTCTGTTAGCAGCTGCTAAAGGTTCGATGAAAATAGCAAAAAGTGATGGAGAAAGTGGGCAACCCTGTCTTGTACCTCTCTGCAGACTGAAGCTTGGAGAAGTTTGATCATTTGTCCCGACACTTGCATTTGAGGAGCTATATAATATCCTTATCCAGTTGATGAAGTGTGACCCAAACCCGAATTTTTTTAATGCTGCGAATAAAAATTTCCAGTTCACTCGATCAAATGCTTTTTCTGCATCTAGAGAGACTATTGTGGTTTCCAGGTTGTCGATGGTAGAATCGTCTATGAGATTAATTAGCCTGTGAGTGTTAGTGGATGAGTGTCTACCCTTTATGAAACCTGTCTAGTCAGGATGTATTATAAGTGCAGTTATTTTTTCTATTCTTTTGGCGAGGGCTTTACAAATTATTTTGAGGTCTGCATTTATTAGAGTTATTGGGCGGTAGCTGGATGGAAGTATGGGGTCTTTTCCTAGTTTCTGTAGCAGGATAATGTTAGCAGAGTTCATGTGTGGGGATAATCTGCCATTCTGCTTAACTTGTAATACCATTTTGTGAAATGCAGGTGCCAAAACAGTCCAAAATTCTTTGTAGAACTCTGCTGGAAAACCATCTGGTGGCCACCCGGGGCTTTGTTACTAGGCATATGTTGAAGGGCTTCATGGAGTATGGGTGGGTTGGTGCAGGTCCTGGTGCCAGGCTTGTTGCTCTGGGACCTCCAGGGTGTCCGCAGGTGGTTGTTTTCTTTAGGGTGTTGGGGCGTGCGGTGGGCGTTGTGCTTTTCCCCTGTTGGGGGGGTGGCCTGGGTGATGGTGGATCTCAGGCCCGGGCTGCTGCGTCTGGTGTGACCGGGTGGTTTGTTTGTTGTTGTTTGTTTGTTTGTTTGTAGAGGTCCTCCGGAGTGGGGTGGGGTTGGGTTGAGTGGGGTGGGGTTGGGTGCGTACCTTCTGGGGATACAGTCGCTGCAGGCCCCGAGCCTGGTGGACATCAGGCCCTCCTGCCCTGTGTTGGGTCCCAGGTAGTGGGGGTGCATATTGCAGCCAGTCCCCCGGTGTATATCCCCATACCCCTCTCCCTTTTGGCTCCTGTACACAGCACGCTGTGTGCCCGCTGCGCTACACCCCAGCGGAGTCAAGGGAGGGAGGACGTGTGGATGTGTGGATGTATGGGACGTCAAAGTGTGTGTGGTGATGATTGGGCCTGGGTCTGGGACTTGCCATCGCCTAGCCTGCCTGTGCTTCTCCCAATAGGGGGGCGGCGTTGCCTCTCCCCACTGCTCGCAACTTCACCCACCTGTGGGCACGTCGTGACTCCCAGTAACTTGGCCAGGGAAGCTGGGGCAGGCGCTTGACCCACTGCGTGGCTGTCTGTGGTGCTTGGCCCTCCCGGGTATTGGGTGGGGCCTCTGCCGGGGGGTTTTGGGGCGTTTTGGGTTCCTGGGGCCCGGGTCCGTGGCCTGGTGGGGTCGGTGGGCTGTTGTCCCTGGCTCCCGGGGGGCCTCTGCCCTATGCTTATGGGGGCTCTGTCCGGGGGCTTCCACTGCTGTCTACTGGGTGGATGCGTGGTTGTCCCTGCGGTGGGCATCCTGGGTTCTGTGCTCCGTGGGGGCTGCTGGTGGCCTGGGTCTTGTGGGCCTCTCTGCCTGCTTCTGATTGCTTGGGGGGGGCTGTGGATTGTGGCACTCATAACTAAGCACGGTTATCATGTAGGTCCTGTGCCATGGGTGTTGCATGTTCCCCCCCCACACACACACACAACACACATTCATTAGTCCAGTAGCAGTTGATGTATTACCATGTCGCCTCAGGTCATCTATATCCACAGTTGTGTTGTATGCGATTGCCACTACTTGTGCTTGTTGTTGTTTGTTCTCTGCTTGTCTGCTTTCAGGTGCTCCTGGTGGCGCAAAGGCTGGATTCGCAACAGAGACCATGGATTATTGTCTGTTTTGTTTTTTTACAGGTGTAGCAGCTGGTTGTCTGGTTTTTGTTTCTTTTTTTGTTCTGTTTCCTCTTCTTTCCTTTTCCCCCGGTCCGGTTCAGTTCCATTACATGTTATATATAACAAGAAATAAATAAATGGGCATCAAGGGGAGCTTTACATTTATAAAACTTCCCTTGGCAAAGCAAATCAGTTTGGCATAAAAGGTATTCACAATTCTGCTGCCATAATGCTGAACAGAACAAGGGAAAAAAGTGAAGGAATTCATTTTACAGCTAAATCCTCATAAAGAGCGTATTGCTCAACCATAAGTGTGGTTCTTTCTCATAGAAGGTTATACAAAGAAGTTTATGTTTGAAACCAGCTTAAACATGGACAAATATGAAGGACAAAGCAGTTTTAACTTGGTTTGAGTGAAGCAATTAATTTTATGGCAATATCTGAAATCTTGACTATCTACTTAAAAGAAAGCGAATTTCGGATTCCAGAAGAACGTGTGGTTCTTTCTCATATAAGGTAATATAAAGAAGTTTATACTTGAAACCAGCTTAGACATGGATAAATAAGAAGGACAAAGCAGTTTTAACTTGGTTGAAGTGAAGGAATTCATTTTACAGCAAAATCCTGAATCGTGCATAACTCCTCATAAGGAGTGTATTGCTCAACCGTAAGGGATGCTCTTTCTCATACAAGGTTATAAAAAGAAGTTTATGTTTGAAACCAGCTTAAACATGGACAAATATGAAGGACAAAGCAGTTTTAACTTGGTTTGAATGAAGCAATTCATTTTATGGCAATATCTGAAATCTTGACTATCTCCTTAAAAGAAAGCGAATTTCGGATTCCAGAAGAACGTGTGGTTCTTTTTCATATAAGGTAATATAAAGAAGTTTATACTTGAAACCAGCTTAGACATGGATAAATAAGAAGGACAAAGCAGTTTTAACTTGGTTGAAGTGAAGGATTTCATTTTACAGCAAAATCCTGAAACGTGCATTACTCCTCATAAGGAGTGTATTGCTCAAACATGTTTTGTTTTTTTCTCATACAAGATTATAAAAAGAAATTTATGTTTGAAACCATCTTAAACATTGACAAATATGAAGGACAAAGCAGTTTTAACTTGGTTTGAGTGAAGCAATTCATTTTATGGCAATATCTGAAATCTTCACTATCTCCTTGAAAGAAAGCGAATTTCGGATTCTAGAAGAACAAGTGTGGTTCTTTCTCATATAAGGTAATATAAAGAAGTTTATACTCGAAACCAGCTTAGACATGGATAAATAAGAAGGACAAAGCAGTTTTAACTTGGTTGAAGTGAAGGATTTCATTTTACAGCAAAATCCTGAAACGTGCATTACTCCTCATAAGGAGTGTATTGCTCAAACATGTGTTTTTTTCTCATACAAGATTATAAAAAGAAATTTATGTTTGAAACCATCTTAAACATTGACAAATATGAAGGACAAAGCAGTTTTAACTTGGTTTGAGTGAAGCAATTCATTTTATGGCAATATCTGAAATCTTCACTATCTCCTTGAAAGAAAGCGAATTTCGGATTCTAGAAGAACAAGTGTGGTTCTTTCTCATATAAGGTAATATAAAGAAGTTTATCATTGAAACCAGCGTAGACGTGGATAAATATGAAGGACAAAGCAGTTTTAACTTGGTTTAAGTGAAGGAATTCATAGTTAGCAGTTCCTTGATGAGGGATATTTCAGACACCAAAATCCATTTTCTAAAGAGAAATAAAGAGAAAACAACAATCACTTCTGTTAAAGACTGAAAAAGAAATGTCACCCATGAAATCAACAATGCTTTTAGGGACTTCTATAAAACCTTATATTCATCACAAAATGATCCATCAGACAGTAACATAGATCAGTTTCTTAGTAATATCAACCTTCCAAAATTACAAACCGAACAGGCAATGGCTCTGGATTCACCTCTCTCAATAGGAGAACTCCATGAAGCCCTTCAACATATGCCTAGTAACAAAGCCCCGGGTGGCCACCAGATGGTTTTCCAGCAGAGTTCTACAAAGAATTGTGGACTGTTTTGGCACTGCATTTCACAAAATGGTATTACAAGTTAAGCAGAATGGCAGATTATCCCCACACATGAACTCTGCTAACATTATCCTGCTACAGAAACCAGGAAAAGACCCCATACTTCCATCCAGCTACCGCCCAATATCTCTAATAAATGCAGGCCTCAAAATAATTTGTAAAGTCCTCGCCAAAAGAATAGAAAAAATAACTCCACTTATAATACATCCTGACCAGACAGGTTTCATAAAGGGTAGACGATCATCCACTAACACTCGCAGGCTAATTAATCTCATAGACTATTCTACCATCGACAACCTGGAAACCACAATAGTCTCTCTAGATGCAGAAAAAGCATTTGATCGAGTGAACTGGAAATTTTTATTCGCAGCATTAAAAAAATTCGGGTTTGGGTCACACTTCATCAACTGGATAAGGATATTATATAGCTCCCCAAATGCAAGTGTCAGGACAAATGATCAAACTTCTCCAAGCTTCAGTCTGCAGAGAGGTACAAGACAGGGTTGCCCACTTTCTCCATCACTTTTTGCTATTTTCATCGAACCTTTTGCAGCTGCTATCAGACAAGATAGAAATATTAAAGGCATCCAACCCCAAAATATTGAGCATAAAATAAGTCTTTATGCTGATGATGTATTACTTTTCCTCCACAACTCACAGACATCTCTCACTCACACGATCACACTCATAAATAAATTCTCAGCACTTTCTGACTACTCTATCAATTGGTCTAAGACCACAGTTCTGCCCATTAACTGTAGGGTCCAGAATATACCTGCGATCACTTTACAGTCAGGAAATATTAGATATTTAGGCATAAACATTTCCTCCAGGCTCTCAGAGCTAACAAAGCTAAATTATGTGCAATTATTAAAGACAGTAGAGGACGATCTCTCTCGTTGGAAGTCCTTACCTATATCACTTATGGGGAGAGTTACAACCATTAAAATGATGATACTGCCAAAAGTTAACTATTTGTTCTCAATGATCCCCATAAAACCATCTGCTACTTGGTTTAAGTCACTAGATTAATGCATCTCCAAATTTCTGTGGAAAAACAAACCACCACGTATTAGTTTAAAAACGCTACAGAAAACCAAGGAAAGTGGTTGATTAGATTTACCTCATTTTCAGCGCTATTCCTTAGCCAATAGGTTACAGTATATATCAAAATGGTTTAAACCTAGCCCAATAGATGAACCACACAGCTTCTGGCCACAAATATGTTTGAACACCTTTAGAATGACTCGAAATCCTAATTTACAGCTCATACAATACAAAATTCTTCATAGAACACACTATACAGGACAAAGGATGTTCAGGATGGGTCTAACACACTCTAACATCTGCTCACATTGCACAGATAACACACCTGATGATTATGCACACGCTTTGTGGTTTTGTGCGCCTGTCCAGAAGTTCTGGTTTGAAGTGTGTACGGACCTATCAACGTGGCTAAAGTGTAGCATTCCTGCATGCTGGGTGACTTAGACAACATCAACATGGAAATTAACTCAGCACACATGGTCCTCACAGTGTTATGTATCGCAAAGAAAACTATTCTCATGAACTGGAAAGTGAAGAATAATCTGTGTATTAACCTGTTTAGAAATGTTCTTTTAGATTATATTAGCATGGAAACAATGTCTGCCTCCTTAAAACATCAATTGGCTGAATTTCATTCTCTCTGGTCCCCGCTGATTAACTGTGTGGCTTCGGGCGTCTGGTGGTCTCTCGGGTCGTGGGGACCGGGTTGGTCATTGCTGGGGGGGACTGTGTGTCGGGCTTGGAGGGCAGTTTTGGGGGCTTGCGGGTGGGGCTGTCTTGCTGTGTGGGGCGGGGTCCCTTAGGGGCCTTGGGGTGGTGGCTGCTGGCTCTATACCGGGTGGCTGGGCCGCTCTGGCGTGGGTGGTGGTGCTGGGCCTGGGCCCTGGTGGCTGGGCGCTGCCTTGCGCCCGGGGGGGCTGGGTTGCCCTGGACATGCCACAGTATGGGTGGGTTAGTGCAGGTCCTGGTGCCAGGCTTGTTGCTCTGGGACCTCCAGGGTGTCCGCAGGTGGTTGTTTTCTTTAGGGTGTTGGGGCGTGCGGTGGGGGGGTTGCTTTTCCCCTGATGGGGGGGGGCCAGGGTGATGGTGGGTCTCAGGCCCGGGCTGCTGCGTCTGGTGTGACCGGGTGGTTTGTTTGTTGTTGTTTGTGTGTTTGTTTGTAGAGGTCCTCCGGGGTGGGGTTGGGTTGAGTGGGGTGGGGCGGGGTGGGTACCTTCTGGGGGTAGAGTAGCTCCCGGAATATGGTCGCTGCAGGCCCCGAGCCTGGTGGACATCAGGCCCTCCTGCCCTGTGCTGGGTCCCAGGTAGCGGGGGTGCCTATTGCTGCCAGTCCCTGGCTGCCCTCTCCGGGGGAGAGTAGCTCTCCCGGTGTATATCCCCATACCCTCTCCCTTTTGGCTCCTGTACACAGCACACACTCACACATGAAGGGTTTTGGGGGGCGTGTGTGTTCTGTGGGGTGTAGTGGATGGGGCCACGTAGGTGGTCCCCTTGGCTGCACTCTGCAGTTCCCCGCCCCTGTTTTAATTACACCTTAGACATCACTACTTATCAAACACACACACACACACACATTACGTCTTGGGGGGTGGTTGCACTGAGTGGCATCTGGTGGACGGGGCTCTTTGGGTATGTAGGCTGCCCAGAGGGCCGCCCTCCCAGTTCTACAAGGTTGGCTGCCCCTCAATTTTAATCGCTCACTATTAGAAAATATTGAAGAGCCAGAAGGGTGAGGGGAGGGGTCTTCTCACACCCCTGCTTCCTGGTTGCTGCTCGGGAAGGAGTGGCCAGGAGGAATTAATTATTCTGCTGGTTCAGGGTCTGTGGTGGCTGGGGGGCTGCTGGCCCCATGGTGTGCCCACTGTGCTAGACCCCAGCGGAGTCAAGGGAGGGATGACGTGTGGATGTATGGGACGTGAAAGTGTGTGTGGTGATGATTGGGCCTGGGTCTGGGACTTGCTGTCGCCTGGCCTGCCTGTGCTTCTCCCAATGGGGGGGCGGCGTTGCCTCTCCCCACTCCTCGCGACTTCACCCACCTGTGGGCACGTCCTGACTGCCAGGGCTCTTGGCCAGGGGCACTGGGGCAGGCGCTGACCCACTGCGTGGCTGTCTGGGGCGCTTGGCCCTCCCGGGTATTGGGTGGGGCCTCTGCCGGGGGGTTTTGGGGCGCTCGGGCTCCTGGGGCCGGGTCCGGTGCACGGCCCATGTCTGGGCGGCTGGGGCCTGGTGGGGTCGGTGGGCTGTTGCCCCTGGCTCCCGGGCGCCTCTGCCCTATGCTTATGGGGGCTCTGTCCGGGGGCTTCCACTGCTGTCTTCTGGGTGGATGCGTGGTTGTCCCTGCGGTGGGCATCCTGGGTTCTGTGCTCCGTGGGGGCTGCTGGTGGCCTGGGTCTTGTGGGCCTCTCTGCCTGTTTCTGATTGCTTGGGGGGGCTGTGGATTGTGGCCGTGTACACTTATACACTCATAAGTAAGAACGGTTATCATGTAGGTCCTGTGCCATGGGTGTTGCATGTTCTCACACACACACACACACACAATACACATTCATTAGTCCAGTAGCAGTTGATGTATTACCATGTCGCCTCAGGTCATCTATATGCACAGTTGTGTTGTATGCGATTGCCACTACTTGTGCTTGTTTTTGTTTGTTTGTGTGTTTGTTTTTTCTCTGCTTGTTTGCATGGTCCTCGCAGTGTTATGTATCGCAAAGAAAACTATTCTCATGAACTGGAAAGCGAAAAACAGTCTGTGTATTAAGCAGTTTAGAAATGTTGTTTTAGATTATATTAGCATGGAAACAATGTCTGCCTCCTCAAAACATCAATTGGCTGAATTTCATTCTCTCTGGTCCCCGCTGATTAGCTTTATCACATAGTGGTGGTGGTGGGTTGCTGTCCCGTCGCTCTGGGCGGTTGGGTGTGTGCTGGGGGGGGGCTGTGTGGCTTTGGGCGTCTGGTGGTCTCACGGGTCGTGGGGACCGGGTTGGTCATTGCTGGGGGGGACTGTATGTCGGGCTTGGAGGGCAGTTTTGGGGGCTTGCGGGTGGGGCTGTCTTGCTGTGTGGGGCGGGGTCCCTTAGGGGCCTTGGGGTGGTGGCTGCTGGCTCTGTACCGGGTGGCTGGGCCACTCTGGCATGGGTGGTGGTGCTGGGCCTGGGCCCTGGTGGCTGGGCGCTGCCTTGCGCCCGGGGGGGCTGGGTTGCCCTGGACATGCCACAGTATGGGTGGGTTGGTGCAGGTCCTGGTGCCAGGCTTGTTGCTCTGGGACCTCCAGGGTATCCGCAGGTGGTTGTTTTCTTTAGGGTGTTGGGGCGTGCGGTGGGGGGGGGTGCTTTTCCCCTGTTGAGGGGGGGGCCTGGGTGATGGTGGGTCTCAGGCCCGGGCTGCTGCGTCTGGTGTGACCGGGTGGTTTGTTTGTTGTTGTTTGTTTGTTTTTTTGTAGAGGTCCTCCGGGGTGGGATGGGGTTGGTTGAGTGGGGTTGGACGGGGTGGGTACTTTCTGGGGGTACAGTAGCTCCCGGAATATGGTCGCTGCAAGCCCCGAGCCTGGTGGACATTAGGCCCTCTTGATGTCCTGATGTGTTGGGTCCGAGGTAGCGGGTGCCTATTGCAGCCAGTCCCTGGCTGCCCTCTCTGGGGGAGACTAGCTCTCCCGGTGTATATCCCCATACCCCTCTCCCTTTTGGCTCCTGTACACAGCACACACTCACACATGAAGGGTTTTGGGGGCGTGTGTGTTCTGTGGGGTGTAGTGGATGGGGCCACGTAGGCGGTCCCCTTGGCTGCACTCTGCAGTTCCCCACCCCTTTTTTAATTACACCTTAGACATCACTACTTATCAAACACACACATACACACTAGGTGGTTGCACTGAGTGGCATCTGGTGGGCGGGGCTCTTTGGGTATGTAGGCTGCCCAGAGGGCCGTGCTCCCAGTTCTACCAGTTCGGGTTTGGGTCACACTTCATCAACTGGATAAGGATATTATATAGCTCCCCAAATGCAAGTGTCAGGACAAATGATCAAACTTCTCCAAGCTTCAGTCTGCAGAGAGGTACAAGACCGGGTTGCCCACTTTCTCCCTCACAATACTTTATATATTTTTGATAGTAGTTTTGGGGTGCAGATGCTTAGAAATTCTGCTACCCTAATCGGGAGTTGTAAGTCTGGTTGGTGGAGGATATATTTCTTTCTTATTATAGACTTAAGTTGTTGATATTCTAGGAATTTATTGCTGCCTATCTCATGTTGTGATATGAGCTCATCAAATGAAATAAAATTTCCATTTTGGATTATATGTTCCAGATGTTTGATTCCTTTGATCTTCCACAGAGTAAAGTTTAGCATTTTTTTGTTTTGCAGGATGTCAGGATTGTTCCAGATGGGTGTAAGCTTACACGGGACAAGTGAAGACTTTGTTATTTTTAGAAATTCCCACCAGGCTGTCAGAGAGGTGCTGATGTTAATGCTTTTAAAACATTTGTGATTTTTTTACGTTTTGACTAATAAGTGGCAGGTCAGAGATTTCCAGATTATCACACAATGCTTGTTCTATATTCATCCATGGTTCATCTATTGGGCTAGGTTTAAACCATTTTGATATATACTGTAACCTATTGGCTTACAACTCCCGATTAGAGTAGCAGAATTTCTAAGCATCTGCATCCCAAAACTACTATCAAAAATACATAAATTATTGTCTAAGATAGATGACACAATGTCTTTACCATCCTAAAAATGGGAGGCAGATTTATCCATCAGTTCTAGTCATAGCTTCTGGCCACAAATATGTTTGAACACCTTCAGAATGACTCGAAATCCTAATTTACAGCTCATACAATACAAAATTCTTCATAGAACACACTATACAGGACAAAGGATGTTAAGGATGGGTCTAACACGCTCAAACATCTACTCACATTGCACAGATAACACACCTGATGATTATGCACACGCTTTGTGGTTTTGTGCGCCTGTCCAGAAGGTCTGGTTTGAAGTCTGTACGGACCTATCAACATGGCTAAAGTGTAGCATTCCTGCATGCCCCACACTGTGCATACTGGGTGACTTAGACAACATCAACATGGAAATGAACTCAGCACACATGGTCATCACAGTGTTATGTATCGCAAAGAAAACTATTCTCATGAACTGGAAAGCGAAGAACAATCTGTGTATTAACCAGTTTAGAAATGTTCTTTTAGATTACATTAGCATGGAAACAATGTCTGCCTCTTTCAAACATCAATTGGCTGAATTTCATTCTCTCTGGTCCCCGCTGATTAGCTTTATCACATAGTGGTGGTGGTGGGTTGCTGTCCCGTCGCTCTGGGCGGTTGGGTGTGTGCTGGGGGGGGGCTGTGTGGCTTCGGGCGTCTGGTGGTCTCTCGGGTCGTGGGGACTGGGTTGGTGATTGCTGGGGGGGACTGTGTGTCGGGCTTGGAGGGCAGTTTTGGGGGCTTGCAGGTGGGGCTGTCTTGCGGTGTGGGGCGGGGTCCCTTAGGGGCCTTGGGGTGGTGGCTGCTAAGTACTGGAATCATACACTTCCTCTATGTAACCAGATAATTGCCGAGAAAGGCTGACTTGTAGTGGGCACATCTTCCTCCCTGATGTGATTATTCTCTGCAGCTGAAACTGAGACTCTCAGATCACTTCGTGTCTGCCAACAAAGAAGCAGCAGCTGCTGAAGATGACCAACTTCCTCATGTGTCACAGGATGATCAGACGTTGCAACAAAAGACATGCAGGTGGTCGAGAGAAGAGAAGAAGCTTACAGCACCTGGTATTCCCAAGAGATCTCCCATCCAAGTACTAACCAGGCCCAACACTGCTTGGCTTCCGAGATCAGACGAGGTCAGGCATGTTCAGGGTGGTGTGGCCGTAAGCAACAATGTCTCTGACAAATGTGCATTATATAGGTACTGGAATCATACGGTTCCTCTATGCAACCAGATAATTGCCGAGAAAGGCTGATGTGTAGCGGGCATATCATCTTCTCTGATGTGGTCATTCTCTGCAACTGAAACTGAGACTCTCAGATCACCTCGTGTCTATCAACAAAGCAGCAGCTGCTGAAGATGACCAACTTCCTCATGTGTCACAGGGTGATCAGACGTTGCAACAAAAGACATGCAGGTGGTAGAGAGAAGAGAAAAAGCTTACCATACCTGGCATTCCCAAGAGGTCTTCCATCCAAGTACTAACCAGGCCCAAACCTCCTTGGCTTCCGAGATCAGACGAGGTCGAGCATGTTCAGGGTGGTGTGGCCGTAAGCAACAATGTCTCTGACTAATGTGCATTATATAGGTACTGGAATCATACGGTTCCTCTATGCAACCAGATCATTTCCGAGAAAGGCTGATGTGTAGTGGGCACATCTTCTTCCCTGACGTGATTATTCTCTGCAGCTGAAACTGAGACTCTCAGATCACTTTGTGTCTGCCAACAAAGCAGCAGCAGCTGAAGATGACCAACTTCCTCATGTGTCACAGGGTGATCAGACGTTGCAACAAAAGACATGCAGGTGGTAGAGAGAAGAGAAAAAGCTTACAGCACCTGGTATTCCCAGAGAGTCTATCATCCAAGTACTAACCAGGCCCAAACCTGCTTGGCTTCCGAGATCAGACGTGGTCAGGCATATTCAGGGTGGTGTGGCGGTAAGCAACCATAACTGTGACAAATGTGCATTATAAAGATATTGGAATCATACAGTTCCTCTATGTAACCAGATAATTGCCAAGAAAAGCTGATAAGTAGTGGGCACATCTTCTTCCCTGACGTGATTATTCTCTCGAGCTGAAACTGAGACTCTCAGATCACTTTGTGTCTGCCAACAAAGCAGCAGAAGCTGAAGATGACCAACTTCCTCATGTGTCACAGGGTGATCAGACGTTGCAACAAAAGACATGCAGGTGGTAGAGAGAAGAGAAAAAGCTTACAGCACCTCGTATTCCCAAGAGGTCTTCCATCCAAGTCCAAACCAGGCCCAACTGTGCTTGGCTTCCGAGATCAGACGAGGTCGGGCATGTTCAGGGTTGTGTGGCCGTAAGCAACAATGTCTCTGACAAATGTGCATTATATAGGTACTGGAATCATATGGTTCCTCTATGCAACCAGATAATTGCCGAGAAAGGCTGATGTGTAGCGGGCATATCATCTTCTCTGATGTGATCATTCTCTTCAGCTGAAACTGAGACTCTCAGATCACTTCGTGTCTGCCAACAAAGCAGCAGCAGCTGAAGATGACCACCTTCCTCATGTGTCACAGGGTGATCAGACGTTGCAACAAAAGACATGCAGGTGGTAGAGAGAAGAAAAAAAGCTTACAGCACCTGGTATTCCCAAGCGGTCTCCCATCAAAGTACTAACCAGGCCCAACCCTCCTTGGCTTCCGAGATCAGACGAGGTTGGACATATTCAGGGTGGTTTGGCCGTAAGCAACAATCTCTGTGACAAATGCGCATTATATAGGCAATCAAATCATATGGTTCCTCTATGTAACCAGATAATTGCAGAGAAAGGCTGATATGTAGCGGGCATATCTTTTTCCCTGACGTGATAATTCTCTCCAGCTGAAAATGAGACTCTCAGATCACTTCGTGTCTGCCAACAAAGCAGCAGCAGCTGAAGATGACCAACTTCCTCATGTGTCACAGGGTGATCAGACATTGCAACAAAAGACATGCAGGTGGTTGAGAGAAGAGAAAAAGCTTAAAGCACCTGGTATTCCCAAAAGGTCTTCCATCCAAGTACAAACCAGGCCCAACTGTGCTTGGCTTCCGAGATCAGACGAGGGCGGGCATGTTCAGGGTGGTGTGGCCGTAAGCAACAATATCTCTGAAAAATGTGCATTATATAGGTACTGGAATCATACGGTTCCTCTATGCAACCAGATAATTGCAGAGAAAGGCTGATGTGTAGTGGGCACATCTTGTTCCCTGACGTGATCATTCTCTTCAGCTGAAACTGAGACTCTCAGATCACTTCGTGTTTGCCAACAAAGCAGCCGCAGCTGAAGATGACCAAATACCTCATGTGTCACAGGGTGATCAGACGTTGCAACAAAACACATGCAGGTGGTAGAGAGAAGAGAAAAACCTTACAGCACCTGGTATTCCCAAAAGGTCTCCCACCCAAGTACTAACCAGGCCCAACACTGCTTGGCTTCCGAGATCAGACGAGGTCAGGCAAATTCAGGGTGGTGTGGCCGTAAGTAACAATGTCTGTGACAAATGTGCATTATATAGGTACAGGAATCATACGGTTCCTCTATGTAACCAGATAATTGCAGAGAAAGGCTGATGTGTAGTGGGCACATCTTCTTCCCTGACGTGATTATTCTCTTCAGCTGAAACTGAGACTCTCAGATCACTTCGTGTCTTCCAACAAAGCAGCAGCAGCTGAAGATGGCCAACTTCCTCATGTGTCACAGGGTGATCAGACGTTGCAACAAAAGACATGCAGGTTGTAGAGAGAAGAGAAAACGCTTACAGCACCTGGTATTCCCAAGCAGTCTCCCATTCAAGTACTAACCAGGCCCAACCCTCCTTGGCTTCCGAGATCAGACGAGGTCAGGCTTATTCAGGGTGGTGTGGCCGTAAGGAACAATTTCTGTGACACATGTGCATTATATAGGTACTGGAATCATACACTTCCTCTATGAAACCAGATAATTGCCGAGAAAGGCTGAGTTGTAGTGGGCACATATTCTTCCCTGATGTGATTATTCTCTGCAACTGAAACTGAGACTCTCAGATCACTCTGTGTCTGCCAACAAAGCAGCAGCAGCTGAAGATGACCAACTTCCTCATGTGTCACAGGGTGATCAGACGTTGCAAAAAAAGACATGCAGGTGGTAGAGAGAAGAGAAAAAGCTTACAGCACCTGGTATTTTCAAGCGGTCTCCCACCAAAGTACTAACCAGGCCCAACTCTTCTTGGCTTCCGAGATCAGACGAGGTCAGGCATATTGAGGGTGGTGTGGCCGTAAGCAACAATGTCTGTGACAAATGTGCATTATATAAGTACAGGAATCATACGGTTCCTCTATGTAACCAGATAATTGCTGAGAAAGGCTGATGTGTAGTGGGCACATCTTCTTCCCTGACGTGATTATTCTCTTCAGCTGAAACTGAGACTCTCAGATCACTTCGTGTCTGCCAACAAAGCAGCAGCAGCTGAAGATGACCAACTTCCTCATGTGTCACAGGGTGATCAGACGTTGCAACAAAAGACATGCAGGTTGTTGAGAGAAGAGAAAACGCTTACAGCACCTGGTATTCCCAAGCAGTCTCCCATTAAAGTACTAACCAGGCCCAACCCTCCTTGGCTTCCGAGATCAGACGAGGTCGGGCATATTCAGGGTGGTGTGATCGTAAGGAACAATTTCTGTGACAAATGTGCATTATATAGGTACTGGAATCATACACTTCCTCTATGTAACCAGATAATTGCAGAGAAAGGCTGACTTGTTATGGGCACATCTTCTTCCCTGATGTGATTATTCTCTGCAGCTGAAACTGAGACTCTCAGATCACTTGGTGTCTGCCAACAAAGCAGCAGCAGCTGAAGATGACCAACTTCCTCATGTGTCACAGGGTGATCAGACGTTGCAACAAAAGACATGCAGGTTGTAGAGAGAAGAGAAAACGCTTACAGCACCTGGTATTCCCAAGCAGTCTACCATCCAAGTACTAACCAGGCTCAAACGTGCTTGGCTTCCGAGATCAGACGAGGTCGGGTATATTCAGGGTGGTGTGGCCGTAAGCAACAATAACTGTGACAAATGTGCATTATATAAGTACTGGAATCATACACTTCCTCTATGTAACCAGATAATTTCCGAGAAAGGCTCACTTGTTATGGGCATATCTTCTTCCCTGATGTGATCATTCTCTGCAGCTGAAACTGAGACTCTCAGATCACTTCGTGTCTGCCAACAAAGCAGCAGCAGCTGCTGAAGATGACCAACTTCCTCATGTGTCATAGGGTGATCAGACGTTGCAACAAAAGACATGCAGGTGGTAGAGAGAAGAGAAAAAGCTTACCACACCTGGTATTCCCAAGAGGTCTCCTATCCAAGTACTAACCAGGCCCAAACCTCCTTGGCTTCCGAGATCAGACGAGGTCGAGCATGTTCAGGGTGGTGTGGCCGTAAGCAACAATGTCTCTGACAAATGTGCATTATATAGGTACTGGAATCATACGGTTCCTCTATGCAACCAGATCATTTCCGAGAAAGGCTGATGTGTAGTGGGCACATCTTCTTCCCTGACGTGATTATTCTCTGCAGCTGAAACTGAGACTCTCAGATCACTTTGTGTCTGCCAACAAAGCAGCAGCAGCTGAAGATGACCAACTTCCTCATGTGTCACAGGGTGATCAGACGTTGCAACAAAAGACATGCAGGTGGTAGATAGAAGAGAAAAAGCTTACAGCACCTGGCATTCCCAGAGAGTCTACCATCCAAGTACAAACCAGGCCCAAACCTGCTTGGCTTCCGAGATCAGACGTGGTCGGGCATATTCAGGGTGGTGTGGCGGTAAGCAACCATAACTGTGACAAATGTGCATTATAAAGGTACTGGAATCATACAGTTCCTCTATGTAACCAGATAATTGCCGAGAAAAGCTGATAAGTAGTGGGCACATCTTCTTCCCTGACGTGATTATTCTCTCGAGCTGAAACTGAGACTCTCAGATCACTTTGTGTCTGCCAACAAAGCAGCAGCAGCTGAAGATGACCAACTTTCTCATGTGTCACAGGGTGATCAGACGTTGCAAAAAAAGACATGCAGGTGGTAGAGAGAAGAGAAAAAGCTTACAGCACCTGGTATTTTCAAGCGGTCTCCCACCAAAGTACTAACCAGGCCCAACTCTTCTTGGCTTCCGAGATCAGACGAGGTCAGGCATATTGAGGGTGGTGTGGCCGTAAGCAACAATGTCTGTGACAAATGTGCATTATATAAGTACAGGAATCATACGGTTCCTCTATGTAACCAGATAATTGCTGAGAAAGGCTGATGTGTAGTGGGCACATCTTCTTCCCTGACGTGATTATTCTCTTCAGCTGAAACTGAGACTCTCAGATCACTTCGTGTCTGCCAACAAAGCAGCAGCAGCTGAAGATGACCAACTTCCTCATGTGTCACAGGGTGATCAGACGTTGCAACAAAAGACATGCAGGTTGTTGAGAGAAGAGAAAACGCTTACAGCACCTGGTATTCCCAAGCAGTCTCCCATTAAAGTACTAACCAGGCCCAACCCTCCTTGGCTTCCGAGATCAGACGAGGTCGGGCATATTCAGGGTGGTGTGATCGTAAGGAACAATTTCTGTGACAAATGTGCATTATATAGGTACTGGAATCATACACTTCCTCTATGTAACCAGATAATTGCAGAGAAAGGCTGACTTGTTATGGGCACATCTTCTTCCCTGATGTGATTATTCTCTGCAGCTGAAACTGAGACTCTCAGATCACTTGGTGTCTGCCAACAAAGCAGCAGCAGCTGAAGATCACCAACTTCCTCATGTGTCACAGGGTGATCAGACGTTGCAACAAAAGACATGCAGGTTGTAGAGAGAAGAGAAAACGCTTACAGCACCTGGTATTCCCAAGCAGTCTACCATCCAAGTACTAACCAGGCTCAAACGTGCTTGGCTTCCGAGATCAGACGAGGTCGGGTATATTCAGGGTGGTGTGGCCGTAAGCAACAATAACTGTGACAAATGTGCATTATATAAGTACTGGAATCATACACTTCCTCTATGTAACCAGATAATTTCCGAGAAAGGCTCACTTGTTATGGGCATATCTTCTTCCCTGATGTGATCATTCTCTGCAGCTGAAACTGAGACTCTCAGATCACTTCGTGTCTGCCAACAAAGCAGCAGCAGCTGCTGAAGATGACCAACTTCCTCATGTGTCATAGGGTGATCAGACGTTGCAACAAAAGACATGCAGGTGGTAGAGAGAAGAGAAAAAGCTTACCACACCTGGTATTCCCAAGAGGTCTCCTATCCAAGTACTAACCAGGCCCAAACCTCCTTGGCTTCCGAGATCAGACGAGGTTGAGCATGTTCAGGGTGGTGTGGCCGTAAGCAACAATGTCTCTGACAAATGTGCATTATATAGGTACTGGAATCATACGGTTCCTCTATGCAACCAGATCATTTCCGAGAAAGGCTGATGTGTAGTGGGCACATCTTCTTCCCTGACGTGATTATTCTCTGCAGCTGAAACTGAGACTCTCAGATCACTTTGTGTCTGCCAACAAAGCAGCAGCAGCTGAAGATGACCAACTTCCTCATGTGTCACAGGGTGATCAGACGTTGCAACAAAAGACATGCAGGTGGTAGATAGAAGAGAAAAAGCTTACAGCACCTGGCATTCCCAGAGAGTCTACCATCCAAGTACAAACCAGGCCCAAACCTGCTTGGCTTCCGAGATCAGACGTGGTCGGGCATATTCAGGGTGGTGTGGCGGTAAGCAACCATAACTGTGACAAATGTGCATTATAAAGGTACTGGAATCATACAGTTCCTCTATGTAACCAGATAATTGCCGAGAAAAGCTGATAAGTAGTGGGCACATCTTCTTCCCTGACGTGATTATTCTCTCGAGCTGAAACTGAGACTCTCAGATCACTTTGTGTCTGCCAACAAAGCAGCAGAAGCTGAAGATGACCAACTTCCACATGTTTCACAGGGTGATCAGACGTTGCAACAAAAGACATGCAGGTGGTAGAGAGAAGAGAAAAAGCTTACAGCACCTCGTATTCCCAAGAGGTCTTCCATCCAAGTACAAACCAGGCCCAACTGTGCTTGGCTTCCGAGATCAGACGAGGTCGGGCATGTTCAGGGTTGTGTGGCCGTAAGCAACAATGTCTCTGACAAATGTGCATTATATAGGTACTGGAATCATACGGTTCCTCTATGCAACCAGATAATTGCCGAGAAAGGCTGATGTGTAGCGGGCATATCATCTTCTCTGATGTGATCATTCTCTTCAGCTGAAACTGAGACTCTCAGATCACTTTGTGTCTGCCAACAAAGCAGCAGCAGCTGAAGATGACCACCTTCCTCATGTGTCACAGGGTGATCAGACGTTGCAACAAAAGACATGCAGGTGGTAGAGAGAAGAAAAAAAGCTTACAGCACCTGGTATTCCCAAGCGGTCTCCCATCAAAGTACTAACCAGGCCCAACCCTCCTTGGCTTCCGAGATCAGACGAGGTTGGACATATTCAGGGTGGTTTGGCCGTAAGCAACAATCTCTGTGACAAATGCGCATTATATAGGTAATCAAATCATATGGTTCCTCTATGTAACCAGATATTTGCAGAGAAAGGCTGATATGTAGCGGGCATATCTTGTTCCCTGACGTGATAATTCTCTCCAGCTGAAAATGAGACTCTCAGATCACTTCGTGTCTGCCAACAAAGCAGCAGCAGCTGAAGATGACCAACTTCCTCATGTGTCACAGGGTGATCAGACATTGCAACAAAAGACATGCAGGTGGTTGAGAGAAGAGAAAAAGCTTAAAGCGCCTGGTATTCCCAAGAGGTCTTCCATCCAAGTACAAACCAGGCCCAACTGTGCTTGGCTTCCGAGATCAGACGAGGAAGGGGATGTTCAGGGTGGTGTGGCCGTAAGCAACAATATCTCTGAAAAATGTGCATTATATAGGTACTGGAATCATACGGTTCCTCTATGCAACCAGATAATTGCAGAGAAAGGCTGATGTGTAGTGGGCACATCTTGTTCCCTGACGTGATCATTCTCTTCAGCTGAAACTGAGACTCTCAGATCACTTCGTGTTTGCCAACAAAGCAGCCGCAGCTGAAGATGACCAAATACCTCATGTGTCACAGGGTGATCAGACGTTGCAACAAAAGACATGTAGGTTGTAGAGAGAAGAGAAAACGCTTACAGCACCTGGTATTCCCAAGCAGTCTCCCATTAAAGTACTAACCAGGCCCAACCCTCCTCGGCTTCCGAGATCAGACGAGGTCAGGCTTATTCAGGGTGGTGTGGCCGTAAGGAACAATTTCTGTGAAAAATGTGCATTATATAGGTACTGGAATCATACACTTCCTTTATGAAACCAGATAATTGCCGAGAAAGGCTGACTTGTAGTGGGCACATATTCTTCCCTGATGTGATTATTCTCTGCAGCTGAAACTGAGACTCTCAGATCACTCTGTGTCTGCCAACAAAGCAGCAGCAGCTGAAGATGACCAACTTCCTCATGTGTCACAGGGTGATCAGACGTTGCAAAAAAAGACATGCAGGTGGTAGAGAGAAGAGAAAAAGCTTACAGCACCTGGTATTTTCAAGCGGTCTCCCACCCAAGTACTAACCAGGCCCAACTCTGCTTGGCTTCCGAGATCAGACGAGGTCAGGCATATTCAGGGTGGTGTGGCCGTAAGCAACAATGTCTGTGACAAATGTGCATTATATAAGTACAGGAATCATACGGTTCCTCTATGTAACCAGATAATTGCTGAGAAAGGCTGATGTGTAGTGGGCACATCTTCTTCCCTGACGTGATTATTCTCTTCAGCTGAAACTGAGACTCTCAGATCACTTCGTGTCTTCCAACAAAGCAGCAACAGGTACTGGAATCATACGGTTCCTCTATGCAACCAGATAATTGCAGAGAAAGGCTGATGTGTAGTGGGCACATCTTGTTCCCTGACGTGATCATTCTCTTCAGCTGAAACTGAGACTCTCAGATCACTTCGTGTTTGCCAACAAAGCAGCCGCAGCTGAAGATGACCAAATACCTCATGTGTCACAGGGTGATCAGACGTTGCAACAAAAGACATGTAGGTTGTAGAGAGAAGAGAAAACGCTTACAGCACCTGGTATTCCCAAGCAGTCTCCCATTAAAGTACTAACCAGGCCCAACCCTCCTCGGCTTCCAAGATCAGACGAGGTCAGGCTTATTCAGGGTGGTGTGGCCGTAAGGAACAATTTCTGTGAAAAATGTGCATTATATAGGTACTGGAATCATACACTTCCTCTATGAAACCAGATAATTGCCGAGAAAGGCTGACTTGTAGTGGGCACATATTCTTCCCTGATGTGATTATTCTCTGCAGCTGAAACTGAGACTCTCAGATCACTCTGTGTCTGCCAACAAAGCAGCAGCAGCTGAAGATGACCAACTTCCTCATGTGTCACAGGGTGATCAGACGTTGCAAAAAAAGACATGCAGGTGGTAGAGAGAAGAGAAAAAGCTTACAGCACCTGGTATTTTCAAGCGGTCTCCCACCCAAGTACTAACCAGGCCCAACTCTGCTTGGCTTCCGAGATCAGACGAGGTCAGGCATATTCAGGGTGGTGTGGCCGTAAGCAACAATGTCTGTGACAAATGTGCATTATATAAGTACAGGAATCATACGGTTCCTCTATGTAACCAGATAATTGCTGAGAAAGGCTGATGTGTAGTGGGCACATCTTCTTCCCTGACGTGATTATTCTCTTCAGCTGAAACTGAGACTCTCAGATCACTTCGTGTCTTCCAACAAAGCAGCAACAGCTGAAGATGACCAACTTCCTCATGTGTCACAGGGTGATCAGACGTTGCAACAAAAGACATGCAGGTTGTAGAGAGAAGAGAAAACGCTTACAGCACCTGGTATTCCCAAGCAGTCTCCCATTAAAGTACTAACCAGGCCCAACCCTGCTTGGCTTCCGAGATCAGACGAGGTCGGGCTTATTCAGGGTGGTGTGGCCGTAAGCAACAATATCGGTGACAAATGTGCATTATATAGGTACTGGAATCATACACTTCCTCTGTGTAACCAGATAATTGCCGAAAAAGGCTGACTTGTAGTGGGCTCATCTTCCTCCTTGATGTGATTATTCTCTTCAGCTGAAACTGAGACTCTCAGATCACCTCGTGTCTATCAACAAAGCAGCAGCAGCTGAAGATGACCAACTTCTTCACGTGTCACAGGGTGATCAGACGTTGCAACAAAACACATGCAGGTGGTAGAGAGAAGAGAAAAAGCTTACAGCACCTGGTACTCCCAAGCTGTCTCCCATCCAAGTACTAACCAGGTACAACCCTGCTTGGCGTCCGAGATCAGACGAGGTCAGGCTTCTTCAGGGTGGTGTGGCCGTAAGCAAAAATGTCTCTGACAAATGTGCATTATATAGGTACTGGAATCATACGGTTCCTCTATGCAACCAGATAATTGCCGAGAAAGGCTGATGTGTAGCGGGCAAATAATCTTCTCTGATGTGATCATTCTCTGCAACTGAAACTGAGACTCTCAGATCACTTCGTGTCTGCCAACAAAGCAGCATCAGCTGCTGAAGATGACCAACTTCCTCATGTGTCATAGGGTGATCAGACGTTGCAACAAAAGACATGCAGGTGGTAGAGAGAAGAGAAAAAGCTTAAAGCACCTGGTATTCCCAAGAGGTCTTCCATCCAAGTACTAACTAGGCCCAACCCTCCTTGGCTTCCGAGATCAGACGAGGTCGGGCATGTTCAGGGTGGTGTGGCCGTAAGCAACAATGTCTCTGACAAATGTGCATTATATAGGTACTGGAATCATACGGTTCCTCTATGCAACCAGATCATTTCCGAGAAAGGCTGATGTGTAGTGGGCACATCTTCTTCCCTGACGTGATTATTCTCTGCAGCTGAAACTGAGACTCTCAGATCACTTCGTGTCTGCCAACTACGGTTCCTCTATGCAACCAGATAATTGCCGAGAAAGGCTGTTGTGTAGCGGGCAAATCATCTTCTCTGATGTGATCATTATCTGCAACTGAAACTGAGACTCTCAGATCACTTCGTGTCAGCCAACAAAGCAGCAGCAGCTGAAGATGACCAACTTCCTCATGTGTCACAGGGTGATCAGGAGTTGCAACAAAAGACATGCAGGTGGTAGAGAGAAGAGAAAACGCTTACAGCACCTGGTATTCCCAAGCAGTCTCCCATCCACGTACTAAGGAGGTTCAACCCTGCTTGGCTTCCGAGATCAGACGAGGTCGGGCATGTTCAGGGTGGTGTGGCCGTAAGCAACAATGTGTCTGACAAATGTGCATTATATAAGTACAGGAATCATACGGTTCCTCTATGTAACCAGATAATTGCTGAGAAAGGCTGATCTGTAGTGGGCACATCTTCTTCCCTGAAGTGATTATTCTCTTTAGCTGAAACTGAGACTCTCAGATCACTTCGTGTCTTCCAACAAAGCAGCAGCAGCTGAAGATGGCCAACTTCCTCATGTGTCACAGGGTGATCAGACGTTGCAACAAAAGACATGCAGGTGGTAGAGAGAAGAGAAAAAGCTTAAGGCACCTGGTATTCCCAAGCGGTCTCCCATTCAAGTACTAACCAGGCCCAACCCTGCTTGGCTTCCGAGATCAGACGAGGTTGGGCTTATTCAGGGTGGTGTGGCCGTAAGCAACAATATCGGTGACAAATGTGCATTATATAGGTACTGGAATCATACACTTCCTCTGTATAACCAGATAATTGCCGAAAAAGGCTGACTTGTAGTGGATTCATCTTCCTCCTTGATGTGATTATTCTCTGGAGCTGAAACTGAGACTCTCAGATCACCTTGTGTCTATCAACAAAGCAGCAGCAGCTGAAGATGACCAACTTCTTCACGTGTCACAGGGTGATCAGACGTTGCAACAAAAGACATGCAGGTGGTAGAGAGAAGAGAAAAAGCTTACAGCACCTGGTATTCCCAAGCTGACTCCTATCCAAGTACTAACCAGGTACAACCCTGCTTGGCGTCCGAGATCAGACGAGGTCGGGCTTATTCAGGGTGGTGTGGCCGTAAGCAACAATGTCTCTGACAAATGTGCATTATATAGGTACTGGAATCATACGGTTCCTCTATGCAACCAGATAATTGCCGAGAAAGGCTGATGTGTAGCGGACAAATCATCTTCTCTGATGTGATCATTCTCTGCAACTGAAACTGAGACTCTCAGATCACCTCGTGTCTATCAACAAAGCAGCAGCAGCTGAAGATGACCAACTTCTTCACGTGTCACAGGGTGATCAGACGTTGCAACAAAAGACATGCAGGTGGTAGAGAGAAGAGAAAAAGCTTACAGCACCTGGTATTCCCAAGCTGTCTCCTATCCAAGTACTAACCAGGTACAACCCTGCTTGGCGTCCGAGATCAGACGAGGTCGGGCTTATTCAGGGTGGTGTGGCCGTAAGCAACAATGTCTCTGACAAATGTGCATTATATAGGTACTGGAATCATACGGTTCCTCTATGCAACCAGATAATTGCCGAGAAAGGCTGATGTGTAGCGGGCAAATCATCTTCTTCCCTGACGTGATAATTTTCTCCAGCTGAACATGAGACTCTCAGATCACTTCGTGTCTGCCAACAAAGCAGCAGAAGCTGAAGATGACCAACTTCCTCATGTGTCACAGGGTGATCAGACGTTGCAACAAAAGACATGCAGGTGGTAGAGAGAAGAGAAAAAGCTTAAGGTACCTGGTATTCCCAAGCGGTCTCCCATTGAAGTACTAACCAGGCCCAACCGTGCTTGGCTTCCGAGATCAGACGAGGTCGGGCTTATTCAGGGTGGTGTGGCCGTAAGCAACAATATCGGTGACAAATGTGCATTATATAGGTACTGGAATCATACACTTCCTCTGTATAACCAGATAATTGCCGAAAAAGGCTGACTTGTAGTGGATTCATCTTCCTCCTTGATGTGATTATTCTCTGGAGCTGAAACTGAGACTCTCAGATCACCTCGTGTCTATCAACAAAGCAGCAGCAGCTGAAGATGACCAACTTCTTCACGTGTCACAGGGTGATCAGACGTTGCAACAAAAGACATGCAGGTGGTAGAGAGAAGAGAAAAAGCTTACAGCACCTGGTATTCCCAAGCTGACTCCTATCCAAGTACTAACCAGGTACAACCCTGCTTGGCGTCCGAGATCAGACGAGGTCGGGCTTATTCAGGGTGGTGTGGCCGTAAGCAACAATGTCTCTGACAAATGTGCATTATATAGGTACTGGAATCATACGGTTCCTCTATGCAACCAGATAATTGCCGAGAAAGGCTGATGTGTAGCGGACAAATCATCTTCTCTGATGTGATCATTCTCTGCAACTGAAACTGAGACTCTCAGATCACCTCGTGTCTATCAACAAAGCAGCAGCAGCTGAAGATGACCAACTTCTTCACGTGTCACAGGGTGATCAGACGTTGCAACAAAAGACATGCAGGTGGTAGAGAGAAGAGAAAAAGCTTACAGCACCTGGTATTCCCAAGCTGTCTCCTATCCAAGTACTAACCAGGTACAACCCTGCTTGGCGTCCGAGATCAGACGAGGTCGGGCTTATTCAGGGTGGTGTGGCCGTAAGCAACAATGTCTCTGACAAATGTGCATTATATAGGTACTGGAATCATACGGTTCCTCTATGCAACCAGATAATTGCCGAGAAAGGCTGATGTGTAGCGGGCAAATCATCTTCTTCCCTGACGTGATAATTTTCTCCAGCTGAACATGAGACTCTCAGATCACTTCGTGTCTGCCAACAAAGCAGCAGAAGCTGAAGATGACCAACTTCCTCATGTGTCACAGGGTGATCAGACGTTGCAACAAAAGACATGCAGGTGGTAGAGAGAAGAGAAAAAGCTTACAGCACCTGGTATTCCCAAGCTGACTCCTATCCAAGTACTAACCAGGTACAACGCTGCTTGGCGTCCGAGATCAGACGAGGTCGGGCTTATTCAGGGTGGTGTGGCCGTAAGCAACAATGTCTCTGACAAATGTGCATTATATAGGTACTGGAATCATACGGTTCCTCTATGCAACCAGATAATTGCCGAGAAAGGCTGATGTGTAGTGGACAAATCATCTTCTCTGATGTGATCATTCTCTGCAACTGAAACTGAGACTCTCAGATCACCTCGTGTCTATCAACAAAGCAGCAGCAGCTGAAGATGACCAACTTCTTCACGTGTCACAGGGTGATCAGACGTTGCAACAAAAGACATGCAGGTGGTAGAGAGAAGAGAAAAAGCTTACAGCACCTGGTATTCCCAAGCTGTCTCCTATCCAAGTACTAACCAGGTACAACCCTGCTTGGCGTCCGAGATCAGACGAGGTCGGGCTTATTCAGGGTGGTGTGGCCGTAAGCAACAATGTCTCTGACAAATGTGCATTATATAGGTACTGGAATCATACGGTTCCTCTATGCAACCAGATAATTGCCGAGAAAGGCTGATGTGTAGCGGGCAAATCATCTTCTTCCCTGACGTGATAATTTTCTCCAGCTGAACATGAGACTCTCAGATCACTTCGTGTCTGCCAACAAAGCAGCAGAAGCTGAAGATGACCAACTTCCTCATGTGTCACAGGGTGATCAGACGTTGCAACAAAAGACATGCAGGTGGTAGAGAGAAGAGAAAAAGCTTAAGGTACCTGGTATTCCCAAGCGGTCTCCCATTCAAGTACTAACCAGGCCCAACCGTGCTTGGCTTCCGAGATCAGACGAGGTCGGGCTTATTCAGGGTGGTGTGGCCGTAAGCAACAATATCGGTGACAAATGTGCATTATATAGGTACTGGAATCATACACTTCCTCTGTATAACCAGATAATTGCCGAAAAAGGCTGACTTGTAGTGGATTCATCTTCCTCCTTGATGTGATTATTCTCTGGAGCTGAAACTGAGACTCTCAGATCACCTTGTGTCTATCAACAAAGCAGCAGCAGCTGAAGATGACCAACTTCTTCACGTGTCACAGGGTGATCAGACGTTGCAACAAAAGACATGCAGGTGGTAGAGAGAAGAGAAAAAGCTTACAGCACCTGGTATTCCCAAGCTGACTCCTATCCAAGTACTAACCAGGTACAACCCTGCTTGGCGTCCGAGATCAGACGAGGTCGGGCTTATTCAGGGTGGTGTGGCCGTAAGCAACAATGTCTCTGACAAATGTGCATTATATAGGTACTGGAATCATACGGTTCCTCTATGCAACCAGATAATTGCCGAGAAAGGCTGATGTGTAGCGGACAAATCATCTTCTCTGATGTGATCATTCTCTGCAACTGAAACTGAGACTCTCAGATCACCTCGTGTCTATCAACAAAGCAGCAGCAGCTGAAGATGACCAACTTCTTCACGTGTCACAGGGTGATCAGACGTTGCAACAAAAGACATGCAGGTGGTAGAGAGAAGAGAAAAAGCTTACAGCACCTGGTATTCCCAAGCTGTCTCCTATCCAAGTACTAACCAGGTACAACCCTGCTTGGCGTCCGAGATCAGACGAGGTCGGGCTTATTCAGGGTGGTGTGGCCGTAAGCAACAATGTCTCTGACAAATGTGCATTATATAGGTACTGGAATCATACGGTTCCTCTATGCAACCAGATAATTGCCGAGAAAGGCTGATGTGTAGCGGGCAAATCATCTTCTTCCCTGACGTGATAATTTTCTCCAGCTGAACATGAGACTCTCAGATCACTTCGTGTCTGCCAACAAAGCAGCAGAAGCTGAAGATGACCAACTTCCTCATGTGTCACAGGGTGATCAGACGTTGCAACAAAAGACATGCAGGTGGTAGAGAGAAGAGAAAAAGCTTAAGGTACCTGGTATTCCCAAGCGGTCTCCCATTCAAGTACTAACCAGGCCCAACCGTGCTTGGCTTCCGAGATCAGACGAGGTCGGGCTTATTCAGGGTGGTGTGGCCGTAAGCAACAATATCGGTGACAAATGTGCATTATATAGGTACTGGAATCATACACTTCCTCTGTATAACCAGATAATTGCCGAAAAAGGCTGACTTGTAGTGGGTTCATCTTCCTCCTTGATGTGATTATTCTCTGGAGCTGAAACTGAGACTCTCAGATCACCTCGTGTCTATCAACAAAGCAGCAGCAGCTGAAGATGACCAACTTCTTCACGTGTCACAGGGTGATCAGACGTTGCAACAAAAGACATGCAGGTGGTAGGGAGAAGAGAAAAAGCTTACAGCACCTGGTATTCCCAAGCTGTCTCCCATCCAAGTACTAACCAGGTACAACCCTGCTTGGCGTCCGAGATTAGACAAGGTCGGGCTTATTCAGGGTGGTGTGGCCGTAAGCAACAATGTCTCTGACAAATGTGCATTATATAGGTACTGGAATCATACGGTTCCTCTATGCAACCAGATAATTGCCGAGAAAGGCTGATGTGTAGCGGGCAAATCATCTTCTCTGATGTGATCATTATCTGCAACTGAAACTGAGACTCTCAGATCACTTCGTGTCAGCCAACAAAGCAGCAGCAGCTGAAGATGACCAACTTCTTCACGTGTCACAGGGTGATCAGACGTTGCAACAAAAGACATGCAGGTGGTAGAGAGAAGAGAAAAAGCTTACAGCACCTGGTATTCCCAAGCTGTCTCCCATCCAAGTACTAACCAGGTACAACCCTGCTTGGCGTCCGAGATCAGACGAGGTCGGGCTTATTCAGGGTGGTGTGGCCGTAAGCAAAAATGTCTCTGACAAATGTGCATTATATAGGTACTGGAATCATACGGTTCCTCTATGCAACCAGATAATCATCTTCTCTGATGTGATCATTATCTGCAACTGAAACTGAGACTCTCAGATCACTTCGTGTCAGCCAACAAAGCAGCAGCAGCTGAAGATGACCAACTTCCTCATGTGTCACAGGGTGATCAGAAGTTGCAACAAAAGACATGCAGGTGGTAGAGAGAAGAGAAGAAGCTTACAGCACCTGGTATTCCCAAGCAGTCTCCCATCCAAGTACTAACCAGGCCCAACCCTGCTTGGCTTCCGAGATCAGACGAGGTTGGGCTTATTCAGGGTGGTGTGGCCGTAAGCAACAATATCGGTGACAAATGTGCATTATATAGGTACTGGAATCATACACTTCCTCTGTATAACCAGATAATTGCCGAAAAAGGCTGACTTATAGTGGGTTCATCTTCCTCCTTGATGTGATTATTCTCTGGAGCTGAAACTGAGACTCTCAGATCACCTCGTGTCTATCAACAAAGCAGCAGCAGCTGAAGATGACCAGCTTCTTCACGTGTCACAGGGTGATCAGACGTTGCAACAAAAGACATGCAGGTGGTAGAGAGAAGAGAAAAAGCTTACAGCACCTGGTATTCCCAAGCAGTCTCCCATCAAGTACTAAGCAGGCCTAAACCTGCTTGGCTTCCGAGATCAGACGAGGTCGGGCTTATTCAGGGTGGTTTGGCCGTAAGCGACAATGTCTGTGACAAATGTGCATTATATAGGTACTGGAATCATACGGTTCCTCTATGCAACCAAATAATTGCAGAGAAAAGCTGACTTGTAGTGGGCACATCTTCTTCTCTGATGTGATTATTCTCTCCAGCTGAAACTGAGACTCTCAGATTACCTCATGTCTGCCAACAAAGCAGCAGCAGCTGAAGATGACCAACTTCCTCATGTGTCACAGGGTGATCAGACGTTGCAACAAAACACATGCAGGTGGTAGAGAGAAGAGAAACAGCTTACAGCACCTGGTATTCCCAAGCAGTCTCCCATTGAAGTACAAACCAGACCCAACCCTGCTTGGCTTCCGAGATAAGACAAGGTGGGGCTTATTCAGGGTGGTGTGGCGGTAAGCGAACATATCTGTTACAAATGTGAATTATATAGGTACTGGAATCATACACTTGCTCTATGAAACCAGATAATTGCCGAGAAAGGCTGATGTGTAGTGGGCATATCATCTTCTCTGATGTGATCATTCTCTTCAGCTGAAACTGAGACTCTCAGATCACTTCGTGTCTGCCAACAAAGCAGCAGCTGCTGAAGATGACCAACTTCCTCATGTGTCACAGGGTGATCAGACGTTGCAACAAAAGACATGCAGGTTGTAGAGAGAAGAGAAAACGCTTACAGCACCTGGTATTCCCAAGCAGTCTCCCATTAAAGTACTAACCAGGCCCAACCCTCCTTGGCTTCCGAGATCAGACGAGGTCGGGCTTATTCAGGGTGGTGTGGCCGTAAGGAACAATTTCTGTGACAAATGTGCATTATATAGGTACTGGAATCATACACTTCCTCTATGTAACCAGATAATTGCAGAGAAAGGCTGACTTGTTATGGAAACATCTTCTTCCCTGATGTGATTATTCTCTGCAGCTGAAACTGAGACTCTCAGATCACTTCGTGTCTGCCAACAAAGCAGCAGCAGCTGAAGATGACCAACTTCCTCATGTGTCACAGGGTGATCAGACGTTGCAACAAAAGACATGCAGGTTGTAGAGAGAAGAGAAAACTCTTACAGAACCTGGTATTCCCAAGCAGTCTCCCATTAAAGTACTAACCAGGCCCAACCCTCCTTGGCTTCCG
The DNA here is from genome assembly GCF_036924035.1 of Leuresthes tenuis. Taxonomy (NCBI): domain Eukaryota; kingdom Metazoa; phylum Chordata; class Actinopteri; order Atheriniformes; family Atherinopsidae; genus Leuresthes; species Leuresthes tenuis. The sequence goes on along the minus strand of NW_027325355.1, from coordinate 42,244,116 downwards.
AGATCAGACGAGGTCGGGCTTATTCAGGGTGGTGTGGCCGTAAGGAACAATTTCTGTGACAAATGTGCATTATATAGGTACTGGAATCATACAATTCCTCTATGTAACCAGATAATTGCAGAGAAAGGCTGACTTGTTATGGGCACATCTTCTTCCCTGATGTGATTATTCTCTGCAGCTGAAACTGAGACTCTCAGATCACTTCGTGTCTGCCAACAAAGCAGCAGCAGCTGAAGATGACCAACTTCGTCATGTGTCACAGGGTGATCAGACGTTGCAACAAAAGACATGCAGGTGGTCGAGAGAAGACAAAAAGCTTACAGCTCCTGGTATTCCCAAGCGGTCTCCCATTTAAGTACTAACCAGGCCCAACCCTCCTTGGCTTCCGAGATCAGACGAGGTCGGGCTTATTCAGGGTGGTGTGGCCGTAAGGAACAATTTCTGTGACAAATGTGCATTATATAGGTACTGGAATCATACAATTCCTCTATGTAACCAGATAATTGCAGAGAAAGGCTGACTTGTTATGGGCACATCTTCTTCCCTGATGTGATTATTCTCTGCAGCTGAAACTGAGACTCTCAGATCACTTCGTGTCTGCCAACAAAGCAGCAGCAGCTGAAGATGACCAACTTCGTCATGTGTCACAGGGTGATCAGACGTTGCAACAAAAGACATGCAGGTGGTCGAGAGAAGACAAAAAGCTTACAGCTCCTGGTATTCCCAAGCGGTCTCCCATTTAAGTACTAACCAGGCCCAACCCTCCTTGGCTTCCGAGATCAGACGAGGTCGGGCATGTTCAGGGTGGTGTGGCCGTAAGCAACAATGTCTCTGACAAATGTGCATTATATAGGTACAGGAATCATACGGTTCCTCTATGCAACCAGATAATTGCCGAGAAAGGCTGATGTGTAGCGGGCAAATTATCTTCTCTGATGTGATCATTCTCTGCAACTTAAACTGAGACTCTCAGATCACTTCGTGTCAGCCAACAAAGCAGCAGCAGCTGAAGATGACCAACTTCCTCATGTGTCACAGGGTGATCAGACGTTGCAACAAAAGACATGCAGGTGGTAGAGAGAAGAGAAAAAGCTTACAGCACCTGGTATTCCCAAGCTGACTCCAATCCAAGTACTAACCAGGTACAACCCTGCTTGGCGTCCGAGATCAGACGAGGTCGGGCTTATTCAGGGTGGTGTGGCCGTAAGCGACAATGTCTGTGACAAATGTGCATTATATAGGTACTGGAATCATACGGTTCCTCTATGCAACCAGATAATTGCAGAGAAAAGCTGACTTGTAGTGGGCACATCTTCTTCTCTGATGTGATCATTCTCTGCAACTGAAACTGAGACTCTCAGATCACCTCGTGTCTATCAACAAAGCAGCAGGAGCTGAAGATGACCAACTTCCTCATGTGTCACAGGGTGATCAGACGTTGCAACAAAAGACATGCAGGTGGTCGAGAGAAGACAAAAAGCTTACAGCACCTGGTAATCCCAAGCAGACTCCCATCTAAGTACTAACCAGGTACAACCCTGCTTGGCGTCCGAGATAAGACAAGGTGGGGCTTATTCAGGGTGGTGTGGCCGTAAGCAACAATGTCTCTGACAAATGTGCATTATATAGGTACTGGAATCATACGGTTCCTCTATGCAACCAGATAATTGCCGAGAAAGGCTGATGTGTAGCGGGCAAATCATCTTCTTCCCTGACGTGATAATTTTCTCCAGCTGAACATGAGACTCTCAGATCACTTCGTGTCTGCCAACAAAGCAGCAGAAGCTGAAGATGACAAACTTCCTCATGTGTCACAGGGTGATCAGACGTTGCAACAAAAGACATGCAGGTGGTAGAGAGAAGAGAAAAAGCTTAAGGTACCTGGTATTCCCAAGCGGTCTCCCATTCAAGTACTAACCAGGCCCAACCGTGCTTGGCTTCCGAGATCAGACGAGGTCGGGCTCATTCAGGGTGGTGTGGCCGTAAGCAACAATATCGGTGACAAATGTGCATTATATAGGTACTGGAATCATACACTTCCTCTGTATAACCAGATAATTGCCGAAAAAGGCTGACTTGTAGTGGGTTCATCTTCCTCCTTGATGTGATTATTCTCTGGAGCTGAAACTGAGACTCTCAGATCACCTCGTGTCTATCAACAAAGCAGCAGCAGCTGAAGATGACTAACTTCTTCACGTGTCACAGGGTGATCAGACGTTGCAACAAAAGACATGCAGGTGGTAGAGAGAAGAGAAAAAGCGTACAGCACCTGGTATTCCCAAGCTGTCTCCCATCCAAGTACTAACCAGGTACAACCCTGCTTGGCGTCCGAGATCAGACGAGGTCGGGCTTATTCAGGGTGGTGTGGCCGTAAGCAACAATGTCTCTGACAAATGTGCATTATATAGGTACTGGAATCATACGGTTCCTCTATGCAACCAGATAATTGCCGAGAAAGGCTGATGTGTAGCGGGGAAATCATCTTCTCTGATGTGATCATTATCTGCAACTGAAACTGAGACTCTCAGATCACTTCGTGTCAGCCAACAAAGCAGCAGCAGCTGAAGATGACCAACTTCTTCACGTGTCACAGGGTGATCAGACGTTGCAACAAAAGACATGCAGGTGGTAGAGAGAAGAGAAAAAGCTTACAGCACCTGGTATTCCCAAGCTGTCTCCCATCCAAGTACTAACCAGGTACAACCCTGCTTGGCGTCCGAGATCAGACGAGGTCGGGCTTATTCAGGGTGGTGTGGCCGTAAGCAACAATGTCTCTGACAAATGTGCATTATATAGGTACTGGAATCATACGGTTCCTCTATGGAACCAGATAATCATCTTCTCTGATGTGATCATTATCTGCAACTGAAACTGAGACTCTCAGATCACTTCGTGTCAGCCAACAAAGCAGCAGCAGCTGAAGATGACCAACTTCCTCATGTGTCACAGGGTGATCAGAAGTTGCAACAAAAGACATGCAGGTGGTAGAGAGAAGAGAAGAAGCTTACAGGACCTGGTATTCCCAAGCAGTCTCCCATCCAAGTACTAAGGAGGCCCAACCCTGCTTGGCTTCCGAGATCAGACGAGGTTGGGCTTATTCAGGGTGGTGTGGCCGTAAGCAACAATATCGGTGACAAATGTGCATTATATAGGTACTGGAATCATACACTTCCTCTGTATAACCAGATAATTGCCGAAAAAGGCTGACTTATAGTGGGTTCATCTTCCTCCTTGATGTGATTATTCTCTGGAGCTGAAACTGAGACTCTCAGATCACCTCGTGTCTATCAACAAAGCAGCAGCAGCTGAAGATGACCAGCTTCTTCACGTGTCACAGGGTGATCAGACGTTGCAACAAAAGACATGCAGGTGGTAGAGAGAAGAGAAAAAGCTTACAGCACCTGGTATTCCCAAGCAGTCTCCCATCAAATACTAAGCAGGCCTAAACCTGCTTGGCTTCCGAGATCAGACGAGGTCGGGCTTATTCAGGGTGGTGTGGCCGTAAGCAACAATGTCTCTGACAAATGTGCATTATATAGGTACTGGAATCATACGGTTCCTCTATGCAACCAAATAATTGCAGAGAAAAGCTGACTTGTAGCGGACAAATCATCTTCTCTGATGTGATTATTCTCTCCAGCTGAAACTGAGACTCTCAGATTACCTCATGTCTGCCAACAAAGCAGCAGGAGCTGAAGATGACCAACTTCTTCACGTGTCACAGGGTGATCAGACGTTGCAACAAAAGACATGCAGGTGGTCGAGAGAAGAGAAAAAGCTTACAGCACCTGGTATTCCCAAGCTGTCTCCTATCCAAGTACTAACCAGGTACAACCCTGCTTGGCGTCCGAGATCAGACGAGGTCGGGCTTATTCAGGGTGGTGTGGCGGTAAGCAAATATATTTGTTACAAATGTGAATTATATAGGTACTGGAATCATACACTTCCTCTATGAAACCAGATAATTGCCGAGAAAGGCTGATGTGTAGTGGGGATATCATCTTCTCTGATGTGATCATTCTCTTCAGCTGAAACTGAGACTCTTAGATCACTTCGTGTCTGCCAACAAAGCAGCAGCAGCTGAAGATGACCAACTTCCTCATGTGTCACAGGGTGATCAGACGTTGCAACAAAAGACATGCAGGTGGTAGAGAGAAGAGAAACAGCTTACATCACCTGGTATTCCCAAGCAGTCTCCCATTGAAGTACAAACCAGACCCAACCCTGCTTGGCTTCCGAGATAAGACAAGGTGGGGCTTATTCAGGGTGGTGTGGCGGTAAGCGACAATATCTGTTACAAATGTTAATTATATAGGTACTGGAATCATACACTTGCTCTATGAAACCAGATAATTGCCGAGAAAGGCTGATGTGTAGTGGGCATATCATCTTCTCTGATGTGATCATTCTCTTCAGCTGAAACTGAGACTCTCAGATCACTTCGTGTCTGCCAACAAAGCAGCAGCTGCTGAAGATGACCAACTTCCTCATGTGTCACAGGGTGATCAGACGTTGCAACAAAAGACATGCAGGTTGTAGAGAGAAGAGAAAACGCTTACAGCACCTGGTATTCCCAAGCAGTCTCCCATTCAAGTACTAACCAGGACCAACCCTGCTTGGCTCCTGAGATCAGACGAGGTCGGGCATGTTCAGGGTGGTGTGGCCGTAAGCAGCAATGTATCTGACAAATGTGCATTACATAGGCACTGGAATCATACGGTTCCTCTATGCAACCAGATAATTGCCGAGAAAGGCTGATGTGTAGCGGGTGTATCATCTTCTCTGATGTGATCATTCTCTTCAGCTGAAACTGAGACTCTCAGATCACTTCGTGTCTGCCAACAAAGCAGAAGCTGCTGAAGATGACCAACTTCCTCATGTGTCACAGGGTGATCAGACGTTGCAACAAAAGACATGCAGGTTGTAGAGAGAAGAGAAAACGCTTACAGCACCTGGTATTCCCAAGCAGTCTCCCATTGAAGTACTAACCAGGCCCAACCCTCCTTGGCTTCCGAGATCAGACGAGGTCGGGCTTATTCAGGGTGGTGTGGCCGTAAGGAACAATTTCTGTGACAAATGTGCATTATATAGGTACTGGAATCATACACTTCCTCTATGTAACCAGATAATTGCAGAGAAAGGCTGACTTGTTATGGAAACATCTTCTTCCCTGATGTGATTATTCTCTGCAGCTGAAACTGAGACTCTCAGATCACTTCGTGTCTGCCAACAAAGCAGCAGCAGCTGAAGATGACCAACTTCCTCATGTGTCACAGGGTGATCAGACGTTGCAACAAAAGACATGCAGGTTGTAGAGAGAAGAGAAAACTCTTACAGAACCTGGTATTCCCAAGCAGTCTCCCATTAAAGTACTAACCAGGCCCAACCCTCCTTGGCTTCCGAGATAAGACGAGGTCGGGCTTATTCAGGGTGGTGTGGCCGTAAGGAACAATTTCTGTGACAAATGTGCATTATATAGGTACTGGAATCATACAATTCCTCTATGTAACCAGATAATTGCAGAGAAAGGCTGACTTGTTATGGGCACATCTTCTTCCCTGATGTGATTATTCTCTGCAGCTGAAACTGAGACTCTCAGATCACTTCGTGTCTGCCAACAAAGCAGCAGCAGCTGAAGATGACCAACTTCGTCATGTGTCACAGGGTGATCAGACGTTGCAACAAAAGACATGCAGGTGGTCGAGAGAAGACAAAAAGCTTACAGCTCCTGGTATTCCCAAGCGGTCTCCCATTTAAGTACTAACCAGGCCCAACCCTCCTTGGCTTCCGAGATCAGACGAGGTCGGGCATGTTCAGGGTGGTGTGGCCGTAAGCAACAATGTCTCTGACAAATGTGCATTATATAGGTACTGGAATCATACGGTTCCTCTATGCAACCAGATAATTGCCGAGAAAGGCTGATGTGTAGCGGGCAAATCATCTTCTCTGATGTGATCATTCTCTGCAACTTAAACTGAGACTCTCAGATCACTTCGTGTCAGCCAACAAAGCAGCAGCAGCTGAAGATGACCAACTTCCTCATGTGTCACAGGGTGATCAGACGTTGCAACAAAAGACATGCAGGTGGTAGAGAGAAGAGAAGAAGCTTACAGCACCTGGTATTCCCAAGCAGTCTCCCATACAAGTACTAAGGAGGTTCAACCCTGCTTGGCTTCCGAGATCAGACGAGGTCGGGCATGTTCAGGGTGGTGTGGCCGTAAGCAACAATGTGTCTGACAAATGTGCATTATATAAGTACAGGAATCATACGGTTCCTCTATGTAACCAGATAATTGCTGAGAAAGGCTGATCTGTAGTGGGCACATCTTCTTCCCTGAAGTGATTATTCTCTTTAGCTGAAACTGAGACTCTCAGATCACTTCGTGTCTTCCAACAAAGCAGCAGCAGCTGAAGATGGCCAACTTCCTCATGTGTCACAGGGTGATCAGACGTTGCAACAAAAGACATGCAGGTGGTAGAGAGAAGAGAAAAAGCTTACAGCACCTGGTATTCCCAAGCGGTCTCCCATTCAAGTACTAACCAGGCCCAACCCTGCTTGGCTTCCGAGATCAGACGAGGTTGGGCTTATTCAGGGTGGTGTGGCCGTAAGCAACAATATCGGTGACAAATGTGCATTATATAGGTACTGGAATCATACACTTCCTCTGTATAACCAGATAATTGCCGAAAAAGGCTGACTTGTAGTGGATTCATCTTCCTCCTTGATGTGATTATTCTCTGGAGCTGAAACTGAGACTCTCAGATCACCTCGTGTCTATCAACAAAGCAGCAGCAGCTGAAGATGACCAACTTCTTCACGTGTCACAGGGTGATCAGACGTTGCAACAAAAGACATGCAGGTGGTAGAGAGAAGAGAAAAAGCTTACAGCACCTGGTATTCCCAAGCTGACTCCTATCCAAGTACTAACCAGGTACAACCCTGCTTGGCGTCCGAGATCAGACGAGGTCGGGCTTATTCAGGGTGGTGTGGCCGTAAGCAACAATGTCTCTGACAAATGTGCATTATATAGGTACTGGAATCATACGGTTCCTCTATGCAACCAGATAATTGCCGAGAAAGGCTGATGTGTAGCGGACAAATCATCTTCTCTGATGTGATCATTCTCTGCAACTGAAACTGAGACTCTCAGATCACCTCGTGTCTATCAACAAAGCAGCAGCAGCTGAAGATGACCAACTTCTTCACGTGTCACAGGGTGATCAGACGTTGCAACAAAAGACATGCAGGTGGTAGAGAGAAGAGAAAAAGCTTACAGCACCTGGTATTCCAAAGCTGTCTCCTATCCAAGTACTAACCAGGTACAACCCTGCTTGGCGTCCGAGATCAGACGAGGTCGGGCTTATTCAGGGTGGTGTGGCCGTAAGCAACAATGTCTCTGACAAATGTGCATTATATAGGTACTGGAATCATACGGTTCCTCTATGCAACCAGATAATTGCCGAGAAAGGCTGATGTGTAGCGGGCAAATCATCTTCTTCCCTGACGTGATAATTTTCTCCAGCTGAACATGAGACTCTCAGATCACTTCGTGTCTGCCAACAAAGCAGCAGAAGCTGAAGATGACCAACTTCCTCATGTGTCACAGGGTGATCAGACGTTGCAACAAAAGACATGCAGGTGGTAGAGAGAAGAGAAAAAGCTTAAGGTACCTGGTATTCCCAAGCGGTCTCCCATTCAAGTACTAACCAGGCCCAACCGTGCTTGGCTTCCGAGATCAGACGAGGTCGGACTTATTCAGGGTGGTGTGGCCGTAAGCAACAATATCGGTGACAAATGTGCATTATATAGGTACTGGAATCATACACTTCCTCTGTATAACCAGATAATTGCCGAAAAAGGCTGACTTGTAGTGGGTTCATCTTCCTCCTTGATGTGATTATTCTCTGGAGCTGAAACTGAGACTCTCAGATCACTTCATGTCTGCCAACAAAGCAGCAGCAGCAGCTGAAGATGACCAACTTCCTCATGTGTCACAGGGTGATCAGACGTTGCAACAAAAGACATGCAGGTGGTAGAGAGAAGAGAAAAAGCTTACAGCACCTGGTATTCCCAAGCTGACTCCTATCCAAGTACTAACCAGGTACAACCCTGCTTGGCGTCCGAGATCAGACGAGGTCGGGCTTATTCAGGGTGGTGTGGCCGTAAGCAACAATGTCTCTGACAAATGTGCATTATATAGGTACTGGAATCATACGGTTCCTCTATGCAACCAGATAATTGCCGAGAAAGGCTGATGTGTAGCGGACAAATCATCTTCTCTGATGTGATCATTCTCTGCAACTGAAACTGAGACTCTCAGATCACCTCGTGTCTATCAACAAAGCAGCAGCAGCTGAAGATGACCAACTTCTTCACGTGTCACAGGGTGATCAGACGTTGCAACAAAAGACATGCAGGTGGTAGAGAGAAGAGAAAAAGCTTACAGCACCTGGTATTCCCAAGCTGTCTCCTATCCAAGTACTAACCAGGTACAACCCTGCTTGGCTTCCGAGATCAGACGAGGTCGGGCTTATTCAGGGTGGTGTGGCCGTAAGCAACAATGTCTCTGACAAATGTGCATTATATAGGTACTGGAATCATACGGTTCCTCTATGCAACCAGATAATTGCTGAGAAAGGCTGATGTGTAGCGGGCAAATCATCTTCTTCCCTGACGTGATAATTTTCTCCAGCTGAACATGAGACTCTCAGATCACTTCGTGTCTGCCAACAAAGCAGCAGAAGCTGAAGATGACCAACTTCCTCATGTGTCACAGGGTGATCAGACGTTGCAACAAAAGACATGCAGGTGGTAGAGAGAAGAGAAAAAGCTTAAGGTACCTGGTATTCCCAAGCGGTCTCCCATTCAAGTACTAACCAGGCCCAACCGTGCTTGGCTTCCGAGATCAGACGAGGTCGGACTTATTCAGGGTGGTGTGGCCGTAAGCAACAATATCGGTGACAAATGTGCATTATATAGGTACTGGAATCATACACTTCCTCTGTATAACCAGATAATTGCCGAAAAAGGCTGACTTGTAGTGGGTTCATCTTCCTCCTTGATGTGATTATTCTCTGGAGCTGAAACTGAGACTCTCAGATCACTTCATGTCTGCCAACAAAGCAGCAGCAGCAGCTGAAGATGACCAACTTCCTCATGTGTCACAGGGTGATCAGACGTTGCAACAAAAGACATGCAGGTGGTAGAGAGAAGAGAAAAAGCTTACAGCACCTGGTATTCCCAAGCTGACTCCTATCCAAGTACTAACCAGGTACAACCCTGCTTGGCGTCCGAGATCAGACGAGGTCGGGCTTATTCAGGGTGGTGTGGCCGTAAGCAACAATGTCTCTGACAAATGTGCATTATATAGGTACTGGAATCATACGGTTCCTCTATGCAACCAGATAATTGCCGAGAAAGGCTGATGTGTAGCGGACAAATCATCTTCTCTGATGTGATCATTCTCTGCAACTGAAACTGAGACTCTCAGATCACCTCGTGTCTATCAACAAAGCAGCAGCAGCTGAAGATGACCAACTTCTTCACGTGTCACAGGGTGATCAGACGTTGCAACAAAAGACATGCAGGTGGTAGAGAGAAGAGAAAAAGCTTACAGCACCTGGTATTCCCAAGCTGTCTCCTATCCAAGTACTAACCAGGTACAACCCTGCTTGGCTTCCGAGATCAGACGAGGTCGGGCTTATTCAGGGTGGTGTGGCCGTAAGCAACAATGTCTCTGACAAATGTGCATTATATAGGTACTGGAATCATACGGTTCCTCTATGCAACCAGATAATTGCTGAGAAAGGCTGATGTGTAGCGGGCAAATCATCTTCTTCCCTGACGTGATAATTTTCTCCAGCTGAACATGAGACTCTCAGATCACTTCGTGTCTGCCAACAAAGCAGCAGAAGCTGAAGATGACCAACTTCCTCATGTGTCACAGGGTGATCAGACGTTGCAACAAAAGACATGCAGGTGGTAGAGAGAAGAGAAAAAGCTTAAGGTACCTGGTATTCCAAAGCGGTCTCCCATTCAAGTACTAACCAGGCCCAACCGTGCTTGGCTTCCGAGATCAGACGAGGTCGGGCTTATTCAGGGTGGTGTGGCCGTAAGCAAAAATATCGGTGACAATTGTGCATTATATAGGTACTGGAATCATACACTTCCTCTGTGTAACCAGATAATTGCCGAAAAAGGCTGACTTGTAGTGGGTTCATCTTCCTCCTTGATGTGATTATTCTCTTCAGCTGAAACTGAGACTCTCAGATCACTTCGTGTCTGCCAACAAAGCAGCAGAAAATGAAGATGACCAACTTCCTCATGTGTCACAGGGTGATCAGACGTTGCAACAAAAGACATGCAGGTGGTAGAGAGAAGAGAAAAAGCTTAAGGCACCTGGTATTCCCAAGCAGTCTCCCATTCAAGTACTAACCAGGCCCAACCCTGCTTGGCTTCCGAGATCAGACGAGGTTGGGCTTATTCAGGGTGGTGTGGCCATAAGCAACAATTTTGGTGACAAATGTGCATTATATAGGTACTGGAATCATACACTTCCTCTGTATAACCAGATAATTGCCGAAAAAGGCTGACTTGTAGTGGGTTCATCTTCCTCCTTGATGTGATTATTCTCTGCAGCTGAAACTGAGACTCTCAGATCACCTCGTGTCTATCAACAAAGCAGCAGCAGCTGAAGATGACTAACTTCTTCACGTGTCACAGGGTGATCAGACGTTGCAACAAAAGACATGCAGGTGGTAGAGAGAAGAGAGAAAGCTTACAGCACCTGGTATTCCCAAGCTGTCTCCCATCCAAGTACTAACCAGGTACAACCCTGCTTGGCGTCCGAGATCAGACGAGGTCGGGCTTATTCAGGGTGGTGTGGCCGTAAGCAACATTGTCTCTGACAAATGTGCATTATATAGGTACTGGAATCATACGGTTCCTCTATGCAACCAGATAATTGCCGAGAAAGGCTGATGTGTAGCGGGCAAATCATCTTCTCTGATGTGATCATTATCTGCAACTGAAACTGAGACTCTCAGATCACTTCGTGTCAGCCAACAAAGCAGCAGCAGCTGAAGATGACCAACTTCCTCATGTGTCACAGGGTGATCAGGAGTTGCAACAAAAGACATGCAGGTGCTAGAGAGAAGAGAAGAAGCTTACAGCACCTGGTATTCCCAAGCAGTCTCCCACCCAAGTACTAAGGAGGTTCAGCCCTGCTTGGCTTCCGAGATCAGACGAGGTCGGGCATGTTCAGGGTGGTGTGGCCGTAAGCAACAATGTGTCTGACAAATGTGCATTATATAAGTACAGGAATCATACGGTTCCTCTATGTAACCAGATAATTGCTGAGAAAGGCTGATCTGTAGTGGGCACATCTTCTTCCCTGAAGTGATTATTCTCTTTTGCTGAAACTGAGACTCTCAGATCACTTCGTGTCTTCCAACAAAGCAGCAGCAGCTGAAGATGGCCAACTTCCTCATGTGTCACAGGGTGATCAGACGTTGCAACAAAAGACATGCAGGTTGTAGAGAGAAGAGAAAACGCTTACAGCACCTGGTATTCCCAAGCAGTCTCCCATTAAAGTACTAACCAGGCCCAACCCTCCTTGGCTTCCGAGATCAGACGAGGTCGGGCTTATTCAGGGTGGTGTGGCCATAAGGAACAATTTCTGTGACAAATGTGCATTATATAGGTACTGGAATCATACACTTCCTCTATGTAACCAGATAATTGCAGAGAAAGGCTGACGTGTTATGGGCACATCTTCTTCCCTGATGTGATTATTCTCTGCAGCTGAAACTGAGACTCTCAGATCACTTCGTGTCTGCCAACAAAGCAGCAGCAGCTGAAGATGACCAACTTCCTCATGTGTCACAGGGTGATCAGACGTTGCAACAAAAGACATGCAGGTTGTAGAGAGAAGAGAAAACGCTTACAGAACCTGGTATTCCCAAGCAGTCTCCCATTAAAGTACTAACCAGGCCCAACCCTCCTTGGCTTCCGAGATCAGACGAGGTCGGGCTTATTCAGGGTGGTGTGGCCGTAAGGAACAATTTCTGTGACAAATGTGCATTATATAGGTACTGGAATCATACGGTTCCTCTATGTAACCAGATAATTGCTGAGAAAGGCTGATCTGTAGTGGGCACATCTTCTTCCCTGACGTGATAATTTTCTCCAGCTGAACATGAGACTCTCAGATCACTTCGTGTCTGCCAACAAAGCAGCAGAAGCTGAAGATGACCATCTTCCTCATGTGTCACAGGGTGATCAGACGTTGCAACAAAAGACATGCAGGTGGTAGAGAGAAGAGAAAAAGCTTAAGGTACCTGGTATTCCCAAGCGGTCTCCCATTCAAGTACTAACCAGGCCCAACCGTGCTTGGCTTCCGAGATCAGACGAGGTCGGGCTTATTCAGGGTGGTGTGGCCGTAAGCAAAAATATCGGTGACAATTGTGCATTATATAGGTACTGGAATCATACACTTCCTCTGTGTAACCAGATAATTGCCGAAAAAGGCTGACTTGTAGTGGGTTCATCTTCCTCCTTGATGTGATTATTCTCTTCAGCTGAAACTGAGACTCTCAGATCACTTCGTGTCTGCCAACAAAGCAGCAGAAAATGAAGATGACCAACTTCCTCATGTGTCACAGGGTGATCAGACGTTGCAACAAAAGACATGCAGGTGGTAGAGAGAAGAGAAAAAGCTTAAGGCACCTGGTATTCCCAAGCAGTCTCCCATTCAAGTACTAACCAGGCCCAACCCTGCTTGGCTTCCGAGATCAGACGAGGTTGGGCTTATTCAGGGTGGTGTGGCCATAAGCAAAAATTTTGGTGACAAATGTGCATTATATAGGTACTGGAATCATACACTTCCTCTGTATAACCAGATAATTGCCGAAAAAGGCTGACTTGTAGTGGGTTCATCTTCCTCCTTGATGTGATTATTCTCTGCAGCTGAAACTGAGACTCTCAGATCACCTCGTGTCTATCAACAAAGCAGCAGCAGCTGAAGATGACTAACTTCTTCACGTGTCACAGGGTGATCAGACGTTGCAACAAAAGACATGCAGGTGGTAGAGAGAAGAGAAAAAGCTTACAGCACCTGGTATTCCCAAGCTGTCTCCCATCCAAGTACTAACCAGGTACAACCCTGCTTGGCGTCCGAGATCAGACGAGGTCGGGCTTATTCAGGGTGGTGTGGCCGTAAGCAACAATGTCTCTGACAAATGTGCATTATATAGGTACTGGAATCATACGGTTCCTCTATGCAACCAGATAATTGCCGAGAAAGGCTGATGTGTAGCGGGCAAATCATCTTCTCTGATGTGATCATTCTCTGCAACTTAAACTGAGACTCTCAGATCACTTCGTGTCAGCCAACAAAGCAGCAGCAGCTGAAGATGACCAACTTCCTCATGTGTCACAGGGTGATCAGACGTTGCAACAAAAGACATGCAGGTGGTAGAGAGAAGAGAAAAAGCTTACAGCACCTGGTATTCCCAAGCAGTCTCCCATCCAAGTACTAAGGAGGCTCAACCCTGCTTGGCTTACGAGATCAGGCATGTTCAGGGTGGTGTGGCCGTAAGCAACAATGTGTCTGACAAATGTGCATTATATAAGTACAGGAATCATACGGTTCCTCTATGTAACCAGATAATTGCTGAGAAAGGCTGATCTGTAGTGGGCACATCTTCTTCCCTGACGTGATAATTTTCTCCAGCTGAACATGAGACTCTCAGATCACTTCGTGTCTGCCAACAAAGCAGCAGAAGCTGAAGATGACCAACTTCCTCATGTGTCACAGGGTGATCAGACGTTGCAACAAAAGACATGCAGGTGGTAGAGAGAAGAGAAAAAGCTTAAGGTACCTGGTATTCCCAAGCGGTCTCCCATTCAAGTACTAACCAGGCCCAACCGTGCTTGGCTTCCGAGATCAGACGAGGTCGGGCTTATTCAGGGTGGTGTGGCCGTAAGCAAAAATATCGGTGACAATTGTGCATTATATAGGTACTGGAATCATACACTTCCTCTGTGTAACCAGATAATTGCCGAAAAAGGCTGACTTGTAGTGGGTTCATCTTCCTCCTTGATGTGATTATTCTCTTCAGCTGAAACTGAGACTCTCAGATCACTTCGTGTCTGCCAACAAAGCAGCAGAAAATGAAGATGACCAACTTCCTCATGTGTCACAGGGTGCTCAGACGTTGCAACAAAAGACATGAAGGTGGTAGAGAGAAGAGAAAAAGCTTAAAGCACCTGGTATTCCCATGCAGTCTACCATCCAAGTACTAACCAGGCCCAAACCTGCTTGGCTTCCGAGATCAGACGAGGTCGGGTATATTCAGGGTGGTGTGGCCGTAAGCAACAATAACTGTGACAAATGTGCATTATATAGGTACTGGAATCATACAGTTCCTCTATGTAACCAGATTATTGCCGAGAAAAGCTGATAAGTAGTGGGCACATCTTCTTCCCTGACGTGATTATTCTCTCGAGCTGAAACTGAGACTCTCAGATCACTTCGTGTCTGCCAACAAAGCAGCAGCAGCTGAAGATGACCACCTTCCTCATGTGTCACAGGGTGATCAGACGTTGCAACAAAAGACATGCAGGTGGTAGAGAGAGGAGAAAAAGCTTACAGCACCTGGTATTCCCAAGAGGACTCCCATCCAAGTACTAACAAGGCCCAATCCTGCTTGGCTTCCAAGATCAGACGAGGTCGGGCTTATTCAGGGTGGTGTGGCCGTAAGCGACATTAACTGTGACAAATGTGCATTATATAGGTACTGGAATCATACACTTCTTCTATGTAACCAGATAATTGCAGAGAAAGGCTGACTTGTAGTGGGCACATCTTCTTCCCTGATGTGATTATTCTCTGCAGCTGAAACTGAGACTCTCAGATCACTTTGTGTCTGCCAACAAAGAAGCAGCAGCTGCTGAAGATGACCAACTTCCTCATGTGTCACAGGATGATCAGACGTTGCAACAAAAGACATGCAGGTGGTAGAGAGGAGAGAAGAAGCGTACAGCACCTGGTATTCCCAAGCAGTCTCCCATCCAAGTACTAAGCAGGCTCAACCCTGTTTGGCTTCCGAGATCAGACGAGGTCGGGCATGTTCAGGGTGGTGTGGCCGCAAGCGACAATGTCTCTGACAAATGTGCATTATATAGGTACTGGAATCATACGGTTCCTCTATGCAACCAGATAATTGCCGAGAAAGGCTGATGTGTAGCGGGCATATCATCTTCTCTGATGTGATCATTCTCTTCAGCTGAAACTGAGACTCTCAGATCACTTCGTGTCTGCCAACAAAGCAGCAGAAGCTGAAGATGACCAACTTCCTCATGTGTCTCAGGGTGATCAGACGTTGCAACAAAAGACATGTAGGTGGTAGAGAGAAGAGAAAAAGCTTAAGGCACCTGGTATTCCCAAGCGGTCTCGCATTCAAGTACTAACCAGGCCCAACCCTGCTTGGCTTCCGAGATCAGACGAGGTCGGGCTTATTCAGGGTGGTGTGGCCGTAAGCAACAATATCGGTGACAAATGTGCATTATATAGGTACTGGAATCATACACTTCCTCTGTGTAACCAGATAATTGCCGAAAAAGGCTGACTTGTAGTGGGTTCATCTTCCTCCTTGATGTGATTATTCTCTCCAGCTGAAAATGAGACTCTCAGATCACCTCGTGTCTATCAACAAAGCAGCAGCAGCTGAAGATGACCAACTTCTTCACGTGTCACAGGGTGATCAGACATTGCAACAAAAGACATGCAGGTGGTAGAGAGAAGAGAAAAAGCTTAAAGCACCTGGTATTCCCAAGCAGTCTCCCATCCAAGTACTAACCAGGCCCAAACCTGCTTGGCTTCCAAGATCAGACGAGGTCGGGCTTATTCAGGGTGGTGTGGCTGTAAGCAACAATATCTGTGACAAATGTGCATTATATAAGTACTGGAATCATACACTTCCTCTATGTAACCAGATAATTGCCGAGAAAGGCTGACTTGTAGTGGGCACATATTCTTCCCCGATGTGATTATTTTCTGCAGCTGAAACTGAGACTCTCAGATCACTTTGTGTCTGCCAACAAAGAAGCAGCAGCTGCTGAAGATGACCAACTTCCTCATGTGTCACAGGATGATCAGACGTTGCAACAAAAGACATGCAGGTGGTAGAGAGGAGAGAAGAAGCGTACAGCACCTGGTATTCCCAAGCAGTCTCCCATCCAAGTACTAACCAGGCCCAAACCTGCTTGGCTTCCAAGATCAGACGAGGTCGGGCTTATTCAGGGTGGTGTGGCCGTAAGCAACAATATCTGTGACAAATGTGCATTATATAAGTACTGGAATCATACACTTCCTCTATGTAACCAGATAATTGCCGAGAAAGGCTGACTTGTAGTGGGCACATCTTCTTCCCCGATGTGATTATTTTCTGCAGCTGAAACTGAGACTCTCAGATCACTTTGTGTCTGCCAACAAAGAAGCAGCAGCTGCTGAAGATGACCAACTTCCTCATGTGTCACAGGATGATCAGACGTTGCAACAAAAGACATGCAGGTGGTAGAGAGAAGAGAAGAAGCGTACAGCACCTGGTATTCCCAAGCAGTCTCCCATCCAAGTACTAAGCAGGCTCAACCCTGTTTGGCTTCCGAGATCAGACGAGGTCGGGCATGTTCAGGGTGGTGTGGCCGCAAGCGACAATGTCTCTGACAAATGTGCATTATATAGGTACTGGAATCATACGGTTCCTCTATGCAACCAGATAATTGCCGAGAAAGGCTGATGTGTAGCGGGCATATCATCTTCTCTGATGTGATCATTCTCTTCAGCTGAAACTGAGACTCTCAGATCACTTCGTGTCTGCCAACAAAGCAGCAGAAGCTGAAGATGACCAACTTCCTCATGTGTCTCAGGGTGATCAGACGTTGCAACAAAAGACATGTAGGTGGTAGAGAGAAGAGAAAAAGCTTAAGGCACCTGGTATTCCCAAGCGGTCTCGCATTCAAGTACTAACCAGGCCCAACCCTGCTTGGCTTCCGAGATCAGACGAGGTCGGGCTTATTCAGGGTGGTGTGGCCGTAAGCAACAATATCGGTGACAAATGTGCATTATATAGGTACTGGAATCATACACTTCCTCTGTGTAACCAGATAATTGCCGAAAAAGGCTGACTTGTAGTGGGTTCATCTTCCTCCTTGATGTGATTATTCTCTCCAGCTGAAAATGAGACTCTCAGATCACCTCGTGTCTATCAACAAAGCAGCAGCAGCTGAAGATGACCAACTTCTTCACGTGTCACAGGGTGATCAGACATTGCAACAAAAGACATGCAGGTGGTAGAGAGAAGAGAAAAAGCTTACAGCACCTGGTTATTCACAAGCTGTCTCCCATCCAAGTAGTAAGCAGTTACAACCCTGCTTGGCGTCCGAGATCAGACGAGGTGGGGCTTATTCAGGGTGGTGTGGCCGTAAGCAACAATGTCTCTGACAAATGTGCATTATATAGGTACTGGAATCATACGGTTCCTCTATGCAACCAGATAATTGCCGAGAAAGGCTGACTTGTAGTGGGCACATCTTCTTCCCTGACGTGATAATTCTCTCCAGCTGAAAATGAGACTCTCAGATCACTTCGTGTCTGCCAACAAAGCAGCAGCAGCTGAAGATGACCAACTTCCTCATGTGTCACAAGGTGATCAGACGTTGCAACAAAAGACATGCAGGTGGTAGAGAGAAGAGAAAAAGCTTAAAGCACCTGGTATTCCCAAGCAGTCTCCCATCCAAGTACTAACCAGGCCCAAACCTGCTTGGCTTCCAAGATCAGACGAGGTCGGGCTTATTCAGGGTGGTGTGGCCGTAAGCAACAATATCTGTGACAAATGTGCATTATATAAGTACTGGAATCATACACTTCCTCTATGTAACCAGATAATTGCCGAGAAAGGCTGACTTGTAGTGGGCACATCTTCTTCCCCGATGTGATTATTTTCTGCAGCTGAAACTGAGACTCTCAGATCACTTCGTGTCTGCCAACAAAGAAGCAGCAGCTGCTGAAGATGACCAACTTCCTCATGTGTCACAGGATGATCAGACGTTGCAACAAAAGACATGCAGGTGGTAGAGAGAAGAGAAGAAGCTTACAGCACCTGGTATTCCCAAGAGGTCTCCCATCGAAGTACTAACCAGGCACAAACCTGCTCTGCTTCCGAGATCAGACGAGGTCGGGCTTATTCAGGGTGGTGTGGCCGTAAGCAACAATATCTCTGACAAATGTCCATTATATAGGTACTGGAATCATACGGTTCCTCTATGCAACCAGTTAATTGCAGAGAAAGGCTGATGTGTAGCGGGCACATCTTCTTCCCCCATGTGATTATTTTCTGCAGCTGAAACTGAGACTCTCAGATCACTTCGTGTCTGCCAACAAAGAAGCAGCAGCTGCTGAAGATGACCAACTTCCTCATGTGTCACAGGATGATCAGACGTTGCAACAAAAGACATGCAGGTGGTAGAGAGGAGAGAAGAAGCGTACAGCACCTGGTATTCCCAAGCAGTCTCCCATCCAAGTACTAAGCAGGCTCAACCCTGTTTGGCTTCCGAGATCAGACGAGGTCGGGCATGTTCAGGGTGGTGTGGCCGCAAGCGACAATGTCTCTGACAAATGTGCATTATATAGGTACTGGAATCATACGGTTCCTCTATGTAACCAGATAATTGCTGAGAAAGGCTGATCTGTAGTGGGCACATCTTCTTCCCTGAAGTGATTATTCTCTTTAGCTGAAACTGAGACTCTCAGATCACTTCGTGTCTTCCAACAAAGCAGCAGCAGCTGAAGATGGCCAACTTCCTCATGTGTCACAGGGTGATCAGACGTTGCAACAAAAGACATGCAGGTTGTAGAGAGAAGAGAAAACGCTTACAGCACCTGGTATTCCCAAGCAGTCTCCCATTAAAGTACTAACCAGGCCCAACCCTCCTTGGCTTCCGAGATCAGACGAGGTCGGGCTTATTCAGGGTGGTGTGGCCATAAGGAACAATTTCTGTGACAAATGTGCATTATATAGGTACTGGAATCATACACTTCCTCTATGTAACCAGATAATTGCAGAGAAAGGCTGACGTGTTATGGGCACATCTTCTTCCCTGATGTGATTATTCTCTGCAGCTGAAACTGAGACTCTCAGATCACTTCGTGTCTGCCAACAAAGCAGCAGCAGCTGAAGATGACCAACTTCCTCATGTGTCACAGGGTGATCAGACGTTGCAACAAAAGACATGCAGGTTGTAGAGAGAAGAGAAAACGCTTACAGAACCTGGTATTCCCAAGCAGTCTCCCATTAAAGTACTAACCAGGCCCAACCCTCCTTGGCTTCCGAGATCAGACGAGGTCGGGCTTATTCAGGGTGGTGTGGCCGTAAGGAACAATTTCTGTGACAAATGTGCATTATATAGGTACTGGAATCATACGGTTCCTCTATGTAACCAGATAATTGCTGAGAAAGGCTGATCTGTAGTGGGCACATCTTCTTCCCTGACGTGATAATTTTCTCCAGCTGAACATGAGACTCTCAGATCACTTCGTGTCTGCCAACAAAGCAGCAGAAGCTGAAGATGACCATCTTCCTCATGTGTCACAGGGTGATCAGACGTTGCAACAAAAGACATGCAGGTGGTAGAGAGAAGAGAAAAAGCTTAAGGTACCTGGTATTCCCAAGCGGTCTCCCATTCAAGTACTAACCAGGCCCAACCGTGCTTGGCTTCCGAGATCAGACGAGGTCGGGCTTATTCAGGGTGGTGTGGCCGTAAGCAAAAATATCGGTGACAATTGTGCATTATATAGGTACTGGAATCATACACTTCCTCTGTGTAACCAGATAATTGCCGAAAAAGGCTGACTTGTAGTGGGTTCATCTTCCTCCTTGATGTGATTATTCTCTTCAGCTGAAACTGAGACTCTCAGATCACTTCGTGTCTGCCAACAAAGCAGCAGAAAATGAAGATGACCAACTTCCTCATGTGTCACAGGGTGATCAGACGTTGCAACAAAAGACATGCAGGTGGTAGAGAGAAGAGAAAAAGCTTAAGGCACCTGGTATTCCCAAGCAGTCTCCCATTCAAGTACTAACCAGGCCCAACCCTGCTTGGCTTCCGAGATCAGACGAGGTTGGGCTTATTCAGGGTGGTGTGGCCATAAGCAAAAATTTTGGTGACAAATGTGCATTATATAGGTACTGGAATCATACACTTCCTCTGTATAACCAGATAATTGCCGAAAAAGGCTGACTTGTAGTGGGTTCATCTTCCTCCTTGATGTGATTATTCTCTGCAGCTGAAACTGAGACTCTCAGATCACCTCGTGTCTATCAACAAAGCAGCAGCAGCTGAAGATGACTAACTTCTTCACGTGTCACAGGGTGATCAGACGTTGCAACAAAAGACATGCAGGTGGTAGAGAGAAGAGAAAAAGCTTACAGCACCTGGTATTCCCAAGCTGTCTCCCATCCAAGTACTAACCAGGTACAACCCTGCTTGGCGTCCGAGATCAGACGAGGTCGGGCTTATTCAGGGTGGTGTGGCCGTAAGCAACAATGTCTCTGACAAATGTGCATTATATAGGTACTGGAATCATACGGTTCCTCTATGCAACCAGATAATTGCCGAGAAAGGCTGATGTGTAGCGGGCAAATCATCTTCTCTGATGTGATCATTCTCTGCAACTTAAACTGAGACTCTCAGATCACTTCGTGTCAGCCAACAAAGCAGCAGCAGCTGAAGATGACCAACTTCCTCATGTGTCACAGGGTGATCAGACGTTGCAACAAAAGACATGCAGGTGGTAGAGAGAAGAGAAAAAGCTTACAGCACCTGGTATTCCCAAGCAGTCTCCCATCCAAGTACTAAGGAGGCTCAACCCTGCTTGGCTTACGAGATCAGGCATGTTCAGGGTGGTGTGGCCGTAAGCAACAATGTGTCTGACAAATGTGCATTATATAAGTACAGGAATCATACGGTTCCTCTATGTAACCAGATAATTGCTGAGAAAGGCTGATCTGTAGTGGGCACATCTTCTTCCCTGACGTGATAATTTTCTCCAGCTGAACATGAGACTCTCAGATCACTTCGTGTCTGCCAACAAAGCAGCAGAAGCTGAAGATGACCAACTTCCTCATGTGTCACAGGGTGATCAGACGTTGCAACAAAAGACATGCAGGTGGTAGAGAGAAGAGAAAAAGCTTAAGGTACCTGGTATTCCCAAGCGGTCTCCCATTCAAGTACTAACCAGGCCCAACCGTGCTTGGCTTCCGAGATCAGACGAGGTCGGGCTTATTCAGGGTGGTGTGGCCGTAAGCAAAAATATCGGTGACAATTGTGCATTATATAGGTACTGGAATCATACACTTCCTCTGTGTAACCAGATAATTGCCGAAAAAGGCTGACTTGTAGTGGGTTCATCTTCCTCCTTGATGTGATTATTCTCTTCAGCTGAAATTGAGACTCTCAGATCACTTCGTG
The DNA here is from genome assembly GCF_036924035.1 of Leuresthes tenuis. NCBI lineage: Eukaryota > Metazoa > Chordata > Actinopteri > Atheriniformes > Atherinopsidae > Leuresthes > Leuresthes tenuis. Next base: position 42,222,587 of record NW_027325355.1, on the reverse strand, counting down.
TCTGCCAACAAAGCAGCAGAAAATGAAGATGACCAACTTCCTCATGTGTCACAGGGTGCTCAGACGTTGCAACAAAAGACATGAAGGTGGTAGAGAGAAGAGAAAAAGCTTAAAGCACCTGGTATTCCCATGCAGTCTACCATCCAAGTACTAACCAGGCCCAAACCTGCTTGGCTTCCGAGATCAGACGAGGTCGGGTATATTCAGGGTGGTGTGGCCGTAAGCAACAATAACTGTGACAAATGTGCATTATATAGGTACTGGAATCATACAGTTCCTCTATGTAACCAGATTATTGCCGAGAAAAGCTGATAAGTAGTGGGCACATCTTCTTCCCTGACGTGATTATTCTCTCGAGCTGAAACTGAGACTCTCAGATCACTTCGTGTCTGCCAACAAAGCAGCAGCAGCTGAAGATGACCACCTTCCTCATGTGTCACAGGGTGATCAGACGTTGCAACAAAAGACATGCAGGTGGTAGAGAGAGGAGAAAAAGCTTACAGCACCTGGTATTCCCAAGAGGACTCCCATCCAAGTACTAACAAGGCCCAATCCTGCTTGGCTTCCAAGATCAGACGAGGTCGGGCTTATTCAGGGTGGTGTGGCCGTAAGCGACATTAACTGTGACAAATGTGCATTATATAGGTACTGGAATCATACACTTCTTCTATGTAACCAGATAATTGCAGAGAAAGGCTGACTTGTAGTGGGCACATCTTCTTCCCTGATGTGATTATTCTCTGCAGCTGAAACTGAGACTCTCAGATCACTTTGTGTCTGCCAACAAAGAAGCAGCAGCTGCTGAAGATGACCAACTTCCTCATGTGTCACAGGATGATCAGACGTTGCAACAAAAGACATGCAGGTGGTAGAGAGGAGAGAAGAAGCGTACAGCACCTGGTATTCCCAAGCAGTCTCCCATCCAAGTACTAAGCAGGCTCAACCCTGTTTGGCTTCCGAGATCAGACGAGGTCGGGCATGTTCAGGGTGGTGTGGCCGCAAGCGACAATGTCTCTGACAAATGTGCATTATATAGGTACTGGAATCATACGGTTCCTCTATGCAACCAGATAATTGCCGAGAAAGGCTGATGTGTAGCGGGCATATCATCTTCTCTGATGTGATCATTCTCTTCAGCTGAAACTGAGACTCTCAGATCACTTCGTGTCTGCCAACAAAGCAGCAGAAGCTGAAGATGACCAACTTCCTCATGTGTCTCAGGGTGATCAGACGTTGCAACAAAAGACATGTAGATGGTAGAGAGAAGAGAAAAAGCTTAAGGCACCTGGTATTCCCAAGCGGTCTCGCATTCAAGTACTAACCAGGCCCAACCCTGCTTGGCTTCCGAGATCAGACGAGGTCGGGCTTATTCAGGGTGGTGTGGCCGTAAGCAACAATATCGGTGACAAATGTGCATTATATAGGTACTGGAATCATACACTTCCTCTGTGTAACCAGATAATTGCCGAAAAAGGCTGACTTGTAGTGGGTTCATCTTCCTCCTTGATGTGATTATTCTCTCCAGCTGAAAATGAGACTCTCAGATCACCTCGTGTCTATCAACAAAGCAGCAGCAGCTGAAGATGACCAACTTCTTCACGTGTCACAGGGTGATCAGACATTGCAACAAAAGACATGCAGGTGGTAGAGAGAAGAGAAAAAGCTTAAAGCACCTGGTATTCCCAAGCAGTCTCCCATCCAAGTACTAACCAGGCCCAAACCTGCTTGGCTTCCAAGATCAGACGAGGTCGGGCTTATTCAGGGTGGTGTGGCCGTAAGCAACAATATCTGTGACAAATGTGCATTATATAAGTACTGGAATCATACACTTCCTCTATGTAACCAGATAATTGCCGAGAAAGGCTGACTTGTAGTGGGCACATCTTCTTCCCCGATGTGATTATTTTCTGCAGCTGAAACTGAGACTCTCAGATCACTTTGTGTCTGCCAACAAAGAAGCAGCAGCTGCTGAAGATGACCAACTTCCTCATGTGTCACAGGATGATCAGACGTTGCAACAAAAGACATGCAGGTGGTAGAGAGGAGAGAAGAAGCGTACAGCACCTGGTATTCCCAAGCAGTCTCCCATCCAAGTACTAAGCAGGCTCAACCCTGTTTGGCTTCCGAGATCAGACGAGGTCGGGCATGTTCAGGGTGGTGTGGCCGCAAGCGACAATGTCTCTGACAAATGTGCATTATATAGGTACTGGAATCATACGGTTCCTCTATGCAACCAGATAATTGCCGAGAAAGGCTGATGTGTAGCGGGCATATCATCTTCTCTGATGTGATCATTCTCTTCAGCTGAAACTGAGACTCTCAGATCACTTCGTGTCTGCCAACAAAGCAGCAGAAGCTGAAGATGACCAACTTCCTCATGTGTCTCAGGGTGATCAGACGTTGCAACAAAAGACATGTAGGTGGTAGAGAGAAGAGAAAAAGCTTAAGGCACCTGGTATTCCCAAGCGGTCTCGCATTCAAGTACTAACCAGGCCCAACCCTGCTTGGCTTCCGAGATCAGACGAGGTCGGGCTTATTCAGGGTGGTGTGGCCGTAAGCAACAATATCGGTGACAAATGTGCATTATATAGGTACTGGAATCATACACTTCCTCTGTGTAACCAGATAATTGCCGAAAAAGGCTGACTTGTAGTGGGTTCATCTTCCTCCTTGATGTGATTATTCTCTCCAGCTGAAAATGAGACTCTCAGATCACCTCGTGTCTATCAACAAAGCAGCAGCAGCTGAAGATGACCAACTTCTTCACGTGTCACAGGGTGATCAGACATTGCAACAAAAGACATGCAGGTGGTAGAGAGAAGAGAAAAAGCTTACAGCACCTGGTTATTCACAAGCTGTCTCCCATCCAAGTAGTAAGCAGTTACAACCCTGCTTGGCGTCCGAGATCAGACGAGGTGGGGCTTATTCAGGGTGGTGTGGCCGTAAGCAACAATGTCTCTGACAAATGTGCATTATATAGGTACTGGAATCATACGGTTCCTCTATGCAACCAGATAATTGCCGAGAAAGGCTGACTTGTAGTGGGCACATCTTCTTCCCTGACGTGATAATTCTCTCCAGCTGAAAATGAGACTCTCAGATCACTTCGTGTCTGCCAACAAAGCAGCAGCAGCTGAAGATGACCAACTTCCTCATGTGTCACAAGGTGATCAGACGTTGCAACAAAAGACATGCAGGTGGTAGAGAGAAGAGAAAAAGCTTAAAGCACCTGGTATTCCCAAGCAGTCTCCCATCCAAGTACTAACCAGGCCCAAACCTGCTTGGCTTCCAAGATCAGACGAGGTCGGGCTTATTCAGGGTGGTGTGGCCGTAAGCAACAATATCTGTGACAAATGTGCATTATATAAGTACTGGAATCATACACTTCCTCTATGTAACCAGATAATTGCCGAGAAAGGCTGACTTGTAGTGGGCACATCTTCTTCCCCGATGTGATTATTTTCTGCAGCTGAAACTGAGACTCTCAGATCACTTCGTGTCTGCCAACAAAGAAGCAGCAGCTGCTGAAGATGACCAACTTCCTCATGTGTCACAGGATGATCAGACGTTGCAACAAAAGACATGCAGGTGGTAGAGAGAAGAGAAGAAGCTTACAGCACCTGGTATTCCCAAGAGGTCTCCCATCGAAGTACTAACCAGGCCCAAACCTGCTCTGCTTCCGAGATCAGACGAGGTCGGGCTTATTCAGGGTGGTGTGGCCGTAAGCAACAATATCTCTGACAAATGTCCATTATATAGGTACTGGAATCATACGGTTCCTCTATGCAACCAGTTAATTGCAGAGAAAGGCTGATGTGTAGCGGGCACATCTTCTTCCCCCATGTGATTATTTTCTGCAGCTGAAACTGAGACTCTCAGATCACTTCGTGTCTGCCAACAAAGAAGCAGCAGCTGCTGAAGATGACCAACTTCCTCATGTGTCACAGGATGATCAGACGTTGCAACAAAAGACATGGAGGTGGTAGACAGAAGAGAAGAAGCTTACAGCACCTGGTATTCCCAAGAGGTCTCCCATCGAAGTACTAACCAGGCCCAACCCTGCTTGGGTTCCGAGATCACACGAGGTTGGGCATATTCAGGGTGGTGTGGCCGTAAGTAACAATGTCTGTGACAAATGTGCATTATATAGGTACTGGAATCATACGGTTCCTCTATGCAACCAGATAATTGCCAAGAAAGGCTAACTTGTAGTGGGCACATCTTCTTCCCTGATGTGATTATTCTCTACAGCTGAAACTGAGACTCTCAGATCACTTCGTGTCTGCCAAAAAAGCAGCAGCAGCTGAAGATGACGAACTTCTTCACGTGTCACAGGGTGATCAGACGTTGCAACAAAAGACATGCAGGTGGTAGAGAGAAGAGAAAAAGCTTACATCACCTGGTATTCCCAAGCGGTCTCTCATCAAAGTACTAACCACGCCCAAACCTCCTTGGCTTCTGAGATCAGACGAGGTCAGACATATTCAGGGTGGTTTGGCCGTAAGCAACAATCTCTGTGACAAATGTGCATTATATAGGCAATGGAATCATATGGTTCCTCTATGTAACCAGATAATTGCCGAGAAAGGCTGATATGTAGTGGGCACATCTTGTTCCCTGACGTGATAATTTTCTCCAGCTGAAAATGAGACTCTCAGATCACTTCGTGTCTGCCAATAAAGCAGCAGCAGCTGAAGATGACCAACTTCCTCATGTGTCACAGGGTGATCAGACGTTGCAACAAAAGACATGCAGGTTGTAGAGAGAAAAGAAAAAACCTACAGCACCTGGTATTCCCAAGCAGTCTCCCATCCAAATACTAACAAGGCCCAACCCTGCTTGGCTTCCGAGATCAGACTTATTCAGGGTGGTGTGGCCGTAAGCAACAATAACTGTGACAAATGTGCATTATATAGGTACGATAGGTGCGACGTTTTAACTGCGGCGTTAAGTTTACGTTAAGTGTCTGTCTGTCTGTCTGTCTGTTCGCAGATGATTGCTCGTCTGTTACTGTGTGATTATTGTTACAATGTTAATAAAGTTTGATAATTTTACTTGAACCAAGAACAGCCTTCACATTTTTATTTAATTTCCCTTTGCAAAACAGGACGACAGTGAGTGTGAGTGACATCCATTTAATGCAATTGTCAAAAGTGAAGCCAGAATTACTTGGAGAATTATTTTACATTTATTAACAAAACCCAACACTCTTTGTCTCAACCAAAGATTTTTTAAAAATACTTTCTTTGCTCAATTTGGAATTTGTTTCATTCACTTGTGTTGCACAAATAGTGATACAGATAGATAGCTAGTCTCTCAAATAATTGAGTGTACCAAAAAAAGAGGGGAAAAATGATGGGAGGCTTATTTACATTTACAGTTATACACATGTTGTGTGCTCCCCCCTACAGTAGGCTTTAGTAAAGTCCAAAGCACTGTGGTATGTTGGGGTGTTGCCACAATACAGGTTCGAATCCCACAAGAAACATGAAAATTAAACAGATGATAAACCTTGCAATAAGTGCAGAGGTGTGTGTAAACAATGTTGAGAAGATAAGAGAAAAGTGGATATAGTGTACGTTTTATCTCCTTTTCTCCCCCCCCCCTTCCTCTTTTTTTCCTTTTCCCCCCTTTCGGGCAGTCCCTTTTGCCCCTTTTTTGGCCGAAAGGTCAGCACTCTGGACTTTGAATCCAGTGATCCGAGTTCAAATCTCGGTGGAACCTACAGGTGTGCTGTCATGTTTGTGTTCTGGAAAGAAAATGAGTGGATGAGGTTAGTCAGTTGTCAAGTCACACCAGAGTGTGTGATTGACCAATTCCAAAGAGAGGGCTTAAATTGTTTAATGTTGAAAAAGTGAAACATTCAGCTGAGAGGGTCTGTGCTATTTGCCTTCTCACCTCCGGGTGTCTCTAATTGAATCTATTTGATTTCTTCTTCCATATTAATTTGCAATGCATATATTTTTCCATGCTCTCCGTTTGGAATTTGGACACAGAAGCCAAAGGAGAAGGAAACAGGAAAAACAATCCCATGGTAACAATCAGCGACAAGGAGAACTACTCAAAAGCCTACATAATTAACCCGGTGCCCAACCATGGGCCAACCAATCATCCAATCAAGGAGCGGCAATTTCTGCCGGCCGGGATCTGAGCGCCAACTCCATGCGGTGCGCACAAGTTGGTACTGATTTAGGAAAAAGAGGATTGTACAATTTTACTCCTTGGTATGGATACTCTTTCAAAAAAGTCCAAAAAATAAAATATGTGGTTGACAAAACTGTGTGACTCAGTCCTTCAACACAAAAGGCAGGCAAAGGAAAATCAGCTGTCCTCTCTATCTAATCATAGGAGGATGGCCTGACTACGATCAGGGACCTGAGCAGCAAAGAATAGATAGACATGATAAATAGTTATATATATATATATATACATATATATATGTACATACTAGTCTCCAATACTACTATGATAAAAAGAGATCCAATGTACAGGTCTAAGTTGTACAGGAATGTGTTGTAGAAATTTGTTCTATATTTTTGTTGTAAATCCACAACAGGTTTCATCATCTGCTAATCCTGAAGGAGACACTAGTTGTAAAGGAATTTATTAATACATAAAAATGCTTATATTATAAGACTGAAACATTCTTGAACAGCAGATCACTGTAAAGACATACATATAATATTGTGATTATGTCAGTGGGTCAACAATTTTGTAAAGGCAACTTTACATAAAAAAATTTAAAATCTTGTAAAAATATAACAATGTAAACATAAAAACAGCAACCTCAAAACAAAACATAGCATGTTACCTGGATGGAAAACCATGCGTCTCTACAGCCTGAAGGAAGAAATCTTGGGCTGTTGATGCCTTGTTGTTATTGGTAGCATGTCGGTACATGATCTTTGTGAGCATTTGGAAAACATAAAAACCACAGAAACACATTAAACATTAACTACAATAATATAAGAATAATAAATGAATGAAATATTGTTCCATGTGTAATGTTAGACTTAAAGCTATACTTACCTTTCTGGCATGTAGCACGGCACTTATTAAAAATTTAAACTACTTGAACTGTCTCCTCATCTATGTGCTAACAACCAGAACCCACTGATGTGGACTCAGAAATAAAGTTTCCAATGTTTTCCAAACACAAATGAATACATTTCAGAAATGTACTGAGGCCAGATAGAAAAAGTGCACGTGCAGCCGCTTTAAACTGTCAAACAGGCAATGTAACGGCAGTTATATTTATGTTTCGCCACTAGATGCAGCTATGATTTTATGGCCATAGAGAATGTCCGTATAACACGTTTGTTTTAAGTGTTTTGATGTATATATTTAATATTTAGCAATGTTTAAAGGATATAGTTAATAACATTTGGTGTTAGGTAAAAGTTAAAAGTTAAAACTTGATAAGTTTAGTTTAAGGTGACGGTGATGTCACTTCCGGTTTAAAAAAGCGGTCCGGTAAACTGGTATCATTGATATGGATCCAATAAAGAAAGCAATCAACGAAGACCATAAGCGGTTTTAAGTTTACCGGTTTGTCCACTTGCAGGCCAAAGTGGTATGTAAGTTTGTGTTTGTAAATAATATATTTTCTTTTAGTTGAGGCATGTGTAATGTAATATTTGTACATCATTTGTGTTTTATCAGTTCTACGGTGTACTTGTGGTGAAAGCCGACGATGAAGACCACAGTAAAAATCAGTGAAAAGAACACAAGTCTCGTATCTGTGAACAAGCCAGCATATGTTTTTTTCCAAAGACCACGTCCAGCATTTGATTGAAATTGACCTCTCTGCCCCCTGTATTTCCACACTGCTGGTGTATCAGTGAGAACACTGAAACGCAGAATGCGACAGTGGGGCCTCTCAAAAAGGGAAGGCTACAGTAAAATGACAGATGATGAACTTGACAGCTTGGTCTCTGCCATCAAGCAAGACTCCCAGAATTTGGGTTGGTGCTTTTTACAGAAAGTTTTTATTTGAATTATATCATGCACTTGTCCATAGCATTATAAAAAGATTTGTGCCATAAAAGTAACATTTGAAATTGCCGGCCATATAGGCTCCACAACTAAGTCTAGCTGAGGGCCGGCTACTTTAATGACTGCTATTTTTATAGCCTAAAGGCTATCAATATTATTTTTTAAATTTTCTGTGCCTTAGTGGAGAGTCCTGGACATTATCATAGCAACGGTCATCATAGCATGTATACCTGAGAAAAAGTTAAATGCCTAAATTGTTTGTTTACATGATTATCAATCAATATATCTTAAATAAAAGTGGTTTTCACTTCTTTTCCTACAGGTCACAGAATGGTAAAAGGTCGTCTTAGGGCTTTAGGCCACAGAGTTCAGTGGACAGAGTGTGGGATTCGATGCACCGGGTTGATAGGGTAGGAATACTACAGAGAATGACAAGCCTCGGATGTGTTGTGAGAAGGACCTACAATGTCGCAGCTCCTCTGTCACTCGTACATATAGATACCAACCACAAGTTGATCAGGTAAGCTGACAGCAAAGGACATCACATGGACATTATATATTTATATATTGATTTAAAAAATGGTCTATGGCATACATTCTGCAGAGTTCTGGAATCTGGTGTAATGGACCACGATGTAGCTGCGTTAAACAATTGATACATTTTTATTGAACAGATATGGTGTGGTAATGTTTGGAATAGATGTCTCTTCAAGAAAGGTCAGTGTCCCCATGGAGATTATAGTGTGTGATATAATATTCAACTTAATTTATTTAAAGCTATACTTTTCTTTTGTAAGCTTAAAATGCTCCTAATAAGCTTATGGCGCACTAAAATGGAAAAGCAAGCCACCAGGTGTTGAAATTACACGCGAACTACAACGCAGGCCGTTGTAGATCACAAGTTGTTTATATTCGGACACGGCAAGCACAAGAATAGCCTTGATGGACGTGGTAACTGGACCGCTGATAACTTGACAACATTCTCCGCTCCGACATCCGGGGGAGATGGAACGCACCATCACTTTCTCACCTCACACGTCAGGGAGGAAGGGAGCGTCACAGGTCAGGCAGGGGGAAGAGGGTGAGACTTTGGAGGGAGGGGGAGTTTTTCATGTTTAAATTTTTAATAAGTGCCGTGCTACATGCCAGAAAGGTAAGTATAGCTTTAAGTCTAACATTACACATGGAACAATATTTCATTCATTTATTATTCTTATATTATTGTAGTTAATGTTTAATGTGTTTCTGTGGTTTTTATGTTTTCCAAATGCTCACAAAGATCATGTACCGACATGCTACCAATAACAACAAGTCATCAACAGCCCAAGATTTCTTCCTTCAGGCTGTAGAGACGCATGGTTTTCCATCCAGGTAACATGCTATGTTTTGTTTTGAGGTTGCTGTTTTTATGTTTACATTGTTATATTTTTACAAGATTTTAAATTTTTTTATGTAAAGTTGCCTTTACAAAATTGTTGACCCACTGACATAATCACAATATTATATGTATGTCTTTACAGTGATCTGCTGTTCAAGGATGTTTCAGTCTTATAATATAAGCATTTTTATGTATTAATAAATTCCTTTACAACTAGTGTCTCCTTCAGGATTAGCAGATGATGAAACCTGTTGTGGATTTACAACAAAAATATAGAACAAATTTCTACAACACATTCCTGTACAACTTAGACCTGTACATTGGATCTCTTTTTATCATAGTAGTATTGGAGACTAGTATGTACATATATATATGTATATATATATATAACTATTTATCATGTCTATCTATTCTTTGCTGCTCAGGTCCCTGATCGTAGTCAGGCCATCCTCCTATGATTAGATAGAGAGGACAGCTGATTTTCCTTTGCCTGCCTTTTGTGTTGAAGGACTGAGTCACACAGTTTTGTCAACCACATATTTTATTTTTTGGACTTTTTTGAAAGAGTATCCATACCAAGGAGTAAAATTGTACAATCCTCTTTTTCCTAAATCAGTACCAACTTGTGCGCACCGCATGGAGTTGGCGCTCAGATCCCGGCCGGCAGAAATTGCCGCTCCTTGATTGGATGATTGGTTGGCCCATGGTTGGGCACCGGGTTAATTATGTAGGCTTTTGAGTAGTTCTCCTTGTCGCTGATTGTTACCATGGGATTGTTTTTCCTGTTTCCTTCTCCTTTGGCTTCTGTGTCCAAATTCCAAACGGAGAGCATGGAAAAATATATGCATTGCAAATTAATATGGAAGAAGAAATCAAATAGATTCAATTAGTGACACCCGGAGGTGAGAAGGCAAATAGCACAGACCCTCTCAGCTGAATGTTTCACTTTTTCAACATTAAACAATTTAAGCCCTCTCTTTGGAATTGGTCAATCACACACTCTGGTGTGACTTGACAACTGACTAACCTCATCCACTCATTTTCTTTCCAGAACACAAACATGACAGCACACCTGTAGGTTCCACCGAGATTTGAACTCGGATCACTGGATTCAAAGTCCAGAGTGCTAACCTTTCGGCCAAAAAAGGGGCAAAAGGGACTGCCCGAAAGGGGGGAAAAGGAAAAAAAGAGGAAGGAGGGGGGGGGAGAGAGAAAAAGAAAAGGAGAAAAAAACGTACACTTTATCCACTTTTCTCTATTCTCTTATCTTCTCAACATTGTTTACACACACCTCTGCACTTATTGCAAGGTTTATCATCTGTTTAATTTTCATGTTTCTTGTGGGATTCGAACCTGTATTGTGGCAACACCCCAACATACCACAGTGCTTTGGACTTTACTAAAGCCTACTGTAGGGGGGAGCACACAACATGTGTATAACTGTAAATGTAAATAAGCCTCCCATCATTTTTCCCCTCTTTTTTTGGTACACTCAATTATTTGAGAGACTAGCTATCTATCTGTATCACTATTTGTGCAACACAAGTGAATGAAACAAATTCCAAATTGAGCAAAGAAAGTATTTTTAAAAAATCTTTGGTTGAGACAAAGAGTGTTGGGTTTTGTTAATAAATGTAAAATAATTCTCCAAGTAATTCTGGCTTCACTTTTGACAATTGCATTAAATGGATGTCACTCACACTCACTGTCGTCCTGTTTTGCAAAGGGAAATTAAATAAAAATGTGAAGGCTGTTCTTGGTTCAAGTAAAATTATCAAACTTTATTAACATTGTAACAATAATCACACAGTAACAGACGAGCAATCATCTGCGAACAGACAGACAGACAGACAGACACTTAACGTAAACTTAACGCCGCAGTTAAAACGTCGCATGAAATGGAAGCTGTCCAAGCGCACTGCAGACCTCCATGGGTGGAAGAGTTTGACCACTGAAGACACACCTGTGAAAAACAAAGTCAGCCGCTGCCCAATTGCCAGTACCACTCCTCCCACAAGTGGAGTGGTAACAGTGTGTGTGTGTGTGGCACACAGTTTTTCAAACGTATATTTGATAAAGAATTTTATCATTTTTACCCACCTGACTGGCTGCAGCAGTCCCGGTCAACATAGATGACCTCAGGTTCAGCTTGGCCCGCATTCTTGTATCGAGTGACGATGCCATGGCACAACTCTTCCAACCCTGCACCTTCACCCGTTGTCAGAACAGAGTTCAGAACCTGGCCAAACTCGTTGCCGATGTTTATCATCCATGCAGCACTGTCCCCAATAGCGCCAGCCAGCTTCTTGGTGATCTGTAAAAGAAACACTACTTTCAAACTGTTTGTTGTAATTATACACGTGTGCATGTGTCAAACCGACATTCAAGCACTTGCACCTGTAATCATATTCCTGCACATTTTTCATTTTCCCTCTTTTTTCCCCTCCTCTTTTTTTTTGGGGGGGGGGGGGCAATAAATATAGCTTTCCCAGTGATAACTACTAATACAACCGATTCTCCGCAACAACCAAAAGATTCATCGCACACAAGGCCTTGAAATTGATTTTGGTCAAGAAAGAGGTTTCAGAATATGAAGATCAAATTCAGAGTCTGACAGTGACTTTTAGAAGAGGATGACATTAATCATCAGCTATCTCCTAAACGGGAATGAACCAGAGCTAGACAGCAGCAGGCCCCAGGACCAAGTAGTCAGCAGCCGAGCTGAGATTGAGATCTTACTTATGTTTTGTAAATGTTCAAAGTTCTAAAAAAGTTCAAATGAATAATACATGATAGTTATACCAAAAAACCTTGCTTCATTTGCACTTTTCTTGAATGTTTTCCATCCTTTTTATTTTTACTACTACTAGTACTTGGATGGTAGACTGCCTGGGAATACCAGGTGCTTTAAGCTTTTTCTCTTCTCTCTACCACCTTTTGTTGCAACGTCTGATCACCCTGTGACACATGAGGAAGGTGGTCATCTTCAGCTGCTGCTTTGTTGGCAGACACGAAGTGATCTGAGAGTCTCAGTTTCAGCTGCAGAGAATGATCACATCAGAGAAGATGATATGCCCGTTACACATCAGCCTTTCTCTGCAATTATCTAGTTGCATAGAGGAACCGTATGATTCCAGTACCTATATGATGCACATTTGTCAGTGACATTGTTGCTTACGGCCACACCACGTTGAACATGCCCGACCTCGTCTGATCTCGGAAGCCAAGCACGGTTGGGCCTGGTTAGTACTTGGATGGAAGACCTCTTGGGAATACCAGGTGCTGTAAGCTTTTTCTCTTCTTTCGACCACCTGCATGTCTTTTGTTGCAACGTCTGATCACCCTGTGACACATGAGGAAGTTGGTCATCTTCAGCAGCTGCTGCTGCTTTGTTGGCAGACACGAAGTGATCTGAGAGTCTCAGTTTCAGCTGCAGAGAATGATCACATGAGGGAAGAAGATTTGCCCACTACAAGTCAGCCTTTCTCGGCAATTATGTGGTTACATAGAGGAACCGTATGATTCCATTACCTATATAATGCACATTTGTCAAAGACATTGTCGCTTACGGCCACACCACCCTGAATATGCCCGACCTCGTCTGATCTCGGAAGCCAAGCAGTGTTGGGCCTGGTTAGTACTTTGTTGGTATACAGCTTGGGAATACCAGGTGCTGTAAGCTTTTTCTCTCCTCTCAACCACCTGCATGTCTTTTGTTGCAACGTCTGATCACCCTGTGACACATGAGGAAGTTGGTCATCTTCAGCTGCTGCTGCTTTGTTGGCAGACACGAAGTGATCTGAGAGTCTCATTTTCAGCTAGAGAGAATTATCACGTCAGGGAACAAGATGTGCCCACTACATATCAGCCTTTCTCGGCAATTATCTGGTTACATAGAGGAACCATATGATTCCATTGCCTATATAATGCACATTTGTCACAGAGACTGTTGCTTACGGCCAAACCACCCTGAATATGTCTGATCTCGGAAGCCAAGGAGGGTTGGGCCTGGTTAGTACTTGGATGGGAGACTGCTTGGGAATACCAGGTGCTGTAAGCTTCTTCTCTTCTCTCTACCACCTCCATGTCTTTTGTTGCAACGTCTGATCATCCTGTGACACATGAGGAAGTTGGTCATCTTCAGCTGCTGCTGCTTTGTTGGCAGACATGAAGTGATCTGAGAGTCTCAGTTTCAGTTGCAGAGAATGATCACATCAGAGAAGATGATTTACCCGCTACACATCAGCCTTTCTCGGCAATTATCTGGTTGTATAGAGGAACCGTATGATTCCAGGACCTATATAATGCACATTTGTCAGAGACATTGCTGCTTACGGCCACACCACCCGGAACATGCCCGACCTCGTCTGATCTCGGAAGCCAAGCAGGGTTGGGCCTGGTTAGTACTTGGATGGGAGACCACTTGGTAATACCAGGTGCTGTAAGCTTCTTCTCTACTCTCTACCACCTTCATGTCTTTTGTGGCAACGTCTGATCCTCCTGTGACACATGAGGAAGTTGGTCATCTTCAGCTGCTGCTGCTTCTTTGTTGGCAGACACGAAGTGATCTGAGAGTCTCAATTTCAGCTGCAGAGAATAATCACATCAGGGAAGAACATGTGCCCACTACAAGTCAGCCTTTCTAGGCAATTATCTGGTTACATAGAGGAAGTGTATGATTCCATTGCCTATATAATGCACATTTGTCACGGAGATTGTTACTTACGGCCAAACCACCCTGAATATGTCTGACCTTGTCTGATCTCGGAAGCCAAGGAGGGCTGGGCCTGGTTAGTACTTTGATGGGACACCGCTTGGGAATACCAGGTGCTGTAAGCTTTTTCTCTTCTCTCTACCACCTGCATGTCTTTGGTTGCAATGTCTGATCGCCCTGTGACACATGAGGAAGTTGGTCATCTTCAGCTGCTGCTGCTTTGTTAGCAGACACGAAGTGATCTGAGAGTCTCAGTTTCAGCTGCAGAGAATAATCACATCAAGGAAGAAGATGTGCCCACAACAAGTTAGCCTTTCCCTGCAATTATCTGGTTACATAGAGGAACTGTATTATTCCAGTACCTATATAATGCACATTTTTCACAGACATTGTTACTTACGGCCACACCACCGTAAATATGCCCGACCTCGACTAATCTCGGAACCCAAGCAGGGTTGGGCCTGGTTAGTACTTGAATGGGAGACCCCTTGGGAATGCCAGGTGCTGTAAGCTTTTTCTCTTCTCTCTACCACCTGCATGTATTTTGTTGCAAGGTCTGATCGCCCTGTGACACATGAGGAAGTTGGTCATCTTCAGCTGCTGCTGCTTTGTTGGCAGACACGAAGTGATCTGAGAGTCTCATTTTCAGCTGGAGAGAATAATCACGTCAGGGAAGAAGATGTGCCCACTATTTATCAGCCTTTCTCTGCAATTATCTGGTTATATAGAGGAACCGTATGATTCCAGTACCTATACAATTTACATTTGTCACAGACATTGTTGCTTACGGCCACACCACCCTGAATATGCCTAACCTCGTCTGATCTCGGAAGCCAAGCAGGGTTGTGCCTGGTTAGTACTTGGATGGGAGACCGCTTGGGAATACCAGGTGCTGTAAGCTTTTTCTCTTCTCTCTACCACCTCCATGTCTTTTGTTGCAACGTCTGATCACCCTGTGACACGCGAAGAAGTTGGTCATCTTCAGCTGCTGCTGCTTTGTTGGCAGACACAAAGTGATCTCAGAGTTTCAGTTTCAGCTGCAGAGAATAATCACATCAGGGAAGAAGATGTGCCCACTACAAGTCAGCCTTTCTCGGCAATTATCTGGTTACATAGAGGAAGTGTATGATTCCAGTACCTATATAATACACATTTGTAACAGATATCGTTGCTTACCGCCACACCACCCTGAATAAGCTCAACCTCGTCTGATCTCGGAAGCCAAGCAGGGTTGGGCCTGGTTAGTTCTTGAATGGGAGACCGCTTGCGAATACCAGGTGCTGTAAGCTTTTTCTCTTCTCTCTACCACCTGCATGTCTTTTGTTGCAACGTCTGATCACCCTGTGACACATGAGGAAGGTGGTCATCTTCAGCTGCTGCTGCTTTGTTGGCTGACACGAAGTGATCTGAGAGTCTCAGTTTCAGCTCGAGAGAATAATCACGTCAGGGAAGAAGATGTGCCCACTACTTATCAGCTTTTCTCGGCAATAATCTGGTTACATAGAGGAACTGTATGATTCCAGTACCTATATAATGCACATTTGTCACAGACATTGTTGCTTACGGCCACACCACCCTGAATATGCCCGACCTCGTCTGATCTCGGAAGCCAAGCAGGGTTGTGCCTGGTTAGTACTTGGATGAGAGACCGCTTGGGAATACCAGGTGCTATAAGCTTTTTCTCTTCTCTCAACCACCTGCATGTCTTTTGTTGCAACGTCTGACCACCCTGTGACACATGAGGAAGTTGGTCATCTTCAGCTGCTGCTGCTTTGTTGGCAGACATGAAGTGATCTGAGAGTCTCAGTTTCAGTTGCAGAGAATGATCACATCAGAGAAGATGATTTACCCGCTACACATCAAACTTTCTCGGCAATTATCTGGTTGCATAGAGGAACCGTATGATTCCAGTACCTATATAATGCACATTTGTCAGAGACATTGCTGCTTACGGCCACACCACCCGGAATATGCCCGACCTCATCTGACCTCGGAAGCCAAGCAGGGTTGGGCCTGGTTAGTACTTGGATGGGAGACCACTTGGGAATACCAGGTGCTGTAAGCTTCTTCTCTACTCTCTACCACCTTCATGTCTTTTGTGGATACGTCTGATCCTCCTGTGACACATGAGGAAGTTGGTCATCTTCAGCTGCTGCTGCTTCTTTGTTGGCAGACACGAAGTGATCTGAGAGTCTCAGTTTCAGCTGCAGAGAATAATCACATCAGGGAAGAAGATGTGCCCACTACAAGTCAGCCTTTCTCGGCAATTATCTGGTTACATAGAGGAAGTGTATGATTCCATTGCCTATATAATGCACATTTGTCACGGAGATTGTTACTTACGGCCAAACCACCCTGAATATGTCTGACCTTGTCTGATCTCGGAAGCCAAGGAGGGCTGGGCCTGGTTAGTACTTTGATGGGACACCGCTTGGGAATACCAGGTGCTGTAAGCTTTTTCTCTTCTCTCTACCACCTCCATGTCTTTTGTTGCAACGTCTGATCACCCTGTGACACGTGAAGAAGTTGGTCATCTTCAGCTGCTGCTGCTTTGTTGGCAGATACAAAGTGATCTCAGAGTTTCAGCTGCAGAGAATAATCACATCAGGGAAGAAGATGTGCCCACTACAAGTCAGCCTTTCTCGGCAATTATCTGGTTACATAGAGGAAGTGTATGATTCCAGTACCTATATAATACACATTTGTAACAGATAGCGTTGCTTACCGCCACACCACCCTGAATAAGCTCAACCTCGTCTGATCTCGGAAGCCAAGCAGGGTTGGGCCTGGTTAGTTCTTGAATGGGAGACCGCTTGCGAATACCAGGTGCTGTAAGCTTTTTCTCTTCTCTCTACCACCTACATGTCTTTTGTTGCAACGTCTGACCACCCTGTGACACATGAGGAAGTTGGTCATCTTCAGCTGCTGCTGCTTTGTTGGCAGACACGAAGTGATCTGAGAGTCTCAGTTTCAGCTGGAGAGAATAATCACATCAGGGAAGAAGATGTGCCCACTACAAGTTAGCCTTTCTCGACAATTATCTGGTTACATAGAGGAACTGTATTATTCCAGTACCTATATAATGCACATTTGTCACAGACATTGTTGCTTACGGCCACACCACCCTGAACATGCCCGACCTCGTCTCATCTTGGAAGCCAAGCAGGGTTGGGCCTTGTTAGTACTTGAATGGGAGACTGCTTGGGAATACCAGGTGCTGTAAGCTTTTTCTCTTCTCTCTACCACCTGCATGTCTTTTGTTGCAACGTCTGACCACCCTGTGACACATGAGGAAGTTGGTCATCTTCAGCTGCTGCTGCTTTGTTGGCAGACACGAAGTGATCTGAGAGTCTCAGTTTCAGCTGAAGAGAATGATCACATCAGAGAAGATGATATGCCCGCTACACATCAGCCTTTCTCTGCAATTATCTGGTTATATAGAGGAACCGTATGATTCCAGTACCTATATTATAAACATTTTTCAGAGAGATTGTTACTTACGGCCATACCACCCTGAATAAGCCCGACCTCATCTGATCTCGGAAGTCAAGCAGGGTTTGGCCTGGTTAGTACTTGAATGCGAGACCGCTTGGGAATACCAGGTGCTGTAGGCTTTTTCTCTTCTCTTTACCACCTGCATGTCTTTTGTTGCAATGTCTGATCGCCCTGTGACACATGAGGAAGTTGGTCATCTTCAGCTGCTGCTGCTTTGTTGGCAGACACAAAGTGATCTGAGAGTCTCAGTTTCAGTACCAGAGAATAATCACATCAGGGAAGAAGATGAACCCACTACAAGTCAGCCTTTTTCGGCAATTATCTGGTTGCATAGAGGAACCGTATGATTCCAGTACCTATATAATGCACATTTGTCACAGACATTGTTACTTACGGCCACACCACCCTGAATATGCCCGACCTCGTCTAATCTCGGAACCCAAGCAGGGTTGGGCCTGGTTAGTACTTGAATGTTAGACCGCTTGGGAATACCAGGTGCTGTAAGCTTTTTCTCTTCTCTCTACCACCTGCATGTCTTTTTCTGCAATGTCTGATCGCCCTGTGACACATGAGGAAGTTGGTCATCTTCAGCTGCTGCTGCTTTGTTGGCAGACATGAAGTGATCTGAGAGTCTCAGTTTCAGCTGAAGAGAATGATCACGTCAGGGAAGAAGATGTGCTCACTACAAGTCAGCCTTTCTTGGCAATTATCTGGTTATATAGAGGAACCGTATGATTCCTGTACCTATACAATTTATATTTGTCACAGACATGGTTGTTTACGGCCACACCACCCTGAATATGCCCGACCTCGTCTGATCTTGGAAGCCAATTAGGGTTGGGCCTGTTTAGTACTTGGATGGGAGACCCCTTGGGATTATCAGGTGCTGTAAGCTTTTTCTCTTCTCTCAACCACCTGCATGTCTTTTGTTGCAACGTATGATCACCCTGTGACACATGAGGAAGTTGGTCATCTTCATTTTCTGCTGCTTTGTTGGCAGACACGAAGTGATCTGAGAGTCTCATTTTCAGCTGGAGAAAATTATCACGTCAGGGAACAAGATGTGCCCACTACATATCAGCCTTTCTTGGCAATTATCTGGTTGCATAGAGGAACCGTATGATTCCAGTACCTATATAATGCACATTTGTCACAGATAATGTTACTTACGGCCACACCACCCTGAATATGCCCGACCTCGTCTGATCTAAGAACCCAAGCAGGGTTGGACCTGGTTAGTACTTGAATGGGAGACCGCTTGCGAATACCAGGTGCTGTAAGCTTTTTCTCTTCTCTCTACCACCTACATGTCTTTTGTTGCAACGTCTGATCACCCTGTGACACATGAAGAAGTTGGTCATCTTCAGCTGCTGCTGCTTTGTTGGCAGACACGAAGTGATATGAGAGTCTCAGTTTCAGCTGGAGAGAATAATCACGTCAGGGAAGATGTTTCCACTACTTATCAGCCTTTCTCGGCAATTATCTTGTTACATAGAGGAACCATATGATTCCATTGCCTATATAATGCACATTTGTCACAGAGATTGTTGCTTACGGCCCAACCACCCTGAATATGTCTGACCTCGTCTGCTCTCAGAAGCCAAGGAGGGTTGGCCCTGGTTAGTACTTGGATGAGAGACCGCTTGGGAATACCAGGTGCTGTAAGCTTTTTCTCTTCTCTCTACCACCTGCATGTCTTTTGTTGCAACGTCTGATCACCCTGTGACACATGAGGAAGTTGGTCATCTTCAGCAGCTGCTGCTTTGTTGGCAGACACGAAGTGATCTGAGAGTCTCAGTTTCAGCTGTAGAGAATAATCACATCGGGGAAGAAGATGTGCCCACTACAAGTTAGCCTTTCTTGGCAATTATCTGGTTGCATAGAGGAACCGTATGATTCCAGTACCTATATAATGCACATTTGTCACAGACATTGTTACTTACGGCCACACCACCCTGAATATGCCCAACCTCGTGTGATCTCGGAAGCCAAACAGGGTTGAGCCTGCTTAGTACTTGGATGGGAGACTGCTTGGGAATACCAGGTGCTGTAAGCTTCTTCTCTTCTCTCTACCACCTGCATGTCTTTTGTTGCAACGTCTGATCACCCTGTGACACATGAGGAAGTTGGTCATCTTCAGCAGCTGCTGCTTCTTTGTTGGCAGACACGAAGTGATCTGAGAGTCTCAGTTTCAGCTGCAGAGAATAATCACATCAGGGAAGAAGATGTGCCCACTACAAGTCAGCCTTTCTCTGCAATTCTCTGGTTACATAGAAGAAGTGTATGATTCCAGTACCTATATAATGCACATTTGTCACAGTTATTGTTGCTTACGGCCGCACCACCCTGAATATGCCCGACCTCGTCTGATCTTTGAAGAAAAGCAGGGTTGGGCCTGGTTAGTACTTGAATGGGAGACCACTTCGGAATACCAGGTGCTGTAAGCTTTTTCTCTTCTCTCTACCACCTGCATGTCTTTTGTTGCAACGTCTGATCACCCTGTGACACATGAGGAAGGTGGTCATCTTCAGCTTCTGCTGCTTTGTTGGCAGACACGAAGTGATCTGAGAGTCTCAGTTTCAGTTGCAGAGAATGATCACATCAGAGAAGATGATTTGCCCGCTACACATCAGCCTTTCTCGGCAATTATCTGGTTGCATAGAGGAACCGTATGATTCAAGTACCTATATAATGCACATTTGTCAGAGATATTGTTGCTTACGGCCACACCACCCTGAATAAGCCCGACCTCGTCTGATCTCGGACGCCAAGCAGGGTTGTACCTGGTTAGTACTTGGATGGGAGACAGCTTGGGAATACCAGGTGCTGTAAGCTTTTTCTCTTCTCTCTACCACCTGCATGTCTTTTGTTGCAACGTCTGATCACCCTGTGACACGTGAAGAAGTTGGTCATCTTCAGCTGCTGCTGCTTTGTTGGAAGACACGAAGTGAACTGAGAATCTCAGTTTCAGCTGAAGAGAATAATCACGTCAGGGAAGAAGATGTGCCCACTACACATCAGCCTTTCTCATCAATTATCTGGTTACATAGAGGAACCGTATGATTCCTGTACTTATATAATGCACATTTGTCACAGACATTGTTACTTACGGCCACACCACCCTGAATTTGCCTGACCTCGTCTGATCTCGGAAGCCAAGCATTGTTGGGCCTGGTTAGTACTTGGGTGGGAGACCGCTTGGGAATACCAGGTGCTGTAAGCGTTTTCTCTTCTCTCTACCACCTGCATGTGTTTTGTTGCAACGTCTGATCACCCTGTGACACATGAGGAAGTTGGTCATCTTCAGCTGCTGCTGCTTTGTTGGCAGACACGAAGTGATCTGAGAGTCTCAGTTTCAGCTGAAGAGAATGATCACATCAGAGAAGATGATATGCCCACTACACATCAGCCTTTCTCGGCAATTATCTGGTTTCATAGAGGAAGTGTATGATTCCAGTACCTATATAATTCACATTTGTAACAAACATTGTTGCTTATGGCCACACCACCCTGAATAAGCCCCACCTTGTCTTATCCTGGAAGCCAAGCAGGGTTGGGCCTGGTTCGTACTTCAATGGGAGACTGCTTGGGAATACCAGGTGCTGTAAGCTTTTTCTCTTCTCTCTACCACCTGCATGTCTTTTGTTGCAACATCTGATCACCCTGTGACACATGAGGAAGTTTGTCATCTTCAGCTTCTGCTGCTTTGTTGGCAGACACGAAGTGATCTGAGAGTCTCATTTTCAACTGAAGAGAATAATAACGTCAGGGAAGAAGATGTGCCCCCTACACATCAGCCTTTCTCGGCAATTATCTGGTTACATAGAGGAACTGTATGATTCCAGTACCTATATAATGCACATTTGTCACAGACATTGTTGCTTACGGCCACACCACCCTCAATATGCCTGACCTCGTCTGATCTCGGAAGCCAAGCACGGTTGGCCTGGTTAGTACTTGGGTGGGAGACTGCTTGGGAATACCAGGTGCTGTAAGCTTTATCTCTTCTCTGGACCACCTGAATGTCTTTTGTTGCAACGTCTGATCACCCTGTGACACATGAGGAAGTTGGTCATCTTCAGCTTCTGCTGCTTTGTTTGCAGACACGAAGTGATCTGAGAGTCTCAGTTTCAGCTGCAGAGAATAATCACGTCAGGGAAGAAGATGTGCCCACTACACATAAGCCTTTCTCGGCAATTATCTGGTTACATAGAGGAACCGTATGATTCCAGTACCTATATAATGCACATTTGTCACAGACATTGTCGCTTACGGCAACACCACCCTGAACATGCCTGACCTCGTCTGATCTCGGAAGCCAAGCACGGTTGGCCTGGTTAGTACTTGGGTGGGAGACCACTTGGGAATACCAGGTGCTGTAAGCTTTATCTCTTCTCTGGACCACCTGAATGTCTTTTGTTGCAACGTCTGATCACCCTGTGACACATGAGGAAGTTGGTCATCTTCAGCTTCTGCTGCTTTGTTGGCAGACACGAAGTGATCTGAGAGTCTCAGTTTCAGCTGCAGAGAATAATCACGTCAGGGAAGAAGATGTGCCCACTACACATAAGCCTTTCTCTGCAATTATCTGGTTACATAGAGGAACCGTATGATTCCAGTACCTATATAATGCACATTTGTCACAGAGATTGTCGCTTACGGCCACACCACCCTGAATATAATATGCCCGACCTCGTCCGATCTCGGAAGCCAAGCGGGGTTGTGCCTGGTTAGTACTTGGGTGGGAGACTGCTTGGGAATACCAGGTGCTGTAAGCTTTTTCTCTTCTCTCTACCACCTGCATGTCTTTTGTTGCAACGTCTGATCACCCTGTGACACATGAGGAAGTTGGTCATCTTCAGCTGCTGCTGCTTTGTTGGCAGACACAAAGTGATCTGAGAGTCTCAGTTTCAGCTGGAGAGAATAATCACATCAGGGAAGAAGATATGCCCACTACACATCAGCCTTTCTCGGCAATTATCTGGTTACATAGAGGAACTGTATGATTCCAGTACCAATATAATGCACATTTGTCACAGACTTTGTTGCTTACGGCCACACCACCCTCAACATATCCGACCTTGTCCGATCTCGGAAGCCAAGCACGGTTGGGCCTGGTTAGTACTTACATGGGAGACTGCTTTGGAATACCAGGTGCTGTAAGCTTTTTCTCTTCTCTCTACCACCTGCATGTCTTTTGTTGCAACGTCTGATCACCCTGTGACACATGAGGAAGTTGGTCATCTTCAGCTGCTGCTGCTTTGTTGGCAGACACAAAGTGATCTGAGAGTCTCAGTTTCAGCTGCAGAGAATAATCACATCAGGGAAGAAGATGTGCCCACTACAAGTCAGCCTTTCTCGGCAATTATCTGGTTACATAGAGGAAGTGTATGATTCCAGTACTTATATAAGGCACATTTGTCACATATATTGTTGCTTACGGCCACACCACCCTGAACATGCCCGACCTCGTCTTATCTCGGAAGCCAAGGAGGGTTGGGCCTGGTTAGTACTTAAATGGGAGACCGCTTGGGAATACCAGGAGCTGTAAGCTTTTTGTCTTCTCTCGACCACCTGCATGTCTTTTGTTGCAACGTCTGATCCCCCTGTGACACATGAGGAAGTTGGTCATCTTCAGCTGCTGCTGCTTTGTTGGCAGACACGAAGTGATCTGAGAGTCTCAGTTTCAGCTGCAGAGAATAATCACATCAGGGAAGAAGATGTGCCCATAACAAGTCAGCCTTTCTCTGCAATTATCTGGTTACATAGAGGAATTGTATGATTCCAGTACCTATATAATGCACATTTGTCACAGAAATTGTTCCTTACGGCCATACCACCCTGAATAAGCCCGACCTCGTCTGATCTCGGAAGCCAAGGAGGGTTGGGCCTGGTTAGTACTTTAATGGGAGACTGCTTGGGAATACCAGGTGCTGTAAGCATTTTCTCTTCTCTCTACAACCTGCATGTCTTTTGTTGCAACGTCTGATCACCCTGTGACACATGAGAAAGTTGGCCATCTTCAGCTGCTGCTGCTTTGTTGGAAGACACGAAGTGATCTGAGAGTCTCAGTTTCAGCTGAAGAGAATAATCACGTCAGGGAAGAAGATGTGCCCACTACACATCAGCCTTTCTCAGCAATTATCTGGTTACATAGAGGAACCGTATGATTCCTGTACTTATATAATGCACATTTGTCAGACACATTGTTTCTTACGGCCACACTACCCTGAACATGCCCGACCTTGTCTGATCTCGGAAGCCAAGCAGGGTTGAGCCTGCTTAGTACTTGGATGGGAGACAGCTTGGGAATACCAGGTGCTGTAAGCTTTTTCTCTTCTCTCTACCACCTGCATGTCTTTTGTTGCAACGTCTGATCACCCTGTGACACGTGAAGAAGTTGGTCATCTTCAGCTGCTGCTGCTTTGTTGGCAGACACGAAGTGATCTGAGAGTCTCATTTTCAGCTGGAGAAAATTATCACGTCAGGGAACAAGATGTGCCCACTACATATCAGCCTTTCTTGGCAATTATCTGGTTGCATAGAGGAACCGTATGATTCCAGTACCTATATAATGCACATTTGTCACAGATAATGTTACTTACGGCCACACCACCCTGAATATGCCCGACCTCGTCTGATCTAAGAACCCAAGCAGGGTTGGACCTGGTTAGTACTTGAATGGGAGACCGCTTGCGAATACCAGGTGCTGTAAGCTTTTTCTCTTCTCTCTACCACCTACATGTCTTTTGTTGCAACGTCTGATCACCCTGTGACACATGAAGAAGTTGGTCATCTTCAGCTGCTGCTGCTTTGTTGGCAGACACGAAGTGATATGAGAGTCTCAGTTTCAGCTGGAGAGAATAATCACGTCAGGGAAGATGTTTCCACTACTTATCAGCCTTTCTCGGCAATTATCTTGTTACATAGAGGAACCATATGATTCCATTGCCTATATAATGCACATTTGTCACAGAGATTGTTGCTTACGGCCCAACCACCCTGAATATGTCTGACCTCGTCTGCTCTCAGAAGCCAAGGAGGGTTGGCCCTGGTTAGTACTTGGATGAGAGACCGCTTGGGAATACCAGGTGCTGTAAGCTTTTTCTCTTCTCTCTACCACCTGCATGTCTTTTGTTGCAACGTCTGATCACCCTGTGACACATGAGGAAGTTGGTCATCTTCAGCAGCTGCTGCTTTGTTGGCAGACACGAAGTGATCTGAGAGTCTCAGTTTCAGCTGTAGAGAATAATCACATCGGGGAAGAAGATGTGCCCACTACAAGTTAGCCTTTCTTGGCAATTATCTGGTTGCATAGAGGAACCGTATGATTCCAGTACCTATATAATGCACATTTGTCACAGACATTGTTACTTACGGCCACACCACCCTGAATATGCCCAACCTCGTGTGATCTCGGAAGCCAAACAGGGTTGAGCCTGCTTAGTACTTGGATGGGAGACTGCTTGGGAATACCAGGTGCTGTAAGCTTCTTCTCTTCTCTCTACCACCTGCATGTCTTTTGTTGCAACGTCTGATCACCCTGTGACACATGAGGAAGTTGGTCATCTTCAGCAGCTGCTGCTTCTTTGTTGGCAGACACGAAGTGATCTGAGAGTCTCAGTTTCAGCTGCAGAGAATAATCACATCAGGGAAGAAGATGTGCCCACTACAAGTCAGCCTTTCTCTGCAATTCTCTGGTTACATAGAAGAAGTGTATGATTCCAGTACCTATATAATGCACATTTGTCACAGTTATTGTTGCTTACGGCCGCACCACCCTGAATATGCCCGACCTCGTCTGATCTTGGAAGAAAAGCAGGGTTGGGCCTGGTTAGTACTTGAATGGGAGACCACTTCGGAATACCAGGTGCTGTAAGCTTTTTCTCTTCTCTCTACCACCTGCATGTCTTTTGTTGCAACGTCTGATCACCCTGTGACACATGAGGAAGGTGGTCATCTTCAGCTTCTGCTGCTTTGTTGGCAGACACGAAGTGATCTGAGAGTCTCAGTTTCAGTTGCAGAGAATGATCACATCAGAGAAGATGATTTGCCCACTACACATCAGCCTTTCTCGGCAATTATCTGGTTGCATAGAGGAACCGTATGATTCAAGTACCTATATAATGCACATTTGTCAGAGATATTGTTGCTTACGGCCACACCACCCTGAATAAGCCCGACCTCGTCTGATCTCGGACGCCAAGCAGGGTTGTACCTGGTTAGTACTTGGATGGGAGACAGCTTGGGAATACCAGGTGCTGTAAGCTTTTTCTCTTCTCTCTACCACCTGCATGTCTTTTGTTGCAACGTCTGATCACCCTGTGACACGTGAAGAAGTTGGTCATCTTCAGCTGCTGCTGCTTTGTTGGAAGACACGAAGTGAACTGAGAATCTCAGTTTCAGCTGAAGAGAATAATCACGTCAGGGAAGAAGATGTGCCCACTACACATCAGCCTTTCTCATCAATTATCTGGTTACATAGAGGAACCGTATGATTCCTGTACTTATATAATGCACATTTGTCACAGACATTGTTACTTACGGCCACACCACCCTGAATTTGCCTGACCTCGTCTGATCTCGGAAGCCAAGCATTGTTGGGCCTGGTTAGTACTTGGGTGGGAGACCGCTTGGGAATACCAGGTGCTGTAAGCGTTTTCTCTTCTCTCTACCACCTGCATGTGTTTTGTTGCAACGTCTGATCACCCTGTGACACATGAGGAAGTTGGTCATCTTCAGCTGCTGCTGCTTTGTTGGCAGACACGAAGTGATCTGAGAGTCTCAGTTTCAGCTGAAGAGAATGATCACATCAGAGAAGATGATATGCCCACTACACATCAGCCTTTCTCGGCAATTATCTGGTTTCATAGAGGAAGTGTATGATTCCAGTACCTATATAATTCACATTTGTAACAAACATTGTTGCTTATGGCCACACCACCCTGAATAAGCCCCACCTTGTCTTATCCTGGAAGCCAAGCAGGGTTGGGCCTGGTTCGTACTTCAATGGGAGACTGCTTGGGAATACCAGGTGCTGTAAGCTTTTTCTCTTCTCTCTACCACCTGCATGTCTTTTGTTGCAACATCTGATCACCCTGTGACACATGAGGAAGTTTGTCATCTTCAGCTTCTGCTGCTTTGTTGGCAGACACGAAGTGATCTGAGAGTCTCATTTTCAACTGAAGAGAATAATAACGTCAGGGAAGAAGATGTGCCCCCTACACATCAGCCTTTCTCGGCAATTATCTGGTTACATAGAGGAACTGTATGATTCCAGTACCTATATAATGCACATTTGTCACAGACATTGTTGCTTACGGCCACACCACCCTCAATATGCCTGACCTCGTCTGATCTCGGAAGCCAAGCACGGTTGGCCTGGTTAGTACTTGGGTGGGAGACTGCTTGGGAATACCAGGTGCTGTAAGCTTTATCTCTTCTCTGGACCACCTGAATGTCTTTTGTTGCAACGTCTGATCACCCTGTGACACATGAGGAAGTTGGTCATCTTCAGCTTCTGCTGCTTTGTTTGCAGACACGAAGTGATCTGAGAGTCTCAGTTTCAGCTGCAGAGAATAATCACGTCAGGGAAGAAGATGTGCCCACTACACATAAGCCTTTCTCGGCAATTATCTGGTTACATAGAGGAACCGTATGATTCCAGTACCTATATAATGCACATTTGTCACAGACATTGTCGCTTACGGCAACACCACCCTGAACATGCCTGACCTCGTCTGATCTCGGAAGCCAAGCACGGTTGGCCTGGTTAGTACTTGGGTGGGAGACCACTTGGGAATACCAGGTGCTGTAAGCTTTATCTCTTCTCTGGACCACCTGAATGTCTTTTGTTGCAACGTCTGATCACCCTGTGACACATGAGGAAGTTGGTCATCTTCAGCTTCTGCTGCTTTGTTGGCAGACACGAAGTGATCTGAGAGTCTCAGTTTCAGCTGCAGAGAATAATCACGTCAGGGAAGAAGATGTGCCCACTACACATAAGCCTTTCTCTGCAATTATCTGGTTACATAGAGGAACCGTATGATTCCAGTACCTATATAATGCACATTTGTCACAGAGATTGTCGCTTACGGCCACACCACCCTGAATATAATATGCCCGACCTCGTCCGATCTCGGAAGCCAAGCGGGGTTGTGCCTGGTTAGTACTTGGGTGGGAGACTGCTTGGGAATACCAGGTGCTGTAAGCTTTTTCTCTTCTCTCTACCACCTGCATGTCTTTTGTTGCAACGTCTGATCACCCTGTGACACATGAGGAAGTTGGTCATCTTCAGCTGCTGCTGCTTTGTTGGCAGACACAAAGTGATCTGAGAGTCTCAGTTTCAGCTGGAGAGAATAATCACATCAGGGAAGAAGATATGCCCACTACACATCAGCCTTTCTCGGCAATTATCTGGTTACATAGAGGAACTGTATGATTCCAGTACTTATATAAGGCACATTTGTCACATATATTGTTGCTTACGGCCACACCACCCTCAACATATCCGACCTTGTCCGATCTCGGAAGCCAAGCACGGTTGGGCCTGGTTAGTACTTACATGGGAGACTGCTTTGGAATACCAGGTGCTGTAAGCTTTTTCTCTTCTCTCTACCACCTGCATGTCTTTTGTTGCAACGTCTGATCACCCTGTGACACATGAGGAAGTTGGTCATCTTCAGCTGCTGCTGCTTTGTTGGCAGACACAAAGTGATCTGAGAGTCTCAGTTTCAGCTGCAGAGAATAATCACATCAGGGAAGAAGATGTGCCCACTACAAGTCAGCCTTTCTCGGCAATTATCTGGTTACATAGAGGAAGTGTATGATTCCAGTACTTATATAAGGCACATTTGTCACATATATTGTTGCTTACGGCCACACCACCCTGAACATGCCCGACCTCGTCTTATCTCGGAAGCCAAGGAGGGTTGGGCCTGGTTAGTACTTAAATGGGAGACCGCTTGGGAATACCAGGAGCTGTAAGCTTTTTGTCTTCTCTCGACCACCTGCATGTCTTTTGTTGCAACGTCTGATCCCCCTGTGACACATGAGGAAGTTGGTCATCTTCAGCTGCTGCTGCTTTGTTGGCAGACACGAAGTGATCTGAGAGTCTCAGTTTCAGCTGCAGAGAATAATCACATCAGGGAAGAAGATGTGCCCATAACAAGTCAGCCTTTCTCTGCAATTATCTGGTTACATAGAGGAATTGTATGATTCCAGTACCTATATAATGCACATTTGTCACAGAAATTGTTCCTTACGGCCATACCACCCTGAATAAGCCCGACCTCGTCTGATCTCGGAAGCCAAGGAGGGTTGGGCCTGGTTAGTACTTTAATGGGAGACTGCTTGGGAATACCAGGTGCTGTAAGCATTTTCTCTTCTCTCTACAACCTGCATGTCTTTTGTTGCAACGTCTGATCACCCTGTGACACATGAGAAAGTTGGCCATCTTCAGCTGCTGCTGCTTTGTTGGAAGACACGAAGTGATCTGAGAGTCTCAGTTTCAGCTGAAGAGAATAATCACGTCAGGGAAGAAGATGTGCCCACTACACATCAGCCTTTCTCAGCAATTATCTGGTTACATAGAGGAACCGTATGATTCCTGTACTTATATAATGCACATTTGTCAGACACATTGTTTCTTACGGCCACACTACCCTGAACATGCCCGACCTTGTCTGATCTCGGAAGCCAAGCAGGGTTGAGCCTGCTTAGTACTTGGATGGGAGACAGCTTGGGAATACCAGGTGCTGTAAGCTTTTTCTCTTCTCTCTACCACCTGCATGTCTTTTGTTGCAACGTCTGATCACCCTGTGACACGTGAAGAAGTTGGTCATCTTCAGCTGCTGCTGCTTTGTTGGCAGACACGAAGTGATCTGAGAGTCTCAGTTTCAGCTGGAGAGAATAATCACATCAGGGAAGAAGATATGCCCACTACACATCAGCCTTTCTCGGCAATTATCTGGTTACATAGAGGAACTGTATGATTCCAGTACCAATATAATGCACATTTGTCACAGACTTTGTTGCTTACGGCCACACCACCCTCAACATATCCGACCTTGTCCGATCACGGAAGCCAAGCACGGTTGGGCCTGGTTAGTACTTAGATGGGAGACTGCTTTGGAATACCAGGTGCTGTAAGCTTTTTCTCTTCTCTCTACCACCTGCATGTCTTTTGTTGCAACGTCTGATCACCCTGTGACACATGAGGAAGTTGGTCATCTTCAGCTTCTGCTGCTTTGTTGGCAGACACAAAGTGATCTGAGAGTCTCATTTTCAGCTGGAGAGAATTATCACGTCAGGGAACAAGATGTGCCCACTACACATCAGCCTTTCTCGGCAATTATCTGGTTACATAGAGGAACCGTATGACTCCATTACCTATATAATGCACATTTGTCACAGAAATTGTCGCTTACGGCCACACCACCCTGAATATGCCCGACCTCGTCTGATCTCGGAAGCCAAGCAGGGTTGGGGCTGGTTAGTACTTGGATGGGAGACCGCTTGGGAATACAAGGTGCTGTAAGCTTCTTCTCTTCTCTCTACCACCTGCATGTCTTTTGTTGCAACGTCTGATCACCCTGTGACACATGAGGAAGTTGGTCATCTTCAGTTACTGCTGCTGCTTTGTTGGCAGACACAAAGTGATCTGAGAGTCTCAGTTTCAGTTGCAGAGAATGATCACATCAGAGAAGATGATTTGCGCGCTACACATCAGCCTTTCTCAGCAATTATCTGGTTGCATAGAGGAACCGTATGATTCCAGTACCTATATAATGCACATTTGTCAGAGACATTGTTGCTTACGGCCACACCACCCTGAATAAGCCCGACCTCGTCTGATCTCGGACGCCAAACAGGGTTGTACCTGGTTAGTACTTGGATGGGAGACAGCTTGGGAACACCAGGTGCTGTAAGCTTTTTCTCTTCTCTCTACCACCTGCATGTCTTTTGTTGCAACGTCTGATCACCCTGTGACACATGAGGAAGTTGGTCATCTTCAGCTGCTGCTGCTTTGTTGGCAGACACAAAGTGATCTGAGAGTCTCAGTTTCAGCTCGAGAGAATAATCACGTCAGGGAAGAAGATGTGCCCACTACTTATCAGCTTTTCTCGGCAATTATCTGGTTACATAGAGGAACCGTATGATTCCAGTACCTATATAATGCACATTTGTCAGAGACATTGTTGCTTACGGCCACACCACCCTGAACATGCCCGACCTCGTCTGATCTCGGACGCCAAACAGGGTTGTACCTGGTTAGTACTTGGATGGGAGACCTCTTGGGAACACCAGGTGCTGTAAGCTTTTTCTCTTCTCTCTACCACCTGCATGTCTTTTGTTGCAACGTCTGATCACCCTGTGACACATGAGGAAGTTGGTCATCTTCAGCTGCTGCTGCTTTGTTGGTAGACACGAAGTGATCTGAGAGTCTCAGTTTCAGCTGCAGAGAATAATCACATGAGGGAAGAAGATTTGCCCACTACAAGTCAGCCTTTCTCGGCAATTATCTGGTTACATAGAGGAACCGTATGATTCCAGTACCTATATAATGCACATTTGTCACAGACATTGTTGCTTACGGCCACACCACCCTGAACATGCCCGACCTCGTCTGATCTCGGTAGCCAAGGAGGGTTGGGCCTGGTTAGTACTTTAATGGGAGACTGCTTGGGAATACCAGGTGCTGTAAGCTTTTTCTCTTCTCTCTACCACCTGCATGTCTTTTGTTGCAACGTCTGATCACCCTGTGACACATGAGGAAGTTGGTCATCTTCAGCTGCTGCTGCTTTGTTGGCAGACACAAAGTGATCTGAGAGTCTCAGTTTCAGCTGGAGAGAATAATCACATCAGGGAAGAAGATATGCCCACTACACATCAGCCTTTCTCGGCAATTATCTGGTTACATAGAGGAACTGTATGATTCCAGTACCAATATAATGCACATTTGTCACAGACTTTGTTGCTTACGGCCACACCACCCTCAACATATCCGACCTTGTCCGATCTCGGAAGCCAAGCACGGTTGGGCCTGGTTAGTACTTACATGGGAGACTGCTTTGGAATACCAGGTGCTGTAAGCTTTTTCTCTTCTCTCTACCACCTGCATGTCTTTTGTTGCAACGTCTGATCACCCTGTGACACATGAGGAAGTTGGTCATCTTCAGCTGCTGCTGCTTTGTTGGCAGACACAAAGTGATCTGAGAGTCTCAGTTTCAGCTGCAGAGAATAATCACATCAGGGAAGAAGATGTGCCCACTACAAGTCAGCCTTTCTCGGCAATTATCTGGTTACATAGAGGAAGTGTATGATTCCAGTACTTATATAAGGCACATTTGTCACATATATTGTTGCTTACAGCCACACCACCCTGAATAAGCACGATCTCGGAAGCCAAGCAGGTTTGGGCCTGGTTAGTACTTGGAAGGTAGACTGCCTGGGAATACCAGGTGCTTTAAGCTTTTTCTCTTCTCTCTACCACCTGCATGTCTTTTGTTGCAACGTCTGATCACCCTGTGACACATGAGGAAGTTGGTCATCTTCAGCTGCTGCTGCTTTGTTGGCAGACACGAAGTGATCTGAGAGTCTCAGTTTCAGCTGCAGAGAATAATCACGTCAGGGAAGAAGATGTGCCCACTACAAGTCAGCTTTTCTCTGCAATTATCTGGTTACATAGAGGAACCGTATGATTCCAGTACCTATATAATGCACATTTGTCACAGACATTGTTGCTTACGGCCACACCACCCTGAACATGCCCGACCTCGTCTTATCTCGGAAGCCAAGGAGGGTTGGGCCTGGTTAGTACTTAAATGGGAGACCGCTTGGGAATACCAGGAGCTGTAAGCTTTTTGTCTTCTCTCGACCACCTGCATGTCTTTTGTTGCAACGTCTGATCCCCCTGTGACACATGAGGAAGTTGGTCATCTTCAGCTGCTGCTGCTTTGTTGGCAGACACGAAGTGATCTGAGAGTCTCAGTTTCAGCTGCAGAGAATAATCACATCAGGGAAGAAGATGTGCCCATAACAAGTCAGCCTTTCTCTGCAATTATCTGGTTACATAGAGGAATTGTATGATTCCAGTACCTATATAATGCACATTTGTCACAGAAATTGTTCCTTACGGCCATACCACCCTGAATAAGCCCGACCTCGTCTGATCTCGGAAGCCAAGGAGGGTTGGGCCTGGTTAGTACTTGGATGGGAGACTGCTTGGGAATACCAGGTGCTGTAAGCATTTTCTCTTCTCTCTACAACCTGCATGTCTTTTGTTGCAACGTCTGATCACCCTGTGACACATGAGAAAGTTGGCCATCTTCAGCTGCTGCTGCTTTGTTGGAAGACACGAAGTGATCTGAGAGTCTCAGTTTCAGCTGAAGAGAATTATCACGTCAGGGAACAAGATGTGCCCACTACACATCAGCCTTTCTCGGCAATTATCTGGTTACATAGAGGAACCGTATGACTCCATTACCTATATAATGCACATTTGTCACAGAAATTGTCGCTTACGGCCACACCACCCTGAATATGCCCGACCTCGTCTGATCTCGGAAGCCAAGCAGGGTTGGGGCTGGTTAGTACTTGGATGGGAGACCGCTTGGGAATACAAGGTGCTGTAAGCTTCTTCTCTTCTCTCTACCACCTGCATGTCTTTTGTTGCAACGTCTGATCACCCTGTGACACATGAGGAAGTTGGTCATCTTCAGTTACTGCTGCTGCTTTGTTGGCAGACACAAAGTGATCTGAGAGTCTCAGTTTCAGTTGCAGAGAATGATCACATCAGAGAAGATGATTTGCGCGCTACACATCAGCCTTTCTCAGCAATTATCTGTTTGCATAGAGGAACCGTATGATTCCAGTACCTATATAATGCACATTTGTCAGAGACATTGTTGCTTACGGCCACACCACCCTGAATAAGCCCGACCTCGTCTGATCTCGGACGCCAAACAGGGTTGTACCTGGTTAGTACTTGGATGGGAGACCGCTTGGGAATACCAGGTGCTGTAAGCTTTTTCTCTTCTCTCTACCACCTCCATGTCTTTTGTTGCAACGTCTGATCACCCTGTGACACGCGAAGAAGTTGGTCATCTTCAGCTGCTGCTGCTTTGTTGGCAGACACAAAGTGATCTCAGAGTTTCAGTTTCAGCTGCAGAGAATAATCACATCAGGGAAGAAGATGTGCCCACTACAAGTCAGCCTTTCTCGGCAATTATCTGGTTACATAGAGGAAGTGTATGATTCCAGTACCTATATAATACACATTTGTAACAGATATCGTTGCTTACCGCCACACCACCCTGAATAAGCTCAACCTCGTCTGATCTCGGAAGCCAAGCAGGGTTGGGCCTGGTTAGTTCTTGAATGGGAGACCGCTTGCGAATACCAGGTGCTGTAAGCTTTTTCTCTTCTCTCTACCACCTGCATGTCTTTTGTTGCAACGTCTGATCACCCTGTGACACATGAGGAAGGTGGTCATCTTCAGCTGCTGCTGCTTTGTTGGCTGACACGAAGTGATCTGAGAGTCTCAGTTTCAGCTCGAGAGAATAATCACGTCAGGGAAGAAGATGTGCCCACTACTTATCAGCTTTTCTCGGCAATAATCTGGTTACATAGAGGAACTGTATGATTCCAGTACCTATATAATGCACATTTGTCACAGACATTGTTGCTTACGGCCACACCACCCTGAATATGCCCGACCTCGTCTGATCTCGGAAGCCAAGCAGGGTTGTGCCTGGTTAGTACTTGGATGAGAGACCGCTTGGGAATACCAGGTGCTGTAAGCTTTTTCTCTACTCTCTACCACCTTCATGTCTTTTGTGGATACGTCTGATCCTCCTGTGACACATGAGGAAGTTGGTCATCTTCAGCTGCTGCTGCTTCTTTGTTGGCAGACACGAAGTGATCTGAGAGTCTCAGTTTCAGCTGCAGAGAATAATCACATCAGGGAAGAAGATGTGCCCACTACAAGTCAGCCTTTCTCGGCAATTATCTGGTTACATAGAGGAAGTGTATGATTCCATTGCCTATATAATGCACATTTGTCACGGAGATTGTTACTTACGGCCAAACCACCCTGAATATGTCTGACCTTGTCTGATCTCGGAAGCCAAGGAGGGCTGGGCCTGGTTAGTACTTTGATGGGACACCGCTTGGGAATACCAGGTGCTGTAAGCTTTTTCTCTTCTCTCTACCACCTCCATGTCTTTTGTTGCAACGTCTGATCACCCTGTGACACGTGAAGAAGTTGGTCATCTTCAGCTGCTGCTGCTTTGTTGGCAGATACAAAGTGATCTCAGAGTTTCAGCTGCAGAGAATAATCACATCAGGGAAGAAGATGTGCCCACTACAAGTCAGCCTTTCTTGGCAATTATCTGGTTACATAGAGGAAGTGTATGATTCCATTGCCTATATAATGCACATTTGTCACGGAGATTGTTACTTACGGCCAAACCACCCTGAATATGTCTGAACTCTTCTGATCTCGGAAGCCAAGGAGGGCTGGGCCTGGTTAGTACTTTAATGGGACACCACTTGGGAATACCAGGTGCTGTAAGCTTTTTCTCTTCTCTCTACCACCTACATGTCTTTTGTTGCAATGTCTGATCGCCCTGTGACACGTGAGGAAGTTGGTCATCTTCAGCTGCTGCTGCTTTGTTGGCAGACACAAAGTGATCTCAGAGTTTCAGCTGCAGAGAATAATCACATCAGGGAAGAAGATGTGCCCACTACAAGTCAGCCTTTCTCGGCAATTATCTGGTTACATAGAGGAAGTGTATGATTCCAGTACCTATATAATACACATTTGTAACAGATAGCGTTGCTTACCGCCACACCACCCTGAATAAGCTCAACCTCGTCTGATCTCGGAAGCCAAGCAGGGTTGGGCCTGGTTAGTTCTTGAATGGGAGACCGCTTGCGAATACCAGGTGCTGTAAGCTTTTTCTCTTCTCTCTACCACCTACATGTCTTTTGTTGCAACGTCTGACCACCCTGTGACACATGAGGAAGTTGGTCATCTTCAGCTGCTGCTGCTTTGTTGGCAGACACGAAGTGATCTGAGAGTCTCAGTTTCAGCTGGAGAGAATAATCACATCAGGGAAGAAGATGTGCCCACTACAAGTTAGCCTTTCTCGACAATTATCTGGTTACATAGAGGAACTGTATTATTCCAGTACCTATATAATGCACATTTGTCACAGACATTGTTGCTTACGGCCACACCACCCTGAACATGCCCGACCTCGTCTCATCTTGGAAGCCAAGCAGGGTTGGGCCTTGTTAGTACTTGAATGGGAGACTGCTTGGGAATACCAGGTGCTGTAAGCTTTTTCTCTTCTCTCTACCACCTGCATGTCTTTTGTTGCAACGTCTGACCACCCTGTGACACATGAGGAAGTTGGTCATCTTCAGCTGCTGCTGCTTTGTTGGCAGACACGAAGTGATCTGAGAGTCTCAGTTTCAGCTGAAGAGAATGATCACATCAGAGAAGATGATATGCCCGCTACACATCAGCCTTTCTCTGCAATTATCTGGTTATATAGAGGAACCGTATGATTCCAGTACCTATATTATAAACATTTTTCAGAGAGATTGTTACTTACGGCCATACCACCCTGAATAAGCCCGACCTCATCTGATCTCGGAAGTCAAGCAGGGTTTGGCCTGGTTAGTACTTGAATGCGAGACCGCTTGGGAATACCAGGTGCTGTAGGCTTTTTCTCTTCTCTTTACCACCTGCATGTCTTTTGTTGCAATGTCTGATCGCCCTGTGACACATGAGGAAGTTGGTCATCTTCAGCTGCTGCTGCTTTGTTGGCAGACACAAAGTGATCTGAGAGTCTCAGTTTCAGTACCAGAGAATAATCACATCAGGGAAGAAGATGAACCCACTACAAGTCAGCCTTTTTCGGCAATTATCTGGTTGCATAGAGGAACCGTATGATTCCAGTACCTATATAATGCACATTTGTCACAGACATTGTTACTTACGGCCACACCACCCTGAATATGCCCGACCTCGTCTAATCTCGGAACCCAAGCAGGGTTGGGCCTGGTTAGTACTTGAATGTTAGACCGCTTGGGAATACCAGGTGCTGTAAGCTTTTTCTCTTCTCTCTACCACCTGCATGTCTTTTTCTGCAATGTCTGATCGCCCTGTGACACATGAGGAAGTTGGTCATCTTCAGCTGCTGCTGCTTTGTTGGCAGACATGAAGTGATCTGAGAGTCTCAGTTTCAGCTGAAGAGAATGATCACGTCAGGGAAGAAGATGTGCTCACTACAAGTCAGCCTTTCTTGGCAATTATCTGGTTATATAGAGGAACCGTATGATTCCTGTACCTATACAATTTATATTTGTCACAGACATGGTTGTTTACGGCCACACCACCCTGAATATGCCCGACCTCGTCTGATCTTGGAAGCCAATTAGGGTTGGGCCTGTTTAGTACTTGGATGGGAGACCCCTTTGGATTATCAGGTGCTGTAAGCTTTTTCTCTTCTCTCAACCACCTGCATGTCTTTTGTTGCAACGTATGATCACCCTGTGACACATGAGGAAGTTGGTCATCTTCATTTTCTGCTGCTTTGTTGGCAGACACGAAGTGATCTGAGAGTCTCATTTTCAGCTGGAGAAAATTATCACGTCAGGGAACAAGATGTGCCCACTACATATCAGCCTTTCTTGGCAATTATCTGGTTGCATAGAGGAACCGTATGATTCCAGTACCTATATAATGCACATTTGTCACAGATAATGTTACTTACGGCCACACCACCCTGAATATGCCCGACCTCGTCTGATCTAAGAACCCAAGCAGGGTTGGACCTGGTTAGTACTTGAATGGGAGACCGCTTGCGAATACCAGGTGCTGTAAGCTTTTTCTCTTCTCTCTACCACCTACATGTCTTTTGTTGCAACGTCTGATCACCCTGTGACACATGAAGAAGTTGGTCATCTTCAGCTGCTGCTGCTTTGTTGGCAGACACGAAGTGATATGAGAGTCTCAGTTTCAGCTGGAGAGAATAATCACGTCAGGGAAGATGTTTCCACTACTTATCAGCCTTTCTCGGCAATTATCTTGTTACATAGAGGAACCATATGATTCCATTGCCTATATAATGCACATTTGTCACAGAGATTGTTGCTTACGGCCCAACCACCCTGAATATGTCTGACCTCGTCTGCTCTCAGAAGCCAAGGAGGGTTGGCCCTGGTTAGTACTTGGATGAGAGACCGCTTGGGAATACCAGGTGCTGTAAGCTTTTTCTCTTCTCTCTACCACCTGCATGTCTTTTGTTGCAACGTCTGATCACCCTGTGACACATGAGGAAGTTGGTCATCTTCAGCAGCTGCTGCTTTGTTGGCAGACACGAAGTGATCTGAGAGTCTCAGTTTCAGCTGTAGAGAATAATCACATCGGGGAAGAAGATGTGCCCACTACAAGTCTGCCTTTCTTGGCAATTATCTGGTTGCATAGAGGAACCGTATGATTCCAGTACCTATATAATGCACATTTGTCACAGACATTGTTACTTACGGCCACACCACCCTGAATATGCCCAACCTCGTGTGATCTCGGAAGCCAAACAGGGTTGAGCCTGCTTAGTACTTGGATGGGAGACTGCTTGGGAATACCAGGTGCTGTAAGCTTCTTCTCTTCTCTCTACCACCTGCATGTCTTTTGTTGCAACGTCTGATCACCCTGTGACACATGAGGAAGTTGGTCATCTTCAGCAGCTGCTGCTTCTTTGTTGGCAGACACGAAGTGATCTGAGAGTCTCAGTTTCAGCTGCAGAGAATAATCACATCAGGGAAGAAGATGTGCCCACTACAAGTCAGCCTTTCTCTGCAATTCTCTGGTTACATAGAAGAAGTGTATGATTCCAGTACCTATATAATGCACATTTGTCACAGTTATTGTTGCTTACGGCCGCACCACCCTGAATATGCCCGACCTCGTCTGATCTTGGAAGAAAAGCAGGGTTGGGCCTGGTTAGTACTTGAATGGGAGACCACTTCGGAATACCAGGTGCTGTAAGCTTTTTCTCTTCTCTCTACCACCTGCATGTCTTTTGTTGCAACGTCTGATCACCCTGTGACACATGAGGAAGGTGGTCATCTTCAGCTTCTGCTGCTTTGTTGGCAGACACGAAGTGATCTGAGAGTCTCAGTTTCAGTTGCAGAGAATGATCACATCAGAGAAGATGATTTGCCCGCTACACATCAGCCTTTCTCGGCAATTATCTGGTTGCATAGAGGAACCGTATGATTCAAGTACCTATATAATGCACATTTGTCAGAGATATTGTTGCTTACGGCCACACCACCCTGAATAAGCCCGACCTCGTCTGATCTCGGACGCCAAGCAGGGTTGTACCTGGTTAGTACTTGGATGGGAGACAGCTTGGGAATACCAGGTGCTGTAAGCTTTTTCTCTTCTCTCTACCACCTGCATGTCTTTTGTTGCAACGTCTGATCACCCTGTGACACGTGAAGAAGTTGGTCATCTTCAGCTGCTGCTGCTTTGTTGGAAGACACGAAGTGAACTGAGAATCTCAGTTTCAGCTGAAGAGAATAATCACGTCAGGGAAGAAGATGTGCCCACTACACATCAGCCTTTCTCATCAATTATCTGGTTACATAGAGGAACCGTATGATTCCTGTACTTATATAATGCACATTTGTCACAGACATTGTTACTTACGGCCACACCACCCTGAATTTGCCTGACCTCGTCTGATCTCGGAAGCCAAGCATTGTTGGGCCTGGTTAGTACTTGGGTGGGAGACCGCTTGGGAATACCAGGTGCTGTAAGCGTTTTCTCTTCTCTCTACCACCTGCATGTGTTTTGTTGCAACGTCTGATCACCCTGTGACACATGAGGAAGTTGGTCATCTTCAGCTGCTGCTGCTTTGTTGGCAGACACGAAGTGATCTGAGAGTCTCAGTTTCAGCTGAAGAGAATGATCACATCAGAGAAGATGATATGCCCACTACACATCAGCCTTTCTCGGCAATTATCTGGTTTCATAGAGGAAGTGTATGATTCCAGTACCTATATAATTCACATTTGTAACAAACATTGTTGCTTATGGCCACACCACCCTGAATAAGCCCCACCTTGTCTTATCCTGGAAGCCAAGCAGGGTTGGGCCTGGTTCGTACTTCAATGGGAGACTGCTTGGGAATACCAGGTGCTGTAAGCTTTTTCTCTTCTCTCTACCACCTGCATGTCTTTTGTTGCAACATCTGATCACCCTGTGACACATGAGGAAGTTTGTCATCTTCAGCTTCTGCTGCTTTGTTGGCAGACACGAAGTGATCTGAGAGTCTCATTTTCAACTGAAGAGAATAATAACGTCAGGGAAGAAGATGTGCCCCCTACACATCAGCCTTTCTCGGCAATTATCTGGTTACATAGAGGAACTGTATGATTCCAGTACCTATATAATGCACATTTGTCACAGACATTGTTGCTTACGGCCACACCACCCTCAATATGCCTGACCTCGTCTGATCTCGGAAGCCAAGCACGGTTGGCCTGGTTAGTACTTGGGTGGGAGACTGCTTGGGAATACCAGGTGCTGTAAGCTTTATCTCTTCTCTGGACCACCTGAATGTCTTTTGTTGCAACGTCTGATCACCCTGTGACACATGAGGAAGTTGGTCATCTTCAGCTTCTGCTGCTTTGTTTGCAGACACGAAGTGATCTGAGAGTCTCAGTTTCAGCTGCAGAGAATAATCACGTCAGGGAAGAAGATGTGCCCACTACACATAAGCCTTTCTCGGCAATTATCTGGTTACATAGAGGAACCGTATGATTCCAGTACCTATATAATGCACATTTGTCACAGACATTGTCGCTTACGGCAACACCACCCTGAACATGCCTGACCTCGTCTGATCTCGGAAGCCAAGCACGGTTGGCCTGGTTACTACTTGGGTGGGAGACCACTTGGGAATACCAGGTGCTGTAAGCTTTATCTCTTCTCTGGACCACCTGAATGTCTTTTGTTGCAACGTCTGATCACCCTGTGACACATGAGGAAGTTGGTCATCTTCAGCTTCTGCTGCTTTGTTGGCAGACACGAAGTGATCTGAGAGTCTCAGTTTCAGCTGCAGAGAATAATCACGTCAGGGAAGAAGATGTGCCCACTACACATAAGCCTTTCTCTGCAATTATCTGGTTACATAGAGGAACCGTATGATTCCAGTACCTATATAATGCACATTTGTCACAGAGATTGTCGCTTACGGCCACACCACCCTGAATATAATATGCCCGACCTCGTCCGATCTCGGAAGCCAAGCGGGGTTGTGCCTGGTTAGTACTTGGGTGGGAGACTGCTTGGGAATACCAGGTGCTGTAAGCTTTTTCTCTTCTCTCTACCACCTGCATGTCTTTTGTTGCAACGTCTGATCACCCTGTGACACATGAGGAAGTTGGTCATCTTCAGCTGCTGCTGCTTTGTTGGCAGACACAAAGTGATCTGAGAGTCTCAGTTTCAGCTGGAGAGAATAATCACATCAGGGAAGAAGATATGCCCACTACACATCAGCCTTTCTCGGCAATTATCTGGTTACATAGAGGAACTGTATGATTCCAGTACCAATATAATGCACATTTGTCACAGACTTTGTTGCTTACGGCCACTCAACATATCCGACCTTGTCCGATCTCGGAAGCCAAGCACGGTTGGGCCTGGTTAGTACTTACATGGGAGACTGCTTTGGAATACCAGGTGCTGTAAGCTTTTTCTCTTCTCTCTACCACCTGCATGTCTTTTGTTGCAACGTCTGATCACCCTGTGACACATGAGGAAGTTGGTCATCTTCAGCTGCTGCTGCTTTGTTGGCAGACACAAAGTGATCTGAGAGTCTCAGTTTCAGCTGCAGAGAATAATCACATCAGGGAAGAAGATGTGCCCACTACAAGTCAGCCTTTCTCGGCAATTATCTGGTTACATAGAGGAAGTGTATGATTCCAGTACTTATATAAGGCACATTTGTCACATATATTGTTGCTTACGGCCACACCACCCTGAACATGCCCGACCTCGTCTTATCTTGGAAGCCAAGGAGGGTTGGGCCTGGTTAGTACTTAAATGGGAGACCGCTTGGGAATACCAGGAGCTGTAAGCTTTTTGTCTTCTCTCGACCACCTGCATGTCTTTTGTTGCAACGTCTGATCCCCCTGTGACACATGAGGAAGTTGGTCATCTTCAGCTGCTGCTGCTTTGTTGGCAGACACGAAGTGATCTGAGAGTCTCAGTTTCAGCTGCAGAGAATAATCACATCAGGGAAGAAGATGTGCCCATAACAAGTCAGCCTTTCTCTGCAATTATCTGGTTACATAGAGGAATTGTATGATTCCAGTACCTATATAATGCACATTTGTCACAGAAATTGTTCCTTACGGCCATACCACCCTGAATAAGCCCGACCTCGTCTGATCTCGGAAGCCAAGGAGGGTTGGGCCTGGTTAGTACTTTAATGGGAGACTGCTTGGGAATACCAGGTGCTGTAAGCATTTTCTCTTCTCTCTACAACCTACATGTCTTTTGTTGCAACGTCTGATCACCCTGTGACACATGAGAAAGTTGGCCATCTTCAGCTGCTGCTGCTTTGTTGGAAGACACGAAGTGATCTGAGAGTCTCAGTTTCAGCTGAAGAGAATAATCACGTCAGGGAAGAAGATGTGCCCACTACACATCAGCCTTTCTCAGCAATTATCTGGTTACATAGAGGAACCGTATGATTCCTGTACTTATATAATGCACATTTGTCAGACACATTGTTTCTTACGGCCACACTACCCTGAACATGCCCGACCTTGTCTGATCTCGGAAGCCAAGCAGGGTTGAGCCTGCTTAGTACTTGGATGGGAGACAGCTTGGGAATACCAGGTGCTGTAAGCTTTTTCTCTTCTCTCTACCACCTGCATGTCTTTTGTTGCAACGTCTGATCACCCTGTGACACGTGAAGAAGTTGGTCATCTTCAGCTGCTGCTGCTTTGTTGGCAGACACGAAGTGATCTGAGAGTCTCAGTTTCAGCTGGAGAGAATAATCACATCAGGGAAGAAGATATGCCCACTACACATCAGCCTTTCTCGGCAATTATCTGGTTACATAGAGGAACTGTATGATTCCAGTACCAATATAATGCACATTTGTCACAGACTTTGTTGCTTACGGCCACACCACCCTCAACATATCCGACCTTGTCCGATCACGGAAGCCAAGCACGGTTGGGCCTGGTTAGTACTTAGATGGGAGACTGCTTTGGAATACCAGGTGCTGTAAGCTTTTTCTCTTCTCTCTACCACCTGCATGTCTTTTGTTGCAACGTCTGATCACCCTGTGACACATGAGGAAGTTGGTCATCTTCAGCTTCTGCTGCTTTGTTGGCAGACACAAAGTGATCTGAGAGTCTCATTTTCAGCTGGAGAGAATTATCACGTCAGGGAACAAGATGTGCCCACTACACATCAGCCTTTCTCGGCAATTATCTGGTTACATAGAGGAACCGTATGACTCCATTACCTATATAATGCACATTTGTCACAGAAATTGTCGCTTACGGCCACACCACCCTGAATATGCCCGACCTCGTCTGATCTCGGAAGCCAAGCAGGGTTGGGGCTGGTTAGTACTTGGATGGGAGACCGCTTGGGAATACAAGGTGCTGTAAGCTTCTTCTCTTCTCTCTACCACCTGCATGTCTTTTGTTGCAACGTCTGATCACCCTGTGACACATGAGGAAGTTGGTCATCTTCAGTTACTGCTGCTGCTTTGTTGGCAGACACAAAGTGATCTGAGAGTCTCAGTTTCAGTTGCAGAGAATGATCACATCAGAGAAGATGATTTGCGCGCTACACATCAGCCTTTCTCAGCAATTATCTGGTTGCATAGAGGAACCGTATGATTCCAGTACCTATATAATGCACATTTGTCAGAGACATTGTTGCTTACGGCCACACCACCCTGAATAAGCCCGACCTCGTCTGATCTCGGACACCAAACAGGGTTGTACCTGGTTAGTACTTGGATGGGAGACAGCTTGGGAACACCAGGTGCTGTAAGCTTTTTCTCTTCTCTCTACCACCTGCATGTCTTTTGTTGCAACGTCTGATCACCCTGTGACACATGAGGAAGTTGGTCATCTTCAGCTGCTGCTGCTTTGTTGGCAGACACAAAGTGATCTGAGAGTCTCAGTTTCAGCTCGAGAGAATAATCACGTCAGGGAAGAAGATGTGCCCACTACTTATCAGCTTTTCTCGGCAATTATCTGGTTACATAGAGGAACCGTATGATTCCAGTACCTATATAAGGCACATTTGTCAGAGACATTGTTGCTTACGGCCACACCACCCTGAACATGCCCGACCTCGTCTGATCTCGGACGCCAAACAGGGTTGTACCTGGTTAGTACTTGGATGGGAGACCTCTTGGGAACACCAGGTGCTGTAAGCTTTTTCTCTTCTCTCTACCACCTGCATGTCTTTTGTTGCAACGTCTGATCACCCTGTGACACATGAGGAAGTTGGTCATCTTCAGCTGCTGCTGCTTTGTTGGCAGACACAAAGTGATCTGAGAGTCTCAGTTTCAGCTGGAGAGAATAATCACATCAGGGAAGAAGATATGCCCACTACACATCAGCCTTTCTCGGCAATTATCTGGTTACATAGAGGAACTGTATGATTCCAGTACCAATATAATGCACATTTGTCACAGACTTTGTTGCTTACGGCCACACCACCCTCAACATATCCGACCTTGTCCGATCTCGGAAGCCAAGCACGGTTGGGCCTGGTTAGTACTTACATGGGAGACATCTTGGGAATACCAGGTGCTGTAAGCTTTTTCTCTTCTCTCTACCACCTGCATGTCTTTTGTTGCAACGTCTGATCACCCTGTGACACATGAGGAAGTTGGTCATCTTCAGCTGCTGCTGCTTTGTTGGCAGACACAAAGTGATCTGAGAGTCTCAGTTTCAGCTGCAGAGAATAATCACATCAGGGAAGAAGATGTGCCCACTACAAGTCAGCCTTTCTCGGCAATTATCTGGTTACATAGAGGAAGTGTATGATTCCAGTACTTATATAAGGCACATTTGTCACATATATTGTTGCTTACAGCCACACCACCCTGAATAAGCACGATCTCGGAAGCCAAGCAGGTTTGGGCCTGGTTAGTACTTGGAAGGTAGACTGCCTGGGAATACCAGGTGCTTTAAGCTTTTTCTCTTCTCTCTACCACCTGCATGTCTTTTGTTGCAACGTCTGATCACCCTGTGACACATGAGGA
Source organism: Leuresthes tenuis (assembly GCF_036924035.1). Taxonomy (NCBI): domain Eukaryota; kingdom Metazoa; phylum Chordata; class Actinopteri; order Atheriniformes; family Atherinopsidae; genus Leuresthes; species Leuresthes tenuis. Next base: position 42,177,676 of record NW_027325355.1, on the reverse strand, counting down.
AGTTGGTCATCTTCAGCTGCTGCTGCTTTGTTGGCAGACACGAAGTGATCTGAGAGTCTCAGTTTCAGCTGCAGAGAATAATCACGTCAGGGAAGAAGATGTGCCCACTACAAGTCAGCTTTTCTCTGCAATTATCTGGTTACATAGAGGAACCGTATGATTCCAGTACCTATATAATGCACATTTGTCACAGACATTGTTGCTTACGGCCACACCACCCTGAACATGCCCGACCTCGTCTTATCTCGGAAGCCAAGGAGGGTTGGGCCTGGTTAGTACTTAAATGGGAGACCGCTTGGGAATACCAGGAGCTGTAAGCTTTTTGTCTTCTCTCGACCACCTGCATGTCTTTTGTTGCAACGTCTGATCCCCCTGTGACACATGAGGAAGTTGGTCATCTTCAGCTGCTGCTGCTTTGTTGGCAGACACGAAGTGATCTGAGAGTCTCAGTTTCAGCTGCAGAGAATAATCACATCAGGGAAGAAGATGTGCCCATAACAAGTCAGCCTTTCTCTGCAATTATCTGGTTACATAGAGGAATTGTATGATTCCAGTACCTATATAATGCACATTTGTCACAGAAATTGTTCCTTACGGCCATACCACCCTGAATAAGCCCGACCTCGTCTGATCTCGGAAGCCAAGGAGGGTTGGGCCTGGTTAGTACTTGGATGGGAGACTGCTTGGGAATACCAGGTGCTGTAAGCATTTTCTCTTCTCTCTACAACCTGCATGTCTTTTGTTGCAACGTCTGATCACCCTGTGACACATGAGAAAGTTGGCCATCTTCAGCTGCTGCTGCTTTGTTGGAAGACACGAAGTGATCTGAGAGTCTCAGTTTCAGCTGAAGAGAATTATCACGTCAGGGAACAAGATGTGCCCACTACACATCAGCCTTTCTCGGCAATTATCTGGTTACATAGAGGAACCGTATGACTCCATTACCTATATAATGCACATTTGTCACAGAAATTGTCGCTTACGGCCACACCACCCTGAATATGCCCGACCTCGTCTGATCTCGGAAGCCAAGCAGGGTTGGGGCTGGTTAGTACTTGGATGGGAGACCGCTTGGGAATACAAGGTGCTGTAAGCTTCTTCTCTTCTCTCTACCACCTGCATGTCTTTTGTTGCAACGTCTGATCACCCTGTGACACATGAGGAAGTTGGTCATCTTCAGTTACTGCTGCTGCTTTGTTGGCAGACACAAAGTGATCTGAGAGTCTCAGTTTCAGTTGCAGAGAATGATCACATCAGAGAAGATGATTTGCGCGCTACACATCAGCCTTTCTCAGCAATTATCTGGTTGCATAGAGGAACCGTATGATTCCAGTACCTATATAATGCACATTTGTCAGAGACATTGTTGCTTACGGCCACACCACCCTGAATAAGCCCGACCTCGTCTGATCTCGGACGCCAAACAGGGTTGTACCTGGTTAGTACTTGGATGGGAGACAGCTTGGGAACACCAGGTGCTGTAAGCTTTTTCTCTTCTCTCTACCACCTGCATGTGTTTTGTTGCAACGTCTGATCACCCTGTGACACATGAGGAAGTTGGTCATCTTCAGCTGCTGCTGCTTTGTTGGCAGACACAAAGTGATCTGAGAGTCTCAGTTTCAGCTCGAGAGAATAATCACGTCAGGGAAGAAGATGTGCCCACTACTTATCAGCTTTTCTCGGCAATTATCTGGTTACATAGAGGAACCGTATGATTCCAGTACCTATATAATGCACATTTGTCAGAGACATTGTTGCTTACGGCCACACCACCCTGAACATGCCCGACCTCGTCTGATCTCGGACGCCAAACAGGGTTGTACCTGGTTAGTACTTGGATGGGAGACCTCTTGGGAACACCAGGTGCTGTAAGCTTTTTCTCTTCTCTCTACCACCTGCATGTCTTTTGTTGCAACGTCTGATCACCCTGTGACACATGAGGAAGTTGGTCATCTTCAGCTGCTGCTGCTTTGTTGGTAGACACGAAGTGATCTGAGAGTCTCAGTTTCAGCTGCAGAGAATAATCACATGAGGGAAGAAGATTTGCCCACTACAAGTCAGCCTTTCTCGGCAATTATCTGGTTACATAGAGGAACCGTATGATTCCAGTACCTATATAATGCACATTTGTCACAGACATTGTTGCTTACGGCCACACCACCCTGAACATGCCCGACCTCGTCTGATCTCGGTAGCCAAGGAGGGTTGGGCCTGGTTAGTACTTTAGTGGGAGACTGCTTGGGAATACCAGGTGCTGTAAGCGTTTTCTCTTCTCTCTACAACCTGCATGTCTTTTGTTGCAACGTCTGATCACCCTGTGACACACGAGGAAGTTGGCCATCTTCAGCTGCTGCTGCTTTGTTGGAAGACACGAAGTGATCTGAGAGTCTCAGTTTCAACTGAAGAGAATAATGACGTCAGGGAAGAAGATGTGCCGACTACACATCAGCCTTTCTCAGCAATTATCTGGTTACATAGAGGAACCGTATGATTCCTGTAGTTATATAATGCACATTTGTCAGACACATTGTTGCTTACGGCCACACCACCCTGAACATGCCCGACCTCGTCTGATCTCGGAAGCCAAGCAGGGTTGAGCCTCCTTAGTACTTGGATGGAAGACCTCTTGGGAATACCAGGTGCTGTAAGCTTTTTCTCTTCTCTCGACCACCTGCATGTCTTTTGTTGCAACGTCTGATCACCCTGTGACACATGAGGAAGTTGGTCATCTTCAGCTGCTGCTGCTTTGTTGGCTGACACAAAGTGATCTGAGAGTCTCAGTTTCAGTTGCAGAGAATGATCACATCAGAGAAGATGATTTGCCCGCTACACATCAGCCTTTCTCGGCAATTATCTGGTTGCATAGAGGAACCGTATGATTCCAGTACCTATATAATGCACATTTGTCACAGTTATGGTTGCTTACGGCCACACCACCCTGAATATGCCCAACCTCATCTGATCTCAGAAGCCAAGGAGGTTTGGGCCTGGTTAGTACTTGGATGGTAGACATTCTGGGAATACCAGGTGCTGTAAGCTTTTTCTCTTCTCTCTACCACCTGCATGTCTTTTGTTGCAACGTCTGATCACCCTGTGACACATGAGGAAGTTGGTCATCTTCAGCTGCTGCTGCTTTGTTGGCTGACACAAAGTGATCTGAGAGTCTCAGTTTCAGTTGCAGAGAATGATCACATCAGAGAAGATGATTTGCCCGCTACACATCAGCCTTTCTCGGCAATTATCTGGTTGCATAGAGGAACCGTATGATTCCAGTACCTATATAATGCACATTTGTCAGAGACATTGTTGCTTACGGCCACACCACCCTGAATAAGCCCGACCTCGTCTGATCTCGGACGCCAAACAGGGTTGTACCTGGTTAGTACTTGGATGGGAGACAGCTTGGGAACACCAGGTGCTGTAAGCTTTTTCTCTTCTCTCAACCACCTGCATGTCTTTTGTTGCAACGTCTGATCACCCTGTGACACATGAGGAAGTTGGTCATCTTCAGCTTCTGCTGCTTTGTTGGCAGACACGAAGTGATCTGAGAGTCTCAGTTTCAGCTGCAGAGAATGATCACATGAGGGAAGAAGATGTGCCCACTACAAGTCAGCCTTTCTCGGCAATTATCTGGTTACATAGAGGAACCGTATGATTCCAGTACCTATATAATGCACATTTGTCACAGACATTGTTGCTTACGGCCACACCACCCTGAACATGCCCGACCTCGTCTGATCTCGGTAGCCAAGGAGGGTTGGGCCTGGTTAGTACTTTAATGGGAGACTGCTTGGGAATACCAGGTGCTGTAAGCGTTTTCTCTTCTCTCTACAACCTGCATGTCTTTTGTTGCAACGTCTGATCACCCTGTGACACACGAGGAAGTTGGCCATCTTCAGCTGCTGCTGCTTTGTTGGAAGACACGAAGTGATCTGAGAGTCTCAGTTTCAACTGAAGAGAATAATCACGTCAGGGAAGAAGATGTGCCGACTACACATCAGCCTTTCTCAGCAATTATCTGGTTACATAGAGGAACCGTATGATTCCTGTAGTTATATAATGCACATTTGTCAGACACATTGTTGCTTACGGCCACACCACCCTGAACATGCCCGACCTCGTCTGATCTCGGAAGCCAAGCAGGGTTGAGCCTCCTTAGTACTTGGATGGGAGACTGCTTGGGAATACCAGGTGCTGTAAGCGTTTTCTCTTCTCTCTACAACCTGCATGTCTTTTGTTGCAACGTCTGATCACCCTGTGACACATGAGGAAGTTGGTCATATTCAGCTGCTGCTGCTTTGTTGGCTGACACAAAGTGATCTGAGAGTCTCAGTTTCAGTTGCAGAGAATGATCACATCAGAGAAGATGATTTGCCCGCTACACATCAGCCTTTCTCGGCAATTATCTGGTTGCATAGAGGAACCGTATGATTCCAGTACCTATATAATGCACATTTGTCAGAGACATTGTTGCTTACGGCCACACCACCCTGAATAAGCCCGACCTCGCCTGATCTCGGACACCAAGAAGGTTGTACCTGGTTAGTACTTGGATGGGAGACATCTTGGGAATACCAGGTGCTGTAAGCTTTTTCTCTTCTCTCTACCACCTGCATGTCTTTTGTTGCAACGTCTGATCACCCTGTGACACGTGAAGAAGTTGGTCATCTTCAGCTGCTGCTGCTTTGTTGATAGACACGAGGTGATCTGAGAGTCTCAGTTTCAGCTGAAGAGAATAATCACATCAAGGATGAAGATGAACCCACTACAAGTCAGCCTTTTTCGGCAATTATCTGGTTACACAGAGGAACTGTATGATTCCAGTACCTATATAATGCACATTTGTCACAGTTATGGTTGCTTACGGCCACACCACCCTGAATATGCCCAACCTCATCTGATCTCAGAAGCCAAGCAGGTTTGGGCCTGGTTAGTACTTGGGTGGTAGACATTCTGGGAATACCAGGTGCTGTAAGCTTTTTCTCTTCTCTCTACCACCTGCATGTCTTTTGTTGCAACGTCTGATCACCCTGTGACACATGAGGAAGTTGGTCATCTTCAGCTGCTGCTGCTTTGTTGGCTGACACAAAGTGATCTGAGAGTCTCAGTTTCAGTTGCAGAGAATGATCACATCAGAGAAGATGATTTGCCCGCTACACATCAGCCTTTCTCGGCAATTATCTGGTTGCATAGAGGAACCGTATGATTCCAGTACCTATATAATGCACATTTGTCAGAGACATTGTTGCTTACGGCCACACCACCCTGAATAAGCCCGACCTCGTCTGATCTCGGACGCCAAACAGGGTTGTACCTGGTTAGTACTTGGATGGGAGACAGCTTGGGAACACCAGGTGCTGTAAGCTTTTTCTCTTCTCTCTACCACCTGCAAGTCTTTTGTTGCAACGTCTGATCACCCTGTGACACGTGAAGAAGTTGGTCATCTTCAGCTGCTGCTGCTTTGTTGATAGACACGAGGTGATCTGAGAGTCTCATTTTCAGCTGAAGAGAATAATCACATCAAGGAGGAAGATGAACCCACTACAAGTCAGCCTTTTTCGGCAATTATCTGGTTACACAGAGGAAGTGTATGATCCCAGTACCTATATAATGCACACTTGTCACCGATATTGTTGCTTACGGCCAAACCACCCTGAATAAGCCCGACCTCGTCTGATCTCGGAAGCCAAGCAGGGTTGGGCCTGGTTAGGACTTGAATGGGAGACCGCTTGGGAATACCAGGTGCTGTAAGCTTTTTCTCTTCTCTATACCACCTGCATGTCTTTTGTTGCAACGTCTGATCACCCTGTTACACATGAGGAAGTTGGTCATCTTCAGCTTCTGCTGCTTTGTTGGCAGACACGAAGTGATCTGAGAGTCTCAGTTTCAGCTGAAGAGAATAATCACATCAGGGAAGAAGTTGTGCCCACTACAAGTCAGCCTTTCTCTGCAATTATCTGGTTACATAGAAGAAGTGTATGATTCCAGTACCTATATAATGCACATTTGTCACAGCTATTGTTGCTTACGGCCGCACCACCCTGAATATGCCTGACCTCGTCTGATCTTGGAAGAAAAGCAGGGTTGGGCCTGGTTAGTACTTGGATGGGAGACCACTTCGGAATACCAGGTGATGTAAGCTTCTTCTCTTCTCTCTACCACCTGCATGTCTTTTGTTGCAACGTCTGATCACCCTGTGACACATGAGGAAGTTGGTCATCTTCAGCTTCTGCTGCTTTGTTGGCAGACACGAAGTGATCTGAGAGTCTCAGTTTCAGCTGAAGAGAATGATCACATCAGAGAAGATTATATGCCCGCTACACATCAGCCTTTCTCGGCAATTATCTGGTTGCATAGAGGAACCGTATGCTTCCAGTAGCTATATAATGCACATTTGTCGGAGACATTGTTGCTTACGGCCACACCACCCTGAACATGCCCGACCTCGTATGATCTCGGAAGCCAAGCAGGGTTGAGCCTGCTTAGTGCTTGGATGGGAGACTGCTTGGGAATACCAGGTGCTGTAAGCTTCTTCTCTTCTCTCTACCACCTGCATGTCTTTTGTTGCAACGTCTGATCACCCTGTGACACGTGAAGAAGTTGGTCATCTTCAGCTGCTGCTGCTTTGTTGATAGACACGAGGTGATCTGAGAGTCTCATTTTCAGCTGAAGAGAATAATCACATCAAGGAGGAAGATGAACCCACTACAAGTCAGCCTTTTTCGGCAATTATCTGGTTACACAGAGGAAGTGTATGATCCCAGTACCTATATAATGCACATTTGTCACAGCTATTGTTGCTTACGGCCACACCACCCTGAATAAGCCCGACCTCGTCTGATCTCGGAAGCCAAGCAGGGTTGGGCCTGGTTAGGACTTGAATGGGAGACCGCTTGGGAATACCAGGTGCTGTAAGCTTTTTCTCTTCTCTATACCACCTGCATGTCTTTTGTTGCAACGTCTGATCACCCTGTTACACATGAGGAAGTTGGTCATCTTCAGCTTCTGCTGCTTTGTTGGCAGACACGAAGTGATCTGAGAGTCTCAGTTTCAGCTGAAGAGAATAATCACATCAGGGAAGAAGTTGTGCCCACTACAAGTCAGCCTTTCTCTGCAATTATCTGGTTACATAGAAGAAGTGTATGATTCCAGTACCTATATAATGCACATTTGTCACAATTATTGTTGCTTACGGCCGCACCACCCTGAATATGCCTGACCTCGTCTGATCTTGGAAGAAAAGCAGGGTTGGGCCTGGTTAGTACTTGGATGGGAGACCACTTCGGAATACCAGGTGATGTAAGCTTCTTCTCTTCTCTCTACCACCTGCATGTCTTTTGTTGCAACGTCTGATCACCCTGTGACACATGAGGAAGTTGGTCATCTTCAGCTTCTGCTGCTTTGTTGGCAGACACGAAGTGATCTGAGAGTCTCAGTTTCAGTTGCAGAGAATGATCACATCAGAGAAGATGATTTGCCCGCTACACATCAGCCTTTCTCGGCAATTATCTGGTTGCATAGAGGAACCGTATGATTCCAGTACCTATATAATGCACATTTGTCAGAGACATTGTTGCTTACGGCCACACCACCCTGAATAAGCCCGACCTCGTCTGATCTCGGACGCCAAACAGGGTTGTACCTGGTTAGTACTTGGATGGGAGACAGCTTGGGAACACCAGGTGCTGTAAGCTTTTTCTCTTCTCTCTACCACCTGCAAGTCTTTTGTTGCAACGTCTGATCACCCTGTGACACGTGAAGAAGTTGGTCATCTTCAGCTGCTGCTGCTTTGTTGATAGACACGAGGTGATCTGAGAGTCTCATTTTCAGCTGAAGAGAATAATCACATCAAGGAGGAAGATGAACCCACTACAAGTCAGCCTTTTTCGGCAATTATCTGGTTACACAGAGGAAGTGTATGATCCCAGTACCTATATAATGCACACTTGTCACCGATATTGTTGCTTACGGCCACACCACCCTGAATAAGCCCGACCTCGTCTGATCTCGGAAGCCAAGCAGGGTTGGGCCTGGTTAGGACTTGAATGGGAGACCGCTTGGGAATACCAGGTGCTGTAAGCTTTTTCTCTTCTCTATACCACCTGCATGTCTTTTGTTGCAACGTCTGATCACCCTGTTACACATGAGGAAGTTGGTCATCTTCAGCTTCTGCTGCTTTGTTGGCAGACACGAAGTGATCTGAGAGTCTCAGTTTCAGCTGAAGAGAATAATCACATCAGGGAAGAAGTTGTGCCCACTACAAGTCAGCCTTTCTCTGCAATTATCTGGTTACATAGAAGAAGTGTATGATTCCAGTACCTATATAATGCACATTTGTCACAGCTATTGTTGCTTACGGCCGCACCACCCTGAATATGCCTGACCTCGTCTGATCTTGGAAGAAAAGCAGGGTTGGGCCTGGTTAGTACTTGGATGGGAGACCACTTCGGAATACCAGGTGATGTAAGCTTCTTCTCTTCTCTCTACCACCTGCATGTCTTTTGTTGCAACGTCTGATCACCCTGTGACACATGAGGAAGTTGGTCATCTTCAGCTTCTGCTGCTTTGTTGGCAGACACGAAGTGATCTGAGAGTCTCAGTTTCAGCTGAAGAGAATGATCACATCAGAGAAGATTATATGCCCGCTACACATCAGCCTTTCTCGGCAATTATCTGGTTGCATAGAGGAACCGTATGCTTCCAGTAGCTATATAATGCACATTTGTCGGAGACATTGTTGCTTACGGCCACACCACCCTGAACATGCCCGACCTCGTATGATCTCGGAAGCCAAGCAGGGTTGAGCCTGCTTAGTGCTTGGATGGGAGACTGCTTGGGAATACCAGGTGCTGTAAGCTTCTTCTCTTCTCTCTACCACCTGCATGTCTTTTGTTGCAACGTCTGATCACCCTGTGACACGTGAAGAAGTTGGTCATCTTCAGCTGCTGCTGCTTTGTTGATAGACACGAGGTGATCTGAGAGTCTCATTTTCAGCTGAAGAGAATAATCACATCAAGGAGGAAGATGAACCCACTACAAGTCAGCCTTTTTCGGCAATTATCTGGTTACACAGAGGAAGTGTATGATCCCAGTACCTATATAATGCACATTTGTCACAGCTATTGTTGCTTACGGCCACACCACCCTGAATAAGCCCGACCTCGTCTGATCTCGGAAGCCAAGCAGGGTTGGGCCTGGTTAGGACTTGAATGGGAGACCGCTTGGGAATACCAGGTGCTGTAAGCTTTTTCTCTTCTCTATACCACCTGCATGTCTTTTGTTGCAACGTCTGATCACCCTGTTACACATGAGGAAGTTGGTCATCTTCAGCTTCTGCTGCTTTGTTGGCAGACACGAAGTGATCTGAGAGTCTCAGTTTCAGCTGAAGAGAATAATCACATCAGGGAAGAAGTTGTGCCCACTACAAGTCAGCCTTTCTCTGCAATTATCTGGTTACATAGAAGAAGTGTATGATTCCAGTACCTATATAATGCACATTTGTCACAGTTATTGTTGCTTACGGCCGCACCACCCTGAATATGCCTGACCTCGTCTGATCTTGGAAGAAAAGCAGGGTTGGGCCTGGTTAGTACTTGGATGGGAGACCACTTCGGAATACCAGGTGATGTAAGCTTCTTCTCTTCTCTCTACCACCTGCATGTCTTTTGTTGCAACGTCTGATCACCCTGTGACACATGAGGAAGTTGGTCATCTTCAGCTTCTGCTGCTTTGTTGGCAGACACGAAGTGATCTGAGAGTCTCAGTTTCAGCTGAAGAGAATGATCACATCAGAGAAGATTATATGCCCGCTACACATCAGCCTTTCTCGGCAATTATCTGGTTGCATAGAGGAACCGTATGCTTCCAGTACCTATATAATGCACATTTGTCAGAGACATTGTTGCTTACGGCCACACCACCCTGAACATGCCCGACCTCGTATGATCTCGGAAGCCAAGCAGGGTTGAGCCTGCTTAGTGCTTGGATGGGAGACTGCTTGGGAATACCAGGTGCTGTAAGCTTCTTCTCTTCTCTCTACCACCTGCATGTCTTTTGTTGCAACGTCTGATCACCCTGTGACACATGAGGAAGTTGGTCATCTTCAGCTGCTGCTGCTTTGTTGGCAGACACAAAGTGATCTGAGAGTCTCAGTTTCAGCTACAGAGAATAATCACGTCAGGGAAGAAGATGTGCCCACTACAAGTCAGCCTTTCTCTGCAATTATCTGGTTACATAGAAGAAGTGTATGATTCCAGTACCTATATAATGCACATTTGTCACAGCTATTGTTGCTTACGGCCGCACCACCCTGAATATGCCTGACCTCGTCTGATCTTGGAAGAAAAGCAGGGTTGGGCCTGGTTAGTACTTGGATGGTGGACTATCTGGGAATACCAGGTGCTGTAAGCTTCTTCTCTTCTCTCTACCACCTGCATGTCTTTTGTTGCAACGTCTGATCACCCTGTGACACATGAGGAAGTTGGTCATCTTCAGCTGCTGCTGCTTTGTTGGCAGACACAAAGTGATCTGAGAGTCTCAGTTTCAGCTACAGAGAATAATCACGTCAGGGAAGAAGATGTGCCCACTACAAGTCAGCCTTTCTCTGCAATTATCTGGTTACATAGAAGAAGTGTATGATTCCAGTACCTATATAATGCACATTTGTCACAGTTATTGTTGCTTACGGCCGCACCACCCTGAATATGCCTGACCTCGTCTGATCTTGGAAGAAAAGCAGGGTTGGGCCTGGTTAGTACTTGGATGGTGGACTATCTGGGAATACCAGGTGCTGTAAGCTGATTCTCTTCTCTCTACCACCTCCATGTCTTTTGTTGCAACGTCTGATCACCCTGTGACACATGAGGAAGTTGGTCATCTTCAGCTGCTGCTGCTTTGTTGGCAGACACAAAGTGATCTGAGAGTCTCAGTTTCAGCTGCAGAGAATAATCACGTCAGGGAAGAAGATGTGCCCACTACACATCAGCCTTTCTCGGAAATGATCTGGTTGCATAGAGGAACCGTATGATTCCAGTACCTATATAATGCACATTTGTCAGAGACATTGTTGCTTACGGCCACACCACCCTGAACATACCCGACCTCGTCTGATCTCGGAAGCCAAGGAGGGTTGGGCGTGGTTAGTACTTGGATGGAAGACCTCTTGGGAATACCAGGTGCTGTAAGCTTTTTCTTTTCTCTCGACCACCTGCATGTCTTTTGTTGCAACGTCTGATCACCCTGTGACACATGAGGAAGGTGGTCATCTTCAGCTTCTGCTGCTTTGTTGGCAGACACGAAGTGATCTGAGAGTCTCAGTTTCAGCTGCAGAGAATGATCACATGAGGGAAGAAGATGAACCCACTACAAGTCAGCCTTTCTCGGCAATTATCTGGTTACATAGAGGAACCGTATGATTCCAGTACCTATATAATGCACATTTGTCACAGACATTGTTGCTTACGGCCACACCACCCTGAACATGCCCGACCTCGTCTGATCTCGGTAGCCAAGGAGGGTTGGGCCTGGTTAGTACTTGGATGGGAGACCACTTGGGAATACCAGGAGCTGTAAGCTTTTTGTCTTCTCTCGACCACCTGCATGTCTTTTGTTGCAACGTCTGATCACCCTGTGACACATGAGGAAGTTGGTCATCTTCAGCTGCTGCTGCTTTGTTGGCAGACACGAAGTGATCTGAGAGTCTCAGTTTCAGCTGCAGAGAATGATCACATCAGGGAAGAAGATGTGCCCATAACAAGTCAGCCTTTCTCTGCAATTATCTGGTTACATAGAGGAATTGTATGATTCCAGTACCTATATAATGCACATTTGTCACAGAAATTGTTCCTTACGGCCACACCACCCTGAATAAGCCCGACCTCGTCTGATCTCGGAAGCCAAGGAGGGTTGGGCCTGGTTAGTACTTTAATGGGAGACTGCTTGGGAATACCAGGTGCTGTAAGCGTTTTCTCTTCTCTCTACAACCTGCATGTCTTTTCTTGCAACGTCTGATCACCCTGTGACACATGAGGAAGTTGGCCATCTTCAGCTGCTGCTGCTTTGTTGGAAGACACGAAGTGATCTGAGAGTCTCAGTTTCAACTGAAGAGAATAATCACGTCAGGGAAGAAGATGTGCCCACTACACATCAGCCTTTCTCAGCAATTATCTGGTTACATAGAGGAACCGTATGATTCCTGTACTTATATAATGCACTTTTGTCAGACACATTGTTGCTTACGGCCACACCACCCTGAACATACCCGACCTCGTCTGATCTCGGAAGCCAAGCAGGGTTGAACCTGCTTAGTACTTGGATGGGAGACTGCTTGGGAATACCAGGTGCTGTAAGCGTTTTCTCTTCTCTCTACAACCTGCATGTCTTTTGTTGCAACGTCTGATCACCCTGTGACACATGAGGAAGTTGGTCATCTTCAGCTGCTGCTGCTTTGTTGGCTGACACAAAGTGATCTGAGAGTCTCAGTTTCGGTTGCAGAGAATGATCACATCAGAGAAGATGATTTGCCCGCTACACATCAGCCTTTCTCGGCAATTATCTGGTTGCATAGAGGAACCGTATGATTCCAATACCTATATAATGCACATTTGTCAGAGACATTGTTGCTTACGGCCACACCACCTTGAATAAGCCCGACCTCGTCTGATCTCGGACACCAAGAAGGTTGTACCTGGTTAGTACTTGGATGGGAGACAGCTTGGGAATACCAGGTGCTGTAAGCTTTTTCTCTTCTCTCTACCACCTGCATGTCTTTTGTTGCAACGTCTGATCACCCTGTGACACGTGAAGAAGTTGGTCATCTTCAGCTGCTGCTGCTTTGTTGATAGACACGAGGTGATCTGAGAGTCTCAGTTTCAGCTGAAGAGAATAATCACATCAAGGAGGAAGATGATGTGCCCACTACAAGTCAGCCTTTTTCGGCAATTATCTGGTTACACAGAGGAAGTGTATGATTCCAGTACCTATATAATGCACATTTGTCACCGATATTGTTGCTTACGGCCGCACCACCCTGAATATACCTGACCTCGTCTGATCTTGGAAGAAAAGCAGGTTTGGGCCTCGTTAGTATTTGGATGGGAGACCACTTCGGAATACGAGGTGCTGTAAGCTTTTTCTCTTCTCTGTACCACCTGCATGTCTTTTGTTGCAACGTCTGATCACCCTGTGACACATGAGGAAGTTGGTCATCTTCAGCTTCTGCTGCTTTGTTGGCAGACACAAAGTGATCTGAGAGTCTCAGTTTCAGCTCGAGAGAATAATCACGTCAGGGAAGAAGATGTGCCCACTACTTATCAGCTTTTCTCGGCAATTATCTGGTTACATAGAGGAACTGTATGATTCCAGTACCTATATAATGCACATTTGTCACAGTTATGGTTGCTTACGGCCACACCACCCTGAATATGCCTGACCACGTCTGATCTCGGAAGCCAAGCAGGTTTGGGCCTGGTTAGTACTTGGATGGTAGAATATCTGGGAATACCAGGTGCTGTAAGCTGATTCTCTTCTCTCTACCACCTGCATGTCTTTTGTTGCAACGTCTGATCACCCTGTGACACATGAGGAAGTTGGTCATCTTCAGCTGCTGCTGCTGTGTTGGCAGACACAAAGTGATCTGAGAGTCTCAGTTTCAGCTGCAGAGAATAATCACGTCAGGGCAGAAGATGTGCCCACTACACATCAGCCTTTCTCGGAAATGATCTGGTTGCATAGAGGAACCGTATGATTCCAGTACCTATATAATGCACATTTGTCAGAGACATTGTTGCTTACGGCCACACCACCCTGAACATACCCGACCTCGTCTGATCTCGGAAGCCAAGGAGGGTTGGGCGTGGTTAGTACTTGGATGGAAGACCTCTTGGGAATACCAGGTGCTGTAAGCTTTTTCTCTTCTCTCGACCACCTGCATGTCTTTTGTTGCAACGTCTGATCACCCTGTGACACATGAGGAAGGTGGTCATCTTCAGCTGCTGCTGCTTTGTTGGCAGACACGAAGTGATCTGAGAGTCTCAGTTTCAGCTGCAGAGAATGATCACATGAGGGAAGAAGATTTGCCCACTACAAGTCAGCCTTTCTCGGCAATTATCTGGTTACATAGAGGAACCGTATGATTCCAGTACCTATATAATGCACATTTGTCACAGACATTGTTGCTTACGGCCACACCACCCTGAACATGCCCGACCTCGTCTGATCTCGGTAGCCAAGGAGGGTTGGGCCTGGTTAGTACTTAAATGGGAGACCGCTTGGGAATACCAGGAGCTGTAAGCTTTTTGTCTTCTCTCGACCACCTGCATGTCTTTTGTTGCAACGTCTGATCACCCTGTGACACATGAGGAAGTTGGTCATCTTCAGCTGCTGCTGCTTTGTTGGCAGACACGAAGTGATCTGAGAGTCTCAGTTTCAGCTGCAGAGAATAATCACATCAGGGAAGAAGATGTGCCCACTACAAGTCAGCCTTTCTCGGCAATTATCTGGTTACATAGAGGAAGTGTATGATTCCAGTACTTATATAAGGCACATTTGTCACATATATTGTTGCTTACAGCCACACCACCCTGAATAAGCACGATCTCGGAAGCCAAGCAGGTTTGGGCCTGGTTAGTACTTGGAAGGTAGACTGCCTGGGAATACCAGGTGCTTTAAGCTTTTTCTCTTCTCTCTACCACCTGCATGTCTTTTGTTGCAACGTCTGATCACCCTGTGACACATGAGGAAGTTGGTCATCTTCAGCTGCTGCTGCTTTGTTGGCAGACACGAAGTGATCTGAGAGTCTCAGTTTCAGCTGCAGAGAATAATCACGTCAGGGAAGAAGATGTGCCCACTACAAGTCAGCTTTTCTCTGCAATTATCTGGTTACATAGAGGAACCGTATGATTCCAGTACCTATATAATGCACATTTGTCACAGACATTGTTGCTTACGGCCACACCACCCTGAACATGCCCGACCTCGTCTTATCTCGGAAGCCAAGGAGGGTTGGGCCTGGTTAGTACTTAAATGGGAGACCGCTTGGGAATACCAGGAGCTGTAAGCTTTTTGTCTTCTCTCGACCACCTGCATGTCTTTTGTTGCAACGTCTGATCCCCCTGTGACACATGAGGAAGTTGGTCATCTTCAGCTGCTGCTGCTTTGTTGGCAGACACGAAGTGATCTGAGAGTCTCAGTTTCAGCTGCAGAGAATAATCACATCAGGGAAGAAGATGTGCCCATAACAAGTCAGCCTTTCTCTGCAATTATCTGGTTACATAGAGGAATTGTATGATTCCAGTACCTATATAATGCACATTTGTCACAGAAATTGTTCCTTACGGCCATACCACCCTGAATAAGCCCGACCTCGTCTGATCTCGGAAGCCAAGGAGGGTTGGGCCTGGTTAGTACTTTAATGGGAGACTGCTTGGGAATACCAGGTGCTGTAAGCATTTTCTCTTCTCTCTACAACCTGCATGTCTTTTGTTGCAACGTCTGATCACCCTGTGACACATGAGAAAGTTGGCCATCTTCAGCTGCTGCTGCTTTGTTGGAAGACACGAAGTGATCTGAGAGTCTCAGTTTCAGCTGAAGAGAATAATCACGTCAGGGAAGAAGATGTGCCCACTACACATCAGCCTTTCTCAGCAATTATCTGGTTACATAGAGGAACCGTATGATTCCTGTACTTATATAATGCACATTTGTCAGACACATTGTTTCTTACGGCCACACTACCCTGAACATGCCCGACCTTGTCTGATCTCGGAAGCCAAGCAGGGTTGAGCCTGCTTAGTACTTGGATGGGAGACAGCTTGGGAATACCAGGTGCTGTAAGCTTTTTCTCTTCTCTCTACCACCTGCATGTCTTTTGTTGCAACGTCTGATCACCCTGTGACACGTGAAGAAGTTGGTCATCTTCAGCTTCTGCTGCTTTGTTGGCAGACACAAAGTGATCTGAGAGTCTCATTTTCAGCTGGAGAGAATTATCACGTCAGGGAACAAGATGTGCCCACTACACATCAGCCTTTCTCGGCAATTATCTGGTTACATAGAGGAACCGTATGACTCCATTACCTATATAATGCACATTTGTCACAGAAATTGTCGCTTACGGCCACACCACCCTGAATATGCCCGACCTCGTCTGATCTCGGAAGCCAAGCAGGGTTGGGGCTGGTTAGTACTTGGATGGGTGACCGCTTGGGAATACGAGGTGCTGTAAGCTTCTTCTCTTCTCTCTACCACCTGCATGTCTTTTGTTGCAACGTCTGATCACCCTGTGACACATGAGGAAGTTGGTCATCTTCAGCTTCTGCTGCTTTGTTGGCAGACACGAAGTGATCTGAGAGTCTCAGTTTCAGCTGAAGAGAATGATCACATCAGAGAAGATGATATGCCCACTACACATCAGCCTTTCTCGGCAATTATCTGGTTTCATAGAGGAAGTGTATGATTCCAGTACCTATATAATTCACATTTGTAACAAACATTGTTGCTTACGGCCACACCACCCTGAATAAGCCCCACCTTGTCTTATCCTGGAAGCCAAGCAGGGTTGGGCCTGGTTCGTACTTCAATGGGAGACTGCTTGGGAATACCAGGTGCTGTAAGCTTTTTATCTTCTCTCTACCACCTGCATGTCTTTTGTTGCAACATCTGATCACCCTGTGACACATGAGGAAGTTTGTCATCTTCAGCTTCTGCTGCTTTGTTGGCAGACACGAAGTGATCTGAGAGTCTCATTTTCAACTGAAGAGAATAATAACGTCAGGGAAGAAGATGTGCCCCCTACACATCAGCCTTTCTCGGCAATTATCTGGTTACATAGAGGAACTGTATGATTCCAGTACCTATATAATGCACATTTGTCACAGACATTGTTGCTTACGGCCACACCACCCTCAATATGCCTGACCTCGTCTGATCTCGGAAGCCAAGCACGGTTGGCCTGGTTAGTACTTGGGTGGGAGACTGCTTGGGAATACCAGGTGCTGTAAGCTTTATCTCTTCTCTGGACCACCTGAATGTCTTTTGTTGCAACGTCTGATCACCCTGTGACACATGAGGAAGTTGGTCATCTTCAGCTTCTGCTGCTTTGTTTGCAGACACGAAGTGATCTGAGAGTCTCAGTTTCAGCTGCAGAGAATAATCAAGTCAGGGAAGAAGATGTGCCCACTACACATAAGCCTTTCTCGGCAATTATCTGGTTACATAGAGGAACCGTATGATTCCAGTACCTATATAATGCACATTTGTCACAGACATTGTCGCTTACGGCAACACCACCCTGAACATGCCTGACCTCGTCTGATCTCGGAAGCCAAGCACGGTTGGCCTGGTTAGTACTTGGGTGGGAGACCACTTGGGAATACCAGGTGCTGTAAGCTTTATCTCTTCTCTGGACCACCTGAATGTCTTTTGTTGCAACGTCTGATCACCCTGTGACACATGAGGAAGTTGGTCATCTTCAGCTTCTGCTGCTTTGTTGGCAGACACGAAGTGATCTGAGAGTCTCAGTTTCAGCTGCAGAGAATAATCACGTCAGGGAAGAAGATGTGCCCACTACACATAAGCCTTTCTCTGCAATTATCTGGTTACATAGAGGAACCGTATGATTCCAGTACCTATATAATGCACATTTGTCACAGAGATTGTCGCTTACGGCCACACCACCCTGAATATAATATGCCCGACCTCGTCCGATCTCGGAAGCCAAGCGGGGTTGTGCCTGGTTAGTACTTGGGTGGGAGACTGCTTGGGAATACCAGGTGCTGTAAGCTTTTTCTCTTCTCTCTACCACCTGCATGTCTTTTGTTGCAACGTCTGATCACCCTGTGACACATGAGGAAGTTGGTCATCTTCAGCTGCTGCTGCTTTGTTGGCAGACACAAAGTGATCTGAGAGTCTCAGTTTCAGCTGCAGAGAATAATCACATCAGGGAAGAAGATGTGCCCACTACAAGTCAGCCTTTCTCGGCAATTATCTGGTTACATAGAGGAAGTGTATGATTCCAGTACTTATATAAGGCACATTTGTCACATATATTGTTGCTTACAGCCACACCACCCTGAATAAGCACGATCTCGGAAGCCAAGCAGGTTTGGGCCTGGTTAGTACTTGGAAGGTAGACTGCCTGGGAATACCAGGTGCTTTAAGCTTTTTCTCTTCTCTCTACCACCTGCATGTCTTTTGTTGCAACGTCTGATCACCCTGTGACACATGAGGAAGTTGGTCATCTTCAGCTGCTGCTGCTTTGTTGGCAGACACGAAGTGATCTGAGAGTCTCAGTTTCAGCTGCAGAGAATAATCACGTCAGGGAAGAAGATGTGCCCACTACAAGTCAGCTTTTCTCTGCAATTATCTGGTTACATAGAGGAACCGTATGATTCCAGTACCTATATAATGCACATTTGTCACAGACATTGTTGCTTACGGCCACACCACCCTGAACATGCCCGACCTCGTCTTATCTCGGAAGCCAAGGAGGGTTGGGCCTGGTTAGTACTTAAATGGGAGACCGCTTGGGAATACCAGGAGCTGTAAGCTTTTTGTCTTCTCTCGACCACCTGCATGTCTTTTGTTGCAACGTCTGATCCCCCTGTGACACATGAGGAAGTTGGTCATCTTCAGCTGCTGCTGCTTTGTTGGCAGACACGAAGTGATCTGAGAGTCTCAGTTTCAGCTGCAGAGAATAATCACATCAGGGAAGAAGATGTGCCCATAACAAGTCAGCCTTTCTCTGCAATTATCTGGTTACATAGAGGAATTGTATGATTCCAGTACCTATATAATGCACATTTGTCACAGAAATTGTTCCTTACGGCCATACCACCCTGAATAAGCCCGACCTCGTCTGATCTCGGAAGCCAAGGAGGGTTGGGCCTGGTTAGTACTTTAATGGGAGACTGCTTGGGAATACCAGGTGCTGTAAGCATTTTCTCTTCTCTCTACAACCTGCATGTCTTTTGTTGCAACGTCTGATCACCCTGTGACACATGAGAAAGTTGGCCATCTTCAGCTGCTGCTGCTTTGTTGGAAGACACGAAGTGATCTGAGAGTCTCAGTTTCAGCTGAAGAGAATAATCACGTCAGGGAAGAAGATGTGCCCACTACACATCAGCCTTTCTCAGCAATTATCTGGTTACATAGAGGAACCGTATGATTCCTGTACTTATATAATGCACATTTGTCAGACACATTGTTTCTTACGGCCACACTACCCTGAACATGCCCGACCTTGTCTGATCTCGGAAGCCAAGCAGGGTTGAGCCTGCTTAGTACTTGGATGGGAGACAGCTTGGGAATACCAGGTGCTGTAAGCTTTTTGTCTTCTCTCGACCACCTGCATGTCTTTTGTTGCAACGTCTGATCCCCCTGTGACACATGAGGAAGTTGGTCATCTTCAGCTGCTGCTGCTTTGTTGGCAGACACGAAGTGATCTGAGAGTCTCAGTTTCAGCTGCAGAGAATAATCACATCAGGGAAGAAGATGTGCCCATAACAAGTCAGCCTTTCTCTGCAATTATCTGGTTACATAGAGGAATTGTATGATTCCAGTACCTATATAATGCACATTTGTCACAGAAATTGTTCCTTACGGCCATACCACCCTGAATAAGCCCGACCTCGTCTGATCTCGGAAGCCAAGGAGGGTTGGGCCTGGTTAGTACTTTAATGGGAGACTGCTTGGGAATACCAGGTGCTGTAAGCATTTTCTCTTCTCTCTACAACCTGCATGTCTTTTGTTGCAACGTCTGATCACCCTGTGACACATGAGAAAGTTGGCCATCTTCAGCTGCTGCTGCTTTGTTGGAAGACACGAAGTGATCTGAGAGTCTCAGTTTCAGCTGAAGAGAATAATCACGTCAGGGAAGAAGATGTGCCCACTACACATCAGCCTTTCTCAGCAATTATCTGGTTACATAGAGGAACCGTATGATTCCTGTACTTATATAATGCACATTTGTCAGACACATTGTTTCTTACGGCCACACTACCCTGAACATGCCCGACCTTGTCTGATCTCGGAAGCCAAGCAGGGTTGAGCCTGCTTAGTACTTGGATGGGAGACAGCTTGGGAATACCAGGTGCTGTAAGCTTTTTCTCTTCTCTCTACCACCTGCATGTCTTTTGTTGCAACGTCTGATCACCCTGTGACACGTGAAGAAGTTGGTCATCTTCAGCTTCTGCTGCTTTGTTGGCAGACACAAAGTGATCTGAGAGTCTCATTTTCAGCTGGAGAGAATTATCACGTCAGGGAACAAGATGTGCCCACTACACATCAGCCTTTCTCGGCAATTATCTGGTTACATAGAGGAACCGTATGACTCCATTACCTATATAATGCACATTTGTCACAGAAATTGTCGCTTACGGCCACACCACCCTGAATATGCCCGACCTCGTCTGATCTCGGAAGCCAAGCAGGGTTGGGGCTGGTTAGTACTTGGATGGGTGACCGCTTGGGAATACGAGGTGCTGTAAGCTTCTTCTCTTCTCTCTACCACCTGCATGTCTTTTGTTGCAACGTCTGATCACCCTGTGACACATGAGGAAGTTGGTCATCTTCAGTTACTGCTGCTGCTTTGTTGGCAGACACAAAGTGATCTGAGAGTCTCAGTTTCAGTTGCAGAGAATGATCACATCAGAGAAGATGATTTGCGCGCTACACATCAGCCTTTCTCAGCAATTATCTGGTTGCATAGAGGAACCGTATGATTCCAGTACCTATATAATGCACATTTGTCAGAGACATTGTTGCTTACGGCCACACCACCCTGAATAAGCCCGACCTCGTCTGATCTCGGACGCCAAACAGGGTTGTACCTGGTTAGTACTTGGATGGGAGACAGCTTGGGAACACCAGGTGCTGTAAGCTTTTTCTCTTCTCTCTACCACCTGCATGTCTTTTGTTGCAACGTCTGATCACCCTGTGACACATGAGGAAGTTGGTCATCTTCAGCTGCTGCTGCTTTGTTGGCAGACACAAAGTGATCTGAGAGTCTCAGTTTCAGCTCGAGAGAATAATCACGTCAGGGAAGAAGATGTGCCCACTACTTATCAGCTTTTCTCGGCAATTATCTGGTTACATAGAGGAACCGTATGATTCCAGTACCTATATAATGCACATTTGTCAGAGACATTGTTGCTTACGGCCACACCACCCTGAACATGCCCGACCTCGTCTGATCTCGGACGCCAAACAGGGTTGTACCTGGTTAGTACTTGGATGGGAGACCTCTTGGGAACACCAGGTGCTGTAAGCTTTTTCTCTTCTCTCTACCACCTGCATGTCTTTTGTTGCAACGTCTGATCACCCTGTGACACATGAGGAAGTTGGTCATCTTCAGCTGCTGCTGCTTTGTTGGTAGACACGAAGTGATCTGAGAGTCTCAGTTTCAGCTGCAGAGAATAATCACATGAGGGAAGAAGATTTGCCCACTACAAGTCAGCCTTTCTCGGCAATTATCTGGTTACATAGAGGAACCGTATGATTCCAGTACCTATATAATGCACATTTGTCACAGACATTGTTGCTTACGGCC
This sequence comes from Leuresthes tenuis, assembly GCF_036924035.1. Lineage (NCBI taxonomy): Eukaryota > Metazoa > Chordata > Actinopteri > Atheriniformes > Atherinopsidae > Leuresthes > Leuresthes tenuis. The sequence continues at coordinate 42,156,135 of NW_027325355.1, read as the reverse complement.
ACACCACCCTGAACATGCCCGACCTCGTCTGATCTCGGTAGCCAAGGAGGGTTGGGCCTGGTTAGTACTTTAATGGGAGACTGCTTGGGAATACCAGGTGCTGTAAGCGTTTTCTCTTCTCTCTACAACCTGCATGTCTTTTGTTGCAACGTCTGATCACCCTGTGACATACGAGGAAGTTGGCCATCTTCAGCTGCTGCTGCTTTGTTGGAAGACACGAAGTGATCTGAGAGTCTCAGTTTCAACTGAAGAGAATAATGACGTCAGGGAAGAAGATGTGCCGACTACACATCAGCCTTTCTCAGCAATTATCTGGTTACATAGAGGAACCGTATGATTCCTGTAGTTATATAATGCACATTTGTCAGACACATTGTTGCTTACGGCCACACCACCCTGAACATGCCCGACCTCGTCTGATCTCGGAAGCCAAGCAGGGTTGAGCCTCCTTAGTACTTGGATGGAAGACCTCTTGGGAATACCAGGTGCTGTAAGCTTTTTCTCTTCTCTCGACCACCTGCATGTCTTTTGTTGCAACGTCTGATCACCCTGTGACACATGAGGAAGTTGGTCATCTTCAGCTGCTGCTGCTTTGTTGGCTGACACAAAGTGATCTGAGAGTCTCAGTTTCAGTTGCAGAGAATGATCACATCAGAGAAGATGATTTGCCCGCTACACATCAGCCTTTCTCGGCAATTATCTGGTTGCATAGAGGAACCGTATGATTCCAGTACCTATATAATGCACATTTGTCACAGTTATGGTTGCTTACGGCCACACCACCCTGAATATGCCCAACCTCATCTGATCTCAGAAGCCAAGGAGGTTTGGGCCTGGTTAGTACTTGGATGGTAGACATTCTGGGAATACCAGGTGCTGTAAGCTTTTTCTCTTCTCTCTACCACCTGCATGTCTTTTGTTGCAACGTCTGATCACCCTGTGACACATGAGGAAGTTGGTCATCTTCAGCTGCTGCTGCTTTGTTGGCTGACACAAAGTGATCTGAGAGTCTCAGTTTCAGTTGCAGAGAATGATCACATCAGAGAAGATGATTTGCCCGCTACACATCAGCCTTTCTCGGCAATTATCTGGTTGCATAGAGGAACCGTATGATTCCAGTACCTATATAATGCACATTTGTCAGAGACATTGTTGCTTACGGCCACACCACCCTGAATAAGCCCGACCTCGTCTGATCTCGGACGCCAAACAGGGTTGTACCTGGTTAGTACTTGGATGGGAGACAGCTTGGGAACACCAGGTGCTGTAAGCTTTTTCTCTTCTCTCAACCACCTGCATGTCTTTTGTTGCAACGTCTGATCACCCTGTGACACATGAGGAAGTTGGTCATCTTCAGCTTCTGCTGCTTTGTTGGCAGACACGAAGTGATCTGAGAGTCTCAGTTTCAGCTGCAGAGAATGATCACATGAGGGAAGAAGATGTGCCCACTACAAGTCAGCCTTTCTCGGCAATTATCTGGTTACATAGAGGAACCGTATGATTCCAGTACCTATATAATGCACATTTGTCACAGACATTGTTGCTTACGGCCACACCACCCTGAACATGCCCGACCTCGTCTGATCTCGGTAGCCAAGGAGGGTTGGGCCTGGTTAGTACTTTAATGGGAGACTGCTTGGGAATACCAGGTGCTGTAAGCGTTTTCTCTTCTCTCTACAACCTGCATGTCTTTTGTTGCAACGTCTGATCACCCTGTGACACACGAGGAAGTTGGCCATCTTCAGCTGCTGCTGCTTTGTTGGAAGACACGAAGTGATCTGAGAGTCTCAGTTTCAACTGAAGAGAATAATCACGTCAGGGAAGAAGATGTGCCGACTACACATCAGCCTTTCTCAGCAATTATCTGGTTACATAGAGGAACCGTATGATTCCTGTAGTTATATAATGCACATTTGTCAGACACATTGTTGCTTACGGCCACACCACCCTGAACATGCCCGACCTCGTCTGATCTCGGAAGCCAAGCAGGGTTGAGCCTCCTTAGTACTTGGATGGGAGACTGCTTGGGAATACCAGGTGCTGTAAGCGTTTTCTCTTCTCTCTACAACCTGCATGTCTTTTGTTGCAACGTCTGATCACCCTGTGACACATGAGGAAGTTGGTGATATTCAGCTGCTGCTGCTTTGTTGGCTGACACAAAGTGATCTGAGAGTCTCAGTTTCAGTTGCAGAGAATGATCACATCAGAGAAGATGATTTGCCCGCTACACATCAGCCTTTCTCGGCAATTATCTGGTTGCATAGAGGAACCGTATGATTCCAGTACCTATATAATGCACATTTGTCAGAGACATTGTTGCTTACGGCCACACCACCCTGAATAAGCCCGACCTCGCCTGATCTCGGACACCAAGAAGGTTGTACCTGGTTAGTACTTGGATGGGAGACATCTTGGGAATACCAGGTGCTGTAAGCTTTTTCTCTTCTCTCTACCACCTGCATGTCTTTTGTTGCAACGTCTGATCACCCTGTGACACGTGAAGAAGTTGGTCATCTTCAGCTGCTGCTGCTTTGTTGATAGACACGAGGTGATCTGAGAGTCTCAGTTTCAGCTGAAGAGAATAATCACATCAAGGATGAAGATGAACCCACTACAAGTCAGCCTTTTTCGGCAATTATCTGGTTACACAGAGGAACTGTATGATTCCAGTACCTATATAATGCACATTTGTCACAGTTATGGTTGCTTACGGCCACACCACCCTGAATATGCCCAACCTCATCTGATCTCAGAAGCCAAGCAGGTTTGGGCCTGGTTAGTACTTGGGTGGTAGACATTCTGGGAATACCAGGTGCTGTAAGCTTTTTCTCTTCTCTCTACCACCTGCATGTCTTTTGTTGCAACGTCTGATCACCCTGTGACACATGAGGAAGTTGGTCATCTTCAGCTGCTGCTGCTTTGTTGGCTGACACAAAGTGATCTGAGAGTCTCAGTTTCAGTTGCAGAGAATGATCACATCAGAGAAGATGATTTGCCCGCTACACATCAGCCTTTCTCGGCAATTATCTGGTTGCATAGAGGAACCGTATGATTCCAGTACCTATATAATGCACATTTGTCAGAGACATTGTTGCTTACGGCCACACCACCCTGAATAAGCCCGACCTCGTCTGATCTCGGACGCCAAACAGGGTTGTACCTGGTTAGTACTTGGATGGGAGACAGCTTGGGAACACCAGGTGCTGTAAGCTTTTTCTCTTCTCTCTACCACCTGCAAGTCTTTTGTTGCAACGTCTGATCACCCTGTGACACGTGAAGAAGTTGGTCATCTTCAGCTGCTGCTTCTTTGTTGATAGACACGAGTTGATCTGAGAGTCTCATTTTCAGCTGAAGAGAATAATCACATCAAGGAGGAAGATGAACCCACTACAAGTCAGCCTTTTTCGGCAATTATCTGGTTACACAGAGGAAGTGTATGATCCCAGTACCTATATAATGCACACTTGTCACCGATATTGTTGCTTACGGCCACACCACCCTGAATAAGCCCGACCTCGTCTGATCTCGGAAGCCAAGCAGGGTTGGGCCTGGTTAGGACTTGAATGGGAGACCGCTTGGGAATACCAGGTGCTGTAAGCTTTTTCTCTTCTCTATACCACCTGCATGTCTTTTGTTGCAACGTCTGATCACCCTGTTACACATGAGGAAGTTGGTCATCTTCAGCTTCTGCTGCTTTGTTGGCAGACACGAAGTGATCTGAGAGTCTCAGTTTCAGCTGAAGAGAATAATCACATCAGGGAAGAAGATGTGCCCACTACAAGTCAGCCTTTCTCTGCAATTATCTGGTTACATAGAAGAAGTGTATGATTCCAGTACCTATATAATGCACATTTGTCACAGCTATTGTTGCTTACGGCCGCACCACCCTGAATATGCCTGACCTCGTCTGATCTTGGAAGAAAAGCAGGGTTGGGCCTGGTTAGTACTTGGATGGGAGACCACTTCGGAATACCAGGTGATGTAAGCTTCTTCTCTTCTCTCTACCACCTGCATGTCTTTTGTTGCAACGTCTGATCACCCTGTGACACATGAGGAAGTTGGTCATCTTCAGCTTCTGCTGCTTTGTTGGCAGACACGAAGTGATCTGAGAGTCTCAGTTTCAGCTGAAGAGAATGATCACATCAGAGAAGATTATATGCCCGCTACACATCAGCCTTTCTCGGCAATTATCTGGTTGCATAGAGGAACCGTATGCTTCCAGTACCTATATAATGCACATTTGTCAGAGACATTGTTGCTTACGGCCACACCACCCTGAACATGCCCGACCTCGTATGATCTCGGAAGCCAAGCAGGGTTGAGCCTGCTTAGTGCTTGGATGGGAGACTGCTTGGGAATACCAGGTGCTGTAAGCTTCTTCTCTTCTCTCTACCACCTGCATGTCTTTTGTTGCAACGTCTGATCACCCTGTGACACATGAGGAAGTTGGTCATCTTCAGCTGCTGCTGCTTTGTTGGCAGACACAAAGTGATCTGAGAGTCTCAGTTTCAGCTACAGAGAATAATCACGTCAGGGAAGAAGATGTGCCCACTACAAGTCAGCCTTTCTCTGCAATTATCTGGTTACATAGAAGAAGTGTATGATTCCAGTACCTATATAATGCACATTTGTCACAGCTATTGTTGCTTACGGCCGCACCACCCTGAATATGCCTGACCTCGTCTGATCTTGGAAGAAAAGCAGGGTTGGGCCTGGTTAGTACTTGGATGGTGGACTATCTGGGAATACCAGGTGCTGTAAGCTTCTTCTCTTCTCTCTACCACCTGCATGTCTTTTGTTGCAACGTCTGATCACCCTGTGACACATGAGGAAGTTGGTCATCTTCAGCTGCTGCTGCTTTGTTGGCAGACACAAAGTGATCTGAGAGTCTCAGTTTCAGCTACAGAGAATAATCACGTCAGGGAAGAAGATGTGCCCACTACAAGTCAGCCTTTCTCTGCAATTATCTGGTTACATAGAAGAAGTGTATGATTCCAGTACCTATATAATGCACATTTGACACAGCTATTGTTGCTTACGGCCGCACCACCCTGAATATGCCTGACCTCGTCTGATCTTGGAAGAAAAGCAGGGTTGGGCCTGGTTAGTACTTGGATGGTGGACTATCTGGGAATACCAGGTGCTGTAAGCTGATTCTCTTCTCTCTACCACCTCCATGTCTTTTGTTGCAACGTCTGATCACCCTGTGACACATGAGGAAGTTGGTCATCTTCAGCTGCTGCTGCTTTGTTGGCAGACACAAAGTGATCTGAGAGTCTCAGTTTCAGCTGCAGAGAATAATCACGTCAGGGAAGAAGATGTGCCCACTACACATCAGCCTTTCTCGGAAATGATCTGGTTGCATAGAGGAACCGTATGATTCCAGTACCTATATAATGCACATTTGTCAGAGACATTGTTGCTTACGGCCACACCACCCTGAACATACCCGACCTCGTCTGATCTCGGAAGCCAAGGAGGGTTGGGCGTGGTTAGTACTTGGATGGAAGACCTCTTGGGAATACCAGGTGCTGTAAGCTTTTTCTTTTCTCTCGACCACCTGCATGTCTTTTGTTGCAACGTCTGATCACCCTGTGACACATGAGGAAGGTGGTCATCTTCAGCTTCTGCTGCTTTGTTGGCAGACACGAAGTGATCTGAGAGTCTCAGTTTCAGCTGCAGAGAATGATCACATGAGGGAAGAAGATTTGCCCACTACAAGTCAGCCTTTCTCGGCAATTATCTGGTTACATAGAGGAACCGTATGATTCCAGTACCTATATAATGCACATTTGTCACAGACATTGTTGCTTACGGCCACACCACCCTGAACATGCCCGACCTCGTCTGATCTCGGTAGCCAAGGAGGGTTGGGCCTGGTTAGTACTTGGATGGGAGACCACTTGGGAATACCAGGAGCTGTAAGCTTTTTGTCTTCTCTCGACCACCTGCATGTCTTTTGTTGCAACGTCTGATCACCCTGTGACACATGAGGAAGTTGGTCATCTTCAGCTGCTGCTGCTTTGTTGGCAGACACGAAGTGATCTGAGAGTCTCAGTTTCAGCTGCAGAGAATGATCACATCAGGGAAGAAGATGTGCCCATAACAAGTCAGCCTTTCTCTGCAATTATCTGGTTACATAGAGGAATTGTATGATTCCAGTACCTATATAATGCACATTTGTCACAGAAATTGTTCCTTACGGCCACACCACCCTGAATAAGCCCGACCTCGTCTGATCTCGGAAGCCAAGGAGGGTTGGGCCTGGTTAGTACTTTAATGGGAGACTGCTTGGGAATACCAGGTGCTGTAAGCGTTTTCTCTTCTCTCTACAACCTGCATGTCTTTTCTTGCAACGTCTGATCACCCTGTGACACATGAGGAAGTTGGCCATCTTCAGCTGCTGCTGCTTTGTTGGAAGACACGAAGTGATCTGAGAGTCTCAGTTTCAACTGAAGAGAATAATCACGTCAGGGAAGAAGATGTGCCCACTACACATCAGCCTTTCTCAGCAATTATCTGGTTACATAGAGGAACCGTATGATTCCTGTACTTATATAATGCACTTTTGTCAGACACATTGTTGCTTACGGCCACACCACCCTGAACATACCCGACCTCGTCTGATCTCGGAAGCCAAGCAGGGTTGAACCTGCTTAGTACTTGGATGGGAGACTGCTTGGGAATACCAGGTGCTGTAAGCGTTTTCTCTTCTCTCTACAACCTGCATGTCTTTTGTTGCAACGTCTGATCACCCTGTGACACATGAGGAAGTTGGTCATCTTCAGCTGCTGCTGCTTTGTTGGCTGACACAAAGTGATCTGAGAGTCTCAGTTTCGGTTGCAGAGAATGATCACATCAGAGAAGATGATTTGCCCGCTACACATCAGCCTTTCTCGGCAATTATCTGGTTGCATAGAGGAACCGTATGATTCCAATACCTATATAATGCACATTTGTCAGAGACATTGTTGCTTACGGCCACACCACCTTGAATAAGCCCGACCTCGTCTGATCTCGGACACCAAGAAGGTTGTACCTGGTTAGTACTTGGATGGGAGACAGCTTGGGAATACCAGGTGCTGTAAGCTTTTTCTCTTCTCTCTACCACCTGCATGTCTTTTGTTGCAACGTCTGATCACCCTGTGACACGTGAAGAAGTTGGTCATCTTCAGCTGCTGCTGCTTTGTTGATAGACACGAGGTGATCTGAGAGTCTCAGTTTCAGCTGAAGAGAATAATCACATCAAGGAGGAAGATGATGTGCCCACTACAAGTCAGCCTTTTTCGGCAATTATCTGGTTACACAGAGGAAGTGTATGATTCCAGTACCTATATAATGCACATTTGTCACCGATATTGTTGCTTACGGCCGCACCACCCTGAATATACCTGACCTCGTCTGATCTTGGAAGAAAAGCAGGGTTGGGCCTCGTTAGTATTTGGATGGGAGACCACTTCGGAATACGAGGTGCTGTAAGCTTTTTCTCTTCTCTGTACCACCTGCATGTCTTTTGTTGCAACGTCTGATCACCCTGTGACACATGAGGAAGTTGGTCATCTTCAGCTTCTGCTGCTTTGTTGGCAGACACAAAGTGATCTGAGAGTCTCAGTTTCAGCTCGAGAGAATAATCACGTCAGGGAAGAAGATGTGCCCACTACTTATCAGCTTTTCTCGGCAATTATCTGGTTACATAGAGGAACTGTATGATTCCAGTACCTATATAATGCACATTTGTCACAGTTATGGTTGCTTACGGCCACACCACCCTGAATATGCCTGACCACGTCTGATCTCGGAAGCCAAGCAGGTTTGGGCCTGGTTAGTACTTGGATGGTAGAATATCTGGGAATACCAGGTGCTGTAAGCTGATTCTCTTCTCTCTACCACCTGCATGTCTTTTGTTGCAACGTCTGATCACCCTGTGACACATGAGGAAGTTGGTCATCTTCAGCTGCTGCTGCTGTGTTGGCAGACACAAAGTGATCTGAGAGTCTCAGTTTCAGCTGCAGAGAATAATCACGTCAGGGCAGAAGATGTGCCCACTACACATCAGCCTTTCTCGGAAATGATCTGGTTGCATAGAGGAACCGTATGATTCCAGTACCTATATAATGCACATTTGTCAGAGACATTGTTGCTTACGGCCACACCACCCTGAACATACCCGACCTCGTCTGATCTCGGAAGCCAAGGAGGGTTGGGCGTGGTTAGTACTTGGATGGAAGACCTCTTGGGAATACCAGGTGCTGTAAGCTTTTTCTCTTCTCTCGACCACCTGCATGTCTTTTGTTGCAACGTCTGATCACCCTGTGACACATGAGGAAGGTGGTCATCTTCAGCTGCTGCTGCTTTGTTGGCAGACACGAAGTGATCTGAGAGTCTCAGTTTCAGCTGCAGAGAATGATCACATGAGGGAAGAAGATTTGCCCACTACAAGTCAGCCTTTCTCGGCAATTATCTGGTTACATAGAGGAACCGTATGATTCCAGTACCTATATAATGCACATTTGTCACAGACATTGTTGCTTACGGCCACACCACCCTGAACATGCCCGACCTCGTCTGATCTCGGTAGCCAAGGAGGGTTGGGCCTGGTTAGTACTTAAATGGGAGACCGCTTGGGAATACCAGGAGCTGTAAGCTTTTTGTCTTCTCTCGACCACCTGCATGTCTTTTGTTGCAACGTCTGATCACCCTGTGACACATGAGGAAGTTGGTCATCTTCAGCTGCTGCTGCTTTGTTGGCAGACACGAAGTGATCTGAGAGTCTCAGTTTCAGCTGCAGAGAATAATCACATCAGGGAAGAAGATGTGCCCATAACAAGTCAGCCTTTCTCTGCAATTATCTGGTTACATAGAGGAATTGTATGATTCCAGTACCTATATAATGCACATTTGTCACAGAAATTGTTCCTTACGGCCACACCACCCTGAATAAGCCCGACCTCGTCTGATCTCGGAAGCCAAGGAGGGTTGGGCCTGGTTAGTACTTTAATGGGAGACTGCTTGGGAATACCAGGTGCTGTAAGCGTTTTGTCTTCTCTCGACCACCTGCATGTCTTTTGTTGCAACGTCTGATCACCCTGTGACACATGAGGAAGTTGGCCATCTTCAGCTGCTGCTGCTTTGTTGGAAGACACGAAGTGATCTGAGAGTCTCAGTTTCAACTGAAGAGAATAATCACGTCAGGGAAGAAGATGTGCCGACTACACATCAGCCTTTCTCAGCAATTATCTGGTTACATAGAGGAACCGTATGATTCCTGTACTTATATAATGCACTTTTGTCAGACCCATTGTTGCTTACGGCCACACCACCCTGAACATACCCGACCTCGTCTGATCTTGGAAGCCAAGCAGGGTTGAACCTGCTTAGTACTTGGATGGGAGACTGCTTGGGAATACCAGGTGCTGTAAGCATTTTCTCTTCTCTCTACAACCTGCATGTCTTTTGTTGCAACGTCTGATCACCCTGTGACACATGAGGAAGTTGGTCATCTTCAGCTGCTGCTGCTTTGTTGGCTGACACAAAGTGATCTGAGAGTCTCAGTTTCAGTTGCAGAGAATGATCACATCAGAGAAGATGATTTGCCCGCTACACATCAGCCTTTCTCGGCCATTATCTGGTTGCATAGAGGAACCGTATGATTCCAGTACCTATATAATGCACATTTGTCAGAGACATTGTTGCTTACGGCCACACCACCCTGAATAAGCCCGACCTCGTCTGATCTCGGACACCAAGAAGGTTGTACCTGGTTAGTACTTGGATGGGAGACAGCTTGGGAATACCAGGTGCTGTAAGCTTTTTCTCTTCTCTCTACCACCTGCATGTCTTTTGTTGCAACGTCTGATCACCCTGTGACACGTGAAGAAGTTGGTCATCTTCAGCTGCTGCTGCTTTGTTGATAGACACGGGGTGATCTGAGAGTCTCAGTTTCAGCTGAAGAGAATAATCACATCAAGGAGGAAGATGAACCAACTACAAGTCAGCCTTTTTCGGCAATTATCTGGTTACACAGAGGAAGTGTATGATTCCAGTACCTATATAATGCACATTTGTCACCGATATTGTTGCTTACGGCCGCACCACCCTGAATATACCTGACCTCGTCTGATCTTGGAAGAAAAGCAGGGTTGGGCCTGGTTAGTACTTGGATGGGAGACCACTTCGGAATACCAGGTGCTGTAAGCTTTTTCTCTTCTCTCTACCACCTGCATGTCTTTTGTTGCAACGTCTGATCACCCTGTGACACATGAGGAAGTTGGTCATCTTCAGCTGCTGCTGTTTTGTTGGCTGACACGAAGTGATCTGAGAGCCTCAGTTTCAGTTGCAGAGAATGATCACATCAGAGAAGATGATATGCCCGCTACACATCAGCCTTTCTCGGCAATTATCTGGTTGCATAGAGGAACCGTATGATTCCAGTACCTATATAATGCACATTTGTCAGAGACATTGTTGCTTACGGCCACACAACCCTGAACATGCCCGACCTAGTCTGATCTCGGAAGCCAAGCACAGTTGGGCCTGGTTTGTACTTGGATGGAAGACCTCTTGGGAATACGAGGTGCTGTAAGCTTTTTCTCTTCTCTGTACCACCTGCATGTCTTTTGTTGCAACGTCTGATCACCCTGTGACACATGAGGAAGTTGGTCATCTTCAGCTTCTGCTGCTTTGTTGGCAGACACAAAGTGATCTGAGAGTCTCAGTTTCAGCTCGAGAGAATAATCACGTCAGGGAAGAAGATGTGCCCACTACTTATCAGCTTTTCTCGGCAATTATCTGGTTACATAGAGGAACTGTATGATTCCAGTACCTATATAATGCACATTTGTCACAGTTATGGTTGCTTACGGCCACACCACCCTGAATATGCCCGACCACGTCTGATCTCGGAAGCCAAGCAGGTTTGGGCCTGGTTAGTACTTGGATGGTAGACTGTCTGGGAATACCAGGTGCTGTAAGCTTTTTCTCTTCTCTCTACCACCTGCATGTCTTTTGTTGCAACGTCTGATCACCCTGTGACACATGAGGAAGTTGGTCATCTTCAGCTGCTGCTGCTGTGTTGGCAGACACAAAGTGATCTGAGAGTCTCAGTTTCAGCTGCAGAGAATAATCACGTCAGGGAAGAAGATGTGCCCACTACACATCAGCCTTTCTCGGAAATGATCTGGTTGCATAGAGGAACCGTATGATTCCAGTACCTATATAATGCACATTTGTCAGAGACATTGTTGCTTACGGCCACACCACCCTGAACATACCCGACCTCGTCTGATCTCGGAAGCCAAGGAGGGTTGGGCGTGGTTAGTACTTGGATGGGAGACTGCTTGGGAATACCAGGTGCTGTAAGCGTTTTCTCTTCTCTCTACAACCTGCATGTCTTTTCTTGCAACGTCTGATCACCCTGTGACACATGAGGAAGTTGGCCATCTTCAGCTGCTGCTGCTTTGTTGGAAGACACGAAGTGATCTGAGAGCCTCAGTTTCAACTGAAGAGAATAATCACGTCAGGGAAGAAGATGTGCCCACTACACATCAGCCTTTCTCAGCAATTATCTGGTTACATAGAGGAACCGTATGATTCCTGTACTTATATAATGCACTTTTGTCAGACACATTGTTGCTTACGGCCACACCACCCTGAACATACCCGACCTCGTCTGATCTCGGAAGCCAAGCAGGGTTGAACCTGCTTAGTACTTGGATGGGAGACTGCTTGGGAATACCAGGTGCTGTAAGCGTTTTCTCTTCTCTCTACAACCTGCATGTCTTTTGTTGCAACGTCTGATCACCCTGTGACACATGAGGAAGTTGGTCATCTTCAGCTGCTGCTGCTTTGTTGGCAGACACAAAGTGATCTGAGAGTCTCAGTTTCAGCTACAGAGAATAATCACGTCAGGGAAGAAGATGTGCCCACTACAAGTCAGCCTTTCTCTGCAATTATCTGGTTACATAGAAGAAGTGTATGATTCCAGTACCTATATAATGCACATTTGTCACAGCTATTGTTGCTTACGGCCGCACCACCCTGAATATGCCTGACCTCGTCTGATCTTGGAAGAAAAGCAGGGTTGGGCCTGGTTAGTACTTGGATGGTGGACTATCTGGGAATACCAGGTGCTGTAAGCTTCTTCTCTTCTCTCTACCACCTGCATGTCTTTTGTTGCAACGTCTGATCACCCTGTGACACATGAGGAAGTTGGTCATCTTCAGCTGCTGCTGCTTTGTTGGCAGACACAAAGTGATCTGAGAGTCTCAGTTTCAGCTACAGAGAATAATCACGTCAGGGAAGAAGATGTGCCCACTACAAGTCAGCCTTTCTCTGCAATTATCTGGTTACATAGAAGAAGTGTATGATTCCAGTACCTATATAATGCACATTTGACACAGCTATTGTTGCTTACGGCCGCACCACCCTGAATATGCCTGACCTCGTCTGATCTTGGAAGAAAAGCAGGGTTGGGCCTGGTTAGTACTTGGATGGTGGACTATCTGGGAATACCAGGTGCTGTAAGCTTTTTCTTTTCTCTCGACCACCTGCATGTCTTTTGTTGCAACGTCTGATCACCCTGTGACACATGAGGAAGGTGGTCATCTTCAGCTTCTGCTGCTTTGTTGGCAGACACGAAGTGATCTGAGAGTCTCAGTTTCAGCTGCAGAGAATGATCACATGAGGGAAGAAGATTTGCCCACTACAAGTCAGCCTTTCTCGGCAATTATCTGGTTACATAGAGGAACCGTATGATTCCAGTACCTATATAATGCACATTTGTCACAAAGATTGTTGCTTACGGCCACACCACCCTGAACATGCCCGACCTCGTCTGATCTCGGTAGCCAAGGAGGGTTGGGCCTGGTTAGTACTTGGATGGGAGACCACTTGGGAATACCAGGAGCTGTAAGCTTTTTGTCTTCTCTCGACCACCTGCATGTCTTTTGTTGCAACGTCTGATCACCCTGTGACACATGAGGAAGTTGGTCATCTTCAGCTGCTGCTGCTTTGTTGGCAGACACGAAGTGATCTGAGAGTCTCAGTTTCAGCTGCAGAGAATGATCACATCAGGGAAGAAGATGTGCCCATAACAAGTCAGCCTTTCTCTGCAATTATCTGGTTACATAGAGGAATTGTATGATTCCAGTACCTATATAATGCACATTTGTCACAGAAATTGTTCCTTACGGCCACACCACCCTGAATAAGCCCGACCTCGTCTGATCTCGGAAGCCAAGGAGGGTTGGGCCTGGTTAGTACTTTAATGGGAGACTGCTTGGGAATACCAGGTGCTGTAAGCGTTTTCTCTTCTCTCTACAACCTGCATGTCTTTTCTTGCAACGTCTGATCACCCTGTGACACATGAGGAAGTTGGCCATCTTCAGCTGCTGCTGCTTTGTTGGAAGACACGAAGTGATCTGAGAGTCTCAGTTTCAACTGAAGAGAATAATCACGTCAGGGAAGAAGATGTGCCCACTACACATCAGCCTTTCTCAGCAATTATCTGGTTACATAGAGGAACCGTATGATTCCTGTACTTATATAATGCACTTTTGTCAGACACATTGTTGCTTACGGCCACACCACCCTGAACATACCCGACCTCGTCTGATCTCGGAAGCCAAGCAGGGTTGAACCTGCTTAGTACTTGGATGGGAGACTGCTTGGGAATACCAGGTGCTGTAAGCGTTTTCTCTTCTCTCTACAACCTGCATGTCTTTTGTTGCAACGTCTGATCACCCTGTGACACATGAGGAAGTTGGTCATCTTCAGCTGCTGCTGCTTTGTTGGCTGACACAAAGTGATCTGAGAGTCTCAGTTTCGGTTGCAGAGAATGATCACATCAGAAAAGATGATTTGCCCGCTACACATCAGCCTTTCTCGGCAATTATCTGGTTGCATAGAGGAACCGTATGATTCCAATACCTATATAATGCACATTTGTCAGAGACATTGTTGCTTACGGCCACACCACCTTGAATAAGCCCGACCTCGTCTGATCTCGGACACCAAGAAGGTTGTACCTGGTTAGTACTTGGATGGGAGACAGCTTGGGAATACCAGGTGCTGTAAGCTTTTTCTCTTCTCTCTACCACCTGCATGTCTTTTGTTGCAACGTCTGATCACCCTGTGACACGTGAAGAAGTTGGTCATCTTCAGCTGCTGCTGCTTTGTTGATAGACACGAGGTGATCTGAGAGTCTCAGTTTCAGCTGAAGAGAATAATCACATCAAGGAGGAAGATGATGTGCCCACTACAAGTCAGCCTTTTTCGGCAATTATCTGGTTACACAGAGGAAGTGTATGATTCCAGTACCTATATAATGCACATTTGTCACCGATATTGTTGCTTACGGCCGCACCACCCTGAATATACCTGACCTCGTCTGATCTTGGAAGAAAAGCAGGGTTGGGCCTCGTTAGTATTTGGATGGGAGACCACTTCGGAATACGAGGTGCTGTAAGCTTTTTCTCTTCTCTGTACCACCTGCATGTCTTTTGTTGCAACGTCTGATCACCCTGTGACACATGAGGAAGTTGGTCATCTTCAGCTTCTGCTGCTTTGTTGGCAGACACAAAGTGATCTGAGAGTCTCAGTTTCAGCTCGAGAGAATAATCACGTCAGGGAAGAAGATGTGCCCACTACTTATCAGCTTTTCTCGGCAATTATCTGGTTACATAGAGGAACTGTATGATTCCAGTACCTATATAATGCACATTTGTCACAGTTATGGTTGCTTACGGCCACACCACCCTGAATATGCCTGACCACGTCTGATCTCGGAAGCCAAGCAGGTTTGGGCCTGGTTAGTACTTGGATGGTAGAATATCTGGGAATACCAGGTGCTGTAAGCTGATTCTCTTCTCTCTACCACCTGCATGTCTTTTGTTGCAACGTCTGATCACCCTGTGACACATGAGGAAGTTGGTCATCTTCAGCTGCTGCTGCTGTGTTGGCAGACACAAAGTGATCTGAGAGTCTCAGTTTCAGCTGCAGAGAATAATCACGTCAGGGCAGAAGATGTGCCCACTACACATCAGCCTTTCTCGGAAATGATCTGGTTGCATAGAGGAACCGTATGATTCCAGTACCTATATAATGCACATTTGTCAGAGACATTGTTGCTTACGGCCACACCACCCTGAACATACCCGACCTCGTCTGATCTCGGAAGCCAAGGAGGGTTGGGCGTGGTTAGTACTTGGATGGAAGACCTCTTGGGAATACCAGGTGCTGTAAGCTTTTTCTCTTCTCTCGACCACCTGCATGTCTTTTGTTGCAACGTCTGATCACCCTGTGACACATGAGGAAGGTGGTCATCTTCAGCTGCTGCTGCTTTGTTGGCAGACACGAAGTGATCTGAGAGTCTCAGTTTCAGCTGCAGAGAATGATCACATGAGGGAAGAAGATTTGCCCACTACAAGTCAGCCTTTCTCGGCAATTATCTGGTTACATAGAGGAACCGTATGATTCCAGTACCTATATAATGCACATTTGTCACAGACATTGTTGCTTACGGCCACACCACCCTGAACATGCCCGACCTCGTCTGATCTCGGTAGCCAAGGAGGGTTGGGCCTGGTTAGTACTTAAATGGGAGACCGCTTGGGAATACCAGGAGCTGTAAGCTTTTTGTCTTCTCTCGACCACCTGCATGTCTTTTGTTGCAACGTCTGATCACCCTGTGACACATGAGGAAGTTGGTCATCTTCAGCTGCTGCTGCTTTGTTGGCAGACACGAAGTGATCTGAGAGTCTCAGTTTCAGCTGCAGAGAATAATCACATCAGGGAAGAAGATGTGCCCATAACAAGTCAGCCTTTCTCTGCAATTATCTGGTTACATAGAGGAATTGTATGATTCCAGTACCTATATAATGCACATTTGTCACAGAAATTGTTCCTTACGGCCACACCACCCTGAATAAGCCCGACCTCGTCTGATCTCGGAAGCCAAGGAGGGTTGGGCCTGGTTAGTACTTTAATGGGAGACTGCTTGGGAATACCAGGTGCTGTAAGCGTTTTGTCTTCTCTCGACCACCTGCATGTCTTTTGTTGCAACGTCTGATCACCCTGTGACACATGAGGAAGTTGGCCATCTTCAGCTGCTGCTGCTTTGTTGGAAGACACGAAGTGATCTGAGAGTCTCAGTTTCA
The DNA here is from genome assembly GCF_036924035.1 of Leuresthes tenuis. Lineage (NCBI taxonomy): Eukaryota > Metazoa > Chordata > Actinopteri > Atheriniformes > Atherinopsidae > Leuresthes > Leuresthes tenuis. Next base: position 42,139,981 of record NW_027325355.1, on the reverse strand, counting down.
ACTGAAGAGAATAATCACGTCAGGGAAGAAGATGTGCCCACTACACATCAGCCTTTCTCAGCAATTATCTGGTTACATAGAGGAACCGTATGATTCCTGTACTTATATAATGCACTTTTGTCAGACCCATTGTTGCTTACGGCCACACCACCCTGAACATACCCGACCTCGTCTGATCTTGGAAGCCAAGCAGGGTTGAACCTGCTTAGTACTTGGATGGGAGACTGCTTGGGAATACCAGGTGCTGTAAGCATTTTCTCTACAACCTGCATGTCTTTTGTTGCAACGTCTGATCACCCTGTGACACATGAGGAAGTTGGTCATCTTCAGCTGCTGCTGCTTTGTTGGCTGACACAAAGTGATCTGAGAGTCTCAGTTTCAGCTGCAGAGAATGATCACATCAGGGAAGAAGATGTGCCCATAACAAGTCAGCCTTTCTCTGCAATTATCTGGTTACATAGAGGAATTGTATGATTCCAGTACCTATATAATGCACATTTGTCACAGAAATTGTTCCTTACGGCCACACCACCCTGAATAAGCCCGACCTCGTCTGATCTCGGAAGCCAAGGAGGGTTGGGCCTGGTTAGTACTTTAATGGGAGACTGCTTGGGAATACCAGGTGCTGTAAGCGTTTTCTCTTCTCTCTACAACCTGCATGTCTTTTCTTGCAACGTCTGATCACCCTGTGACACATGAGGAAGTTGGCCATCTTCAGCTGCTGCTGCTTTGTTGGAAGACACGAAGTGATCTGAGAGTCTCAGTTTCAACTGAAGAGAATAATCACGTCAGGGAAGAAGATGTGCCCACTACACATCAGCCTTTCTCAGCAATTATCTGGTTACATAGAGGAACCGTATGATTCCTGTACTTATATAATGCACTTTTGTCAGACACATTGTTGCTTACGGCCACACCACCCTGAACATACCCGACCTCGTCTGATCTCGGAAGCCAAGCAGGGTTGAACCTGCTTAGTACTTGGATGGGAGACTGCTTGGGAATACCAGGTGCTGTAAGCGTTTTCTCTTCTCTCTACAACCTGCATGTCTTTTGTTGCAACGTCTGATCACCCTGTGACACATGAGGAAGTTGGTCATCTTCAGCTGCTGCTGCTTTGTTGGCTGACACAAAGTGATCTGAGAGTCTCAGTTTCGGTTGCAGAGAATGATCACATCAGAAAAGATGATTTGCCCGCTACACATCAGCCTTTCTCGGCAATTATCTGGTTGCATAGAGGAACCGTATGATTCCAATACCTATATAATGCACATTTGTCAGAGACATTGTTGCTTACGGCCACACCACCTTGAATAAGCCCGACCTCGTCTGATCTCGGACACCAAGAAGGTTGTACCTGGTTAGTACTTGGATGGGAGACAGCTTGGGAATACCAGGTGCTGTAAGCTTTTTCTCTTCTCTCTACCACCTGCATGTCTTTTGTTGCAACGTCTGATCACCCTGTGACACGTGAAGAAGTTGGTCATCTTCAGCTGCTGCTGCTTTGTTGATAGACACGAGGTGATCTGAGAGTCTCAGTTTCAGCTGAAGAGAATAATCACATCAAGGAGGAAGATGATGTGCCCACTACAAGTCAGCCTTTTTCGGCAATTATCTGGTTACACAGAGGAAGTGTATGATTCCAGTACCTATATAATGCACATTTGTCACCGATATTGTTGCTTACGGCCGCACCACCCTGAATATACCTGACCTCGTCTGATCTTGGAAGAAAAGCAGGGTTGGGCCTCGTTAGTATTTGGATGGGAGACCACTTCGGAATACGAGGTGCTGTAAGCTTTTTCTCTTCTCTGTACCACCTGCATGTCTTTTGTTGCAACGTCTGATCACCCTGTGACACATGAGGAAGTTGGTCATCTTCAGCTTCTGCTGCTTTGTTGGCAGACACAAAGTGATCTGAGAGTCTCAGTTTCAGCTCGAGAGAATAATCACGTCAGGGAAGAAGATGTGCCCACTACTTATCAGCTTTTCTCGGCAATTATCTGGTTACATAGAGGAACTGTATGATTCCAGTACCTATATAATGCACATTTGTCACAGTTATGGTTGCTTACGGCCACACCACCCTGAATATGCCTGACCACGTCTGATCTCGGAAGCCAAGCAGGTTTGGGCCTGGTTAGTACTTGGATGGTAGAATATCTGGGAATACCAGGTGCTGTAAGCTGATTCTCTTCTCTCTACCACCTGCATGTCTTTTGTTGCAACGTCTGATCACCCTGTGACACATGAGGAAGTTGGTCATCTTCAGCTGCTGCTGCTGTGTTGGCAGACACAAAGTGATCTGAGAGTCTCAGTTTCAGCTGCAGAGAATAATCACGTCAGGGCAGAAGATGTGCCCACTACACATCAGCCTTTCTCGGAAATGATCTGGTTGCATAGAGGAACCGTATGATTCCAGTACCTATATAATGCACATTTGTCAGAGACATTGTTGCTTACGGCCACACCACCCTGAACATACCCGACCTCGTCTGATCTCGGAAGCCAAGGAGGGTTGGGCGTGGTTAGTACTTGGATGGAAGACCTCTTGGGAATACCAGGTGCTGTAAGCTTTTTCTCTTCTCTCGACCACCTGCATGTCTTTTGTTGCAACGTCTGATCACCCTGTGACACATGAGGAAGGTGGTCATCTTCAGCTGCTGCTGCTTTGTTGGCAGACACGAAGTGATCTGAGAGTCTCAGTTTCAGCTGCAGAGAATGATCACATGAGGGAAGAAGATTTGCCCACTACAAGTCAGCCTTTCTCGGCAATTATCTGGTTACATAGAGGAACCGTATGATTCCAGTACCTATATAATGCACATTTGTCACAGACATTGTTGCTTACGGCCACACCACCCTGAACATGCCCGACCTCGTCTGATCTCGGTAGCCAAGGAGGGTTGGGCCTGGTTAGTACTTAAATGGGAGACCGCTTGGGAATACCAGGAGCTGTAAGCTTTTTGTCTTCTCTCGACCACCTGCATGTCTTTTGTTGCAACGTCTGATCACCCTGTGACACATGAGGAAGTTGGTCATCTTCAGCTGCTGCTGCTTTGTTGGCAGACACGAAGTGATCTGAGAGTCTCAGTTTCAGCTGCAGAGAATAATCACATCAGGGAAGAAGATGTGCCCATAACAAGTCAGCCTTTCTCTGCAATTATCTGGTTACATAGAGGAATTGTATGATTCCAGTACCTATATAATGCACATTTGTCACAGAAATTGTTCCTTACGGCCACACCACCCTGAATAAGCCCGACCTCGTCTGATCTCGGAAGCCAAGGAGGGTTGGGCCTGGTTAGTACTTTAATGGGAGACTGCTTGGGAATACCAGGTGCTGTAAGCGTTTTGTCTTCTCTCGACCACCTGCATGTCTTTTGTTGCAACGTCTGATCACCCTGTGACACATGAGGAAGTTGGCCATCTTCAGCTGCTGCTGCTTTGTTGGAAGACACGAAGTGATCTGAGAGTCTCAGTTTCAACTGAAGAGAATAATCACGTCAGGGAAGAAGATGTGCCGACTACACATCAGCCTTTCTCAGCAATTATCTGGTTACATAGAGGAACCGTATGATTCCTGTACTTATATAATGCACTTTTGTCAGACCCATTGTTGCTTACGGCCACACCACCCTGAACATACCCGACCTCGTCTGATCTTGGAAGCCAAGCAGGGTTGAACCTGCTTAGTACTTGGATGGGAGACTGCTTGGGAATACCAGGTGCTGTAAGCATTTTCTCTACAACCTGCATGTCTTTTGTTGCAACGTCTGATCACCCTGTGACACATGAGGAAGTTGGTCATCTTCAGCTGCTGCTGCTTTGTTGGCTGACACAAAGTGATCTGAGAGTCTCAGTTTCAGTTGCAGAGAATGATCACATCAGAGAAGATGATTTGCCCGCTACACATCAGCCTTTCTCGGCCATTATCTGGTTGCATAGAGGAACCGTATGATTCCAGTACCTATATAATGCACATTTGTCAGAGACATTGTTGCTTACGGCCACACCACCCTGAATAAGCCCGACCTCGTCTGATCTCGGACACCAAGAAGGTTGTACCTGGTTAGTACTTGGATGGGAGACACCTTGGGAATACCAGGTGCTGTAAGCTTTTTCTCTTCTCTCTACCACCTGCATGTCTTTTGTTGCAACGTCTGATCACCCTGTGACACGTGAAGAAGTTGGTCATCTTCAGCTGCTGCTGCTTTGTTGATAGACACGAGGTGATCTGAGAGTCTCAGTTTCAGCTGAAGAGAATAATCACATCAAGGAGGAAGATGAACCAACTACAAGTCAGCCTTTTTCGGCAATTATCTGGTTACACAGAGGAAGTGTATGATTCCAGTACCTATATAATGCACATTTGTCACCGATATTGTTGCTTACGGCCGCACCACCCTGAATATACCTGACCTCGTCTGATCTTGGAAGAAAAGCAGGGTTGGGCCTGGTTAGTACTTGGATGGGAGACCACTTCGGAATACCAGGTGCTGTAAGCTTTTTCTCTTCTCTCTACCACCTGCATGTCTTTTGTTGCAACGTCTGATCACCCTGTGACACATGAGGAAGTTGGTCATCTTCAGCTGCTGCTGCTTTGTTGGCTGACACGAAGTGATCTGAGAGCCTCAGTTTCAGTTGCAGAGAATGATCACATCAGAGAAGATGATATGCCCGCTACACATCAGCCTTTCTCGGCAATTATCTGGTTGCATAGAGGAACCGTATGATTCCAGTACCTATATAATGCACATTTGTCAGAGACATTGTTGCTTACGGCCACACAACCCTGAACATGCCCGACCTAGTCTGATCTCGGAAGCCAAGCACAGTTGGGCCTGGTTTGTACTTGGATGGAAGACCTCTTGGGAATACGAGGTGCTGTAAGCTTTTTCTCTTCTCTGTACCACCTGCATGTCTTTTGTTGCAACGTCTGATCACCCTGTGACACATGAGGAAGTTGGTCATCTTCAGCTTCTGCTGCTTTGTTGGCAGACACAAAGTGATCTGAGAGTCTCAGTTTCAGCTCGAGAGAATAATCACGTCAGGGAAGAAGATGTGCCCACTACTTATCAGCTTTTCTCGGCAATTATCTGGTTACATAGAGGAACTGTATGATTCCAGTACCTATATAATGCACATTTGTCACAGTTATGGTTGCTTACGGCCACACCACCCTGAATATGCCCGACCACGTCTGATCTCGGAAGCCAAGCAGGTTTGGGCCTGGTTAGTACTTGGATGGTAGACTGTCTGGGAATACCAGGTGCTGTAAGCTTTTTCTCTTCTCTCTACCACCTGCATGTCTTTTGTTGCAACGTCTGATCACCCTGTGACACATGAGGAAGTTGGTCATCTTCAGCTGCTGCTGCTGTGTTGGCAGACACAAAGTGATCTGAGAGTCTCAGTTTCAGCTGCAGAGAATAATCACGTCAGGGAAGAAGATGTGCCCACTACACATCAGCCTTTCTCGGAAATGATCTGGTTGCATAGAGGAACCGTATGATTCCAGTACCTATATAATGCACATTTGTCAGAGACATTGTTGCTTACGGCCACACCACCCTGAACATACCCGACCTCGTCTGATCTCGGAAGCCAAGGAGGGTTGGGCGTGGTTAGTACTTGGATGGGAGACTGCTTGGGAATACCAGGTGCTGTAAGCGTTTTCTCTTCTCTCTACAACCTGCATGTCTTTTCTTGCAACGTCTGATCACCCTGTGACACATGAGGAAGTTGGCCATCTTCAGCTGCTGCTGCTTTGTTGGAAGACACGAAGTGATCTGAGAGTCTCAGTTTCAACTGAAGAGAATAATCACGTCAGGGAAGAAGATGTGCCCACTACACATCAGCCTTTCTCAGCAATTATCTGGTTACATAGAGGAACCGTATGATTCCTGTACTTATATAATGCACTTTTGTCAGACACATTGTTGCTTACGGCCACACCACCCTGAACATACCCGACCTCGTCTGATCTCGGAAGCCAAGCAGGGTTGAACCTGCTTAGTACTTGGATGGGAGACTGCTTGGGAATACCAGGTGCTGTAAGCGTTTTCTCTTCTCTCTACAACCTGCATGTCTTTTGTTGCAACGTCTGATCACCCTGTGACACATGAGGAAGTTGGTCATCTTCAGCTGCTGCTGCTTTGTTGGCAGACACAAAGTGATCTGAGAGTCTCAGTTTCAGCTACAGAGAATAATCACGTCAGGGAAGAAGATGTGCCCACTACAAGTCAGCCTTTCTCTGCAATTATCTGGTTACATAGAAGAAGTGTATGATTCCAGTACCTATATAATGCACATTTGTCACAGCTATTGTTGCTTACGGCCGCACCACCCTGAATATGCCTGACCTCGTCTGATCTTGGAAGAAAAGCAGGGTTGGGCCTGGTTAGTACTTGGATGGTGGACTATCTGGGAATACCAGGTGCTGTAAGCTTCTTCTCTTCTCTCTACCACCTGCATGTCTTTTGTTGCAACGTCTGATCACCCTGTGACACATGAGGAAGTTGGTCATCTTCAGCTGCTGCTGCTTTGTTGGCAGACACAAAGTGATCTGAGAGTCTCAGTTTCAGCTACAGAGAATAATCACGTCAGGGAAGAAGATGTGCCCACTACAAGTCAGCCTTTCTCTGCAATTATCTGGTTACATAGAAGAAGTGTATGATTCCAGTACCTATATAATGCACATTTGACACAGCTATTGTTGCTTACGGCCGCACCACCCTGAATATGCCTGACCTCGTCTGATCTTGGAAGAAAAGCAGGGTTGGGCCTGGTTAGTACTTGGATGGTGGACTATCTGGGAATACCAGGTGCTGTAAGCTGATTCTCTTCTCTCTACCACCTCCATGTCTTTTGTTGCAACGTCTGATCACCCTGTGACACATGAGGAAGTTGGTCATCTTCAGCTGCTGCTGCTTTGTTGGCAGACACAAAGTGATCTGAGAGTCTCAGTTTCAGCTGCAGAGAATAATCACGTCAGGGAAGAAGATGTGCCCACTACACATCAGCCTTTCTCGGAAATGATCTGGTTGCATAGAGGAACCGTATGATTCCAGTACCTATATAATGCACATTTGTCACAGACATTGTTGCTTACGGCCACACCACCCTGAACATACCCTACCTCGTCTGATCTCGGAAGCCAAGGAGGGTTGGGCGTGGTTAGTACTTGGATGGAAGACCTCTTGGGAATACCAGGTGCTGTAAGCTTTTTCTTTTCTCTCGACCACCTGCATGTCTTTTGTTGCAACGTCTGATCACCCTGTGACACATGAGGAAGGTGGTCATCTTCAGCTTCTGCTGCTTTGTTGGCAGACACGAAGTGATCTGAGAGTCTCAGTTTCAGCTGCAGAGAATGATCACATGAGGGAAGAAGATTTGCCCACTACAAGTCAGCCTTTCTCGGCAATTATCTGGTTACATAGAGGAACCGTATGATTCCAGTACCTATATAATGCACATTTGTCACAGACATTGTTGCTTACGGCCACACCACCCTGAACATGCCCGACCTCGTCTGATCTCGGTAGCCAAGGAGGGTTGGGCCTGGTTAGTACTTGGATGGGAGACCACTTGGGAATACCAGGAGCTGTAAGCTTTTTGTCTTCTCTCGACCACCTGCATGTCTTTTGTTGCAACGTCTGATCACCCTGTGACACATGAGGAAGTTGGTCATCTTCAGCTGCTGCTGCTTTGTTGGCAGACACGAAGTGATCTGAGAGTCTCAGTTTCAGCTGCAGAGAATGATCACATCAGGGAAGAAGATGTGCCCATAACAAGTCAGCCTTTCTCTGCAATTATCTGGTTACATAGAGGAATTGTATGATTCCAGTACCTATATAATGCACATTTGTCACAGAAATTGTTCCTTACGGCCACACCACCCTGAATAAGCCCGACCTCGTCTGATCTCGGAAGCCAAGGAGGGTTGGGCCTGGTTAGTACTTTAATGGGAGACTGCTTGGGAATACCAGGTGCTGTAAGCGTTTTCTCTTCTCTCTACAACCTGCATGTCTTTTCTTGCAACGTCTGATCACCCTGTGACACATGAGGAAGTTGGCCATCTTCAGCTGCTGCTGCTTTGTTGGAAGACACGAAGTGATCTGAGAGTCTCAGTTTCAACTGAAGAGAATAATCACGTCAGGGAAGAAGATGTGCCCACTACACATCAGCCTTTCTCAGCAATTATCTGGTTACATAGAGGAACCGTATGATTCCTGTACTTATATAATGCACTTTTGTCAGACACATTGTTGCTTACGGCCACACCACCCTGAACATACCCGACCTCGTCTGATCTCGGAAGCCAAGCAGGGTTGAACCTGCTTAGTACTTGGATGGGAGACTGCTTGGGAATACCAGGTGCTGTAAGCGTTTTCTCTTCTCTCTACAACCTGCATGTCTTTTGTTGCAACGTCTGATCACCCTGTGACACATGAGGAAGTTGGTCATCTTCAGCTGCTGCTGCTTTGTTGGCTGACACAAAGTGATCTGAGAGTCTCAGTTTCGGTTGCAGAGAATGATCACATCAGAGAAGATGATTTGCCCGCTACACATCAGCCTTTCTCGGCAATTATCTGGTTGCATAGAGGAACCGTATGATTCCAATACCTATATAATGCACATTTGTCAGAGACATTGTTGCTTACGGCCACACCACCTTGAATAAGCCCGACCTCGTCTGATCTCGGACACCAAGAAGGTTGTACCTGGTTAGTACTTGGATGGGAGACAGCTTGGGAATACCAGGTGCTGTAAGCTTTTTCTCTTCTCTCTACCACCTGCATGTCTTTTGTTGCAACGTCTGATCACCCTGTGACACGTGAAGAAGTTGGTCATCTTCAGCTGCTGCTGCTTTGTTGATAGACACGAGGTGATCTGAGAGTCTCAGTTTCAGCTGAAGAGAATAATCACATCAAGGAGGAAGATGATGTGCCCACTACAAGTCAGCCTTTTTCGGCAATTATCTGGTTACACAGAGGAAGTGTATGATTCCAGTACCTATATAATGCACATTTGTCACCGATATTGTTGCTTACGGCCGCACCACCCTGAATATACCTGACCTCGTCTGATCTTGGAAGAAAAGCAGGGTTGGGCCTCGTTAGTATTTGGATGGGAGACCACTTCGGAATACGAGGTGCTGTAAGCTTTTTCTCTTCTCTGTACCACCTGCATGTCTTTTGTTGCAACGTCTGATCACCCTGTGACACATGAGGAAGTTGGTCATCTTCAGCTTCTGCTGCTTTGTTGGCAGACACAAAGTGATCTGAGAGTCTCAGTTTCAGCTCGAGAGAATAATCACGTCAGGGAAGAAGATGTGCCCACTACTTATCAGCTTTTCTCGGCAATTATCTGGTTACATAGAGGAACTGTATGATTCCAGTACCTATATAATGCACATTTGTCACAGTTATGGTTGCTTACGGCCACACCACCCTGAATATGCCTGACCACGTCTGATCTCGGAAGCCAAGCAGGTTTGGGCCTGGTTAGTACTTGGATGGTAGAATATCTGGGAATACCAGGTGCTGTAAGCTGATTCTCTTCTCTCTACCACCTGCATGTCTTTTGTTGCAACGTCTGATCACCCTGTGACACATGAGGAAGTTGGTCATCTTCAGCTGCTGCTGCTGTGTTGGCAGACACAAAGTGATCTGAGAGTCTCAGTTTCAGCTGCAGAGAATAATCACGTCAGGGCAGAAGATGTGCCCACTACACATCAGCCTTTCTCGGAAATGATCTGGTTGCATAGAGGAACCGTATGATTCCAGTACCTATATAATGCACATTTGTCAGAGACATTGTTGCTTACGGCCACACCACCCTGAACATACCCGACCTCGTCTGATCTCGGAAGCCAAGGAGGGTTGGGCGTGGTTAGTACTTGGATGGGAGACCACTTGGGAATACCAGGAGCTGTAAGCTTTTTGTCTTCTCTCGACCACCTGCATGTCTTTTGTTGCAACGTCTGATCACCCTGTGACACATGAGGAAGGTGGTCATCTTCAGCTTCTGCTGCTTTGTTGGCAGACACGAAGTGATCTGAGAGTCTCAGTTTCAGCTGCAGAGAATGATCACATGAGGGAAGAAGATTTGCCCACTACAAGTCAGCCTTTCTCGGCAATTATCTGGTTACATAGAGGAACCGTATGATTCCAGTACCTATATAATGCACATTTGTCACAGACATTGTTGCTTACGGCCACACCACCCTGAACATGCCCGACCTCGTCTGATCTCGGTAGCCAAGGAGGGTTGGGCCTGGTTAGTACTTGGATGGGAGACCACTTGGGAATACCAGGAGCTGTAAGCTTTTTGTCTTCTCTCGACCACCTGCATGTCTTTTGTTGCAACGTCTGATCACCCTGTGACACATGAGGAAGTTGGTCATCTTCAGCTGCTGCTGCTTTGTTGGCAGACACGAAGTGATCTGAGAGTCTCAGTTTCAGCTGCAGAGAATGATCACATCAGGGAAGAAGATGTGCCCATAACAAGTCAGCCTTTCTCTGCAATTATCTGGTTACATAGAGGAATTGTATGATTCCAGTACCTATATAATGCACATTTGTCACAGAAATTGTTCCTTACGGCCACACCACCCTGAATAAGCCCGACCTCGTCTGATCTCGGAAGCCAAGGAGGGTTGGGCCTGGTTAGTACTTTAATGGGAGACTGCTTGGGAATACCAGGTGCTGTAAGCGTTTTCTCTTCTCTCTACAACCTGCATGTCTTTTCTTGCAACGTCTGATCACCCTGTGACACATGAGGAAGTTGGCCATCTTCAGCTGCTGCTGCTTTGTTGGAAGACACGAAGTGATCTGAGAGTCTCAGTTTCAACTGAAGAGAATAATCACGTCAGGGAAGAAGATGTGCCCACTACACATCAGCCTTTCTCAGCAATTATCTGGTTACATAGAGGAACCGTATGATTCCTGTACTTATATAATGCACTTTTGTCAGACACATTGTTGCTTACGGCCACACCACCCTGAACATACCCGACCTCGTCTGATCTCGGAAGCCAAGCAGGGTTGAACCTGCTTAGTACTTGGATGGGAGACTGCTTGGGAATACCAGGTGCTGTAAGCGTTTTCTCTTCTCTCTACAACCTGCATGTCTTTTGTTGCAACGTCTGATCACCCTGTGACACATGAGGAAGTTGGTCATCTTCAGCTGCTGCTGCTTTGTTGGCTGACACAAAGTGATCTGAGAGTCTCAGTTTCGGTTGCAGAGAATGATCACATCAGAGAAGATGATTTGCCCGCTACACATCAGCCTTTCTCGGCAATTATCTGGTTGCATAGAGGAACCGTATGATTCCAATACCTATATAATGCACATTTGTCAGAGACATTGTTGCTTACGGCCACACCACCTTGAATAAGCCCGACCTCGTCTGATCTCGGACACCAAGAAGGTTGTACCTGGTTAGTACTTGGATGGGAGACAGCTTGGGAATACCAGGTGCTGTAAGCTTTTTCTCTTCTCTCTACCACCTGCATGTCTTTTGTTGCAACGTCTGATCACCCTGTGACACGTGAAGAAGTTGGTCATCTTCAGCTGCTGCTGCTTTGTTGATAGACACGAGGTGATCTGAGAGTCTCAGTTTCAGCTGAAGAGAATAATCACATCAAGGAGGAAGATGATGTGCCCACTACAAGTCAGCCTTTTTCGGCAATTATCTGGTTACACAGAGGAAGTGTATGATTCCAGTACCTATATAATGCACATTTGTCACCGATATTGTTGCTTACGGCCGCACCACCCTGAATATACCTGACCTCGTCTGATCTTGGAAGAAAAGCAGGGTTGGGCCTCGTTAGTATTTGGATGGGAGACCACTTCGGAATACGAGGTGCTGTAAGCTTTTTCTCTTCTCTGTACCACCTGCATGTCTTTTGTTGCAACGTCTGATCACCCTGTGACACATGAGGAAGTTGGTCATCTTCAGCTTCTGCTGCTTTGTTGGCAGACACAAAGTGATCTGAGAGTCTCAGTTTCAGCTCGAGAGAATAATCACGTCAGGGAAGAAGATGTGCCCACTACTTATCAGCTTTTCTCGGCAATTATCTGGTTACATAGAGGAACTGTATGATTCCAGTACCTATATAATGCACATTTGTCACAGTTATGGTTGCTTACGGCCACACCACCCTGAATATGCCTGACCACGTCTGATCTCGGAAGCCAAGCAGGTTTGGGCCTGGTTAGTACTTGGATGGTAGAATATCTGGGAATACCAGGTGCTGTAAGCTGATTCTCTTCTCTCTACCACCTGCATGTCTTTTGTTGCAACGTCTGATCACCCTGTGACACATGAGGAAGTTGGTCATCTTCAGCTGCTGCTGCTGTGTTGGCAGACACAAAGTGATCTGAGAGTCTCAGTTTCAGCTGCAGAGAATAATCACGTCAGGGCAGAAGATGTGCCCAATACACATCAGCCTTTCTCGGAAATGATCTGGTTGCATAGAGGAACCGTATGATTCCAGTACCTATATAATGCACATTTGTCAGAGACATTGTTGCTTACGGCCACACCACCCTGAACATACCCGACCTCGTCTGATCTCGGAAGCCAAGGAGGGTTGGGCGTGGTTAGTACTTGGATGGAAGACCTCTTGGGAATACCAGGTGCTGTAAGCTTTTTCTCTTCTCTCGACCACCTGCATGTCTTTTGTTGCAACGTCTGATCACCCTGTGACACATGAGGAAGGTGGTCATCTTCAGCTGCTGCTGCTTTGTTGGCAGACACGAAGTGATCTGAGAGTCTCAGTTTCAGCTGCAGAGAATGATCACATGAGGGAAGAAGATTTGCCCACTACAAGTCAGCCTTTCTCGGCAATTATCTGGTTACATAGAGGAACCGTATGATTCCAGTACCTATATAATGCACATTTGTCACAGACATTGTTGCTTACGGCCACACCACCCTGAACATGCCCGACCTCGTCTGATCTCGGTAGCCAAGGAGGGTTGGGCCTGGTTAGTACTTAAATGGGAGACCGCTTGGGAATACCAGGAGCTGTAAGCTTTTTGTCTTCTCTCGACCACCTGCATGTCTTTTGTTGCAACGTCTGATCACCCTGTGACACATGAGGAAGTTGGTCATCTTCAGCTGCTGCTGCTTTGTTGGCAGACACGAAGTGATCTGAGAGTCTCAGTTTCAGCTGCAGAGAATAATCACATCAGGGAAGAAGATGTGCCCATAACAAGTCAGCCTTTCTCTGCAATTATCTGGTTACATAGAGGAATTGTATGATTCCAGTACCTATATAATGCACATTTGTCACAGAAATTGTTCCTTACGGCCACACCACCCTGAATAAGCCCGACCTCGTCTGATCTCGGAAGCCAAGGAGGGTTGGGCCTGGTTAGTACTTTAATGGGAGACTGCTTGGGAATACCAGGTGCTGTAAGCGTTTTGTCTTATCTCGACCACCTGCATGTCTTTTGTTGCAACGTCTGATCACCCTGTGACACATGAGGAAGTTGGCCATCTTCAGCTGCTGCTGCTTTGTTGGAAGACACGAAGTGATCTGAGAGTCTCAGTTTCAGCTGCAGAGAATGATCACATGAGGGAAGAAGATTTGCCCACTACAAGTCAGCCTTTCTCGGCAATTATCTGGTTACATAGAGGAACCGTATGAATCCAGTACCTATATAATGCACATTTGTCACAGACATTGTTGCTTACGGCCACACCACCCTGAACATGCCCGACCTCGTCTGATCTCGGTAGCCAAGGAGGGTTGGGCCTGGTTAGTACTTAAATGGGAGACCGCTTGGGAATACGAGGTGCTGTAAGCTTTTTCTCTTCTCTGTACCACCTGCATGTCTTTTGTTGCAACGTCTGATCACCCTGTGACACATGAGGAAGTTGGCCATCTTCAGCTGCTGCTGCTTTGTTGGAAGACACGAAGTGATCTGAGAGTCTCAGTTTCAACTGAAGAGAATAATCACGTCAGGGAAGAAGATGTGCCCACTACACATCAGCCTTTCTCAGCAATTATCTGGTTACATAGAGGAACCGTATGATTCCTGTAGTTATATAATGCACTTTTGTCAGACCCATTGTTGCTTACGGCCACACCACCCTGAACATACCCGACCTCGTCTGATCTTGGAAGCCAAGCAGGGTTGAACCTGCTTAGTACTTGGATGGGAGACTGCTTGGGAATACCAGGTGCTGTAAGCATTTTCTCTTCTCTCTACAACCTGCATGTCTTTTGTTGCAACGTCTGATCACCCTGTGACACATGAGGAAGTTGGTCATCTTCAGCTGCTGCTGCTTTGTTGGCTGACACAAAGTGATCTGAGAGTCTCAGTTTCAGTTGCAGAGAATGATCACATCAGAGAAGATGATTTGCCCGCTACACATCAGCCTTTCTCGGCCATTATCTGGTTGCATAGAGGAACCGTATGATTCCAGTACCTATATAATGCACATTTGTCAGAGACATTGTTGCTTACGGCCACACCACCCTGAATAAGCCCGACCTCGTCTGATCTCGGACACCAAGAAGGTTGTACCTGGTTAGTACTTGGATGGGAGACAGCTTGGGAATACCAGGTGCTGTAAGCTTTTTCTCTTCTCTCTACCACCTGCATGTCTTTTGTTGCAACGTCTGATCACCCTGTGACACGTGAAGAAGTTGGTCATCTTCAGCTGCTGCTGCTTTGTTGATAGACACGAGGTGATCTGAGAGTCTCAGTTTCAGCTGAAGAGAATAATCACATCAAGGAGGAAGATGAACCAACTACAAGTCAGCCTTTTTCGGCAATTATCTGGTTACACAGAGGAAGTGTATGATTCCAGTACCTATATAATGCACATTTGTCACCGATATTGTTGCTTACGGCCGCACCACCCTGAATATACCTGACCTCGTCTGATCTTGGAAGAAAAGCAGGGTTGGGCCTGGTTAGTACTTGGATGGGAGACCACTTCGGAATACCAGGTGCTGTAAGCTTTTTCTCTTCTCTCTACCACCTGCATGTCTTTTGTTGCAACGTCTGATCACCCTGTGACACATGAGGAAGTTGGTCATCTTCAGCTGCTGCTGCTTTGTTGGCTGACACGAAGTGATCTGAGAGCCTCAGTTTCAGTTGCAGAGAATGATCACATCAGAGAAGATGATATGCCCGCTACACATCAGCCTTTCTCGGCAATTATCTGGTTGCATAGAGGAACCGTATGATTCCAGTACCTATATAATGCACATTTGTCAGAGACATTGTTGCTTACGGCCACACAACCCTGAACATGCCCGACCTAGTCTGATCTCGGAAGCCAAGCACAGTTGGGCCTGGTTTGTACTTGGATGGAAGACCTCTTGGGAATACGAGGTGCTGTAAGCTTTTTCTCTTCTCTGTACCACCTGCATGTCTTTTGTTGCAACGTCTGATCACCCTGTGACACATGAGGAAGTTGGTCATCTTCAGCTTCTGCTGCTTTGTTGGCAGACACAAAGTGATCTGAGAGTCTCAGTTTCAGCTCGAGAGAATAATCACGTCAGGGAAGAAAATGTGCCCACTACTTATCAGCTTTTCTCGGCAATTATCTGGTTACATAGAGGAACTGTATGATTCCAGTACCTATATAATGCACATTTGTCACAGTTATGGTTGCTTACGGCCACACCACCCTGAATATGCCCGACCACGTCTGATCTCGGAAGCCAAGCAGGTTTGGGCCTGGTTAGTACTTGGATGGTAGACTGTCTGGGAATACCAGGTGCTGTAAGCTTTTTCTCTTCTCTCTACCACCTGCATGTCTTTTGTTGCAACGTCTGATCACCCTGTGACACATGAGGAAGTTGGTCATCTTCAGCTGCTGCTGCTGTGTTGGCAGACACAAAGTGATCTGAGAGTCTCAGTTTCAGCTGCAGAGAATAATCACGTCAGGGAAGAAGATGTGCCCACTACACATCAGCCTTTCTCGGAAATGATCTGGTTGCATAGAGGAACCGTATGATTCCAGTACCTATATAATGCACATTTGTCAGAGACATTGTTGCTTACGGCCACACCACCCTGAACATACCCGACCTCGTCTGATCTCGGAAGCCAAGGAGGGTTGGGCGTGGTTAGTACTTGGATGGAAGACCTCTTGGGAATACCATGTGCTGTAAGCGTTTTCTCTTCTCTCTACCACCTGCATGTCTTTTGTTGCAACATCTGATCACCCTGTGACACATGAGGAAGTTGGTCATCTTCAGCTTCTGCTGCTTTGTTGGCAGACACGAAGTGATCTGAGAGTCTCAGTTTCAGCTGAAGAGAATAATCACATCAGGGAAGAAGATGTGCCCACTACAAGTCAGCCTTTCTCTGCAATTATCTGGTTACATAGAAGAAGTGTATGATTCCAGTACGTATATAATGCACATTTGTCACAGCTATTGTTGCTTACGGCCGCACCACCCTGAATATGCCCGACCTCGTCTGATCTTGGAAGCCAAGGAGGGTTGGGCGTGGTTAGTACTTGGATGGAAGACCTCTTGGGAATACCAGGTGCTGTAAGCTTTTTCTCTTCTCTCTACCACCTGCATGTCTTTTGTTGCAACGTCTGATCACCCTGTGACACATGAGGAAGTTGGTCATCTTCAGCTGCTGCTGCTTTGTTGGCAGACACAAAGTGATCTGAGAGTCTCAGTTTCAGTTGCAGAGAATGATCACATCAGAGAAGATGATATGCCCGCTACACATCAGCCTTTCTCTGCAATTATCTGGGTGCATAGAGGAACCGTATGATTCCAGTACCTATATAATGCACATTTGTCAGAGACATTGTTGCTTACGGCCACACAACCCTGAACATGCCCGACCTCGTCTGATCTCGGAAACCAAGCAGGGTTGGGCATGGTTTGTACTTGGATGGAAGACCTCTTGGGAATACCAGGTGCTTTAAGCTTTTTCTCTTCTCTCTACCACCTGCATGTCTTTTGTTGCAATGTCTGATCACCCTGTGACACATGAGGAAGTTGGTCATCTTCAGCTTCTGCTGCTTTGTTGGCAGACACAAAGTGATCTGAGAGTCTCACTTTCAGCTCGAGAGAATAATCACGTCAGGGAAGAAGATGTGCCCACTACTTATCAGCTTTTCTCTGCAATTATCTGGTTACATAGAGGAACTGTATGATTCCAGTACCTATATAATGCACATTTGTCACAGTTATGGTTGCTTACGGCCACACCACCCTGAATATGCCCGACCTCGTCTGATCTCAGAAGCCAAGCAGGTTTGGGCCTGGTTAGTACTTGGATGGTAGACTGTCTGGGAATACCAGGTGCTGTAAGCTTTTTCTCTTCTCTCTACCACCTGCATGTCTTTTGTTGCAACGTCTGATCACCCTGTGACACATGAGGAAGTTGGTCATCTTCAGCTGCTGCTGCTTTGTTGGCAGACACAAAGTGATCTGAGAGTCTCAGTTTCAGCTGCAGAGAATAATCACGTCAGGGAAGAAGATGTGCCCAGTACACATCAGCCTTTCTCGGAAATTAACTGGTTGCATAGAGGAACCGTATGATTCCAGTACCTATATAATGCACATTTGTCAGAGACATTGTTGCTTACGGCCACACCACCCTGAACATGCCCGACCTCGTCTGATCTCGGAAGCCAAGGAGGGTTGGGCCTGGTTAGTACTTGGATGGAAGACCTCTTGGGAATACCAGGTGCTTTAAGCTTTTTCTCTTCTCTCTACCACCTGCATGTCTTTTGTTGCAACGTCTGATCACCCTGTGACACATGAGGAAGTTGGTCATCTTCAGCAGCTGCTGCTGCTTTGTTGGCAGACACGAAGTGATCTGAGAGTCTCAGTTTCAGCTGCAGAGAATGATCACATCAGGGAAGAAGAAGTGCCCATAACAAGTGAGCCTTTCTCGGAAATTATCTGGTTACATAGAGGAAGTGTATGATTCCAGTACTTATATAATGCACATTTGTCACAGAAATTGTTCCTTACGGCCACACCACCCTGAATATGCCCGACCTCGTCTGATCTCGGAAGCCAAGGAGGGTTGGGCCTGGTTAGTACTTTAATGGGAGACTGCTTGGGAATACCAGGTGCTGTAAGCGTTTTCTCTTCTCTCTACAACCTGCATGTCTTTTGTTGCAACGTCTGATCACCCTGTGACACATGAGGAAGTTGGTCATCTTCAGCTGCTGCTGCTTTGTTGGAAGACACGAAGTGATCTGAGAGTCTCAGTTTCAGCTGAAGAGAATAATCACGTCAGGGAAGAAGATGTGCCCACTACACATCAGCCTTTCTCAGCAATTATCTGGTTACATAGAGGAACCGTATGATTCCTGTACTTATATAATGCACTTTTGTCAGACACATTGTTGCTTACGGCCACACCACCCTGAACATACCCGACCTCGTCTGATCTCGGAAGCCAAGCAGGGTTGAGCCTGCTTAGTACTTGGATGGGAGACTGCTTGGGAATACCAGGTGCTGTAAGCTTTTTCTCTTCTCTCTACAACCTGCATGTCTTTTGTTGCAACGTCTGATCACCCTGTGACACATGAGGAAGTTGGTCATCTTCAGCTGCTGCTGCTTTGTTGGCTTACACAAAGTGATCTGAGAGTCTCAGTTTCAGTTGCAGAGAATGATCACATCAGAGAAGATGATTTGCCCGCTACACATCAGCCTTTCTCGGCAATTATCTGGTTGCATAGAGGAACCGTATGATTCCAGTACCTATATAATGCACATTTGTCAGAGACATTGTTGCTTACGGCCACACCACCCTGAATAAGCCCGACCTCGTCTGATCTCGGACACCAAGAAGGTTGTACCTGGTTAGTACTTGGATGGGAGACAGCTTGGGAATACCAGGTGCTGTAAGCTTTTTCTCTTCTCTCTACCACCTGCATGTCTTTTGTTGCAACGTCTGATCACCCTGTGACACGTGAAGAAGTTGGTCATCTTCAGCTGCTGCTGCTTTGTTGATAGACACGAGGTGATCTGAGAGTCTCAGTTTCAGCTGAAGAGAATAATCACATCAAGGAGAAAGATGAACCCACTACAAGTCAGCCTTTTTCGGCAATTATCTGGTTACACAGAGGAAGTGTATGATTCCAGTACCTATATAATGCACATTTGTCACCGATATTGTTGCTTACGGCCACACCACCCTGAATAAGCCCGACCTCGTCTGATCTCGGAAGCCAAGCAGGGTTGGGCCTGGTTAGTACTTGAATGGTAGACCGCTTGGGAATACCAGGTGCCTTAAGCTTTTTCTCTTCTCTCTACCACCTGCATGTCTTTTGTTGCAACGTCTGATCACCCTGTGACACATGAGGAAGTTGGTCATCTTCAGCTTCTGCTGCTTTGTTGGCAGACACGAAGTGATCTGAGAGTCTCAGTTTCAGCTCGAGAGAATAATCACGTCAGGGAAGAAGATGTGCCCACTACTTATCAGCTTTTCTCGGCAATTATCTGGTTACATAGAGGAACTGTATGATTCCAGTACCTTTATAATGCACATTTGTCACAGTTATGGTTAATTACGGCCACACCACCCTGAAAATGCCTGACCACGTCTGATCTCGGAAGCCAAGCAGGTTTTGGCCTGGTTAGTACTTGGATGGTAGACTCTCTGGGAATATCAGGTGCTGTAAGCTTTTTCTCTTCTCTCTACCACCTGCATGTCTTTTGTTGCAACGTCTGATCACCCTGATACACATGAGGAAGTTGGTCATCTTCAGCTACTGCTGCTTTGTTGGCAGACACGAAGTGATCTGAGAGTCTCAGTTTCAGCTGCAGAGAATAATCACGTCAGGGAAGAAGATGTGCCCACTACACATCAGCCTTTCTCGGAAATGATCTGGTTGCATAGAGGAACCGTATGATTCCAGTACCTATATAATGCACATTTGTCAGAGACATTGTTGCTTACGGCCACACCACCCTGAACATGCCCGACCTCGTCTGATCTCGGAAGCCAAGGAGGGTTGGGCGTGGTTAGTACTTGGATGGAAGACCTCTTGGGAATACCAGGTGCTCTAAGCTTTTTCTCTTCTCTCGACCACCTGCATGTCTTTTGTTGCAACGTCTGATCACCCTGTGACACATGAGAAAGGTGGTCATTTTCAGCTGCTGCTGCTTTGTTGGCAGACACGAAGTGATCTGAGAGTCTCAGTTTCAGCTGCAGAGAATGATCACATGAGGGAAGAAGATTTGCCCACTACAAGTGTGCCTTTCTCGGCAATTATCTGGTTGCATAGAGGAACCGTATGATTCCAGTGCCTATATAATGCACATTTGTCACAGACATTGTTGCTTACGGCCACACCACCCTGAACACGCCCGACCTCGTCTGATCTCGGTAGCCAAGGAGGGTTGGGCCTGGTTAGTACTTAAATGGGAGACCGCTTGGGAATACCAGGAGCTGTAAGCTTTTTCTCTTCTCTCTACCACCTGCATGTCTTTTGTTGCAATGTCTGATCACCCTGTGACACATGAGGAAGTTGGTCATCTTCAGCTTCTGCTGCTTTGTTGGCAGACACAAAGTGATCTGAGAGTCTCAGTTTCAGCTCGAGAGAATAATCACGTCAGGGAAGAAGATGTGCCCACTACTTATCAGCTTTTCACGGCAATTATCTGGTTACATAGAGGAACTGTATGATTCCAGTACCTATATAATGCACATTTGTCACAGTTATGGTTGCTTACGGCCACACCACCCTGAATATGCCCGACCTCGTCTGATCTCAGAAGCCAAGCAGGTTTGGGCCTGGTTAGTACTTGGATGGTAGACCTCTTGGGAATACCAGGTGCTTTAAGCTTTTTCTCTTCTCTCTACCACCTGCATGTCTTTTGTTGCAACGTCTGATCACCCTGTGACACATGAGGAAGTTGGTCATCTTCAGCAGCTGCTGCTGCTTTGTTGGCAGACACGAAGTGATCTGAGAGTCTCAGTTTCAGCTGCAGAGAATGATCACATCAGGGAAGAAGAAGTGCCCATAACAAGTGAGCCTTTCTCGGAAATTATCTGGTTACATAGAGGAAGTGTATGATTCCAGTACTTATATAATGCACATTTGTCACAGAAATTGTTCCTTACGGCCACACCACCCTGAATATGCCCGACCTCGTCTGATCTCGGAAGCCAAGGAGGGTTGGGCCTGGTTAGTACTTTAATGGGAGACTGCTTGGGAATACCAGGTGCTGTAAGCGTTTTCTCTTCTCTCTACAACCTGCATGTCTTTTGTTGCAACGTCTGATCACCCTGTGACACATGAGGAAGTTGGTCATCTTCAGCTGCTGCTGCTTTGTTGGAAGACACGAAGTGATCTGAGAGTCTCAGTTTCAGCTGAAGAGAATAATCACGTCAGGGAAGAAGATGTGCCCACTACACATCAGCCTTTCTCAGCAATTATCTGGTTACATAGAAGAACCGTATGATTCCTGTACTTATATAATGCACTTTTGTCAGACACATTGTTGCTTACGGCCACACCACCCTGAACATACCCGACCTCGTCTGATCTCGGAAGCCAAGCAGGGTTGAGCCTGCTTAGTACTTGGATGGGAGACTGCTTGGGAATACCAGGTGCTGTAAGCTTTTTCTCTTCTCTCTACAACCTGCATGTCTTTTGTTGCAACGTCTGATCACCCTGTGACACATGAGGAAGTTGGTCATCTTCAGCTGCTGCTGCTTTGTTGGCTTACACAAAGTGATCTGAGAGTCTCAGTTTCAGTTGCAGAGAATGATCACATCAGAGAAGATGATTTGCCCGCTACACATCAGCCTTTCTCGGCAATTATCTGGTTGCATAGAGGAACCGTATGATTCCAGTACCTATATAATGCACATTTGTCAGAGACATTGTTGCTTACGGCCACACCACCCTGAACATGCCCGACCTCGTCTGATCTCGGAAGCCAAGGAGGGTTGGGCGTGGTTAGTACTTGGATGGAAGACCTCTTGGGAATACCAGGTGCTCTAAGCTTTTTCTCTTCTCTCGACCACCTGCATGTCTTTTGTTGCAACGTCTGATCACCCTGTGACACATGAGAAAGGTGGTCATTTTCAGCTGCTGCTGCTTTGTTGGCAGACACGAAGTGATCTGAGAGTCTCAGTTTCAGCTGCAGAGAATGATCACATGAGGGAAGAAGATTTGCCCACTACAAGTGTGCCTTTCTCGGCAATTATCTGGTTGCATAGAGGAACCGTATGATTCCAGTGCCTATATAATGCACATTTGTCACAGACATTGTTGCTTACGGCCACACCACCCTGAACACGCCCGACCTCGTCTGATCTCGGTAGCCAAGGAGGGTTGGGCCTGGTTAGTACTTAAATGGGAGACCGCTTGGGAATACCAGGAGCTGTAAGCTTTTTCTCTTCTCTCTACCACCTGCATGTCTTTTGTTGCAATGTCTGATCACCCTGTGACACATGAGGAAGTTGGTCATCTTCAGCTTCTGCTGCTTTGTTGGCAGACACAAAGTGATCTGAGAGTCTCAGTTTCAGCTCGAGAGAATAATCACGTCAGGGAAGAAGATGTGCCCACTACTTATCAGCTTTTCACGGCAATTATCTGGTTACATAGAGGAACTGTATGATTCCAGTACCTATATAATGCACATTTGTCACAGTTATGGTTGCTTACGGCCACACCACCCTGAATATGCCCGACCTCGTCTGATCTCAGAAGCCAAGCAGGTTTGGGCCTGGTTAGTACTTGGATGGTAGACTGTCTGGGAATACCAGGTGCTGTAAGCTTTTTCTCTTCTCTCTACCACCTGCATGTCTTTTGTTGCAACGTCTGATCACCCTGTGACACATGAGGAAGTTGGTCATCTTCAGCTGCTGCTGCTTTGTTGGCAGACACAAAGTGATCTGAGAGTCTCAGTTTCAGCTGCAGAGAATAATCACGTCAGGGAAGAAGATGTGCCCAGTACACATCAGCCTTTCTCGGAAATTAACTGGTTGCATAGAGGAACCGTATGATTCCTGTACTTATATAATGCACATTTGTCACAGACATTGTTGCTTACGGCCACACCACCCTCAATATGCCTGACCTCGTCTGATCTCGGAAGCCAAGCAGGGTTGGGCCTGGTTAGTACTTGGGTGGGAGACCGCTTGAAAATACCATTTGCTGTAAGCTTTTTCTCTTCTCTCTACAACCTGCATGTCTTTTGTTGCAACGTCTGATCACCCTGTGACACATGAGGAAGTTGGTCATCTTCAGCTGCTGCTGCTTTGTTGGCAGACACAAAGTGATCTGAGAGTCTCAGTTTCAGCTGCAGAGAATAATCACATCAGGGAAGAATATGTGCCCACTACACATCAGCCTTTCTTGGCAATTATCTGGTTACATAGAGGAACCGTATGATTCCAGTACCTATATAATGCACATTTGTCACAGAGATTATTACTTACGGCCACACCACCCTGAACATGCCCGACCTCGTCTGATCTCGGAAGCCAAGCACGGTTGGCCTGGTTAGTACTTGGGTGGGAGACTGCTTGGGAATACCAGGTGCTGTAAGCTTTATCTCTTCTCTGGACCACCTGAATGTCTTTTGTTGCAACGTCTGATCACCCTGTGACACATGAGGAAGTTGGTCATCTTCAGCTTCTGGTGCTTTGTTGGGAGACACGAAGTGATCTGAGAGTCTCAGTTTCAGCTGCAGAGAATAATCACGTCAGGGAAGAAGATGTGCCCACTACACATAAGCCTTTCTCTGCAATTATCTGGTTACATAGAGGAACCGTATGATTCCAGTACCTATATAATGCACATTTGTCACAGAGATTGTCGCTTACGGCCACACCACCCTGAATATAATATGCCCGACCTCGTCTGATCTCGGAAGCCAAGCAGGATTGTGCCTGGTTAGTACTTGGGTGGGAGACTGTCTGGGAATACCAGGTGCTGTAAGCTTTTTCTCTTCTCTCTACCACCTGCATGTCTTTTGTTGCAACGTCTGATCACCCTGTGACACATGAGGAAGTTGGTCATCTTCAGCTGCTGCTGCTTTGTTGGCAGACACAAAGTGATCTGAGAGTCTCAGTTTCAGCTGCAGAGAATAATCACGTCAGGGAAGAAGATGTGCCCAGTACACATCAGCCTTTCTCGGAAATTAACTGGTTGCATAGAGGAACCGTATGATTCCTGTACTTATATAATGCACATTTGTCACAGACATTGTTGCTTACGGCCACACCACCCTCAATATGCCTGACCTCGTCTGATCTCGGAAGCCAAGCAGGGTTGGGCCTGGTTAGTACTTGGGTGGGAGACCGCTTGAAAATACCATTTGCTGTAAGCTTTTTCTCTTCTCTCTACAACCTGCATGTCTTTTGTTGCAACGTCTGATCACCCTGTGACACATGAGGAAGTTGGTCATCTTCAGCTGCTGCTGCTTTGTTGGCAGACACAAAGTGATCTGAGAGTCTCAGTTTCAGCTGCAGAGAATAATCACATCAGGGAAGAATATGTGCCCACTACACATCAGCCTTTCTTGGCAATTATCTGGTTACATAGAGGAACCGTATGATTCCAGTACCTATATAATGCACATTTGTCACAGAGATTATTACTTACGGCCACACCACCCTGAACATGCCCGACCTCGTCTGATCTCGGAAGCCAAGCACGGTTGGCCTGGTTAGTACTTGGGTGGGAGACTGCTTGGGAATACCAGGTGCTGTAAGCTTTATCTCTTCTCTGGACCACCTGAATGTCTTTTGTTGCAACGTCTGATCACCCTGTGACACATGAGGAAGTTGGTCATCTTCAGCTGCTGCTGCTTTGTTGGCAGACACAAAGTGATCTGAGAGTCTCAGTTTCAGCTGCAGAGAATAATCACATCAGGGAAGAATATGTGCCCACTACACATCAGCCTTTCTTGGCAATTATCTGGTTACATAGAGGAACCGTATGATTCTAGTACCTATATAATGCACATTTGTCACAGAGATTATTACTTACGGCCACACCACCCTGAACATGCCCGACCTCGTCTGATCTCGGAAGCCAAGCACGGTTGGCCTGGTTAGTACTTGGGTGGGAGACTGCTTGGGAATACCAGGTGCTGTAAGCTTTATCTCTTCTCTGGACCACCTGAATGTCTTTTGTTGCAACGTCTGATCACCCTGTGACACATGAGGAAGTTGGTCATCTTCAGCTTCTGCTGCTTTGTTGGGAGACACGAAGTGATCTGAGAGTCTCAGTTTCAGCTGCAGAGAATAATCACGTCAGGGAAGAAGATGTGCCCACTACACATAAGCCTTTCTCTGCAATTATCTGGTTACATAGAGGAACCGTATGATTCCAGTACCTATATAATGCACATTTGTCACAGAGATTGTCGCTTACGGCCACACCACCCTGAATATAATATGCCCGACCTCGTCTGATCTCGGAAGCCAAGCAGGATTGTGCCTGGTTAGTACTTGGGTGGGAGACTGCTTGGGAATACCAGGTGCTGTAAGCTTTTTCTCTTCTCTCTACCACCTGCATGTCTTTTGTTGCAACGTCTGATCACCCTGTGACACATGAGGAAGTTGGTCATCTTCAGCTGCTGCTGCTTTGTTGGCAGACACAAAGTGATCTGAGAGTCTCAGTTTCAGCTGCAGAGAATAATCACATCAGGGAAGAATATGTGCCCACTACACATCAGCCTTTCTTGGCAATTATCTGGTTACATAGAGGAACCGTATGATTCCAGTACCTATATAATGCACATTTGTCACAGAGATTATTACTTACGGCCACACCACCCTGAACATGCCCGACCTCGTCTGATCTCGGAAGCCAAGCACGGTTGGCCTGGTTAGTACTTGGGTGGGAGACTGCTTGGGAATACCAGGTGCTGTAAGCTTTATCTCTTCTCTGGACCACCTGAATGTCTTTTGTTGCAACGTCTGATCACCCTGTGACACATGAGGAAGTTGGTCATCTTCAGCTGCTGCTGCTTTGTTGGCAGACACAAAGTGATCTGAGAGTCTCAGTTTCAGCTGCAGAGAATAATCACATCAGGGAAGAATATGTGCCCACTACACATCAGCCTTTCTTGGCAATTATCTGGTTACATAGAGGAACCGTATGATTCTAGTACCTATATAATGCACATTTGTCACAGAGATTATTACTTACGGCCACACCACCCTGAACATGCCCGACCTCGTCTGATCTCGGAAGCCAAGCACGGTTGGCCTGGTTAGTACTTGGGTGGGAGACTGCTTGGGAATACCAGGTGCTGTAAGCTTTATCTCTTCTCTGGACCACCTGAATGTCTTTTGTTGCAACGTCTGATCACCCTGTGACACATGAGGAAGTTGGTCATCTTCAGCTTCTGCTGCTTTGTTGGGAGACACGAAGTGATCTGAGAGTCTCAGTTTCAGCTGCAGAGAATAATCACGTCAGGGAAGAAGATGTGCCCACTACACATAAGCCTTTCTCTGCAATTATCTGGTTACATAGAGGAACCGTATGATTCCAGTACCTATATAATGCACATTTGTCACAGAGATTGTCGCTTACGGCCACACCACCCTGAATATAATATGCCCGACCTCGCCTGATCTCGGAAGCCAAGCAGGATTGTGCCTGGTTAGTACTTGGGTGGGAGACTGCTTGGGAATACCAGGTGCTGTAAGCTTTTTCTCTTCTCTCTACCACCTGCATGTCTTTTGTTGCAACATCTGATCACCCTGTGACACATGAGGAAGTTGGTCATCTTCAGCTGCTGCTGCTTTGTTGGCAGACACGAAGTGATCTGAGAGTCTCAGTTTCAGCTGCAGAGAATGATCACATCAGAGAAGATGATATGCCAGCTACACATCAGCCTTTCTCTGCAATTATCTAGTTGCATAGAGGAACCGTATGATTCCAGTACCTATATGATGCACATTTGTCAGTGACATTGTTGCTTACGGCCACACCACGTTGAACATGCCCGACCTCGTCTGATCTCGGAAGCCAAGCACGGTTGGGCCTGGTTAGTACTTGGATGGAAGACCTCTTGGGAATACCAGGTGCTTTAAGCTTTTTCTCTTCTTTCGACCACCTGCATGTCTTTTGTTGCAACGTCTGATCACCCTGTGACACATGAGGAAGTTGGTCATCTTCAGCAGCTGCTGCTGCTTTGTTGGCAGACACGAAGTGATCTGAGAGTCTCAGTTTCAGCTGCAGAGAATGATCACATGAGGGAAGAAGATTTGCCCACTACAAGTCAGCCTTTCTCGGCAATTATCTGGTTACATAGAGGAACCGTATGATTCCATTACCTATATAATGCACATTTGTCAAAGACATTGTCGCTTACGGCCACACCACCCTGAACATGCCCGAGCTCGTCTGATCTTGGAAGCCAAGCAGGGTTGGGCCTTGTTAGTACTTGAATTGGAGACAACTTGGGAATACCAGGTGCTGTAAGCTTTTTCTCTTCTCTCAACCACCTGCATGTCTTTTGTTGCAACGTCTGACCACCCTGTGACACATGAGGAAGTTGGTCATCTTCAGCTGCTGCTGCTTTGTTGGCAGACATGAAGTGATCTGAGAGTCTCAGTTTCAGTTGCAGAGAATGATCACATCAGAGAAGATGATTTACCCGCTACACATCAGCCTTTCTCGGCAATTATCTGGTTGCATAGAGGAACCGTATGATTCCAGTACCTATATAATGCACATTTGTCAGAGACATTGCTGCTTACGGCCACACCACCCGGAACATGCCTGACCTCGTCTGATCTTGGAAGCCAAGCAGGGTTGGGCCTGGTTAGTACTTGCATGGGAGACCACTTGGGAATACCAGGTGCTGTAAGCTTCTTCTCTACTCTCTACCACCTTCATGTCTTTTGTGGCAACGTCTGATCCTCCTGTGACACATGAGGAAGTTGGTCATCTTCAGCTGCTGCTGCGTCTTTGTTGGCAGACACGAAGTGATCTGAGAGTGTCAATTTCAGCTGCAGAGAATAATCACATCAGGGAAGAAGATGTGCCCACTACAAGTCAGCCTTTCTCGGCAATTATCTGGTTACATAGAGGAAGTGTATGATTCCAGTACCTATATAATGCACATTTGTCACAGATATTGTTGCTTACGGCCACACCACCCTGAATAAGCCCGACCTTGTCTGATCTTGGAAGTCAAGCAGGTTTGGGCCTCGTTAGTACTTGGATGGGAGACTGCTTGGGAATACCAGGTGCTGTAAGCTTTTTCTCTTCTCTCTACCACCTGCATGTCTTTTGTTGCAACGTCTGATCACCCTGTGACACATGAGGAAGTTGGTCATCTTCAGCTGCTGCTGCTTTGTTGGCAGACACAAAGTGATCTGAGAGTCTCATTTTCAGCTGGAGAGAATTATCACGTCAGGGAAGAAGATGTGCCCACTACATATCAGCCTTTCTCGGCAATTATCTGGTTACATAGAGGAAGTGTATGATTCCATTGCCTATATAGTGCACATTTGTCACAGAGATTGTTACTTACGGACAAACCACCCTGAATATGTCTGACCTTGTCTGATCTCGGAAGCCAAGGAGGGCTGGTTCTGGTTAGTACTTTGATGGGACACCGCTTGGGAATACCAGGTGCTGTAAGCTTTTTCTCTTCTCTCTACCACCTACATGTCTTTTGTTGCAATGTCTGATCGCCCTGTGACACATGAGGAAGTTGGTCATCTTCAGCTGCTGCTGCTTTGTTAGCAGACACGAAGTGATCTGAGAGTCTCAGTTTCAGCTGCAGAGAATAATCACATCAAGGAAGAAGATGTGCCCACAACAAGTTAGCCTTTCTCTGCAATTATCTGGTTACATAGAGGAACTGTATTATTCCAGTACCTATATAATGCACATTTTTCACAGACATTGTTACTTACGGCCACACCACCCTGAATATGCCCGACCTCGACTGATCTCGGAACCCAAGCAGGGTTGGGCCTGGTTAGTACTTGAATGGGAGACCCCTTGGGAATGCCAGGTGCTGTAAGCTTTTTCTCTTCTCTCTACCACCTGCATGTATTTTGTTGCAAGGTCTGATCGCCCTCTGACACATGAGGAAGTTGGTCATCTTCAGCTGCTGCTGCTTTGTTGGCAGACACGAAGTGACCTGAGATTCTCATTTTCAGCTGGAGAGAATAATCACGTCAGGGAAGAAGATGTGTCCACTATTTATCAGCCTTTCTCTGCAATTATCTGGTTATATAGAGGAAACGTATGATTCCAGTACCTATATAATACACATTTGTACCAGATATTGTTGCTTACCGCCACACCACCCTGAATATGCCCGACCTCGTCTGATCTCGAAAGCCAAGCAGGGTTGTGCCTGGTTAGTACTTGGATGGGAGACCGCTTGGGATTATCAGGTGCTGTAAGCTTTTTCTCTTCTCTCAACCACCTGCATGTCTTTTGTTGCAACGTCTGATCACCCTGTGACACATGAGGAAGTTGGTCATCTTCATTTTCTGCTGCTTTGTTGGCAGACACGAAGTGATCTTAAAGTCTCATTTTCAGCTGGAGAAAATTATCACGTCAGGGAACAAGATGTGCCCACTACATATCAGCCTTTCTTGGCAATTATATGGTTGCATAGAGGAACCGTATGATTCCAGTACCTATATAATGCACATTTGTCACAAACATTGTTACTTACGGCCACACCACCCGGAATATGCCCAACCTCGTCTGATCTTGGAAGCCAAGCAGGGTTGGGCCTGGTTAGTACTTGGATGGGAGACCGCTTGGGAATACCAGGTGCTGTAAGCTTTTTCTCTTCTCTCAACCACCTGCATGTCTTTTGTTGCAACGTCTGATCACCCTGTGACACATGAGGAAGTTGGTCATCTTCAGCTGCTGCTGCTTTGTTGGCAGACATGAAGTGATCTGAGAGTCTCAGTTTCAGTTGCAGAGAATGATCACATCAGAGAAGATGATTTACCCGCTACACATCAGCCTTTCTCGGCAATTATCTGGTTGCATAGAGGAACCATATGATTCCATTGCCTATATAATGCACATTTGTCACAGAGATTGTTGCTTACGGCCAAACCACCCTGAATATGTCTGACCTCGTTTGATCTCAGAAGCCAAGGAGGGTTGGGCCTGGTTAGTACTTTGATGAGAGACCGCTTGGGAATACCAGGTGCTGTAAGCTTTTTCTCTTCTCTCTACCACCTGCATGTCTTTTGTTGCAACGTCTGATCGCCCTGTGACACATGAGGAAGTTGGTCATCTTCAGCTGCTGCTGCCTTGTTGGCAGACACAAAGTGATCTGAGAGTCTCAGTTTCAGTTGCAGAGAATGATCACATCAGAGAAGATGATTTACCCGCTACACATCAGCTTTTCTCGGCAATTATCTGGTTGCATAGAGGAACCGTATGATTCCAGTACCTATATAATGCACATTTGTCAGAGACATTGCTGCTTACGGCCACACCACCCGGAACATGCCTGACCTCGTCTGATCTCGGAAGCCAAGCAGGGTTGGGCCTGGTTAGTACTTGGATGGGAGACCGCTTGGGATTATCAGGTGATGTAAGCTTTTTCTCTTCTCTCAACCACCTGCATGTCTTTTGTTGCAACGTCTGATCACCCTGTGACACATGAGGAAGTTGGTCATCTTCATTTTCTGCTGCTTTGTTGGCAGACACGAAGTGATCTTAGAGTCTCATTTTCAGCTGGAGAAAATGATCACGTCAGGGAACAAGATGTGCCCACTACATATCAGCCTTTCTTGGCAATTATATGGTTGCATAGAGGAACCGTATGATTCCAGTACCTATATAATGCACATTTGTCACAGACATTGTTACTTACGGCCACACCACCCTGAATATGCCCAACCTCGTCTGATCTTGGAAGCCAAGCACGGTTGGGCCTGGTTAGTACTTGGATGGGAGACCGCTTGGGAATACCAGGTGCTGTAAGCTTTTTCTCTTCTCTCAACCACCTGCATGTCTTTTGTTGCAACGTCTGATCACCCTGTGACACATGAGGAAGTTGGTCATCTTCAGCTGCTGCTGCTTTGTTGGCAGACACGAAGTGATCTTAGAGTCTCATTTTCAGCTGGAGAAAATTATCACGTCAGGGAACAAGATGTGCCCACTATATATCAGCCTTTTTTTGGCAATTATCTTGTTACATAGAGGAACCATATGATTCCATTGCCTATATAATGCACATTTGTCACAGAGATTGTTGCTTACGGCCAAACCACCCTGAATATGTCTGACCTCGTCTGATCTCAGAAGCCAAGGAGGGTTGGGCCTGGTTAGTACTTGGATGGGAGACTGCTTGGGAATACCAGGTGCTGTAAGCGTTTTCTCTTCTCTCTACAACCTGCATGTCTTTTGTTGCAAGGTCTGATCGCCCTCTGACACATGAGGAAGTTGGTCATCTTCAGCTGCTGCTGCTTTGTTGGAAGACACGAAGTGATCTGAGAGTCTCAGTTTCAGCTGAAGAGAATAATCACGTCAGGGAAGAAGATGTGCCCACTACACATCAGCCTTTCTCAGCAATTATCTGGTTACATAGAGGAACCGTATGATTCCTGTACTAATATAATGCACTTTTGTCAGACACATTGTTGCTTACGGCCACACCACCCTGAACATACCCGCCCTCGTCTGATCTCGGAAGCCAAGCAGCGTTGAGCCTGCTTAGTACTTGGATGGGAGACTGCTTGGGAATACCAGGTGCTGTAAGTGTTTTCTCTTCTCTCTACAACCTGCATGTCTTTTGTTGCAACATCTGATCACCCTGTGACACATGAGGAAGTTGGTCATCTTCAGCTGCTCCTGCTTTGTTGGCTGACACAAAGTGATCTGAGAGTCTCAGTTTCAGTTGCAGAGAATGATCACATCAGAGAAGATGATTTGCCCGCTACACATCAGCCTTTCTCGGCAATTATCTGGTTGCATAGAGGAACCGTATGATTCCAGTACCTATATAATGCACATTTGTCAGAGACATTGTTGCTTACGGCCACACCACCCTGAATAAGCCAGACCTCGTCTGATCTCGGACACCAAGAAGGTTGTACCTGGTTAGTACTTGGATGGGAGACAGCTTGGGAATACCAGGTGCTGTAAGCTTCTTCTCTACTCTCTACCACCTTCATGTCTTTTGTGGCAACGTCTGATCCTCCTGTGACACATGAGGAAGTTGGTCATCTTCAGCTGCTTTTGCGTCTTTGTTGGCAGACACGAAGTGATCTGAGAGTGTCAATTTCAGCTGCAGAGAATAATCACATCAGGGAAGAAGATGTGCCCACTACAAGTCAGCCTTTCTGGGCAATTATCTGGTTACATAGAGGAAGTGTATGATTCCAGTACCTATATAATGCACATTTGTCACAGATATTGTTGCTTACGGCCACACCACCCTGAATAAGCCCGACCTTGTCTGATCTTGGAAGTCAAGCAGGTTTGGGCCTGGTTAGTACTTGGATGGAAGACTGCTTGGGAATACCAGGTGCTGTAAGCTTTTTCTCTTCTCTCTACCACCTGCATGTCTTTTGTTGCAACGTCTGATCACCCTGTGACACATGAGGAAGTTGGTCATCTTCAGCTGCTGCTGCTTTGTTGGCAGACACAAAGTGATCTGAGAGTCTCATTTTCAGCTGGAGAGAATTATCACGTCAGGGAAGAAGATGTGCCCACTACATATCAGCCTTTCTCGGCAATTATCTGGTTACATAGAGGAAGTGTATGATTCCATTGCCTATATAATGCACATTTGTCACAGAGATTGTTACTTACGGACAAACCACCCTGAATATGTCTGACCTTGTCTGATCTCGGAAGCCAAGGAGGGCTGGTTCTGGTTAGTACTTTGATGGGACACCGCTTGGGAATACCAGGTGATGTAATCTTTTTCTCTTCTCTCTACCACCTGCATGTATTTTGTTGCAACGTCTGATCGCCCTGTGACACATGAGGAAGTTGGTCATCTTCAGCTGCTGCTGCTTTGTTGGCAGACACGAAGTGATCTGAGAGTCTCATTTTCAGCTGGAGAGAATAATCACGTCAGGGAAGAAGATGTGTCCACTATTTATCAGCCTTTCTCTGCAATTATCTGGTTATATAGAGGAAACGTATGATTCCAGTACCTATACAATTTACATTTGTCAGAGACATTGTTGCTTACGGCCACACCACCCTGAATATGCCCGACCTCGTCTGATCTCGAAAGCCAAGCAGGGTTGTGCCTGGTTAGTACTTGGATGGGAGACCGCTTGGGATTATCAGGTGCTGTAAGCTTTTTCTCTTCTCTCAACCACCTGCATGTCTTTTGTTGCAACGTCTGATCACCCTGTGACACATGAGGAAGTTGGTCATCTTCATTTTCTGCTGCTTTGTTGGCAGACACGAAGTGATCTTAAAGTCTCATTTTCAGCTGGAGAAAATTATCACGTCAGGGAACAAGATGTGCCCACTACATATCAGCCTTTCTTGGCAATTATATGGTTGCATAGAGGAACCGTATGATTCCAGTACCTATATAATGCACATTTGTCACAAACATTGTTACTTACGGCCACACCACCCGGAATATGCCCAACCTCGTCTGATCTTGGAAGCCAAGCAGGGTTGGGCCTGGTTAGTACTTGGATGGGAGACCGCTTGGGAATACCAGGTGCTGTAAGCTTTTTCTCTTCTCTCAACCACCTGCATGTCTTTTGTTGCAACGTCTGATCACCCTGTGACACATGAGGAAGTTGGTCATCTTCAGCTGCTGCTGCTTTGTTGGCAGACACGAAGTGATCTTAGAGTCTCATTTTCAGCTGGAGAAAATTATCACGTCAGGGAACAAGATGTGCCCACTATATATCAGCCTTTTTCGGCAATTATCTTGTTACATAGAGGAACCATATGATTCCATTGCCTATATAATGCACATTTGTCACAGAGATTGTTGCTTACGGCCAAACCACCCTGAATATGTCTGACCTCGTTTGATCTCAGAAGCCAAGGAGGGTTGGGCCTGGTTAGTACTTTGATGAGAGACCGCTTGGGAATACCAGGTGCTGTAAGCTTTTTCTCTTCTCTCTACCACCTGCATGTCTTTTGTTGCAACGTCTGATCGCCCTGTGACACATGAGGAAGTTGGTCATCTTCAGCTGCTGCTGCCTTGTTGGCAGACACAAAGTGATCTGAGAGTCTCAGTTTCAGTTGCAGAGAATGATCACATCAGAGAAGATGATTTACCCGCTACACATCAGCTTTTCTCGGCAATTATCTGGTTGCATAGAGGAACCGTATGATTCCAGTACCTATATAATGCACATTTGTCAGAGACATTGCTGCTTACGGCCACACCACCCGGAACATGCCTGACCTCGTCTGATCTCGGAAGCCAAGCAGGGTTGGGCCTGGTTAGTACTTGGATGGGAGACCGCTTGGGATTATCAGGTGATGTAAGCTTTTTCTCTTCTCTCAACCACCTGCATGTCTTTTGTTGCAACGTCTGATCACCCTGTGACACATGAGGAAGTTGGTCATCTTCATTTTCTGCTGCTTTGTTGGCAGACACGAAGTGATCTTAGAGTCTCATTTTCAGCTGGAGAAAATGATCACGTCAGGGAACAAGATGTGCCCACTACATATCAGCCTTTCTTGGCAATTATATGGTTGCATAGAGGAACCGTATGATTCCAGTACCTATATAATGCACATTTGTCACAGACATTGTTACTTACGGCCACACCACCCTGAATATGCCCAACCTCGTCTGATCTTGGAAGCCAAGCACGGTTGGGCCTGGTTAGTACTTGGATGGGAGACCGCTTGGGAATACCAGGTGCTGTAAGCTTTTTCTCTTCTCTCAACCACCTGCATGTCTTTTGTTGCAACGTCTGATCACCCTGTGACACATGAGGAAGTTGGTCATCTTCAGCTGCTGCTGCTTTGTTGGCAGACACGAAGTGATCTTAGAGTCTCATTTTCAGCTGGAGAAAATTATCACGTCAGGGAACAAGATGTGCCCACTATATATCAGCCTTTTTTTGGCAATTATCTTGTTACATAGAGGAACCATATGATTCCATTGCCTATATAATGCACATTTGTCACAGAGATTGTTGCTTACGGCCAAACCACCCTGAATATGTCTGACCTCGTCTGATCTCAGAAGCCAAGGAGGGTTGGGCCTGGTTAGTACTTGGATGGGAGACTGCTTGGGAATACCAGGTGCTGTAAGCGTTTTCTCTTCTCTCTACAACCTGCATGTCTTTTGTTGCAACGTCTGATCACCCTGTGACACATGAGGAAGTTGGTCATCTTCAGCTGCTGCTGCTTTGTTGGAAGACACGAAGTGATCTGAGAGTCTCAGTTTCAGCTGAAGAGAATAATCACGTCAGGGAAGAAGATATGCCCACTACACATCAGCCTTTCTCAGCAATTATCTGGTTACATAGAGGAACCGTATGATTCCTGTACTAATATAATGCACTTTTGTCAGACACATTGTTGCTTACGGCCACACCACCCTGAACATACCCGCCCTCGTCTGATCTTGGAAGCCAAGCAGCGTTGAGCCTGCTTAGTACTTGGATGGGAGACTGCTTGGGAATACCAGGTGCTGTAAGTGTTTTCTCTTCTCTCTACAACCTGCATGTCTTTTGTTGCAA
Organism: Leuresthes tenuis; assembly: GCF_036924035.1. Classification (NCBI taxonomy): domain Eukaryota; kingdom Metazoa; phylum Chordata; class Actinopteri; order Atheriniformes; family Atherinopsidae; genus Leuresthes; species Leuresthes tenuis. Next base: position 42,104,365 of record NW_027325355.1, on the reverse strand, counting down.
CATCTGATCACCCTGTGACACATGAGGAAGTTGGTCATCTTCAGCTGCTCCTGCTTTGTTGGCTGACACAAAGTGATCTGAGAGTCTCAGTTTCAGTTGCAGAGAATGATCACATCAGAGAAGATGATTTGCCCGCTACACATCAGCCTTTCTCGGCAATTATCTGGTTGCATAGAGGAACCGTATGATTCCAGTACCTATATAATGCACATTTGTCAGAGACATTGTTGCTTACGGCCACACCACCCTGAATAAGCCAGACCTCGTCTGATCTCGGACACCAAGAAGGTTGTACCTGGTTAGTACTTGGATGGGAGACAGCTTGGGAATACCAGGTGCTGTAAGCTTTTTCTCTTCTCTCTACCACCTGCATGTCTTTTGTTGCAACGTCTGATCACCCTGTGACACATGAGGAAGTTGGTCATCTTCAGCTGCTGCTGCTTTGTTGGCAGACACAAAGTGATCTGAGAGTCTCAGTTTCAGCTGCAGAGAATAATCACATCAGGGAAGAATATGTGCCCACTACACATCAGCCTTTCTTGGCAATTATCTGGTTACATAGAGGAACCGTATGATTCCAGTACCTATATAATGCACATTTGTCACAGAGATTATTACTTACGGCCACACCACCCTGAACATGCCCGACCTCGTCTGATCTCGGAAGCCAAGCACGGTTGGCCTGGTTAGTACTTGGGTGGGAGACTGCTTGGGAATACCAGGTGCTGTAAGCTTTATCTCTTCTCTGGACCACCTGAATGTCTTTTGTTGCAACGTCTGATCACCCTGTGACACATGAGGAAGTTGGTCATCTTCAGCTGCTGCTGCTTTGTTGGCAGACACAAAGTGATCTGAGAGTCTCAGTTTCAGCTGCAGAGAATAATCACATCAGGGAAGAAGATGTGCCCACTACAAGTCAGCCTTTCTCTGCAATTATCTGGTTACATAGAAGAAGTGTATGATTCCAGTACCTATATAATGCACATTTGTCACAGCTATTGTTGCTTACGGCCGCACCACCCTGAATATGCCCGACCTCGTCTGATCTTGGAAGCCAAGGAGGGTTGGGCGTGGTTAGTACTTGGATGGAAGACCTCTTGGGAATACCAGGTGCTGTAAGCTTTTTCTCTTCTCTCTACCACCTGCATGTCTTTTGTTGCAACGTCTGATCACCCTGTGACACATGAGGAAGTTGGTCATCTTCAGCTGCTGCTGCTTTGTTGGCTGACACGAAGTGATCTGAGAGTCTCAGTTTCAGTTGCAGAGAATGATCACATCAGAGAAGATGATATGCCCGCTACACATCAGCCTTTCTCTGCAATTATCTGGGTGCATAGAGGAACCGTATGATTCCAGTACCTATATAATGCACATTTGTCAGAGACATTGTTGCTTACGGCCACACAACCCTGAACATGCCCGACCTCGTCTGATCTCGGAAGCCAAGCAGGGTTGGGCCTGGTTTGTACTTGGATGGAAGACCTCTTCGGAATACCAGGTGTTGTAAGCTTTTTCTCTTCTCTCTACCACCTGCATGTCTTTTGTTGCAATGTCTGATCACCCTGTGACACATGAGGAAGTTGGTCATCTTCAGCTTCTGCTGCTTTGTTGGCAGACACAAAGTGATCTGAGAGTCTCAGTTTCAGCTCGAGAGAATAATCACGTCAGGGAAGAAGATGTGCCCACTACTTATCAGCCTTTCTCGGCAATTATCTGGTTGCATAGAGGAACCGTATGATTCCAGTACCTATATAATGCACATTTGTCAGAGACATTGTTGCTTACGGCCACACCACCCTGAACATGCCCGACCTCGTCTGATCTCGGAAGCCAAGCAGGGTTGAGCCTGCTTAGTACTTGGATGGGAGACTACTTGGGAATACCAGGTGCTGTAAGCTTCTTCTCTTCTCTCTACCACCTGCATGTCTTTTGTTGCAACGTCTGATCATCCTGTGACACATGAGGAAGTTGGTCATCTTCAGCAGCTGCTGCTTCTTTGTTGTTAGACACGAAGTGATCTGAGAGTCTCAGTTTCAGCTGCAGAGAATAATCACATCAGGGAAGAAGATGTGCCCACTACAAGTCAGCCTTTCTCTGCAATTATCTGGTTACATAGAAGAAGTGTATGATTCCAGTACCTATATAATGCACATTTGTCACAGCTATTGTTGCTTACGGCCGCACCACCCTGAATATGCCCGACCTCGTCTGATCTTGGAAGCCAAGGAGGGTTGGGCCTGGTTAGTACTTGGATGGAAGACCTCTTGGGAATACCAGGTGCTGTAAGCTTTTTCTCTTCTCTCTACCACCTGCATGTCTTTTGTTGCAACGTCTGATCACCCTGTGACACATGAGGAAGTTGGTCATCTTCAGCTGCTGCTGCTTTGTTGGCAGACACGAAGTGATCTGAGAGTCTCAGTTTCAGCTGCAGAGAATGATCACATCAGGGAAGAAGATGTGCCCATAACAAGTGAGCCTTTCTCGGAAATGATCTGGTTACATAGAGGAAGTGTATGATTCCAGTACTTATATAATGCACATTTGTCACAGAAATTGTTCCTTACGGCCACACCACCCTGAATATGCCCGACCTCGTCTGATCTCGGAAGCTAAGGAGGGTTGGGCCTGGTTAGTACTTCAATGGGAGACTGCTTGGGAATACCAGGTGCTGTAAGCGTTTTCTCTTCTCTCTACAACCTGCATGTCTTTTGTTGCAACGTCTGATCACCCTGTGACACATGAGGAAGTTGGTCATCTTCAGCTGCTGCTGCTTTGTTGGAAGACACGAAGTGATCTGAGAGTCTCAGTTTCAGCTGAAGAGAATAATCACGTCAGGGAAGATGATGTGCCCACTACACATCAGCCTTTCTCAGCAATTATCTGGTTACATAGAGGAACCGTATGATTCCTGTACTTATATAATGCACATTTGTCACAGCTATTGTTGCTTACGGCCGCACCACCCTGAATATGCCCGACCTCGTCTGATCTTGGAAGCCAAGCAGGGTTGGTTCTGGTTAGTACTTGGGTGGGAGACCGCTTGAAAATACCATTTGCTGTAAGCTTTTTCTCTTCTCTCTACAACCTGCATGTCTTTTGTTGCAACGTCTGATCACCCTGTGACACATGAGGAAGTTGATCATCTTCAGCTGCTGCTGCTGCTTTGTTGGCAGACATGAAGTGATCTGAGAGTCTCAGTTTCAGCTCCAGAGAATAATCACATCAAGGAGGAAGATGTGCCCACTAAGAGTCAGCCTTTCTCGGCAATTATCTGGTTACATAGAGGAAGTGTATGATTCCAGTACCTATATAATACACATTTGTACCAGATATTGTTGCTTACAGCCACACCACCCTGAATAAGCTCGACCTCGTCTGATCTCGGAAGCCAAGCAGGGTTGGGCCTGGTTAGTTCTTGAATGGGAGACTGCTTGCGAATACCAGGTGCTGTAAGCTTTTTCTCTTCTCTCTACAACCTGCATGTCTTTTGTTGCAATGTCTGATCACCCTGTGACACATGAGGAAGTTGGTCATCTTCAGCTTCTGCTGCTTTGTTGGCAGACACGAAGTGATCTGAGAGTCTCAGTTTCAGCTGAAGAGAATGATCACATCAAGAAGGAAGATGTAACCACTAAGAGTCAGCCTTTCTCGGCAATTATCTGGTTACATAGAGGAAGTGTATGATTCCAGTACCTATATAATACACATTTGTCACAGAGATTGTCGCTTACGGCCACACCACCCTGAATATAATATGCCCGACCTCGTCTGATCTCGGAAGCCAAGCAGGGTTGTGCCTGGTTAGTACTTGGGTGGGAGACTGCTTGGGAATACCAGGTGCTGTAAGCTTTTTCTCTTCTCTCTACCACCTGCATGTCTTTTGTTGTAACATCTGATCACCCTGTGACACATGAGGAAGTTGGTCATCTTCAGCTGCTGCTGCTTTGTTGGCAGACACAAAGTGATCTGAGAGTCTCAGTTTCAGCTGCAGAGAATAATCACATCAGGGAAGAAGATGTGCCCATAACAAGTCAGCCTTTCTCGGCAATTATCTGGTTGCATAGAGGAACCGTATGATTCCAGTACCTATATAATGCACATTTGTCACAGACATTGTTGCTTACGGCCACACCACCCTGAACATGCCCGAGCTCGTCTGATCTTGGAAGCCAAGCAGGGTTGGGCCTTGTTAGTACTTGAATTGGAGACAACTTGGGAATACCAGGTGCTGTAAGCTTTTTCTCTTCTCTCAACCACCTGCATGTATTTTGTTGCAACGTCTGACCACCCTGTGACACATGAGGAAGTTGGTCATCTTCAGCTGCTGCTGCTTTGTTGGCAGACATGAAGTGATCTGAGAGTCTCAGTTTCAGTTGCAGAGAATGATCACATCAGAGAAGATGATTTACCCGCTACACATCAGCCTTTCTCGGCAATTATCTGGTTGCATAGAGGAACCGTATGATTCCAGTACCTATATAATGCACATTTGTCAGAGACATTGCTGCTTACGGCCACACCACCCGGAACATGCCTGACCTCGTCTGATCTTGGAAGCCAAGCAGGGTTGGGCCTGGTTAGTACTTGCATGGGAGACCACTTGGGAATACCAGGTGCTGTAAGCTTCTTCTCTACTCTCTACCACCTTCATGTCTTTTGTGGCAACGTCTGATCCTCCTGTGACACATGAGGAAGTTGGTCATCTTCAGCTGCTGCTGCGTCTTTGTTGGCAGACACGAAGTGATCTGAGAGTGTCAATTTCAGCTGCAGAGAATAATCACATCAGGGAAGAAGATGTGCCCACTACAAGTCAGCCTTTCTCGGCAATTATCTGGTTACATAGAGGAAGTGTATGATTCCATTGCCTATATAATGCACATTTGTCACAGATATTGTTGCTTACGGCCACACCACCCTGAATAAGCCCGACCTTGTCTGATCTTGGAAGTCAAGCAGGTTTGGGCCTCGTTAGTACTTGGATGGGAGACTGCTTGGGAATACCAGGTGCTGTAAGCTTTTTCTCTTCTCTCTACCACCTGCATGTCTTTTGTTGCAACGTCTGATCACCCTGTGACACATGAGGAAGTTGGTCATCTTCAGCTGCTGCTGCTTTGTTGGCAGACACAAAGTGATCTGAGAGTCTCATTTTCAGCTGGAGAGAATTATCACGTCAGGGAAGAAGATGTGCCCACTACATATCAGCCTTTCTCGGCAATTATCTGGTTACATAGAGGAAGTGTATGATTCCATTGCCTATATAGTGCACATTTGTCACAGAGATTGTTACTTACGGACAAACCACCCTGAATATGTCTGACCTTGTCTGATCTCGGAAGCCAAGGAGGGCTGGTTCTGGTTAGTACTTTGATGGGACACCGCTTGGGAATACCAGGTGCTGTAAGCTTTTTCTCTTCTCTCTACCACCTACATGTCTTTTGTTGCAATGTCTGATCGCCCTGTGACACATGAGGAAGTTGGTCATCTTCAGCTGCTGCTGCTTTGTTAGCAGACACGAAGTGATCTGAGAGTCTCAGTTTCAGCTGCAGAGAATAATCACATCAAGGAAGAAGATGTGCCCACAACAAGTTAGCCTTTCTCTGCAATTATCTGGTTACATAGAGGAACTGTATTATTCCAGTACCTATATAATGCACATTTTTCACAGACATTGTTACTTACGGCCACACCACCCTGAATATGCCCGACCTCGACTGATCTCGGAACCCAAGCAGGGTTGGGCCTGGTTAGTACTTGAATGGGAGACCCCTTGGGAATGCCAGGTGCTGTAAGCTTTTTCTCTTCTCTCTACCACCTGCATGTATTTTGTTGCAAGGTCTGATCGCCCTGTGACACATGAGGAAGTTGGTCATCTTCAGCTGCTGCTGCTTTGTTGGCAGACACGAAGTGATCTGAGAGTCTCATTTTCAGCTGGAGAGAATAATCACGTCAGGGAAGAAGATGTGTCCACTATTTATCAGCCTTTCTCTGCAATTATCTGGTTATATAGAGGAAACGTATGATTCCAGTACCTATACAATTTACATTTGTCAGAGACATTGTTGCTTACGGCCACACCACCCTGAATATGCCCGACCTCGTCTGATCTCGAAAGCCAAGCAGGGTTGTGCCTGGTTAGTACTTGGATGGGAGACCGCTTGGGATTATCAGGTGCTGTAAGCTTTTTCTCTTCTCTCAACCACCTGCATGTCTTTTGTTGCAACGTCTGATCACCCTGTGACACATGAGGAAGTTGGTCATCTTCATTTTCTGCTGCTTTGTTGGCAGACACGAAGTGATCTTAAAGTCTCATTTTCAGCTGGAGAAAATTATCACGTCAGGGAACAAGATGTGCCCACTACATATCAGCCTTTCTTGGCAATTATATGGTTGCATAGAGGAACCGTATGATTCCAGTACCTATATAATGCACATTTGTCACAAACATTGTTACTTACGGCCACACCACCCGGAATATGCCCAACCTCGTCTGATCTTGGAAGCCAAGCAGGGTTGGGCCTGGTTAGTACTTGGATGGGAGACCGCTTGGGAATACCAGGTGCTGTAAGCTTTTTCTCTTCTCTCTACCACCTGCATGTATTTTGTTGCAAGGTCTGATCGCCCTGTGACACATGAGGAAGTTGGTCATCTTCAGCTGCTGCTGCTTTGTTGGCAGACACGAAGTGATCTGAGAGTCTCATTTTCAGCTGGAGAGAATAATCACGTCAGGGAAGAAGATGTGTCCACTATTTATCAGCCTTTCTCTGCAATTATCTGGTTATATAGAGGAAACGTATGATTCCAGTACCTATACAATTTACATTTGTCAGAGACATTGTTGCTTACGGCCACACCACCCTGAATATGCCCGACCTCGTCTGATCTCGAAAGCCAAGCAGGGTTGTGCCTGGTTAGTACTTGGATGGGAGACCGCTTGGGATTATCAGGTGCTGTAAGCTTTTTCTCTTCTCTCAACCACCTGCATGTCTTTTGTTGCAACGTCTGATCACCCTGTGACACATGAGGAAGTTGGTCATCTTCATTTTCTGCTGCTTTGTTGGCAGACACGAAGTGATCTTAAAGTCTCATTTTCAGCTGGAGAAAATTATCACGTCAGGGAACAAGATGTGCCCACTACATATCAGCCTTTCTTGGCAATTATATGGTTGCATAGAGGAACCGTATGATTCCAGTACCTATATAATGCACATTTGTCACAAACATTGTTACTTACGGCCACACCACCCGGAATATGCCCAACCTCGTCTGATCTTTGAAGCCAAGCAGGGTTGGGCCTGGTTAGTACTTGGATGGGAGACCGCTTGGGAATACCAGGTGCTGTAAGCTTTTTCTCTTCTCTCAACCACCTGCATGTCTTTTGTTGCAACGTCTGATCACCCTGTGACACATGAGGAAGTTGGTCATCTTCAGCTGCTGCTGCTTTGTTGGCAGACATGAAGTGATCTGAGAGTCTCAGTTTCAGTTGCAGAGAATGATCACATCAGAGAAGATGATTTACCCGCTACACATCAGCCTTTCTCGGCAATTATCTGGTTGCATAGAGGAACCGTATGATTCCAGTACCTATATAATGCACATTTGTCAGAGACATTGCTGCTTACGGCCACACCACCCGGAACATGCCTGACCTCGTCTGATCTTGGAAGCCAAGCAGGGTTGGGCCTGGTTAGTACTTGCATAGGAGACCACTTGGGAATACCAGGTGCTGTAAGCTTCTTCTCTACTCTCTACCACCTTCATGTCTTTTGTGGCAACGTCTGATCCTCCTGTGACACATGAGGAAGTTGGTCATCTTCAGCTGCTTTTGCGTCTTTGTTGGCAGACACGAAGTGATCTGAGAGTGTCAATTTCAGCTGCAGAGAATAATCACATCAGGGAAGAAGATGTGCCCACTACAAGTCAGCCTTTCTGGGCAATTATCTGGTTACATAGAGGAAGTGTATGATTCCAGTACCTATATAATGCACATTTGTCACAGATATTGTTGCTTACGGCCACACCACCCTGAATAAGCCCGACCTTGTCTGATCTTGGAAGTCAAGCAGGTTTGGGCCTGGTTAGTACTTGGATGGAAGACTGCTTGGGAATACCAGGTGCTGTAAGCTTTTTCTCTTCTCTCTACCACCTGCATGTCTTTTGTTGCAACGTCTGATCACCCTGTGACACATGAGGAAGTTGGTCATCTTCAGCTGCTGCTGCTTTGTTGGCAGACACAAAGTGATCTGAGAGTCTCATTTTCAGCTGGAGAGAATTATCACGTCAGGGAAGAAGATGTGCCCACTACATATCAGCCTTTCTCGGCAATTATCTGGTTACATAGAGGAAGTGTATGATTCCATTGCCTATATAATGCACATTTGTCACAGAGATTGTTACTTACGGACAAACCACCCTGAATATGTCTGACCTTGTCTGATCTCGGAAGCCAAGGAGGGCTGGTTCTGGTTAGTACTTTGATGGGACACCGCTTGGGAATACCAGGTGATGTAATCTTTTTCTCTTCTCTCTACCACCTGCATGTATTTTGTTGCAACGTCTGATCGCCCTGTGACACATGAGGAAGTTGGTCATCTTCAGCTGCTGCTGCTTTGTTGGCAGACACGAAGTGATCTGAGAGTCTCATTTTCAGCTGGAGAGAATAATCACGTCAGGGAAGAAGATGTGTCCACTATTTATCAGCCTTTCTCTGCAATTATCTGGTTATATAGAGGAAACGTATGATTCCAGTACCTATACAATTTACATTTGTCAGAGACATTGTTGCTTACGGCCACACCACCCTGAATATGCCCGACCTCGTCTGATCTCGAAAGCCAAGCAGGGTTGTGCCTGATTAGTACTTGGATGGGAGACCGCTTGGGATTATCAGGTGCTGTAAGCTTTTTCTCTTCTCTCTACCACCTGCATGTCTTTTGTTGCAACGTCTGATCACCCTGTGACACATGAGGAAGTTGGTCATCTTCATTTTCTGCTGCTTTGTTGGCAGACACGAAGTGATCTTAAAGTCTCATTTTCAGCTGGAGAAAATTATCACGTCAGGGAACAAGATGTGCCCACTACATATCAGCCTTTCTTGGCAATTATATGGTTGCATAGAGGAACCGTATGATTCCAGTACCTATATAATGCACATTTGTCACAAACATTGTTACTTACGGCCACACCACCCGGAATATGCCCAACCTCGTCTGATCTTGGAAGCCAAGCAGGGTTGGGCCTGGTTAGTACTTGGGTGGGAGACCGCTTGGGAATACCAGGTGCTGTAAGCTTTTTCTCTTCTCTCAACCACCTGCATGTCTTTTGTTGCAACGTCTGATCACCCTGTGACACATGAGGAAGTTGGTCATCTTCAGCTGCTGCTGCTTTGTTGGCAGACACGAAGTGATCTTAGAGTCTCATTTTCAGCTGGAGAAAATTATCACGTCAGGGAACAAGATGTGCCCACTATATATCAGCCTTTTTCGGCAATTATCTTGTTACATAGAGGAACCATATGATTCCATTGCCTATATAATGCACATTTGTCACAGAGATTGTTGCTTACGGCCAAACCACCCTGAATATGTCTGACCTCGTTTGATCTCAGAAGCCAAGGAGGGTTGGGCCTGGTTAGTACTTTGATGAGAGACCGCTTGGGAATACCAGGTGCTGTAAGCTTTTTCTCTTCTCTCTACCACCTGCATGTCTTTTGTTGCAACGTCTGATCGCCCTGTGACACATGAGGAAGTTGGTCATCTTCAGCTGCTGCTGCTTTGTTGGCAGACACAAAGTGATCTGAGAGTCTCAGTTTCAGTTGCAGAGAATGATCACATCAGAGAAGATGATTTACCCGCTACACATCAGCTTTTCTCGGCAATTATCTGGTTGCATAGAGGAACCGTATGATTCCAGTACCTATATAATGCACATTTGTCAGAGACATTGCTGCTTACGGCCACACCACCCGGAACATGCCTGACCTCGTCTGATCTTGGAAGCCAAGCAGGGTTGGGCCTGGTTAGTACTTGCATAGGAGACCACTTGGGAATACCAGGTGCTGTAAGCTTCTTCTCTACTCTCTACCACCTTCATGTCTTTTGTGGCAACGTCTGATCCTCCTGTGACACATGAGGAAGTTGGTCATCTTCAGCTGCTTTTGCGTCTTTGTTGGCAGACACGAAGTGATCTGAGAGTGTCAATTTCAGCTGCAGAGAATAATCACATCAGGGAAGAAGATGTGCCCACTACAAGTCAGCCTTTCTGGGCAATTATCTGGTTACATAGAGGAAGTGTATGATTCCAGTACCTATATAATGCACATTTGTCACAGATATTGTTGCTTACGGCCACACCACCCTGAATAAGCCCGACCTTGTCTGATCTTGGAAGTCAAGCAGGTTTGGGCCTGTTTAGTACTTGGATGGAAGACTGCTTGGGAATACCAGGTGCTGTAAGCTTTTTCTCTTCTCTCTACCACCTGCATGTCTTTTGTTGCAACGTCTGATCACCCTGTGACACATGAGGAAGTTGGTCATCTTCAGCTGCTGCTGCTTTGTTGGCAGACACAAAGTGATCTGAGAGTCTCATTTTCAGCTGGAGAGAATTATCACGTCAGGGAAGAAGATGTGCCCACTACATATCAGCCTTTCTCTGCAATTATCTGGTTACATAGAGGAAGTGTATGATTCCATTGCCTATATAATGCACATTTGTCACAGAGATTGTTACTTACGGACAAACCACCCTGAATATGTCTGACCTTGTCTGATCTCGGAAGCCAAGGAGGGCTGGTTCTGGTTAGTACTTTGATGGGACACCGCTTGGGAATACCAGGTGATGTAATCTTTTTCTCTTCTCTCTACCACCTGCATGTATTTTGTTGCAACGTCTGATCGCCCTGTGACACATGAGGAAGTTGGTCATCTTCAGCTGCTGCTGCTTTGTTGGCAGACACGAAGTGATCTGAGAGTCTCATTTTCAGCTGGAGAGAATAATCACGTCAGGGAAGAAGATGTGTCCACTATTTATCAGCCTTTCTCTGCAATTATCTGGTTATATAGAGGAAACGTATGATTCCAGTACCTATACAATTTACATTTGTCAGAGACATTGTTGCTTACGGCCACACCACCCTGAATATGCCCGACCTCGTCTGATCTCGAAAGCCAAGCAGGGTTGTGCCTGATTAGTACTTGGATGGGAGACCGCTTGGGATTATCAGGTGCTGTAAGCTTTTTCTCTTCTCTCTACCACCTGCATGTCTTTTGTTGCAACGTCTGATCACCCTGTGACACATGAGGAAGTTGGTCATCTTCATTTTCTGCTGCTTTGTTGGCAGACACGAAGTGATCTTAAAGTCTCATTTTCAGCTGGAGAAAATTATCACGTCAGGGAACAAGATGTGCCCACTACATATCAGCCTTTCTTGGCAATTATATGGTTGCATAGAGGAACCGTATGATTCCAGTACCTATATAATGCACATTTGTCACAGACATTGTTACTTACGGCCACACCACCCTGAATTTGCCTGACCTCGTCTGATCTCGGAAGCCAAGCAGTGTTGGGCCTGTTTAGTACTTGGGTGGGAGACCGCTTGGGAATACCAGGTGCTGTAAGCTTTTTCTCTTCTCTCTACCACCTGCATGTGTTTTGTTGCAACGTCTGATCACCCTGTGACACATGAGGAAGTTGGTCATCTTCAGCTGCTGCTGCTTTGTTGGCAGACACGAAGTGATCTGAGAGTCTCAGTTTCAGCTGAAGAGAATGATCACATCAGAGAAGATGATATGCCCACTACACATCAGCCTTTCTCGGCAATTATCTGGTTTCATAGAGGAAGTGTATGATTCCAGTACCTATATAATTCACATTTGTAACAAATATTGTTGCTTACCGCCACACCACCCTGAATATGCCCCACCTTGTCTTAACCTGGAAGCCAAGCAGGGTTGGGACTGGTTTGTACTTCAATGGGAGACTGCTTGGGAATACCAGGTGCTGTAAGCTTTTTCTCTTCTCTCTACCACCTGCATGTCTTTTGTTGCAACATCTGATCACCCTGTGACACATGAGGAAGTTTGTCATCTTCAGCTTCTGCTACTTTGTTGGCAGACACGAAGTGATCTGAGAGTCTCAGTTTCAACTGAAGAGAATAATAACGTCAGGGAACAAGATGTGCCCACTACACATCAGCCTTTCTCGGCAATTATCTGGTTACATAGAGGAACTGTATGATTCCAGTACCTATATAATGCACATTTGTCACAGACATTGTTGCTTACGGCCACACCACCCTCAATATGCCTGACCTCGTCTGATCTCGGAAGCCAAGCACGGTTGGCCTGGTTAGTACTTGGGTGGGAGACTGCTTGGGAATACCAGGTGCTGTAAGCTTTATCTCTTCTCTGGACCACCTGAATGTCTTTTGTTGCAACGTCTGATCACCCTGTGACACATGAGGAAGTTAGTCATCTTCAGCTTCTGCTGCTTTGTTGGCAGACACGAATTGATCTGAGAGTCTCAGTTTCAGCTGCAGAGAATAATCACGTCAGGGAAGAAGATGTGCCCACTACACATAAGCCTTTCTCTGCAATTATCTGGTTACATAGAGGAACCGTATGATTCCAGTACCTATATAATGCACATTTGTCACAGACATTGTCGCTTACGGCCACACCACCCTGAACATGCCCGACCTCGTCTGATCTCGGAAGCCAAGCACGGTTGGCCTGGTTAGTACTTGGGTGGGAGACTGCTTGGGAATACCAGGTGCTGTAAGCTTTATCTCTTCTCTGGACCACCCGAATGTCTTTTGTTGCAACGTCTGATCACCCTGTGACACATGAGGAAGTTGGTCATCTTCAGCTTCTGCTGCTTTGTTGGCAGACACGAAGTGATCTGAGAGTCTCAGTTTCAGCTGCAGAGAATAATCACGTCAGGGAAGAAGATGTGCCCACTACACATAAGCCTTTCTCTGCAATTATCTGGTTACATAGAGGAACCGTATGATTCCAGTACCTATATAATGCACATTTGTCACAGAGATTGTCGCTTACGGCCACACCACCCTGAATATAATATGCCCGACCTCGTCCGATCTCGGAAGCCAAGCGGGGTTGTGCCTGGTTAGTATTTGGGTGGGAGACTGCTTGGGAATACCAGGTGCTGTAAGCTTTTTCTCTTCTCTCTACCACCTGCATGTCTTTTGTTGCAACTTCTGATCACCCTGTGACACATGAGGAAGTTGGTCATCTTCAGCTGCTGCTGCTTTGTTGGCAGACACGAAGTGATCTGAGAGTCTCAGTTTCAGCTGCAGAGAATAATCACATCAGGGAAGAAGATGTGCCCACTACAAGTCAGCCTTTCTCGGCAATTATCTGGTTACATAGAGGAACCGTATGATTCCAGTACCTATATAATGCACATTTGTCACAGACCATGTTGCTTACGGCCACACCACCCTGAACATGTCTGATCTCGGAAGCCAAGGAGGGTTGGGCCTGGTTAGTACTTAAATGGGAGACCGCTTGGGAATACCAGGAGCTGTAAGCTTTTTGTCTTCTCTCCACCACCTGCATGTCTTTTGTTGCAACGTCTGATCCCCCTGTGACACATGAGGAAGTTGGTCATCTTCAGCTGCTGCTGCTTTGTTGGCAGACACGAAGTGATCTGAGAGTCTCAGTTTAAGCTGCAGAGAATAATCACATCAGGGAAGAAGATGTGCCCATAACAAGTCAGCCTTTCTCATCAATTATCTGGTTACATAGAGGAACCGTATGATTCCAGTACCTATATAATGCACATTTGTCACAGAGATTGTCGCTTACGGCCACACCACCCTGAACATGCCTGACCTCGTCTGATCTCGGAAGCCAAGCACGGTTGGCCTGGTTAGTACTTGGGTGGGAGACTGCTTGGGAATACCAGGTGCTGTAAGCTTTTTCTCTTCTCTGGACCACCTGAATGTCTTTTGTTGCAACGTCTGATCACCCTGTGACACATGAGGAAGTTGGTCATCTTCAGCTTCTGCTGCTTTGTTGGCAGACACGAAGTGATCTGAGAGTCTCAGTTTCAGCTGCAGAGAATAATCACGTCAGGGAAGAAGATGTGCCCACTACACATAAGCCTTTCTCTGCAATTATCTGGTTACATAGAGGAACCGTATGATTCCAGTACCTATATAATGCACATTTGTCACAGAGATTGTCGCTTACGGCCACACCACCCTGAATATAATATGCCCGACCTCGTCCGATCTCGGAAGCCAAGCGGGGTTGTGCCTGGTTAGTACTTGGGTGGGAGACTGCTTGGGAATACCAGGTGCTGTAAGCTTTTTCTCTTCTCTCTACCACCTGCATGTCTTTTGTTGCAACGTCTGATCACCCTGTGACACATGAGGAAGTTGGTCATCTTCAGCTGCTGCTGCTTTGTTGGCAGACACAAAGTGATCTGAGAGTCTCAGTTTCAGCTGCAGAGAATAATCACATCAGGCAAGAAGATGTGCCCACTACAAGTCAGCCTTTCTCGGCAATTATCTGGTTACATAGAGGAACCATATGATTCCAGTACCTATATAATGCACATTTGTCACAGACCATGTTGCTTACGGCCACACCACCCTGAACATGCCCGACCTCGTCTGATCTCGGAAGCCAAGGAGGGTTGGGCCTGGTTAGTACTTAAATGGGAGACCGCTTGGGAATACCAGGAGCTGTAAGCTTTTTGTCTTCTCTCGACCACCTGCATGTCTTTTGTTGCAACGTCTGATCCCCCTGTGACACATGAGGAAGTTGGTCATCTTCAGCTTCTGCTGCTTTGTTGGCAGACACGAAGTGATCTGAGAGTCTCAGTTTCAGCTGCAGAGAATAATCACATCAGGGAAGAAGATGTGCCCATAACAAGTCAGCCTTTCTCATCAATTATCTGGTTACATAGAGGAATTGTATGATTCCAGTACCTATATAATGCACATTTGTCACAGAAATTGTTCCTTACGGCTACACCACCCTGAATAAGCCCGACCTCGTCTAATCTCGGAAGCCAAGGAGGGTTGGGCCTGGTTAGTACTTTAATGGGAGACTGCTTGGGAATACCAGGTGCTGTAAGCATATTCTCTTCTCTCTACAACCTGCATGTCTTTTGTTGCAACGTCTGATCACCCTTTGACACATGAGAAAGTTGGCCATCTTCAGCTGCTGCTGCTTTGTTGGAAGACACGAAGTGATCTGAGAGTCTCAGTTTCAGCTGAAGAGAATAATCACGTCAGGGAAGAAGATGTGCCAACTACACATCAGCCTTTCTCAGCAATTATCTGGTTACATAGAGGAACCGTATGATTCCTGTACTTATATAATGCACATTTGTCAGACACATTGATGCTTACGGCCACACCACCCGGAACATGCCTGACCTCGTCTGATCTCGGAAGCCAAGCAGGGTTGGGCCTGGTTAGTACTTGGATGGGAGACCGCTTGGGAATACCAGGTGCTGTAAGCTTCTTCTCTACTCTGTACCACCTGCATGTATTTTGTTGCAAGGTCTGATCGCCCTGTGACACATGAGGAAGTTGGTCATCTTCAGCTTCTGCTGCTTTGTTGGCAGACACAAAGTGATCTGAGAGTCTCACTTTCAGCTCAAGAGAATAATCACGTCAGGGAAGAAGATGTGCCCACTACTTATCAGCTTTTCTCGGCAATTATCTGGTTACATAGAGGAACTGTATGATTCCAGTACCTATATAATGCACATTTGTCACAGTTATGGTTGCTTACGGCCACACCACCCTGAACATGCCCGACCTCGTCTGATCTCGGAAGCCAAGGAGGGTTGGGCCTGGTTAGTACTTAAATGGGAGACGGCTTGGGAATACCAGGTGCTGTAAGCTTCTTCTCTTCTCTCTACCACCTGCATGTCTTTTGTTGCAACGTCTGATCACCCTGTGACACATGAGGAAGTTGGTCATCTTCAGCTGCTGCTGCTTTGTTGGCAGACACAAAGTGATCTGAGAGTCTCAGTTTCAGCTGCAGAGAATAATCACATCAGGGAAGAAGATGTGCCCACTACAAGTCAGCCTTTCTCGGCAATTATCTGGTTACATAGAGGAACCGTATGATTCCAGTACCTATATAATGCACATTTGTCACAGACCATGTTGCTTACGGCCACACCACCCTGAACATGCCCGACCTCGACTGATCTCGGAACCCAAGCAGGGTTGGGCCTGGTTAGTACTTGAATGGGAGACCCCTTGGGAATGCCAGGTGCTGTAAGCTTTTTCTCTTCTCTCTACCACCTGCATGTATTTTGTTGCAAGGTCTGATCGCCCTGTGACACATGAGGAAGTTGGTCATCTTCAGCTGCTGCTGCTTTGTTGGCAGACACGAAGTGATCTGAGAGTCTCATTTTCAGCTGGAGAGAATAATCACGTCAGGGAAGAAGATGTGTCCACTATTTATCAGCCTTTCTCTGCAATTATCTGGTTATATAGAGGAAACGTATGATTCCAGTACCTATACAATTTACATTTGTCAGAGACATTGTTGCTTACGGCCACACCACCCTGAATATGCCCGACCTCGTCTGATCTCGAAAGCCAAGCAGGGTTGTGCCTGGTTAGTACTTGGATGGGAGACCGCTTGGGATTATCAGGTGCTGTAAGCTTTTTCTCTTCTCTCAACCACCTGCATGTCTTTTGTTGCAACGTCTGATCACCCTGTGACACATGAGGAAGTTGGTCATCTTCATTTTCTGCTGCTTTGTTGGCAGACACGAAGTGATCTTAAAGTCTCATTTTCAGCTGGAGAAAATTATCACGTCAGGGAACAAGATGTGCCCACTACATATCAGCCTTTCTTGGCAATTATATGGTTGCATAGAGGAACCGTATGATTCCAGTACCTATATAATGCACATTTGTCACAAACATTGTTACTTACGGCCACACCACCCGGAATATGCCCAACCTCGTCTGATCTTGGAAGCCAAGCAGGGTTGGGCCTGGTTAGTACTTGGATGGGAGACCGCTTGGGAATACCAGGTGCTGTAAGCTTTTTCTCTTCTCTCTACCACCTGCATGTATTTTGTTGCAAGGTCTGATCGCCCTGTGACACATGAGGAAGTTGGTCATCTTCAGCTGCTGCTGCTTTGTTGGCAGACACAAAGTGATCTGAGAGTCTCATTTTCAGCTGGAGAGAATAATCACGTCAGGGAAGAAGATGTGTCCACTATTTATCAGCCTTTCTCTGCAATTATCTGGTTATATAGAGGAAACGTATGATTCCAGTACCTATACAATTTACATTTGTCAGAGACATTGTTGCTTACGGCCACACCACCCTGAATATGCCCGACCTCGTCTGATCTCGAAAGCCAAGCAGGGTTGTGCCTGGTTAGTACTTGGATGGGAGACCGCTTGGGATTATCAGGTGCTGTAAGCTTTTTCTCTTCTCTCAACCACCTGCATGTCTTTTGTTGCAACGTCTGATCACCCTGTGACACATGAGGAAGTTGGTCATCTTCATTTTCTGCTGCTTTGTTGGCAGACACGAAGTGATCTTAAAGTCTCATTTTCAGCTGGAGAAAATTATCACGTCAGGGAACAAGATGTGCCCACTACATATCAGCCTTTCTTGGCAATTATATGGTTGCATAGAGGAACCGTATGATTCCAGTACCTATATAATGCACATTTGTCACAAACATTGTTACTTACGGCCACACCACCCGGAATATGCCCAACCTCGTCTGATCTTTGAAGCCAAGCAGGGTTGGGCCTGGTTAGTACTTGGATGGGAGACCGCTTGGGAATACCAGGTGCTGTAAGCTTTTTCTCTTCTCTCAACCACCTGCATGTCTTTTGTTGCAACGTCTGATCACCCTGTGACACATGAGGAAGTTGGTCATCTTCAGCTGCTGCTGCTTTGTTGGCAGACATGAAGTGATCTGAGAGTCTCAGTTTCAGTTGCAGAGAATGATCACATCAGAGAAGATGATTTACCCGCTACACATCAGCCTTTCTCGGCAATTATCTGGTTGCATAGAGGAACCGTATGATTCCAGTACCTATATAATGCACATTTGTCAGAGACATTGCTGCTTACGGCCACACCACCCGGAACATGCCTGACCTCGTCTGATCTTGGAAGCCAAGCAGGGTTGGGCCTGGTTAGTACTTGCATAGGAGACCACTTGGGAATACCAGGTGCTGTAAGCTTCTTCTCTACTCTCTACCACCTTCATGTCTTTTGTGGCAACGTCTGATCCTCCTGTGACACATGAGGAAGTTGGTCATCTTCAGCTGCTTTTGCGTCTTTGTTGGCAGACACGAAGTGATCTGAGAGTGTCAATTTCAGCTGCAGAGAATAATCACATCAGGGAAGAAGATGTGCCCACTACAAGTCAGCCTTTCTGGGCAATTATCTGGTTACATAGAGGAAGTGTATGATTCCAGTACCTATATAATGCACATTTGTCACAGATATTGTTGCTTACGGCCACACCACCCTGAATAAGCCCGACCTTGTCTGATCTTGGAAGTCAAGCAGGTTTGGGCCTGGTTAGTACTTGGATGGAAGACTGCTTGGGAATACCAGGTGCTGTAAGCTTTTTCTCTTCTCTCTACCACCTGCATGTCTTTTGTTGCAACGTCTGATCACCCTGTGACACATGAGGAAGTTGGTCATCTTCAGCTGCTGCTGCTTTGTTGGCAGACACAAAGTGATCTGAGAGTCTCATTTTCAGCTGGAGAGAATTATCACGTCAGGGAAGAAGATGTGCCCACTACATATCAGCCTTTCTCGGCAATTATCTGGTTACATAGAGGAAGTGTATGATTCCATTGCCTATATAATGCACATTTGTCACAGAGATTGTTACTTACGGACAAACCACCCTGAATATGTCTGACCTTGTCTGATCTCGGAAGCCAAGGAGGGCTGGTTCTGGTTAGTACTTTGATGGGACACCGCTTGGGAATACCAGGTGATGTAATCTTTTTCTCTTCTCTCTACCACCTGCATGTATTTTGTTGCAACGTCTGATCGCCCTGTGACACATGAGGAAGTTGGTCATCTTCAGCTGCTGCTGCTTTGTTGGCAGACACGAAGTGATCTGAGAGTCTCATTTTCAGCTGGAGAGAATAATCACGTCAGGGAAGAAGATGTGTCCACTATTTATCAGCCTTTCTCTGCAATTATCTGGTTATATAGAGGAAACGTATGATTCCAGTACCTATACAATTTACATTTGTCAGAGACATTGTTGCTTACGGCCACACCACCCTGAATATGCCCGACCTCGTCTGATCTCGAAAGCCAAGCAGGGTTGTGCCTGATTAGTACTTGGATGGGAGACCGCTTGGGATTATCAGGTGCTGTAAGCTTTTTCTCTTCTCTCTACCACCTGCATGTCTTTTGTTGCAACGTCTGATCACCCTGTGACACATGAGGAAGTTGGTCATCTTCATTTTCTGCTGCTTTGTTGGCAGACACGAAGTGATCTTAAAGTCTCATTTTCAGCTGGAGAAAATTATCACGTCAGGGAACAAGATGTGCCCACTACATATCAGCCTTTCTTGGCAATTATATGGTTGCATAGAGGAACCGTATGATTCCAGTACCTATATAATGCACATTTGTCACAAACATTGTTACTTACGGCCACACCACCCGGAATATGCCCAACCTCGTCTGATCTTGGAAGCCAAGCAGGGTTGGGCCTGGTTAGTACTTGGGTGGGAGACCGCTTGGGAATACCAGGTGCTGTAAGCTTTTTCTCTTCTCTCAACCACCTGCATGTCTTTTGTTGCAACGTCTGATCACCCTGTGACACATGAGGAAGTTGGTCATCTTCAGCTGCTGCTGCTTTGTTGGCAGACACGAAGTGATCTTAGAGTCTCATTTTCAGCTGGAGAAAATTATCACGTCAGGGAACAAGATGTGCCCACTATATATCAGCCTTTTTCGGCAATTATCTTGTTACATAGAGGAACCATATGATTCCATTGCCTATATAATGCACATTTGTCACAGAGATTGTTGCTTACGGCCAAACCACCCTGAATATGTCTGACCTCGTTTGATCTCAGAAGCCAAGGAGGGTTGGGCCTGGTTAGTACTTTGATGAGAGACCGCTTGGGAATACCAGGTGCTGTAAGCTTTTTCTCTTCTCTCTACCACCTGCATGTCTTTTGTTGCAACGTCTGATCGCCCTGTGACACATGAGGAAGTTGGTCATCTTCAGCTGCTGCTGCTTTGTTGGCAGACACAAAGTGATCTGAGAGTCTCAGTTTCAGTTGCAGAGAATGATCACATCAGAGAAGATGATTTACCCGCTACACATCAGCTTTTCTCGGCAATTATCTGGTTGCATAGAGGAACCGTATGATTCCAGTACCTATATAATGCACATTTGTCAGAGACATTGCTGCTTACGGCCACACCACCCGGAACATGCCTGACCTCGTCTGATCTTGGAAGCCAAGCAGGGTTGGGCCTGGTTAGTACTTGCATAGGAGACCACTTGGGAATACCAGGTGCTGTAAGCTTCTTCTCTACTCTCTACCACCTTCATGTCTTTTGTGGCAACGTCTGATCCTCCTGTGACACATGAGGAAGTTGGTCATCTTCAGCTGCTTTTGCGTCTTTGTTGGCAGACACGAAGTGATCTGAGAGTGTCAATTTCAGCTGCAGAGAATAATCACATCAGGGAAGAAGATGTGCCCACTACAAGTCAGCCTTTCTGGGCAATTATCTGGTTACATAGAGGAAGTGTATGATTCCAGTACCTATATAATGCACATTTGTCACAGATATTGTTGCTTACGGCCACACCACCCTGAATAAGCCCGACCTTGTCTGATCTTGGAAGTCAAGCAGGTTTGGGCCTGTTTAGTACTTGGATGGAAGACTGCTTGGGAATACCAGGTGCTGTAAGCTTTTTCTCTTCTCTCTACCACCTGCATGTCTTTTGTTGCAACGTCTGATCACCCTGTGACACATGAGGAAGTTGGTCATCTTCAGCTGCTGCTGCTTTGTTGGCAGACACAAAGTGATCTGAGAGTCTCATTTTCAGCTGGAGAGAATTATCACGTCAGGGAAGAAGATGTGCCCACTACATATCAGCCTTTCTCGGCAATTATCTGGTTACATAGAGGAAGTGTATGATTCCATTGCCTATATAATGCACATTTGTCACAGAGATTGTTACTTACGGACAAACCACCCTGAATATGTCTGACCTTGTCTGATCTCGGAAGCCAAGGAGGGCTGGTTCTGGTTAGTACTTTGATGGGACACCGCTTGGGAATACCAGGTGATGTAATCTTTTTCTCTTCTCTCTACCACCTGCATGTATTTTGTTGCAACGTCTGATCGCCCTGTGACACATGAGGAAGTTGGTCATCTTCAGCTGCTGCTGCTTTGTTGGCAGACACGAAGTGATCTGAGAGTCTCATTTTCAGCTGGAGAGAATAATCACGTCAGGGAAGAAGATGTGTCCACTATTTATCAGCCTTTCTCTGCAATTATCTGGTTATATAGAGGAAACGTATGATTCCAGTACCTATACAATTTACATTTGTCAGAGACATTGTTGCTTACGGCCACACCACCCTGAATATGCCCGACCTCGTCTGATCTCGAAAGCCAAGCAGGGTTGTGCCTGATTAGTACTTGGATGGGAGACCGCTTGGGATTATCAGGTGCTGTAAGCTTTTTCTCTTCTCTCTACCACCTGCATGTCTTTTGTTGCAACGTCTGATCACCCTGTGACACATGAGGAAGTTGGTCATCTTCATTTTCTGCTGCTTTGTTGGCAGACACGAAGTGATCTTAAAGTCTCATTTTCAGCTGGAGAAAATTATCACGTCAGGGAACAAGATGTGCCCACTACATATCAGCCTTTCTTGGCAATTATATGGTTGCATAGAGGAACCGTATGATTCCAGTACCTATATAATGCACATTTGTCACAGACATTGTTACTTACGGCCACACCACCCTGAATTTGCCTGACCTCGTCTGATCTCGGAAGCCAAGCAGTGTTGGGCCTGTTTAGTACTTGGGTGGGAGACCGCTTGGGAATACCAGGTGCTGTAAGCTTTTTCTCTTCTCTCTACCACCTGCATGTGTTTTGTTGCAACGTCTGATCACCCTGTGACACATGAGGAAGTTGGTCATCTTCAGCTGCTGCTGCTTTGTTGGCAGACACGAAGTGATCTGAGAGTCTCAGTTTCAGCTGAAGAGAATGATCACATCAGAGAAGATGATATGCCCACTACACATCAGCCTTTCTCGGCAATTATCTGGTTTCATAGAGGAAGTGTATGATTCCAGTACCTATATAATTCACATTTGTAACAAATATTGTTGCTTACCGCCACACCACCCTGAATATGCCCCACCTTGTCTTAACCTGGAAGCCAAGCAGGGTTGGGACTGGTTTGTACTTCAATGGGAGACTGCTTGGGAATACCAGGTGCTGTAAGCTTTTTCTCTTCTCTCTACCACCTGCATGTCTTTTGTTGCAACATCTGATCACCCTGTGACACATGAGGAAGTTTGTCATCTTCAGCTTCTGCTACTTTGTTGGCAGACACGAAGTGATCTGAGAGTCTCAGTTTCAACTGAAGAGAATAATAACGTCAGGGAACAAGATGTGCCCACTACACATCAGCCTTTCTCGGCAATTATCTGGTTACATAGAGGAACTGTATGATTCCAGTACCTATATAATGCACATTTGTCACAGACATTGTTGCTTACGGCCACACCACCCTCAATATGCCTGACCTCGTCTGATCTCGGAAGCCAAGCACGGTTGGCCTGGTTAGTACTTGGGTGGGAGACTGCTTGGGAATACCAGGTGCTGTAAGCTTTATCTCTTCTCTGGACCACCTGAATGTCTTTTGTTGCAACGTCTGATCACCCTGTGACACATGAGGAAGTTAGTCATCTTCAGCTTCTGCTGCTTTGTTGGCAGACACGAATTGATCTGAGAGTCTCAGTTTCAGCTGCAGAGAATAATCACGTCAGGGAAGAAGATGTGCCCACTACACATAAGCCTTTCTCTGCAATTATCTGGTTACATAGAGGAACCGTATGATTCCAGTACCTATATAATGCACATTTGTCACAGACATTGTCGCTTACGGCCACACCACCCTGAACATGCCCGACCTCGTCTGATCTCGGAAGCCAAGCACGGTTGGCCTGGTTAGTACTTGGGTGGGAGACTGCTTGGGAATACCAGGTGCTGTAAGCTTTATCTCTTCTCTGGACCACCCGAATGTCTTTTGTTGCAACGTCTGATCACCCTGTGACACATGAGGAAGTTGGTCATCTTCAGCTTCTGCTGCTTTGTTGGCAGACACGAAGTGATCTGAGAGTCTCAGTTTCAGCTGCAGAGAATAATCACGTCAGGGAAGAAGATGTGCCCACTACACATAAGCCTTTCTCTGCAATTATCTGGTTACATAGAGGAACCGTATGATTCCAGTACCTATATAATGCACATTTGTCACAGAGATTGTCGCTTACGGCCACACCACCCTGAATATAATATGCCCGACCTCGTCCGATCTCGGAAGCCAAGCGGGGTTGTGCCTGGTTAGTATTTGGGTGGGAGACTGCTTGGGAATACCAGGTGCTGTAAGCTTTTTCTCTTCTCTCTACCACCTGCATGTCTTTTGTTGCAACTTCTGATCACCCTGTGACACATGAGGAAGTTGGTCATCTTCAGCTGCTGCTGCTTTGTTGGCAGACACGAAGTGATCTGAGAGTCTCAGTTTCAGCTGCAGAGAATAATCACATCAGGGAAGAAGATGTGCCCACTACAAGTCAGCCTTTCTCGGCAATTATCTGGTTACATAGAGGAACCGTATGATTCCAGTACCTATATAATGCACATTTGTCACAGACCATGTTGCTTACGGCCACACCACCCTGAACATGTCTGATCTCGGAAGCCAAGGAGGGTTGGGCCTGGTTAGTACTTAAATGGGAGACCGCTTGGGAATACCAGGAGCTGTAAGCTTTTTGTCTTCTCTCCACCACCTGCATGTCTTTTGTTGCAACGTCTGATCCCCCTGTGACACATGAGGAAGTTGGTCATCTTCAGCTGCTGCTGCTTTGTTGGCAGACACGAAGTGATCTGAGAGTCTCAGTTTAAGCTGCAGAGAATAATCACATCAGGGAAGAAGATGTGCCCATAACAAGTCAGCCTTTCTCATCAATTATCTGGTTACATAGAGGAACCGTATGATTCCAGTACCTATATAATGCACATTTGTCACAGAGATTGTCGCTTACGGCCACACCACCCTGAACATGCCTGACCTCGTCTGATCTCGGAAGCCAAGCACGGTTGGCCTGGTTAGTACTTGGGTGGGAGACTGCTTGGGAATACCAGGTGCTGTAAGCTTTTTCTCTTCTCTGGACCACCTGAATGTCTTTTGTTGCAACGTCTGATCACCCTGTGACACATGAGGAAGTTGGTCATCTTCAGCTTCTGCTGCTTTGTTGGCAGACACGAAGTGATCTGAGAGTCTCAGTTTCAGCTGCAGAGAATAATCACGTCAGGGAAGAAGATGTGCCCACTACACATAAGCCTTTCTCTGCAATTATCTGGTTACATAGAGGAACCGTATGATTCCAGTACCTATATAATGCACATTTGTCACAGAGATTGTCGCTTACGGCCACACCACCCTGAATATAATATGCCCGACCTCGTCCGATCTCGGAAGCCAAGCGGGGTTGTGCCTGGTTAGTACTTGGGTGGGAGACTGCTTGGGAATACCAGGTGCTGTAAGCTTTTTCTCTTCTCTCTACCACCTGCATGTCTTTTGTTGCAACGTCTGATCACCCTGTGACACATGAGGAAGTTGGTCATCTTCAGCTGCTGCTGCTTTGTTGGCAGACACAAAGTGATCTGAGAGTCTCAGTTTCAGCTGCAGAGAATAATCACATCAGGCAAGAAGATGTGCCCACTACAAGTCAGCCTTTCTCGGCAATTATCTGGTTACATAGAGGAACCATATGATTCCAGTACCTATATAATGCACATTTGTCACAGACCATGTTGCTTACGGCCACACCACCCTGAACATGCCCGACCTCGTCTGATCTCGGAAGCCAAGGAGGGTTGGGCCTGGTTAGTACTTAAATGGGAGACCGCTTGGGAATACCAGGAGCTGTAAGCTTTTTGTCTTCTCTCGACCACCTGCATGTCTTTTGTTGCAACGTCTGATCCCCCTGTGACACATGAGGAAGTTGGTCATCTTCAGCTTCTGCTGCTTTGTTGGCAGACACGAAGTGATCTGAGAGTCTCAGTTTCAGCTGCAGAGAATAATCACATCAGGGAAGAAGATGTGCCCATAACAAGTCAGCCTTTCTCATCAATTATCTGGTTACATAGAGGAATTGTATGATTCCAGTACCTATATAATGCACATTTGTCACAGAAATTGTTCCTTACGGCTACACCACCCTGAATAAGCCCGACCTCGTCTAATCTCGGAAGCCAAGGAGGGTTGGGCCTGGTTAGTACTTTAATGGGAGACTGCTTGGGAATACCAGGTGCTGTAAGCATATTCTCTTCTCTCTACAACCTGCATGTCTTTTGTTGCAACGTCTGATCACCCTTTGACACATGAGAAAGTTGGCCATCTTCAGCTGCTGCTGCTTTGTTGGAAGACACGAAGTGATCTGAGAGTCTCAGTTTCAGCTGAAGAGAATAATCACGTCAGGGAAGAAGATGTGCCAACTACACATCAGCCTTTCTCAGCAATTATCTGGTTACATAGAGGAACCGTATGATTCCTGTACTTATATAATGCACATTTGTCAGACACATTGATGCTTACGGCCACACCACCCGGAACATGCCTGACCTCGTCTGATCTCGGAAGCCAAGCAGGGTTGGGCCTGGTTAGTACTTGGATGGGAGACCGCTTGGGAATACCAGGTGCTGTAAGCTTCTTCTCTACTCTGTACCACCTGCATGTATTTTGTTGCAAGGTCTGATCGCCCTGTGACACATGAGGAAGTTGGTCATCTTCAGCTTCTGCTGCTTTGTTGGCAGACACAAAGTGATCTGAGAGTCTCACTTTCAGCTCAAGAGAATAATCACGTCAAGGAAGAAGATGTGCCCACTACTTATCAGCTTTTCTCGGCAATTATCTGGTTACATAGAGGAACTGTATGATTCCAGTACCTATATAATGCACATTTGTCACAGTTATGGTTGCTTACGGCCACACCACCCTGAACATGCCCGACCTCGTCTGATCTCGGAAGCCAAGGAGGGTTGGGCCTGGTTAGTACTTAAATGGGAGACGGCTTGGGAATACCAGGTGCTGTAAGCTTCTTCTCTTCTCTCTACCACCTGCATGTCTTTTGTTGCAACGTCTGATCACCCTGTGACACATGAGGAAGTTGGTCATCTTCAGCTGCTGCTGCTTTGTTGGCAGACACAAAGTGATCTGAGAGTCTCAGTTTCAGCTGCAGAGAATAATCACATCAGGGAAGAAGATGTGCCCACTACAAGTCAGCCTTTCTCGGCAATTATCTGGTTACATAGAGGAACCGTATGATTCCAGTACCTATATAATGCACATTTGTCACAGACCATGTTGCTTACGGCCACACCACCCTGAACATGCCCGACCTCGTCTGATCTCGGAAGCCAAGGAGGGTTGGGCTTGGTTAGTACTTAAATGGGAGACTGCTTGGGAATACCAGGTGCTGTAAGCTTTATCTCTTCTCTGGACCACCTGAATGTCTTTTGTGGCAACGTCTGATCCTCCTGTGACACATGAGGAAGTTGGTCATCTTCAGCTGCTGCTGCTTCTTTGTTGGCAGACACGAAGTGATCTGATAGTCTCAATTTCAGCTGCAGAGAATAATCACATCAGGGAAGAAGATGTGCCCACTACAAGTCAGCCTTTCTCGGCAATTATCTGGTTACATAGAGGAAGTGTATGATTCCAGTACCTATATAATGCACATTTGTCACAGATATTGTTGCTTACGGCCACACCACCCTGAATAAGCCCGACCTCGTCTGATCTTGGAAGTCAAGCAGGTTTGGGCCTGGTTAGTACTTGGATGGGAGACAGCTTGGGAATACCAGGTGCTGTAAGCTTTTTCTCTTCTCTCTACCACCTGCATGTCTTTTGTTGCAACGTCTGATCACCCTGTGACACATGAGGAAGTTGGTCATCTTCAGCTGCTGCTGCTTTGTTGGCAGACACAAAGTGATCTGAGAGTCTCATTTTCAGCTGGAGAGAATTATCATGTCAGGGAAGAAGATGTGCCCACTACATATCAGCCTTTCTCGGCAATTATCTGGTTACATAGAGGTAGTGTATGATTCCATTGCCTATATAATGCACATTTGTCACGGAGATTGTTACTTATGGCCAAACCACCCTGAATATGTCTGACCTTGTCTGATCTCGGAAGCCAAGGGGGGCTGGGCCTGGTTAGTACTTTGATGGGACACCGCTTGGGAATACCAGGTGCTGTAAGCTTTTTCTCTTCTCTCTACCACCTACATGTCTTTTGTTGCAATGTCTGATCGCCCTGTGACACATGAGGAAGTTGGTCATCTTCAGCTGCTGCTGCTTTGTTAGCAGACACGAAGTGATCTGAGAGTCTCAGTTTCAGCTGCAGAGAATAATAACATCAAGGAAGAAGATGTGCCCACAACAAGTTAGCCTTTCTCTGCAATTATCTGGTTACATAGAGGAACTGTATTATTCCAGTACCTATATAATGCACATTTTTCACAGACATTGTTACTTACGGCCACACCACCCTGAATATGCCCGACCTCGACTGATCTCGGAACCCAAGCAGGGTTGGGCCTGGTTAGTACTTGAATGGGAGACCCCTTGGGAATGCCAGGTGCTGTAAGCTTTTTCTCTTCTCTCTACCACCTGCATGTATTTTGTTGCAAGGTCTGATCGCCCTCTGACACATGAGGAAGTTGGTCATCTTCAGCTGCTGCTGCTTTGTTGGCAGACACGAAGTGATCTGAGAGTCTCATTTTCAGCTGGAGAGAATAATCACGTCAGGGAAGAAGATGTGCCCACTATTTATCAGCCTTTCTCTGCAATTATCTGGTTATATAGAGGAAACGTATGATTCCAGTACCTATACAATTTACATTTGTCACAGACATTGTTGCTTACGGCCACACCACCCTGAATATGCCCGACCTTGTCTGATCTCGGAAGCCAAGCAGGGTTGTGCCTGGTTAGTACTTGGATGGGAGACCGCTTGGGATTATCAGGTGCTGTAAGCTTTTTCTCTTCTCTCAACCACCTGCATGTCTTTTGTTGCAACGTCTGATCACCCTGTGACACATGAGGAAGTTGGTCATCTTCATTTTCTGCTGCTTTGTTGGCAGACACGAAGTGATCTTAGAGTCTCATTTTCAGCTGGAGAAAATTATCACGTCAGGGAACAAGATGTGCCCACTATATATCAGACTTTTTCGGCAATTATCTTGTTACATAGAGGAACCATATGATTCCATTGCCTATATAATGCACATTTGTCACAGAGATTGTTGCTTACGGCCAAACCACCCTGAATATGCCCAATCTCGTGTGATCTCAGAAGCCAAGGAGGGTTGGGCCTGGTTAGTACTTTGATGAGAGACCGCTTGGGAATACCAGGTGCTGTAAGCTTTTTCTCTTCTCTCTACCACCTGCATGTATTTTGTTGCAAGGTCTGATCGCCCTCTGACACATGAGGAAGTTGGTCATCTTCAGCTGCTGCTGCTTTGTTGGCAGACACGAAGTGATCTGAGAGTCTCAGTTTCAGCTGAAGAGAATAATCACGTCAAGGAAGAAGATTTGCCCACTACACATCAGCCTTTCTCAGCAATTATCTGGGTGCATAGAGGAACCATATGATTCCAGTACCTATATAATGCACATTTGTCAGAGACATTGTTGCTTACGGCCACACAACCCTGAACATGCCCGACCTCGTCTGATCTCGGAAGCCAAGCACAGTTGGGCCTGGTTTGTACTTGGATGGAAGACCTCTTGGGAATACGAGGTGCTGTAAGCTTTTTCTCTTCTCTCTACCACCTGCATGTCTTTTGTTGCAACGTCTGATCACCCTGTGACACATGAGGAAGTTGGTCATCTTCAGCTTCTGCTGCTTTGTTGGCAGACACGAAGTGATCTGAGAGTCTCAGTTTCAGCTCGAGAGAATAATCACGTCAGGGAAGAAGATGTGCCCACTACTTATCAGCTTTTCTCGGCAATTATCTGGTTACATAGAGGAACTGTATGATTCCAGTACCTTTATAATGCACATTTGTCACAGTTGTGGTTAATTACGGCCACACCACCCTGAAAATGCCTGACCACGTCTGATCTCGGAAGCCAAGCAGGTTTTGGCCTGGTTAGTACTTTGATGGTAGACTCTCTGGGAATACCAGGTGCTGTAAGCTTTTTCTCTTCTCTCTACCACCTGCATGTCTTTTGTTGCAACGTCTGATCACCCTGTGACACATGAGGAAGTTGGTCATCTTC
The DNA here is from genome assembly GCF_036924035.1 of Leuresthes tenuis. Classification (NCBI taxonomy): domain Eukaryota; kingdom Metazoa; phylum Chordata; class Actinopteri; order Atheriniformes; family Atherinopsidae; genus Leuresthes; species Leuresthes tenuis. Next base: position 42,074,814 of record NW_027325355.1, on the reverse strand, counting down.
AGCTACTGCTGCTTTGTTGGCAGACACAAAGTGATCTGAGAGTCTCAGTTTCAGCTGCAGAGAATAATCACGTCAGGGAAGAAGATGTGCCCACTACAAGTCAGCCTTTCTCGGAAATGATCTGGTTGCATAGAGGAACCGTATGATTCCAGTACCTATATAATGCACATTTGTCAGAGACATTGTTGCTTACGGCCACACCACCCTGAACATGCCCGACCTCGTCTGATCTCGGAAGCCAAGGAGGGTTGGGCGTGGTTAGTACTTGGATGGAAGACCTCTTGGGAATACCAGGTGCTGTAAGCTTTTTCTCTTCTCTCGACCACCTGCATGTCTTTTGTTGCAACGTCTGATCACCCTGTGACACATGAGGAAGTTGGTCATTTTCAGCTGCTGCTGCTTTGTTGGCAGACGCGAAGTGATCTGAGAGTCTCAGTTTCAGCTGCAGAGAATGATCACATGAGGGAAGAAGATTTGCCCACTACAAGTTTGCCTTTCTCGGCAATTATCTGGTTACATAGAGGAACCGTATGATTCCAGTACCTATATAATGCACATTTGTCACAGACATTGTTGCTTACGGCCACACCACCCTGAACATGCCCGACCTCGTCTGATCTCGGTAGCTAAGGAGGGTTGGGCCTGGTTAGTACTTAAATGGGAGACCGCTTGGGAATACCAGGAGCTGTAAGCTTTTTGTCTTCTCTCGACCACCTGCATGTCTTTTGTTGCAACGTCTGATCACCCTGTGACACATGAGGAAGTTGGTCATCTTCAGCTGCTGCTGCTTCTTTGTTGGCAGACACGAAGTGATCTGAGAGTCTCAATTTCAGCTGCAGAGAATAATCACATCAGGGAAGAAGATGTGCCCACTACAAGTCAGCCTTTCTCGGCAATTATCTGGTTACATAGAGGAAGTGTATGATTCCAGTACCTATATAATGCACATTTGTCACAGATATAGTTGCTTACGGCCACACCACCCTGAATAAGCTCGACCTCATCTGATCTTGGAAGTCAAGCAGGTTTGGGCCTGGTTAGTACTTGGATGGGAGACTGCTTGGGAATACCAGGTGCTGTAAGCTTTTTCTCTTCTCTCTACCACCTGCATGTCTTTTGTTGCAACGTCTGATCACCCTTTGACACATGAGGAAGTTGGTCATCTTCAGCTGCTGCTGCTTTGTTGGCAGACACAAAGTGATCTGAGAGTCTAATTTTCAGCTGGAGAGAATTATCACGTCAGGGAAGAAGATGTGCCCACTACATATCAGCCTTTCTCGGCAATTATCTGGTTACATAGAGGAAGTGTATGATTCCATTGCCTATATAATGCACATTTGTCACGGAGATTGTTACTTACGGCCAAACCACCCTGAATATGTCTGACCTTGTCTGATCTTGGAACCCAAGCAGGGTTGGACCTGGTTAGTACTTGAATGGGAGACCCCTTGGGAATGCCAGGTGCTTTAAGCTTTTTCTCTTCTCTCTACCACCTGCATGTATTTTGTTGCAAGGTCTGATCGCCCTGTGACACATGAGGAAGTTGGTCATCTTCAGCTGCTGCTGCTTTGTTGGCAGACACGAAGTGATCTGAGAGTCTCAATTTCAGCTGCAGAGAATAATCACGTCAGGGAAGAAGATGTGCCCACTACAAGTCAGCCTTTCTCGGCAATTATCTGGTTACATAGAGGAAGTGTATGATTCCAGTACCTATATAATGCACATTTGTCACAGTTATGGTTGCTTACGGCCACACCACCCTGAACATGCCCGACCTCGTCTGATCTCGGAAGCCAAGGAGGGTTGGGCCTGGTTAGTACTTAAATGGGAGACGGCTTGGGAATACCAGGTGCTGTAAGCTTTTTCTCTTCTCTCTACCACCTGCATGTCTTTTGTTGCAACGTCTGATCACCCTGTGACACATGAGGAAGTTGGTCATCTTCAGCTGCTGCTGCTTTGTTGGCAGACACAAAGTGATCTGAGAGTCTCAGTTTCAGCTGCAGAGAATAATCACATCAGGGAAGAAGATGTGCCCACTACAAGTCAGCCTTTCTCGGCAATTATCTGGTTACATAGAGGAACCGTATGATTCCAGTACCTATATAATGCACATTTGTCACAGACCATGTTGCTTACGGCCACACCACCCTGAACATGCCCGACCTCGTCTGATCTCGGAAGCCAAGGAGGGTTGGGCTTGGTTAGTACTTAAATGGGAGACTGCTTGGGAATACCAGGTGCTGTAAGCTTTATCTCTTCTCTGGACCACCTGAATGTCTTTTGTGGCAACGTCTGATCCTCCTGTGACACATGAGGAAGTTGGTCATCTTCAGCTGCTGCTGCTTCTTTGTTGGCAGACACGAAGTGATCTGATAGTCTCAATTTCAGCTGCAGAGAATAATCACATCAGGGAAGAAGATGTGCCCACTACAAGTCAGCCTTTCTCGGCAATTATCTGGTTACATAGAGGAAGTGTATGATTCCAGTACCTATATAATGCACATTTGTCACAGATATTGTTGCTTACGGCCACACCACCCTGAATAAGCCCGACCTCGTCTGATCTTGGAAGTCAAGCAGGTTTGGGCCTGGTTAGTACTTGGATGGGAGACTGCTTGGGAATACCAGGTGCTGTAAGCTTTTTCTCTTCTCTCGACCACCTGCATGTCTTTTGTTGCAACGTCTGATCACCCTGTGACACATGAGGAAGTTGGTCATTTTCAGCTGCTGCTGCTTTGTTGGCAGACACGAAGTGATCTGAGAGTCTCAGTTTCAGCTGCAGAGAATGATCACATGAGGGAAGAAGATTTGCCCACTACAAGTTTGCCTTTCTCGGCAATTATCTGGTTACATAGAGGAACCGTATGATTCCAGTACCTATATAATGCACATTTGTCACAGACATTGTTGCTTACGGCCACACCACCCTGAACATGCCCGACCTCGTCTGATCTCGGTAGCTAAGGAGGGTTGGGCCTGGTTAGTACTTAAATGGGAGACCGCTTGGGAATACCAGGAGCTGTAAGCTTTTTGTCTTCTCTCGACCACCTGCATGTCTTTTGTTGCAACGTCTGATCACCCTGTGACACATGAGGAAGTTGGTCATCTTCAGCTGCTGCTGCTTCTTTGTTGGCAGACACGAAGTGATCTGAGAGTCTCAATTTCAGCTGCAGAGAATAATCACATCAGGGAAGAAGATGTGCCCACTACAAGTCAGCCTTTCTCGGCAATTATCTGGTTACATAGAGGAAGTGTATGATTCCAGTACCTATATAATGCACATTTGTCACAGATATTGTTGCTTACGGCCACACCACCCTGAATAAGCTCGACCTCATTTGATCTTGGAAGTCAAGCAGGTTTGGGCCTGGTTAGTACTTGGATGGGAGACTGCTTGGGAATACCAGGTGCTGTAAGCTTTTTCTCTTCTCTCTACCACCTGCATGTCTTTTGTTGCAACGTCTGATCACCCTTTGACACATGAGGAAGTTGGTCATCTTCAGCTGCTGCTGCTTTGTTGGCAGACACAAAGTGATCTGAGAGTCTAATTTTCAGCTGGAGAGAATTATCACGTCAGGGAAGAAGATGTGCCCACTACATATCAGCCTTTCTCGGCAATTATCTGGTTACATAGAGGAAGTGTATGATTCCATTGCCTATATAATGCACATTTGTCACGGAGATTGTTACTTACGGCCAAACCACCCTGAATATGTCTGACCTTGTCTGATCTTGGAACCCAAGCAGGGTTGGACCTGGTTAGTACTTGAATGGGAGACCCCTTGGGAATGCCAGGTGCTTTAAGCTTTTTCTCTTCTCTCTACCACCTGCATGTATTTTGTTGCAAGGTCTGATCGCCCTGTGACACATGAGGAAGTTGGTCATCTTCAGCTGCTGCTGCTTTGTTGGCAGACACGAAGTGATCTGAGAGTCTCAATTTCAGCTGCAGAGAATAATCACGTCAGGGAAGAAGATGTGCCCACTACAAGTCAGCCTTTCTCGGCAATTATCTGGTTACATAGAGGAAGTGTATGATTCCAGTACCTATATAATGCACATTTGTCACAGTTATGGTTGCTTACGGCCACACCACCCTGAACATGCCCGACCTCGTCTGATCTCGGAAGCCAAGGAGGGTTGGGCCTGGTTAGTACTTAAATGGGAGACGGCTTGGGAATACCAGGTGCTGTAAGCTTTTTCTCTTCTCTCTACCACCTGCATGTCTTTTGTTGCAACGTCTGATCACCCTGTGACACATGAGGAAGTTGGTCATCTTCAGCTGCTGCTGCTTTGTTGGCAGACACAAAGTGATCTGAGAGTCTCAGTTTCAGCTGCAGAGAATAATCACATCAGGGAAGAAGATGTGCCCACTACAAGTCAGCCTTTCTCGGCAATTATCTGGTTACATAGAGGAACCGTATGATTCCAGTACCTATATAATGCACATTTGTCACAGACCATGTTGCTTACGGCCACACCACCCTGAACATGCCCGACCTCGTCTGATCTCAGAAGCCAAGGAGGGTTGGGCTTGGTTAGTACTTAAATGGGAGACTGCTTGGGAATACCAGGTGCTGTAAGCTTTATCTCTTCTCTGGACCACCTGAATGTCTTTTGTGGCAACGTCTGATCCTCCTGTGACACATGAGGAAGTTGGTCATCTTCAGCTGCTGCTGCTTCTTTGTTGGCAGACACGAAGTGATCTGATAGTCTCAATTTCAGCTGCAGAGAATAATCACATCAGGGAAGAAGATGTGCCCACTACATATCAGCCTTTCTCGGCAATTATCTGGTTACATAGAGGAAGTGTATGATTCCATTGCCTATATAATGCACATTTGTCACGGAGATTGTTACTTATGGCCAAACCACCCTGAATATGTCTGACCTTGTCTGATCTCGGAAGCCAAGGGGGGCTGGGCCTGGTTAGTACTTTGATGGGACACCGCTTGGGAATACCAGGTGCTGTAAGCTTTTTCTCTTCTCTCTACCACCTACATGTCTTTTGTTGCAATGTCTGATCGCCCTGTGACACATGAGGAAGTTGGTCATCTTCAGCTGCTGCTGCTTTGTTGGCAGACACGAAGTGATCTGAGAGTCTCAGTTTCAGCTGCAGAGAATAATAACATCAAGGAAGAAGATGTGCCCACAACAAGTTAGCCTTTCTCTGCAATTATCTGGTTACATAGAGGAACTGTATTATTCCAGTTCCTATATAATGCACATTTTTCACAGACATTGTTACTTGCGGCCACACCACCCTGAATATGCCCGACCTCGACTGATCTCGGAACCCAAGCAGGGTTGGGCCTGGTTAGTACTTGAATGGGAGACCCCTTGGGAATGCCAGGTGCTGTAAGCTTTTTCTCTTCTCTCTACCACCTGCATGTATTTTGTTGCAAGGTCTGATCGCCCTCTGACACATGAGGAAGTTGGTCATCTTCAGCTGCTGCTGCTTTGTTGGCAGACACGAAGTGATCTGAGAGTCTCATTTTCAGCTGGAGAGAATAATCACGTCAGGGAACAAGATGTGCCCACTATTTATCAGCCTTTCTCTGCAATTATCTGGTTATATAGAGGAAACGTATGATTCCAGTACCTATACAATTTACATTTGTCACAGACATTGTTGCTTACGGCCACACCACCCTGAATATGCCCGACCTCGTCTGATCTCGGAAGCCAAGCAGGGTTGTGCCTGGTTAGTACTTGGATGGGAGACTGCTTGGGATTATCAGGTGCTGTAAGCTTTTTCTCTTCTCTCAACCACCTGCATGTCTTTTGTTGCAACGTCTGATCACCCTGTGACACATGAGGAAGTTGGTCATCTTCATTTTCTGCTGCTTTGTTGGCAGACACGAAGTGATCTTAGAGTCTCATTTTCAGCTGGAGAAAATTATCACGTCAGGGAACAAGATGTGCCCACTATATATCAGACTTTTTCGGCAATTATCTTGTTACATAGAGGAACCATATGATTCCATTGCCTATATAATGCACATTTGTCACAGAGATTGTTGCTTACGGCCAAACCACCCTGAATATGCCCAATCTCGTGTGATCTCAGAAGCCAAGGAGGGTTGGGCCTGGTTAGTACTTTGATGAGAGACCGCTTGGGAATACCAGGTGCTGTAAGCTTTTTCTCTTCTCTGGACCACCTGAATGTCTTTTGTTGCAACGTCTGACCACCCTGTGACACATGAGGAAGTTGGTCATCTTCAGCTGCTGCTGCTTTGTTGGCAGACATGAAGTGATCTGAGAGTCTCAGTTTCAGTTGCAGAGAATGATCACATCAGAGAAGATGATTTACCCGCTACACATCAGCCTTTCTCGGCAATTATCTGGTTGCATAGAGGAACCATATGATTCCAGTACCTATATAATGCACATTTGTCAGAGACATTGTTACTTACGGCCACACCACCCTGAATATGCCAGACCTTGACTGATCTCAGAACCCAAGCAGGGTTGTACCTGGTTAGTACTTGGATGGGAGACAGCTTGGGAATACCAGGTGCTGTAAGCTTTTTCTCTTCTCTCTACAACCTGCATGTCTTTTGTTGCAACGTCTTATCACCCTGTGACACATGAGGAAGTTGGTCATCTTCAGCTGCTGCTGCTTTGTTGATAGACACGAGGTGATCTGAGAGTCTCAGTTTCAGCTGAAGAGAATAATCACATCAAGGAGGAAGATGAACCCACTACAAGTCAGCCTTTTTCGGCAATTGTCTGGTTACACAGAGGAAGTGTATGATTCCAGTACCTATATAATGCACATTTGTCACCGATATTGTTGCTTACGGCCACACCACCCTGAATAAGCCCGACCTCGTCTGATCTCGGAAGCCAAGCAGGGTTGGGCCTGGTTAGTACTTGAATGGTAGACCGCTTGGGAATACCAGGTGCTGTAAGCTTTTTCTCTTCTCTCGACCACCTGCATGTCTTTTGTTGCAACGTCTGATCACCCTGTGACACATGAGGAAGTTGGTCATCTTCAGCTTCTGCTGCTTTGTTGGCAGACACGAAGTGATCTGAGAGTCTCAGTTTCAGCTGAAAAGAATGATCACATCAGAGAAGATGATATGCCCGCTACACATCAGCCTTTCTCGGCAATTATCTGGTTGCATAGAGGAATTGTATGATTCCAGTACCTATATAATGCACATTTGTCAGAGACATTGTTGCTTACGGCCACACCACCCTGAACATGCCCGACCTCGTCTGATCTCGGAAGCTAAGCAGGGTTGAGCCTGCTTAGTGCTTGGATGGGAGACTGCTTGGGAATACCAGGTGCTGTAAGCTTCTTCTCTTCTCTCTACCACCTGCATGTCTTTTCTTGCAACGTCTGATCACCCTGTGACACATGAGGAAGTTGGTCATCTTCAGCTGCTGCTGCTTTGTTGGCAGACACAAAGTGATCTGAGAGTCTCAGTTTCAGTTGCAGAGAATAATCACGTCAGGGAAGAAGATGTGCCCACTACAAGTCAGCCTTTCTCTGCAATTATCTGGTTACATAGAAGAAGTGTATGATTCCAGTACCTATATAATGCACATTTGTCACAGCTATTTTTGCTTACGGCCGCACCACCCTGAATATGCCTGACCTCGTCTGATCTTGGAAGAAAAGCAGGGTTGGGCCTGGTTAGTACTTGGATGGGAGACCACTTCGGAATACCAGGTGCTGTAAGCTTTTTCTCTTCTCTCTACCACCTGCATGTCTTTTGTTGCAACGTCTGATCACCCTGTGACACATGAGGAAGTTGGTCATCTTCAGCTGCTGCTGCTTTGTTGGCTGACACGAAGTGATCTGAGAGTCTCAGTTTCAGTTGCAGAGAATGATCACATCAGAGAAGATGATATGCCCGCTACACATCAGCCTTTCTCGGCAATTATCTGGTTGCATAGAGGAACCGTATGATTCCAGTACCTATATAATGCACATTTGTCAGAGACATTGTTGCTTACGGCCACACCACCCTGAATATGCCCGACCTCGTCTGATCTCAGAACCCAAGCAGGGTTGGGCCTTGTTAGTACTATAATGGGAGACTGCTTGGGAATACCAGGTGCTATAAGCTTTTTCTCCTCTCTCTACCACCTGCATGTCTTTTGTTTTAATGTCTGATCGCCCTGTGACACATGAGGAAGTTGGTCATCTTCAGCTGCTGCTGCTTCTTTGTTGGCAGACACGAAGTGATCTGAGAGTCTCAGTTTCAGCTGCAGAGAATAATCACATCAGGGAAGAAGATGTGCCCACTACAAGTCAGCCTTTCTCGGCAATTATCTGGTTACATAGAGGAAGTGTATGATTCCAGTACCTATATAATGCACATTTGTCACAGATATTGTTGCTTACGGCCACACCACCCTGAATATGCCCGACCTCGTCTGATCTTGGAAGCCAAGCAGGGTTGGGCCTGGTTAGTACTTGGATGGGAGACTGCTTGGGAATACCAGGTGCTGTAAGCTTTTTCTCTTCTCTCAACCACCTGCATGTCTTTTGTTGCAACGTCTGATCACCCTGTGACACATGAGGAAGTTGGTCATCTTCAGCTGCTGCTGCTTTGTTGGCAGACACGAAGTGATCTTAGAGTCTCATTTTCAAATGGAGAAAATTATCACGTCAGGGAACAAGATGTGCCCACTACATATCAGCCTTTCTCGGCAATTATCTTGTTACATAGAGGAACCATATGATTCCATTGCCTATATAATGCACATTTGTCACAGAGATTGTTGCTTACGGCCAAACCACCCTGAATATGTCTGACCTCGTCTGCTCTCAGAAGCCAAGGAGGGTTCGGCCTGGTTAGTACTTGGGTGGGAGACTGCTTGGGAATACCAGGTGCTGTAAGCTTTATCTCTTCTCTGGACCACCTGAATGTCTTTTGTTGCAACGTCTGATCACCCTGTGACACATGAGGAAGTTGGTCATCTTCAGCTTCTGCTGCTTTGTTGGCAGACATGAAGTGATCTGAGAGTCTCAGTTTCAGCTGAAGAGAATGATCACATCAGAGAAGATGATATGCCCACTACACATCAGCCTTTCTCGGCAATTATCTGGTTTCATAGAGGAAGTGTATGATTCCAGTACCTATATAATTCACATTTCTAACAAATATTGTTGCTTACCGCCACACCACCCTGAATAAGCCCCACCTTGTCTTATCCTGGAAGCCAAGCGGGGTTGGGTCTGGTTCGTACTTCAATGGGAGACTGCTTGGGAATACCAGGTGCTGTAAGCTTTTTCTCTTCTCTCTACCACCTGCATGTGTTTTGTTGCAACGTCTGATCACCCTGTGACACATGAGGAAGTTTGTCATCTTCAGCTGCTGCTGCTTTGTTGGCAGACACGAAGTGATCTGAGAGTCTCAGTTTCAACTGAAGAGAATAATAACGTCAGGGAAGAAGATGTGCCCACTACACATCAGCCTTTCTCTGCAATTATCTGGTTACATAGAGGAACTGTATGATTCCAGTACCTATATAATGCACATTTGTCACAGACATTGTTGCTTACGGCCACACCACCCTCAATATGCCTGACCTCGTCTGATCTCGGAAGCCAAGCACGGTTGGCCTGGTTAGTACTTGGGTGGGAGACTGCTTGGGAATACCAGGTGCTGTAAGCTTTATCTCTTCTCTGGACCAACTGAATGTCTTTTGTTGCAACGTCTGATCACCCTGTGACACATGAGGAAGTTGGTCATCTTCAGCTTCTGCTGCTTTGTTGGCAGACACAAAGTGATCTGAGAGTCTCAGTTTCAGCTGCAGAGAATAATAACGTCAGGGAAGAAGATGTGCCCACTACACATCAGCCTTTCTCGGCAATTATCTGGTTACATAGAAGAAGTGTATGATTCCAGTACCTATATAATGCACATTTGTCACAGACATTGTTGCTTACGGCCACACCACCCTCAATATGCCTGACCTCGTCTGATCTCGGAAGCCAAGCACGGTTGGCCTGGTTAGTACTTGGGTGGGAGACTGCTTGGGAATACCAGGTGCTGTAAGCTTTATCTCTTCTCTGGACCACCTGAATGTCTTTTGTTGCAACGTCTGATCACCCTGTGACACATGAGGAAGTTGGTCATCTTCAGCTTCTGCTGCTTTGTTGGCAGACATGAAGTGATCTGAGAGTCTCAGTTTCAGCTGCAGAGAATAATCACGTCAGGGAAGAAGATGTGCCCACTACACATAAGCCTTTCTCTGCAATTATCTGGTTACATAGAGGAACCATATGATTCCAGTACCTATATAATGCACATTTGTCACAGACATTGTCGCTTACGGCCACACCACCCTGAACATGCCTGACCTCGTCTGATCTCGGAAGCCAAGCAAGGTTGGCCTGGTTAGTACTTGGGTGGGAGACTGCTTGGGAATACCAGGTGCTGTAAGCTTTATCTCTTCTCTGGACCACCTGAATGTCTTTTGTTGCAACGTCTGATCACCCTGTGACACATGAGGAAGTTGGTCATCTTCAGCTGCTGCTGCTTTGTTGGCAGACACGAAGTGATCTGAGAGTCTCAGTTTCAGCTGCAGAGAATAATCACGTCAGGGAAGAAGATGTGCCCACTACACATAAGCCTTTCTCTGCAATTATCTGGTTACATAGAGGAACCGTATGATTCCAGTACCTATATAATGCACATTTGTCACAGAGATTGTCGCTTACGGCCACACCACCCTGAATATAATATGCCCGACCTCGTCCGATCTCGGAAGCCAAGCGGGGTTGTGCCTGGTTAGTACTTGGGTGGGAGACTGCTTGGGAATACCAGGTGCTGTAAGCTTTTTCTCTTCTCTCTACCACCTGCATGTCTTTTGTTGCAACGTCTGATCACCCTGTGACACATGAGGAAGTTGGTCATCTTCAGCTGCTGCTGCTTTGTTGGCAGACACAAAGTGATCTGAGAGTCTCAGTTTCAGCTGCAGAGAATAATCACATCAGGCAAGAAGATGTATCCACTACAAGTCAGCCTTTCTCGGCAATTATCTGGTTACATAGAGGAACCGTATGATTCCAGTACCTATATAATGCACATTTGTCACAGACCATGTTGCTTACGGCCACACCACCCTGAACATGCCCGACCTTGTCTGATCTCGGAAGCCAAGTAGGGTTGGGCCTGGTTAGTACTTAAATGGGAGACTGCTTGGGAATACCAGGTGCTGTAAGCTTTTTGTCTTCTCTCTACCACCTGCATGTCTTTTGTTGCAACGTCTGATCACCCTGTGACACATGAGGAAGTTGGTCATCTTCAGCTCCTGCTGCTTTGTTGGCAGACATGAGGTAATCTGAGAGTCTCAGTTTCAGCTGCAGAGAATAATCACGTCAGGGAAGAAGATGTGCCCACTACAAGTCAGCTTTTCTCTGCAATTATCTGGTTACATAGAGGAACCGTATGATTCCAGTACCTATATAATGCACATTTGTCACAGACATTGTTGCTTACGGCCACACCACCCTGAACATGACAGACCTCGTCTGATCTCGGAAGCCAAGTAGGGTTGGGCCTGGTTAGTACTTAAATGGGAGACTGCTTGGGAATACCAGGTGCTGTAAGCTTTTTGTCTTCTCTCTACCACCTGCATGTCTTTTGTTGCAACGTCTGATCACCCTGTGACACATGAGGAAGTTGGTCATCTTCAGCTCCTGCTGCTTTGTTGGCAGACATGAGGTAATCTGAGAGTCTCAGTTTAAGTTGCAGAGAATGACCACATCAGAGAAGATGATATGCCCACTACACATCAGCCTTTCTCAGCAATTATTTGGTTACATAGAGGAACCGTATGATTCCTGTACTTATATAATGCACATTGGTCACAGACATTGTTATTTACGGCCACACCACCCTGAATTTGCCTGACCTCGTCTGATCTCGGAAGCCAAGCAGGGTTGGGCCTGGTTAGTACTTGGGTGGGAGACCGCTTGGGAATACCAGGTGCTGTAAGCTTTTTCTCTTTTCTCTACCACCTGCATGTCTTTTGTTGCAACGTCTGATCACTCTGTGACACATGAAGAAGTTGGTCATCTTCAGCTGCTGCTGCTTTGTTGGCAGACACGAAGTGATCTGAGAGTCTCAGTTTCAGCTGCAGAGAATAATCACATCAGCGAAGAATGGTAAATGGTAAATGGACTTGTACTTGTATAGCGCTTTTCTAGTCTAGCTGACCACTCAAAGCGCTTCACTACATGCCGCATTCACCCCACTCACACACATTCATACAGCACGTCTTAGGATATAACTACGTGCTTTCTAAGCATTCACACACATTCATACCCCCAATGATACACTGGGGGAGCAACGTGGGGTTCAGTGTCTTGCCCAAGGACGCTTCGACATGTATCCTGGGGAAGCCAGAGTCGAACCACCGACCTTCCTCCTGAGCTACAAGATGTGCCCACTACAAGTCAGCCTTTCTCTGCAATTATCTGGTTACATAGAGGAACTGTATGATTCCAGTACCTATATAATGCACATTTGTCACAGTTATGGTTGCTTACGGCCACACCACCCTGAATATGCCCAACCTCGTCTGATCTCGGAAATCAAGCAGGTTTTGGCCTGGTTAGTACTTGGATGGTAGACTGTCTGGGAATACCAGGTGCTGTAAGCTTTTTCTCTTCTCTCTACCACCTGCATGTCTTTTGTTGCAACGTCTGATCACCCTGTGACACATGAGGAAGTTGGTCATCTTCAGCTGCTGCTGCTGCTGCTTTGTTGGCAGACACGAAGTGATCTGAGAGTCTCAGTTTCAGCTGCAGAGAATAATCACGTCAGGGAAGAAGATGTGCCCACTACAAGTCAGCTTTTTTCTGCAATTATCTGGTTACATAGAGGGACCGTATGATTCCAGTACCTATATAATGCACATTTGTCACAGAGATTGTTGCTTACGGCCAAACCACCCTGAATATGTCTGACCTCGTCTGATCTCAGAAGCCAAGCAGTGTTGGGCCTGGTTAGTACTTAAATGGGAGACCGCTTGGGAATACCAGGTGCTGTAAGCTTTTTGTCTTCTCTTGACCACCTGCATGTCTTTTGTTGCAACGTCTGATCACCCTGTGACACATGAGGAAGTTGGTCATCTTCAGCTGCTGCTGCTTTGTTGGCAGACACGAAGTGATCTGAGAGTCTCAGTTTCAGCTGGAGAGAATGATCACATCAGAGAAGATGATATGCCCACTACACATCAGCCTTTCTCTGCAATTATCTGGTTACATAGAGGAAGTGTATGATTCCAGTACTTAGCAGCCACCACCCCAAGGCCCCTAAGGGACCCCGCCCCACACCGCAAGACAGCCCCACCTGCAAGCCCCCAAAACTGCCCTCCAAGCCCGACACACAGTCCCCCCCAGCAATGACCAACCCGGTCCCCACGACCCGAGAGACCACCAGACGCCCGAAGCCACACAGTTAATCAGCGGGGACCAGAGAGAATGAAATTCAGCCAATTGATGTTTTAAGGAGGCAGACATTGTTCCCATGCTAATATAATCTAAAAGAACATTTCTAAACAGGTTAATACACAGACTGTTTTTCGCTTTCCAGTTCATGAGAATAGTTTTCTTTGCGATACATAACACTGCGAGGACCATGCAAACAAGCAGAGAAAAAACAAACACACAAACAAACAAAAACAAGCACAAGTAGTGGCAATCGCATACAACACAACTGTGCATATAGATGACCTGAGGCGACATGGTAATACATCAACTGCTACTGGACTAATGAATGTGTATTGTGTGTGTGTGTGTGTGTGTGTGTGTGAGAACATGCAACACCCATGGCACAGGACCTACATGATAACCGTTCTTACTTATGAGTGTATAAGTGTACACGGCCACAATCCACAGCCCCCCCAAGCAATCAGAAACAGGCAGAGAGGCCCACAAGACCCAGGCCACCAGCAGCCCCCACGGAGCACAGAACCCAGGATGCCCACCGCAGGGACAACCACGCATCCACCCAGAAGACAGCAGTGGAAGCCCCCGGACAGAGCCCCCATAAGCATAGGGCAGAGGCGCCCGGGAGCCAGGGGCAACAGCCCACCGACCCCACCAGGCCCCAGCTGCCCAGACATGGGCCGTGCACCGGACCCGGCCCCAGGAGCCCGAGCGCCCCAAAACCCCCCGGCAGAGGCCCCACCCAATACCCGGGAGGGCCAAGCGCCCCAGACAGCCACGCAGTGGGTCAGCGCCTGCCCCAGTGCCCCTGGCCAAGAGCCCTGGCAGTCAAGACGTGCCCACAGGTGGGTGAAGTCGCGAGGAGTGGGGAGAGGCAACGCCGCCCCCCCATTGGGAGAAGCACAGGCAGGCCAGGCGACAGCAAGTCCCAGACCCAGGCCCAATCATCACCACACACACTTTCACGTCCCATACATCCACACGTCATCCCTCCCTTGACTCCGCTGGGGTCTAGCACAGTGGGCACACCATGGGGCCAGCAGCCCCCCAGCCACCACAGACCCTGAACCAGCAGAATAATTAATTCCTGCTGGCCACTCCTTCCCGAGCAGCAACCAGGAAGCAGGGGTGTGAGAAGACCCCTCCCCTCACCCTTCTGGCTCTTCAATATTTTCTAATAGTGAGCGATTAAAATTGAGGGGCAGCCAACCTTGTAGAACTGGGAGCGCGGCCCTCTGGGCAGCCTACATACCCAAAGAGCCCCGTCCACCAGATGCCACTCAGTGCAACCACCCCCCAAGACCTAATGTGTGTGTGTGTGTTTGATAAGTAGTGATGTCTAAGGTGTAATTAAAACAGGGGCGGGGAACTGCAGAGTGCAGCCAAGGGGACCACCTACGTGGCCCCATCCACTACACCCCACAGAACACACACGCCCCCCAAAACCCTTCATGTGTGAGTGTGTGCTGTGTACAGGAGCCAAAAGGGAGAGGGTATGGGGATATACACCGGGAGAGCTACTCTCCCCCGGAGAGGGCAGCCAGGGACTGGCAGCAATAGGCACCCCCGCTACCTGGGACCCAGCACAGGGCAGGAGGGCCTGATGTCCACCAGGCTCGGGGCTTGCAGCGACCATATTCCGGGAGCTACTGTACCCCCAGAAGGTACCCACCCCGCCCCACCCCACTCAACCCAACCCCACCCCACCCCGGAGGACCTCTACAAACAAACACACAAATAACAACAAACAAACCACCCGGTCACACCAGACGCAGCAGCCCGGGCCTGAGACCCACCATCACCCAGGCCCCCCCCCATCAGGGGAAAAGCAACCCCCCCACCGCACGCCCCAACACCCTAAAGAAAACAACCACCTGCGGACACCCTGGAGGTCCCAGAGCAACAAGCCTGGCACCAGGACCTGCACTAACCCACCCATACTGTGGCATGTCCAGGGCAACCCAGCCCCCCCGGGCGCAAGGCAGCGCCCAGCCACCAGGTCCCAGGCCCAGCACTACTACCCACGCCAGAGCGGCCCGGCCACCCGGTACAGAGCCAGCAGCCACCACCCCAAGGCCCCTAAGGGACCCCGCCCCACACAGCAAGACAGCCCCACCCGCAAGCCCCCAAAACTGCCCTCCAAGCCCGACACACAGTCCCCCCCAGCAATGACCAACCCGGTCCCCACGACCCGAGAGACCACCAGACGCCCAAAGCCACACAGCCCCCCCCAGCACACACCCAACCGCCCAGAGCGACGGGACAGCAACCCACCACCACCACTATGTGATAAAGCTAATCAGCGGGGACCAGAGAGAATGAAATTCAGCCAATTGATGTTTTGAGGAGGCAGACATTGTTTCCATGCTAATATAATCTAAAATAACATTTCTAAACTGCTTAATACACAGACTGTTTTTCGCTTTCCAGGTCATGAGAATAGTTTTCTTTGCGATACATAACACTGCGAGGACCATGCAAACAAGCAGAGAAAAAACAAACACACAAACAAACAAAAACAAGCACAAGTAGTGGCAATCGCATACAACACAACTGTGCATATAGATGACCTGAGGCGACATGGTAATACATCAACTGCTACTGGACTAATGAATGTGTATTGTGTGTGTGTGTGTGTGTGTGTGAGAACATGCAACACCCATGGCACAGGACCTACATGATAACCGTTCTTACTTATGAGTGTATAAGTGTACACGGCCACAATCCACAGCCCCCCCAAGCAATCAGAAACAGGCAGAGAGGCCCACAAGACCCAGGCCACCAGCAGCCCCCACGGAGCACAGAACCCAGGATACCCACCGCAGGGACAACCACGCATCCACCCAGAAGACAGCAGTGGAAGCCCCCGGACAGAGCCCCCATAAGCATAGGGCAGAGGCGCCCGGGAGCCAGGGGCAACAGCCCACCGACACCACCAGGCCGCAGCCGCCCAGACATGGGCCGTGCACCGGACCCGGCCCCAGGAGCCCGAGCGCCCCAAAACCCCCCGGCAGAGGCCCCACCCAATACCCGGGAGGGCCAAGCGCCCCAGACAGCCATGCAGTGGGTCAGCGCCTGCCTCAGTGCCCCTGGCCAAGAGCCCTGGCAGTCAAGACGTGCCCACAGGTGGGTGAAGTCGCGAGGAGTGGGGAGAGGCAACGCCGCCCCCCCATTGGGAGAAGCACAGGCAGGCCAGGCGACAGCAAGTCCCAGACCCAGGCCCAATCATCACCACACACACTTTCACGTCCCATACATCCACACGTCATCCCTCCCTTGACTCCGCTGGGGTCTAGCACAGTGGGCACACCATGGGGCCAGCAGCCCCCCAGCCACCACAGACCCTGAACCATCAGAATAATTAATTCCTCCTGGCCACTCCTTCCCGAGCAGCAACCAGGAAGCAGGGGTGTGAGAAGACCCCTCCCCTCACCCTTCTGGCTCTTCAATATTTTCTAATAGTGAGCGATTAAAATTGAGGGGCAGCCAACCTTGTAGAACTGGGAGCGCGGCCCTCTGGGCAGCCTACATACCCAAAGAGCCCCGTCCACCAGATGCCACTCAGTGCAACCACCCCCCAAGACCTAATGTGTGTGTGTGTGTGTGTTTGATAAGTAGTGATGTCTAAGGTGTAATTAAAACAGGGGCGGGGAACTGCAGAGTGCAGCCAAGGGGACCACCTACGTGGCCCCATCCACTACACCCCACAGAACACACACGCCCCCCAAAACCCTTCATGTGTGAGTGTGTGCTGTGTACAGGAGCCAAAAGGGAGAGGGTATGGGGATATACACCGGGGGAGCTACTCTCCCCCGGAGAGGGCTGCCAGGGCCTGGCTGCAATAGGCACCCCCGCTACCTGGGACCCAGCACAGGGCAGGAGGGCCTGATGTCCACCAGGCTCGGGGCTTGCAGCGACCATATTCCGGGAGCTACTGTACCCCCAGAAGGTACCCACCCCGCCCAACCCCACTCAACCCAACCCCATCCCACCCCGGAGGACCTCTACAAAAAAACAAACAAACCACCCGGTCACACCAGACGCAGCAGCCCGGGCCTGAGACCCACCATCACCCAGGCCCCCCCCTCAACAGAGGAAAAGCACCCCCCCCACCGCACGCCCCAACACCCTAAAGAAAACAACCACCTGCGGACACCCTGGAGGTCCCAGAGCAACAAGCCTGGCACCAGGACCTGCACTAACCCACCCATACTGTGGCATGTCCAGGGCAACCCAGCCCCCCCGGGCGCAAGGCAGCGCCCAGCCACCAGGTCCCAGGCCCAGCACTACCACCCACGCCAGAGCGGCCCGGCCACCCGGTACAGAGCCAGCAGCCACCACCCCAAGGCCCCTAAGGGACCCCGCCCCACACAGTAAGACAGCCCCACCCGCAAGCCCCCAAAACTGCCCTCCAAGCCCGACACACAGTCCCCCCTAGCAATGACCAACCCGGTCCCCACGACCCGAGAGACCACCAGACGCCCAAAGCCACACAGCCCCCCCCAGCACACACCCAACCGCCCAGAGCGACGGGACAGCAACCCACCACCACCACTATGTGATAAAGCTAATCAGCGGGGACCAGAGAGAATGAAATTCAGCCAATTGATGTTTTGAGGAGGCAGACATTGTTTCCATGCTAATATAATCTAAAATAACATTTCTAAACTGCTTAATACACAGACTGTTTTTCGCTTTCCAGGTCATGAGAATAGTTTTCTTTGCGATACATAACACTGCGAGGACCATGCAAACAAGCAGAGAAAAAACAAACACACAAACAAACAAAAACAAGCACAAGTAGTGGCAATCGCATACAACACAACTGTGCATATAGATGACCTGAGGCGACATGGTAATACATCAACTGCTACTGGACTAATGAATGTGTATTGTGTGTGTGTGTGTGAGAACATGCAACACCCATGGCACAGGACCTACATGATAACCGTTCTTACTTATGAGTGTATAAGTGTACACGGCCACAATCCACAGCCCCCCCAAGCAATCAGAAACAGGCAGAGAGGCCCACAAGACCCAGGCCACCAGCAGCCCCCACGGAGCACAGAACCCAGGATACCCACCGCAGGGACAACCACGCATCCACCCAGAAGACAGCAGTGGAAGCCCCCGGACAGAGCCCCCATAAGCATAGGGCAGAGGCGCCCGGGAGCCAGGGGCAACAGCCCACCGACCCCACCAGGCCCCAGCAGCCCAGACATGGGCCGTGCACCGGACCCGGCCCCAGGAGCCCGAGCGCCCCAAAACCCCCCGGCAGAGGCCCCACCCAATACCCGGGAGGGCCAAGCGCCCCAGACAGCCATGCAGTGGGTCAGCGCCTGCCTCAGTGCCCCTGGCCAAGAGCCCTGGCAGTCAAGACGTGCCCACAGGTGGGTGAAGTCGCGAGGAGTGGGGAGAGGCAACGCCGCCCCCCCATTGGGAGAAGCACAGGCAGGCCAGGCGACAGCAAGTCCCAGACCCAGGCCCAATCATCACCACACACACTTTCACGTCCCATACATCCACACGTCATCCCTCCCTTGACTCCGCTGGGGTCTAGCACATTGGGCACACCATGGGGCCAGCAGCCCCCCAGCCACCACAGACCCTGAACCAGCAGAATAATTAATTCCTGCTGGCCACTCCTTCCCGAGCAGCAACCAGGAAGCAGGGGTGTGAGAAGACCCCTCCCCTCACCCTTCTGGCTCTTCAATATTTTCTAATAGTGAGCGATTAAAATTGAGGGGCAGCCAACCTTGTAGAACTGGGAGCGCGGCCCTCTGGGCAGCCTACATACCCAAAGAGCCCCGTCCACCAGATGCCACTCAGTGCAACCACCCCCCAAGACCTAATGTGTGTGTGTGTGTTTGATAAGTAGTGATGTCTAAGGTGTAATTAAAACAGGGGCGGGGAACTGCAGAGTGCAGCCAAGGGGACCACCTACGTGGCCCCATCCACTACACCCCACAGAACACACACGCCCCCCAAAACCCTTCATGTGTGAGTGTGTGCTGTGTACAGGAGCCAAAAGGGAGAGGGTATGGGGATATACACCGGGAGAGCTACTCTCCCCCGGAGAGGGCAGCCAGGGACTGGCAGCAATAGGCACCCCCGCTACCTGGGACCCAGCACAGGGCAGGAGGGCCTGATGTCCACCAGGCTCGGGGCTTGCAGCGACCATATTCCGGGAGCTACTGTACCCCCAGAAGGTACCCACCCCGCCCAACCCCACTCAACCCAACCCCATCCCACCCCGGAGGACCTCTACAAAAAAACAAACAAACCACCCGGTCACACCAGACGCAGCAGCCCGGGCCTGAGACCCACCATCACCCAGGCCCCCCCCTCAACAGAGGAAAAGCACCCCCCCACCGCACGCCCCAACACCCTAAAGAAAACAACCACCTGCGGATACCCTGGAGGTCCCAGAGCAACAAGCCTGGCACCAGGACCTGCACCAACCCACCCATACTGTGGCATGTCCAGGGCAACCCAGCCCCCCCGGGCGCAAGGCAGCGCCCAGCCACCAGGGCCCAGGCCCAGCACCACCACCCACGCCAGAGCGGCCCAGCCACCCGGTACAGAGCCAGCAGCCACCACCCCAAGGCCCTTAAGGGACCCCGCCCCACACAGCAAGACAGCCCCACCCGCAAGCCCCCAAAACTGCCCTCCAAGCCCGACACACAGTCCCCCCCAGCAATGACCAACCCGGTCCCCACGACCCGAGAGACCACCAGACGCCCAAAGCCACACAGCCCCCCCCAGCACACACCCAACCGCCCAGAGCGACGGGACAGCAACCCACCACCACCACTATGTGATAAAGCTAATCAGCGGGGACCAGAGAGAATGAAATTCAGCCAATTGATGTTTTGAGGAGGCAGACATTGTTTCCATGCTAATATAATCTAAAATAACATTTCTAAACTGCTTAATACACAGACTGTTTTTCGCTTTCCAGGTCATGAGAATAGTTTTCTTTGCGATACATAACACTGCGAGGACCATGCAAACAAGCAGAGAAAAAACAAACACACAAACAAACAAAAACAAGCACAAGTAGTGGCAATCGCATACAACACAACTGTGCATATAGATGACCTGAGGCGACATGGTAATACATCAACTGCTACTGGACTAATGAATGTGTATTGTGTGTGTGTGTGTGTGTGTGAGAACATGCAACACCCATGGCACAGGACCTACATGATAACCGTTCTTACTTATGAGTGTATAAGTGTACACGGCCACAATCCACAGCCCCCCCAAGCAATCAGAAACAGGCAGAGAGGCCCACAAGACCCAGGCCACCAGCAGCCCCCACGGAGCACAGAACCCAGGATACCCACCGCAGGGACAACCACGCATCCACCCAGAAGACAGCAGTGGAAGCCCCCGGACAGAGCCCCCATAAGCATAGGGCAGAGGCGCCCGGGAGCCAGGGGCAACAGCCCACCGACCCCACCAGGCCCCAGCCGCCCAGACATGGGCCGTGCACCGGACCCGGCCCCAGGAGCCCGAGCGCCCCAAAACCCCCCGGCAGAGGCCCCACCCAATACCCGGGAGGGCCAAGCGCCCCAGACAGCCATGCAGTGGGTCAGCGCCTGCCTCAGTGCCCCTGGCCAAGAGCCCTGGCAGTCAAGACGTGCCCACAGGTGGGTGAAGTCGCGAGGAGTGGGGAGAGGCAACGCCGCCCCCCCATTGGGAGAAGCACAGGCAGGCCAGGCGACAGCAAGTCCCAGACCCAGGCCCAATCATCACCACACACACTTTCACGTCCCATACATCCACACGTCATCCCTCCCTTGACTCCGCTGGGGTCTAGCACAGTGGGCACACCATGGGGCCAGCAGCCCCCCAGCCACCACAGACCCTGAACCAGCAGAATAATTAATTCCTCCTGGCCACTCCTTCCCGAGCAGCAACCAGGAAGCAGGGGTGTGAGAAGACCCCTCCCCTCACCCTTCTGGCTCTTCAATATTTTCTAATAGTGAGCGATTAAAATTGAGGGGCAGCCAACCTTGTAGAACTGGGAGCGCGGCCCTCTGGGCAGCCTACATACCCAAAGAGCCCCGTCCACCAGATGCCACTCAGTGCAACCACCCCCCAAGACCTAATGTGTGTGTGTGTGTTTGATAAGTAGTGATGTCTAAGGTGTAATTAAAACAGGGGCGGGGAACTGCAGAGTGCAGCCAAGGGGACCACCTACGTGGCCCCATCCACTACACCCCACAGAACACACACGCCCCCCAAAACCCTTCATGTGTGAGTGTGTGCTGTGTACAGGAGCCAAAAGGGAGAGGGTATGAAGGCAGCCAGGGACTGGCTGCAATAGGCACCCCCGCTACCTGGGACCCAGCACAGGGCAGGAGGGCCTGATGTCCACCAGGCTCGGGGCTTGCAGCGACCATATTCCGGGAGCTACTGTACCCCCAGAAGGTACCCACCCCGCCCAACCCCATCCCACCCCGGAGGACCTCTACAAAAAAACAAACAAACCACCCGGTCACACCAGACGCAGCAGCCCGGGCCTGAGACCCACCATCACCCAGGCACCCCCCTCAACAGGGGAAAAGCACCCCCCCCACCGCACGCCCCAACACCCTAAAGAAAACAACCACCTGCGGACACCCTGGAGGTCCCAGAGCAACAAGCCTGGCACCAGGACCTGCACCAACCCACCCATACTGTGGCATGTCCAGGGCAACCCAGCCCCCCCGGGCGCAAGGCAGCGCCCAGCCACCAGGGCCCAGGCCCAGCACCACCACCCACGCCAGAGCGGCCCAGCCACCCGGTACAGAGCCAGCAGCCACCACCCCAAGGCCCCTAAGGGACCCCGCCCCACACAGCAAGACAGCCCCACCCGCAAGCCCCCAAAACTGCCCTCCAAGCCCGACACACAGTCCCCCCCAGCAATGACCAACCCGGTCCCCACGACCCGAGAGACCACCAGACGCCCAAAGCCACACAGCCCCCCCCCAGCACACACCCAACCGCCCAGAGCGACGGGACAGCAACCCACCACCACCACTATGTGATAAAGCTAATCAGCGGGGACCAGAGAGAATGAAATTCAGCCAATTGATGTTTTGAGGAGGCAGACATTGTTTCCATGCTAATATAATCTAAAATAACATTTCTAAACTGCTTAATACACAGACTGTTTTTCGCTTTCCAGTTCATGAGAATAGTTTTCTTTGCGATACATAACACTGCGAGGACCATGCAAACAAGCAGAGAAAAAACAAACACACAAACAAACAAAAACAAGCACAAGTAGTGGCAATCGCATACAACACAACTGTGCATATAGATGACCTGAGGCGACATGGTAATACATTAACTGCTACTGGACTAATGAATGTGTATTGTGTGTGTGTGTGTGTGTGTGTGAGAACATGCAACACCCATGGCACAGGACCTACATGATAACCGTGCTTAGTTATGAGTGTATAAGTGTACACGGCCACAATCCACAGCCCCCCCAAGCAATCAGAAACAGGCAGAGAGGCCCATAAGACCCAGGCCACCAGCAGCCCCCACGGAGCACAGAACCCAGGATGCCCACCGCAGGGACAACCACGCATCCACCCAGAAGACAGCAGTGGAAGCCCCCGGACTGAGCCCCCATAAGCATAGGGCAGAGGCGCCCGGGAGCCAAGGGCAACAGCCCACCGACCGCACCAGGCCCCAGCCGCCCAGACATGGGCCGTGCACCGGACCCGGCCCCAGGAGCCCGAGCGCCCCAAAACCCCCCGGCAGAGGCCCCACCCAATACCCGGGAGGGCCAAGCGCCCCAGACAGCCACGCAGTGGGTCAGCGCCTGCCCCAGTGCCCCTGGCCAAGAGCCCTGGCAGTCAAGACGTGCCCACAGGTGGGTGAAGTCGCGAGGAGTGGGGAGAGGCAACGCCGCCCCCCCATTGGGAGAAGCACAGGCAGGCCAGGCGACAGCAAGTCCCAGACCCAGGCCCAATCATCACCACACACACTTTCACGTCCCATACATCCACACATCCACACGTCATCCCTCCCTTGACTCTGCTGGGGTCTAGCACAGTGGGCACACCATGGGGCCAGCAGCCCCCCAGCCACCACAGACCCTGAACCAGCAGAATAATTAATTCCTCCTGGCCACTCCTTCCCGAGCAGCAACCAGGAAGCAGGGGTGTGAGAAGACCCCTCCCCTCACACTTCTGGCTCTTCAATATTTTCTAATAGTGAGCGATTAAAATTGAGGGGCAGCCAACCTTGTAGAACTGGGAGCGCAGCCCTCTGGGCAGCCTACATACCCAAAGAGCCCCGTCCACCAGATGCCACTCAGTGCAACCACCCCCCAAGACCTAATGTGTGTGTGTGTGTGTGTTTGATAAGTAGTGATGTCTAAGGTGTAATTAAAACAGGGGCGGGGAACTGCAGAGTGCAGCCAAGGGGACCACCTACGTGGCCCCATCCACTACACCCCACAGAACACACACGCCCCCCAAAACCCTTCATGTGTGAGTGTGTGCTGTGTACAGGAGCCAAAAGGGAGAGGGGTATGGGGATATACACCGGGAGAGCTAGTCTCCCCCAGAGAGGGCAGCCAGGGACTGGCTGCAATAGGCACCCCCGCTACCTGGGACCCAGCACAGGGCAGGAGGGCCTGATGTCCACCAGGCTCGGGGCTTGCAGCGACCATATTCCGGGAGCTACTGTACCCCCAGAAGGTACCCACCCCGCCCAACCCCACTCAACCCAACCCCATCCCACCCCGGAGGACCTCTACAAAAAAACAAACAAACCACCCGGTCACACCAGACGCAGCAGCCCGGGCCTGAGACCCACCATCACCCAGGCCCCCCCCTCAACAGGGGAAAAGCACCCCCCCCACCGCACGCCCCAACACCCTAAAGAAAACAACCACCTGCGGACACCCTGGAGGTCCCAGAGCAACAAGCCTGGCACCAGGACCTGCACCAACCCACCCATACTGTGGCATGTCCAGGGCAACCCAGCCCCCCCGGGCGCAAGGCAGCGCCCAGCCACCAGGGCCCAGGCCCAGCACCACCACCCACGCCAGAGCGGCCCAGCCACCCGGTACAGAGCCAGCAGCCATTTCGGATTCTAGAAGAACAAGTGTGGTTCTTTCTCATATAAGGTAATATAAAGAAGTTTATACTCGAAACCAGCTTAGACATGGATAAATAAGAAGGACAAAGCAGTTTTAACTTGGTTGAAGTGAAGGATTTCATTTTACAGCAAAATCCTGAAACGTGCATTACTCCTCATAAGGAGTGTATTGCTCAAACATGTGTTTTTTTCTCATACAAGATTATAAAAAGAAATTTATGTTTGAAACCATCTTAAACATTGACAAATATGAAGGACAAAGCAGTTTTAACTTGGTTTGAGTGAAGCAATTCATTTTATGGCAATATCTGAAATCTTCACTATCTCCTTGAAAGAAAGCGAATTTCGGATTCTAGAAGAACAAGTGTGGTTCTTTCTCATATAAGGTAATATAAAGAAGCTTATACTCGAAACCAGCTTAGACATGGATAAATAAGAAGGACAAAGCAGTTTTAACTTGGTTGAAGTGAAGGATTTCATTTTACAGCAAAATCCTGAAACGTGCATTACTCCTCATAAGGAGTGTATTGCTCAAACATGTGTTTTTTTCTCATACAAGATTATAAAAAGAAATTTATGTTTGAAACCATCTTAAACATTGACAAATATGAAGGACAAAGCAGTTTTAACTTGGTTTGAGTGAAGCAATTCATTTTATGGCAATATCTGAAATCTTCACTATCTCCTTGAAAGAAAGCGAATTTCGGATTCTAGAAGAACAAGTGTGGTTCTTTCTCATATAAGGTAATATAAAGAAGTTTATACTCGAAACCAGCTTAGACATGGATAAATAAGAAGGACAAAGCAGTTTTAACTTGGTTGAAGTGAAGGATTTCATTTTACAGCAAAATCCTGAAACGTGCATTACTCCTCATAAGGAGTGTATTGCTCAAACATGTGTTTTTTTCTCATACAAGATTATAAAAAGAAATTTATGTTTGAAACCATCTTAAACATTGACAAATATGAAGGACAAAGCAGTTTTAACTTGGTTTGAGTGAAGCAATTCATTTTATGGCAATATCTGAAATCTTCACTATCTCCTTGAAAGAAAGCGAATTTCGGATTCTAGAAGAACAAGTGTGGTTCTTTCTCATATAAGGTAATATAAAGAAGTTTATACTCGAAACCAGCTTAGACATGGATAAATAAGAAGGACAAAGCAGTTTTAACTTGGTTGAAGTGAAGGATTTCATTTTACAGCAAAATCCTGAAACGTGCATTACTCCTCATAAGGAGTGTATTGCTCAAACATGTGTTTTTTTCTCATACAAGATTATAAAAAGAAATTTATGTTTGAAACCATCTTAAACATTGACAAATATGAAGGACAAAGCAGTTTTAACTTGGTTTGAGTGAAGCAATTCATTTTATGGCAATATCTGAAATCTTCACTATCTCCTTGAAAGAAAGCGAATTTCGGATTCTAGAAGAACAAGTGTGGTTCTTTCTCATATAAGGTAATATAAAGAAGTTTATACTCGAAACCAGCTTAGACATGGATAAATAAGAAGGACAAAGCAGTTTTAACTTGGTTGAAGTGAAGGATTTCATTTTACAGCAAAATCCTGAAACGTGCATTACTCCTCATAAGGAGTGTATTGCTCAAACATGTGTTTTTTTCTCATACAAGATTATAAAAAGAAATTTATGTTTGAAACCATCTTAAACATTGACAAATATGAAGGACAAAGCAGTTTTAACTTGGTTTGAGTGAAGCAATTCATTTTATGGCAATATCTGAAATCTTCACTATCTCCTTGAAAGAAAGCGAATTTCGGATTCTAGAAGAACAAGTGTGGTTCTTTCTCATATAAGGTAATATAAAGAAGTTTATACTCGAAACCAGCTTAGACATGGATAAATAAGAAGGACAAAGCAGTTTTAACTTGGTTGAAGTGAAGGATTTCATTTTACAGCAAAATCCTGAAACGTGCATTACTCCTCATAAGGAGTGTATTGCTCAAACATGTGTTTTTTTCTCATACAAGATTATAAAAAGAAATTTATGTTTGAAACCATCTTAAACATTGACAAATATGAAGGACAAAGCAGTTTTAACTTGGTTTGAGTGAAGCAATTCATTTTATGGCAATATCTGAAATCTTCACTATCTCCTTGAAAGAAAGCGAATTTCGGATTCTAGAAGAACAAGTGTGGTTCTTTCTCATATAAGGTAATATAAAGAAGCTTATACTCGAAACCAGCTTAGACATGGATAAATAAGAAGGACAAAGCAGTTTTAACTTGGTTGAAGTGAAGGATTTCATTTTACAGCAAAATCCTGAAACGTGCATTACTCCTCATAAGGAGTGTATTGCTCAAACATGTGTTTTTTTCTCATACAAGATTATAAAAAGAAATTTATGTTTGAAACCATCTTAAACATTGACAAATATGAAGGACAAAGCAGTTTTAACTTGGTTTGAGTGAAGCAATTCATTTTATGGCAATATCTGAAATCTTCACTATCTCCTTGAAAGAAAGCGAATTTCGGATTCTAGAAGAACAAGTGTGGTTCTTTCTCATATAAGGTAATATAAAGAAGTTTATACTCGAAACCAGCTTAGACATGGATAAATAAGAAGGACAAAGCAGTTTTAACTTGGTTGAAGTGAAGGATTTCATTTTACAGCAAAATCCTGAAACGTGCATTACTCCTCATAAGGAGTGTATTGCTCAAACATGTGTTTTTTTCTCATACAAGATTATAAAAAGAAATTTATGTTTGAAACCATCTTAAACATTGACAAATATGAAGGACAAAGCAGTTTTAACTTGGTTTGAGTGAAGCAATTCATTTTATGGCAATATCTGAAATCTTCACTATCTCCTTGAAAGAAAGCGAATTTCGGATTCTAGAAGAACAAGTGTGGTTCTTTCTCATATAAGGTAATATAAAGAAGTTTATACTCGAAACCAGCTTAGACATGGATAAATAAGAAGGACAAAGCAGTTTTAACTTGGTTGAAGTGAAGGATTTCATTTTACAGCAAAATCCTGAAACGTGCATTACTCCTCATAAGGAGTGTATTGCTCAAACATGTGTTTTTTTCTCATACAAGATTATAAAAAGAAATTTATGTTTGAAACCATCTTAAACATTGACAAATATGAAGGACAAAGCAGTTTTAACTTGGTTTGAGTGAAGCAATTCATTTTATGGCAATATCTGAAATCTTCACTATCTCCTTGAAAGAAAGCGAATTTCGGATTCTAGAAGAACAAGTGTGGTTCTTTCTCATATAAGGTAATATAAAGAAGTTTATACTCGAAACCAGCTTAGACATGGATAAATAAGAAGGACAAAGCAGTTTTAACTTGGTTGAAGTGAAGGATTTCATTTTACAGCAAAATCCTGAAACGTGCATTACTCCTCATAAGGAGTGTATTGCTCAAACATGTGTTTTTTTCTCATACAAGATTATAAAAAGAAATTTATGTTTGAAACCATCTTAAACATTGACAAATATGAAGGACAAAGCAGTTTTAACTTGGTTTGAGTGAAGCAATTCATTTTATGGCAATATCTGAAATCTTCACTATCTCCTTGAAAGAAAGCGAATTTCGGATTCTAGAAGAACAAGTGTGGTTCTTTCTCATATAAGGTAATATAAAGAAGTTTATACTCGAAACCAGCTTAGACATGGATAAATAAGAAGGACAAAGCAGTTTTAACTTGGTTGAAGTGAAGGATTTCATTTTACAGCAAAATCCTGAAACGTGCATTACTCCTCATAAGGAGTGTATTGCTCAAACATGTGTTTTTTTCTCATACAAGATTATAAAAAGAAATTTATGTTTGAAACCATCTTAAACATTGACAAATATGAAGGACAAAGCAGTTTTAACTTGGTTTGAGTGAAGCAATTCATTTTATGGCAATATCTGAAATCTTCACTATCTCCTTGAAAGAAAGCGAATTTCGGATTCTAGAAGAACAAGTGTGGTTCTTTCTCATATAAGGTAATATAAAGAAGTTTATACTCGAAACCAGCTTAGACATGGATAAATAAGAAGGACAAAGCAGTTTTAACTTGGTTGAAGTGAAGGATTTCATTTTACAGCAAAATCCTGAAACGTGCATTACTCCTCATAAGGAGTGTATTGCTCAAACATGTGTTTTTTTCTCATACAAGATTATAAAAAGAAATTTATGTTTGAAACCATCTTAAACATTGACAAATATGAAGGACAAAGCAGTTTTAACTTGGTTTGAGTGAAGCAATTCATTTTATGGCAATATCTGAAATCTTCACTATCTCCTTGAAAGAAAGCGAATTTCGGATTCTAGAAGAACAAGTGTGGTTCTTTCTCATATAAGGTAATATAAAGAAGTTTATACTCGAAACCAGCTTAGACATGGATAAATAAGAAGGACAAAGCAGTTTTAACTTGGTTGAAGTGAAGGATTTCATTTTACAGCAAAATCCTGAAACGTGCATTACTCCTCATAAGGAGTGTATTGCTCAAACATGTGTTTTTTTCTCATACAAGATTATAAAAAGAAATTTATGTTTGAAACCATCTTAAACATTGACAAATATGAAGGACAAAGCAGTTTTAACTTGGTTTGAGTGAAGCAATTCATTTTATGGCAATATCTGAAATCTTCACTATCTCCTTGAAAGAAAGCGAATTTCGGATTCTAGAAGAACAAGTGTGGTTCTTTCTCATATAAGGTAATATAAAGAAGTTTATCATTGAAACCAGCGTAGACGTGGATAAATATGAAGGACAAAGCAGTTTTAACTTGGTTTAAGTGAAGGAATTCATAGTTAGCAGTTCCTTGATGAGGGATATTTCAGACACCAAAATCCATTTTCTAAAGAGAAATAAAGAGAAAACAACAATCACTTCTGTTAAAGACTGAAAAAGAAATGTCACCCATGAAATCAACAATGCTTTTAGGGACTTCTATAAAACCTTATATTCATCACAAAATGATCCATCAGACAGTAACATAGATCAGTTTCTTAGTAATATCAACCTTCCAAAATTACAAACCGAACAGGCAATGGCTCTGGATTCACCTCTCTCAATAGGAGAACTCCATGAAGCCCTTCAACATATGCCTAGTAACAAAGCCCCGGGTGGCCACCAGATGGTTTTCCAGCAGAGTTCTACAAAGAATTGTGGACTGTTTTGGCACTGCATTTCACAAAATGGTATTACAAGTTAAGCAGAATGGCAGATTATCCCCACACATGAACTCTGCTAACATTATCCTGCTACAGAAACCAGGAAAAGACCCCATACTTCCATCCAGCTACCGCCCAATATCTCTAATAAATGCAGACCTCAAAATAATTTGTAAAGTCCTCGCCAAAAGAATAGAAAAAATAACTCCACTTATAATACATCCTGACCAGACAGGTTTCATAAAGGGTAGACGATCATCCACTAACACTCGCAGGCTAATTAATCTCATAGACTATTCTACCATCGACAACCTGGAAACCACAATAGTCTCTCTAGATGCAGAAAAAGCATTTGATCGAGTGAACTGGAAATTTTTATTCGCAGCATTAAAAAAATTCGGGTTTGGGTCACACTTCATCAACTGGATAAGGATATTATATAGCTCCCCAAATGCAAGTGTCAGGACAAATGATCAAACTTCTCCAAGCTTCAGTCTGCAGAGAGGTACAAGACAGGGTTGCCCACTTTCTCCATCACTTTTTGCTATTTTCATCGAACCTTTTGCAGCTGCTATCAGACAAGATAGAAATATTAAAGGCATCCAACCCCAAAATATTGAGCATAAAATAAGTCTTTATGCTGATGATGTATTACTTTTCCTCCACAACTCACAGACATCTCTCACTCACACGATCACACTCATAAATAAATTCTCAGCACTTTCTGACTACTCTATCAATTGGTCTAAGACCACAGTTCTGCCCATTAACTGTAGGGTCCAGAATATACCTGCGATCACTTTACAGTCAGGAAATATTAGATATTTAGGCATAAACATTTCCTCCAGGCTCTCAGAGCTAACAAAGCTAAATTATGTGCAATTATTAAAGACAGTAGAGGACGATCTCTCTCGTTGGAAGTCCTTACCTATATCACTTATGGGGAGAGTTACAACCATTAAAATGATGATACTACCAAAAGTTAACTATTTGTTCTCAATGATCCCCATAAAACCATCTGCTACTTGGTTTAAGTCACTAGATTAATGCATCTCCAAATTTCTGTGGAAAAACAAACCACCACGTATTAGTTTAAAAACGCTACAGAAAACCAAGGAAAGTGGTTGATTAGATTTACCTCATTTTCAGCGCTATTCCTTAGCCAATAGGTTACAGTATATATCAAAATGGTTTAAACCTAGCCCAATAGATGAACCACACAGCTTCTGGCCACAAATATGTTTGAACACCTTTAGAATGACTCGAAATCCTAATTTACAGCTCATACAATACAAAATTCTTCATAGAACACACTATACAGGACAAAGGATGTTCAGGATGGGTCTAACACACATCTGCTCACATTGCACAGATAACACACCTGATGATTATGCACACGCTTTGTGGTTTTGTGCGCCTGTCCAGAAGTTCTGGTTTGAAGTGTGTACGGACCTATCAACATGGCTAAAGTGTAGCATTCCTGCATGCTGGGTGACTTAGACAACATCAACATGGAAATTAACTCAGCACACATGGTCCTCACAGTGTTATGTATCGCAAAGAAAACTATTCTCATGAACTGGAAAGTGAAGAATAATCTGTGTATTAACCTGTTTAGAAATGTTCTTTTAGATTATATTAGCATGGAAACAATGTCTGCCTCCTTAAAACATCAATTGGCTGAATTTCATTCTCTCTGGTCCCCGCTGATTAACTGTGTGGCTTCGGGCGTCTGGTGGTCTCTCGGGTCGTGGGGACCGGGTTGGTCATTGCTGGGGGGGACTGTGTGTCGGGCTTGGAGGGCAGTTTTGGGGGCTTGCGGGTGGGGCTGTCTTGCTGTGTGGGGCGGGGTCCCTTAGGGGCCTTGGGGTGGTGGCTGCTGGCTCTGTACCGGGTGGCCGGGCCGCTCTGGCGTGGGTGGTAGTGCTGGGCCTGGGCCCTGGTGGCTGGGCGCTGCCTTGCGCCCGGGGGGGCTGGGTTGCCCTGGACATGCCACAGTATGGGTGGGTTAGTGCAGGTCCTGGTGCCAGGCTTGTTGCTCTGGGACCTCCAGGGTGTCCGCAGGTGGTTGTTTTCTTTAGGGTGTTGGGGCCTGGGTGATGGTGGATCTCAGGCCCGGGCTGCTGCGTCTGGTGTGACCGGGTGGTTTGTTTGTTGTTGTTTGTTTGTTTTTTTGTAGAGGTCCTCCGGGCTGGGATGGGGTTGGGTTGAGTGGGGTTGGACGGGGTGGGTACTTTCTGGGGGTACAGTAGCTCCCGGAATATGGTCGCTGCAAGCCCCGAGCCTGGTGGACATCAGGCCCTCTTGATGTCCTGATGTGTTGGGTCCGAGGTAGCGGGGTGCCTATTGCAGCCAGTCCCTGGCTGCCCTCTCTGGGGGAGACTAGCTCTCCCGGTGTATATCCCCATACCCCTCTCCCTTTTGGCTCCTGTACACAGCACACACTCACACATGAAGGGTTTTGGGGGCGTGTGTGTTCTGTGGGGTGTAGTGGATGGGGCCACGTAGGCGGTCCCCTTGGCTGCACTCTGCAGTTCCCCACCCCTGTTTTAATTACACCTTAGACATCACTACTTATCAAACACACACACACACACACATTAGGTCTTGGGGGGTGGTTGCACTGAGTGGCATCTGGTGGACGGGGCTCTTTGGGTATGTAGGCTGCCCAGAGGGCCGCGCTTCCAGTTCTACAAGGTTGGCTGCCCCTCAATTTTAATCGCTCACTATTAGAAAATATTGAAGAGCCAGAAGGGTGAGGGGAGGGGTCTTCTCACACCCCTGCTTCCTGGTTGCTGCTCGGGAAGGAGTGGCCAGGAGGAATTAATTATTCTGCTGGTTCAGGGTCTGTGGTGGCTGGGGGGCTGCTGGCCCCATGGTGTGCCCACTGTGCTAGACCCCAGCGGAGTCAAGGGAGGGATGACGTGTGGATGTGTGGATGTATGGGACGTGAAAGTGTGTGTGGTGATGATTGGGCCTGGGTCTGGGACTTGCTGTCGCCTGGCCTGCCTGTGCTTCTCCCAATGGGGGGGCGGCGTTGCCTCTCCCCACTCCTCGCGACTTCACCCACCTGTGGGCACGTCTTGACTGCCAGGGCTCTTGGCCAGGGGCACTGGGACAGGCGCTGACCCACTGCGTGGCTGTCTGGGGCGCTTGGCCCTCCCGGGTATTGGGTGGGGCCTCTGCCGGGGGGTTTTGGGGCGCTCGGGCTCCTGGGGCCGGGTCCGGTGCACGGCCCATGTCTGGGCGGCTGGGGCCTGGTGGGGTCGGTGGGCTGTTGCCCCTGGCTCCCGGGCGCCTCTGCCCTATGCTTATGGGGGCTCTGTCCGGGGGCTTCCACTGCTGTCTTCTGGGTGGATGCGTGGTTGTCCCTGCGGTGGGCATCCTGGGTTCTGTGCTCCGTGGGGGCTGCTGGTGGCCTGGGTATTGTGGGCCTCTCTGCCTGTTTCTGATTGCTTGGGGGGGCTGTGGATTGTGGCCGTGTACACTTATACACTCATAAGTAAGAACGGTTATCATGTAGGTCCTGTGCCATGGGTGTTGCATGTTCTCACACACACACACACAATACACATTCATTAGTCCAGTAGCAGTTGATGTATTACCATGTCGCCTCAGGTCATCTATATGCACAGTTGTGTTGTATGCGATTGCCACTACTTGTGCTTGTTTTTGTTTGTTTGTGTGTTTGTTTTTTCTCTGCTTGTTTGCATGGTCCTCGCAGTGTTATGTATCGCAAAGAAAACTATTCTCATGAACTGGAAAGCGAAAAACAGTCTGTGTATTAAGCAGTTTAGAAATGTTATTTTAGATTATATTAGCATGGAAACAATGTCTGCCTCCTCAAAACATCAATTGGCTGAATTTCATT
Source organism: Leuresthes tenuis (assembly GCF_036924035.1). Lineage (NCBI taxonomy): Eukaryota > Metazoa > Chordata > Actinopteri > Atheriniformes > Atherinopsidae > Leuresthes > Leuresthes tenuis. The sequence goes on along the minus strand of NW_027325355.1, from coordinate 42,041,276 downwards.
CTCTCTGGTCCCCGCTGATTAGCTTTATCACATAGTGGTGGTGGTGGGTTGCTGTCCCGTCGCTCTGGGCGGTTGGGTGTGTGCTGGGGGGGGGCTGTGTGGCTTTGGGCGTCTGGTGGTCTCTCGGGTCGTGGGGACCGGGTTGGTCATTGCTGGGGGGGACTGTGTGTCGGGCTTGGAGGGCAGTTTTGGGGGCTTGCGGGTGGGGCTGTCTTGCTGTGTGGGGCGGGGTCCCTTAGGGGCCTTGGGGTGGTGGCTGCTGGCTCTGTACCGGGTGGCTGGGCCGCTCTGGCGTGGGTGGTGGTGCTGGGCCTGGGCCCTGGTGGCTGGGTTGCCCTGGACATGCCACAGTATGGGTGGGTTGGTGCAGGTCCTGGTGCCAGGCTTGTTGCTCTGGGACCTCCAGGGTGTCCGCAGGTGGTTGTTTTCTTTAGGGTGTTGGGGCGTGCGGTGGGGGGGGTGCTTTTCCCCTGTTGAGGGGGGGGGCCTGGGTGATGGTGGGTCTCAGGCCCGGGCTGCTGCGTCTGGTGTGACCGGGTGGTTTGTTTGTTGTTGTTTGTTTGTTTTTTTGTAGAGGTCCTCCGGGGTGGGATGGGGTTGGGTTGAGTGGGGTTGGACGGGGTGGGTACTTTCTGGGGGTACAGTAGCTCCCGGAATATGGTTGCTGCAAGCCCCGAGCCTGGTGGACATCAGGCCCTCTTGATGTCCTGATGTGTTGGGTCCGAGGTAGCGGGTGCCTATTGCAGCCAGTCCCTGGCTGCCCTCTCTGGGGGAGACTAGCTCTCCCAGTGTATATCCCCATACCCCTCTCCCTTTTGGCTCCTGTACACAGCACACACTCACACATGAAGAGTTTTGGGGGCGTGTGTGTTCTGTGGGGTGTAGTGGATGGGGCCACGTAGGCGGTCCCCTTGGCTGCACTCTGCAGTTCCCCGCCCCTGTTTTAATTACACCTTAGACATCACTACTTATCAAACACACACACACACACACATTAGGTCTTGGGGGGTGGTTGCACTGAGTGGCATCTGGTGGACGGGGCTCTTTGGGTATGTAGGCTGCCCAGAGGGCCGCGCTCCCAGTTCTACAAGGTTGGCTGCCCCTCAATTTTAATCGCTCACTATTAGAAAATATTGAAGAGCCAGAAGGGTGAGGGGAGGGGTCTTCTCACACCCCTGCTTCCTGGTTGCTGCTCAGGAAGGAGTGGCCAGGAGGAATGAATTATTCTGCTGGTTCAGGGTCTGTGGTGGCTGGGGGGCTGCTGGCCCCATGGTGTGCCCACTGTGCTAGACCCCAGCAGAGTCAAGGGAGGGATGACGTGTGGATGTGTGGATGTATGGGACGTGAAAGTGTGTGTGGTGATGATTGGGCCTGGGTCTGGGACTTGCTGTCGCCTGGCCTGCCTGTGCTTCTCCCAATGGGGGGGCGGCGTTGCCTCTCCCCACTCCTCGCGACTTCACCCACCTGTGGGCACGTCTTGACTGCCAGGGCTCTTGGCCAGGGGCACTGGGGCAGGCGCTGACCCACTGCGTGGCTGTCTGGGGCGCTTGGCCCTCCCGGGTATTGGGTGGGGCCTCTGCCGGGGGGTTTTGGGGCGCTCGAGCTCCTGGGGCCGGGTCCGGTGCACGGCCCATGTCTGGGCGGCTGGGGCCTGGTGGGGTCGGTGGGCTGTTGCCCCTGGCTCCCGGGCGCCTCTGCCCTATGCTTATGGGGGCTCTGTCCGGGGGCTTCCACTGCTGTCTTCTGGGTGGATGCGTGGTTGTCCCTGCGGTGGGCATCCTGGGTTCTGTGCTCCGTGGGGGCTGCTGGTGGCCTGGGTCTTGTGGGCCTCTCTGCCTGTTTCTGATTGCTTGGGGGGGCTGTGGATTGTGGCCGTGTACACTTATACACTCATAAGTATGAACGGTTATCATGTAGGTCCTGTGCCATGGGTGTTGCATGTTCTCACACACACACACACACACACAATACACATTCATTAGTCCAGTAGCAGTTGATGTATTACCATGTCGCCTCAGGTCATCTATATGCACAGTTGTGTTGTATGCGATTGCCACTACTTGTGCTTGTTTTTGTTTGTTTGTGTGTTTGTTTTTTCTCTGCTTGTTTGCATGGTCCTCGCAGTGTTATGTATCGCAAAGAAAACTATTCTCATGAATTGGAAAGCGAAAAACAGTCTGTGTATTAAGCAGTTTAGAAATGTTGTTTTAGATTATATTAGCATGGAAACAATGTCTGCCTCCTCAAAACATCAATTGGCTGAATTTCATTCTCTCTGGTCCCCGCTGATTAGCTTTATCACATAGTGGTGGTGGTGGGTTGCTGTCCCGTCGCTCTGGGCGGTTGGGTGTGTGCTGGGGGGGGGCTGTGTGGCTTTGGGCGTCTGGTGGTCTCTCGGGTCGTGGGGACCGGGTTGGTCATTGCTGGGGGGGACTGTGTGTCGGGCTTGGAGGGCAGTTTTGGGGGCTTGCGGGTGGGGCTGTCTTGCTGTGTGGGGCGGGGTCCCTTAGGGGCCTTGGGGTGGTGGCTGCTGGCTCTGTACCGGGTGGCCGGGCCGCTCTGGCGTGGGTGGTAGTGCTGGGCCTGGGCCCTGGTGGCTGGGCGCTGCCTTGCGCCCGGGGGGGCTGGGTTGCCCTGGACATGCCACAGTATGGGTGGGTTAGTGCAGGTCCTGGTGCCAGGCTTGTTGCTCTGGGACCTCCAGGGTGTCCGCAGGTGGTTGTTTCCTTTAGGGTGTTGGGGCGTGCGGTGGGGGGGTTGCTTTTCCCCTGATGGGGGGGGGCCAGGGTGATGGTGGGTCTCAGGCCCGGGCTGCTGCGTCTGGTGTGACCGGGTGGTTTGTTTGCTGTTGTTTGTGTGTTTGTTTGTAGAGGTCCTCCGGGTTGGGGTGGGGTTGGGTTGAGTGGGGTGGGGCGGGGTGGGTACCTTCTTGGGGTACAGTAGCTCCCGGAATATGGTCGCTGCAGGCCCCGAGCCTGGTGGACATCAGGCCCTTCTGCCCTGTGCTGGGTCCCAGGTAGCGGGGGTGCCTATTGCTGCCAGTCCCTGGCTGCCCTCTCCGGGGGAGAGTAGCTCTCCCGGTGTATATCCCCATACCCTCTCCCTTTTGGCTCCTATACACAGCACACACTCACACATGAAGGGTTTTGGGGGCGTGTGTGTTCTGTGGGGTGTAGTGGATGGGGCCACGTAGGTGGTCCCTTTGGCTGCACTCTGCAGTTCCCCGCCCCTCTTTTAATTACACCTTAGACATCACTACTTATCAAACACACACACACACACACATTAGGTCTTGGGGGGTGGTTGCACTGAGTGGCATCTGGTGGACGGGGCTCTTTGGGTATGTAGGCTGCCCAGAGGGCCGCCCTCCCAGTTCTACAAGGTTGGCTGCCCCTCAATTTTAATCGCTCACTATTAGAAAATATTGAAGAGCCAGAAGGGTGAGGGGAGGGGTCTTCTCACACCCCTGCTTCCTGGTTGCTGCTCGGGAAGGAGTGGCCAGGAGGAATTAATTATTCTGCTGGTTCAGGGTCTGTGGTGGCTGGGGGGCTTCTGGCCCCATGGTGTGCCCACTGTGCTAGACCCCAGCGGAGTCAAGGGAGGGATGACGTGTGGATGTGTGGATGTATGGGACGTGAAAGTGTGTGTGGTGATGATTGGGCCTGGGTCTGGGACTTGCTGTCGCCTGGCCTGCCTGTGCTTCTCCCAATGGGGGGGCGGCGTTGCCTCTCCCCACTCCTCGCGACTTCACCCACCTGTGGGCACGTCTTGACTGCCAGGGCTCTTGGCCAGGGGCACTGGGGCAGGCGCTGACCCACTGCGTGGCTGTCTGGGGCGCTTGGCCCTCCCGGGTATTGGGTGGGGCCTCTGCCGGGGGGTTTTGGGGCGCTCGGGCTCCTGGGGCCGGGTCCGGTGCACGGCCCATGTCTGGGCGGCTGGGGCCTGGTGGGGTCGGTGGGCTGTTGCCCCTGGCTCCCGGGCGCCTCTGCCCTATGCTTATGGGGGCTCTGTCCGGGGGCTTCCACTGCTGTCTTCTGGGTGGATGCGTGGTTGTCCCTGTGGTGGGCATCCTGGGTTCTGTGCTCCGTGGGGGCTGCTGGTGGCCTGGGTCTTGTGGGCCTCTCTGCCTGTTTCTGATTGCTTGGGGGGGCTGTGGATTGTGGCCGTGTACACTTATACACTCATAAGTAAGAACGGTTATCATGTAGGTCCTGTGCCATGGGTGTTGCATGTTCTCACACACACACACACAATACACATTCATTAGTCCAGTAGCAGTTGATGTATTACCATGTCGCCTCAGGTCATCTATATGCACAGTTGTGTTGTATGCGATTGCCACTACTTGTGCTTGTTTTTGTTTGTTTGTGTGTTTGTTTTTTCTCTGCTTGTTTGCATGGTCCTCGCAGTGTTATGTATCGCAAAGAAAACTATTCTCATGAACTGGAAAGCGAAAAACAGTCTGTGTATTAAGCAGTTTAGAAATGTTATTTTAGATTATATTAGCATGGAAACAATGTCTGCCTCCTCAAAACATCAATTGGCTGAATTTCATTCTCTCTGGTCCCCGCTGATTAGCTTTATCACATAGTGGTGGTGGTGGGTTGCTGTCCCGTCGCTCTGGGCGGTTGGGTGTGTGCTGGGGGGGGGGGCTGTGTGGCTTTGGGTGTCTGGTGGTCTCTCGGGTCGTGGGGACCGGGTTGGTCATTGCTGGGGGGGACTGTGTGTCGGGCTTGGAGGGCAGTTTTGGGGGCTTGCGGGTGGGGCTGTCTTGCTGTGTGGGGCGGGGTCCCTTAGGGGCCTTGGGGTGGTGGCTGCTGGCTCTGTACCGGGTGGCTGGGCCGCTCTGGCGTGGGTGGTGGTGCTGGGCCTGGGCCCTGGTGGCTGGGCGCTGCCTTGCGCCCGGGGGGGCTGGGTTGCCCTGGACATGCCACAGTATGGGTGGGTTAGTGCAGGTCCTGGTGCCAGGCTTGTTGCTCTGGGACCTCCAGGGTGTCCGCAGGTGGTTGTTTTCTTTAGGGTGTTGGGGCCTGGGTGATGGTGGATCTCAGGCCCGGGCTGCTGCGTCTGGTGTGACCGGGTGGTTTGTTTGTTGTTGTTTGTTTGTTTTTTTGTAGAGGTCCTCCGGGGTGGGATGGGGTTGGTTGAGTGGGGTTGGACGGGGTGGGTACTTTCTGGGGGTACAGTAGCTCCCGGAATATGGTCGCTGCAAGCCCCGAGCCTGGTGGACATCAGGCCCTCTTGATGTCCTGATGTGTTGGGTCCGAGGTAGCGGGTGCCTATTGCAGCCAGTCCCTGGCTGCCCTCTCTGGGGGAGACTAGCTCTCCCAGTGTATATCCCCATACCCCTCTCCCTTTTGGCTCCTGTACACAGCACACACTCACACATGAAGAGTTTTGGGGGCGTGTGTGTTCTGTGGGGTGTAGTGGATGGGGCCACGTAGGCGGTCCCCTTGGCTGCACTCTGCAGTTCCCCGCCCCTGTTTTAATTACACCTTAGACATCACTACTTATCAAACACACACACACACACACATTAGGTCTTGGGGGGTGGTTGCACTGAGTGGCATCTGGTGGACGGGGCTCTTTGGGTATGTAGGCTGCCCAGAGGGCCGCGCTCCCAGTTCTACAAGGTTGGCTGCCCCTCAATTTTAATCGCTCACTATTAGAAAATATTGAAGAGCCAGAAGGGTGAGGGGAGGGGTCTTCTCACACCCCTGCTTCCTGGTTGCTGCTCCGGAAGGAGTGGCCAGGAGGAATGAATTATTCTGCTGGTTCAGGGTCTGTGGTGGCTGGGGGGCTGCTGGCCCCATGGTGTGCCCACTGTGCTAGACCCCAGCAGAGTCAAGGGAGGGATGACGTGTGGATGTGTGGATGTATGGGACGTGAAAGTGTGTGTGGTGATGATTGGGCCTGGGTCTGGGACTTGCTGTCGCCTGGCCTGCCTGTGCTTCTCCCAATGGGGGGGCGGCGTTGCCTCTCCCCACTCCTCGCGACTTCACCCACCTGTGGGCACGTCTTGACTGCCAGGGCTCTTGGCCAGGGGCACTGGGGCAGGCGCTGACCCACTGCGTGGCTGTCTGGGGCGCTTGGCCCTCCCGGGTATTGGGTGGGGCCTCTGCCGGGGGGTTTTGGGGCGCTCGGGCTCCTGGGGCCGGGTCCGGTGCACGGCCCATGTCTGGGCGGCTGGGGCCTGGTGGGGTCGGTGGGCTGTTGCCCCTGGCTCCCGGGCGCCTCTGCCCTATGCTTATGGGGGCTCTGTCCGGGGGCTTCCACTGCTGTCTTCTGGGTGGATGCGTGGTTGTCCCTGTGGTGGGCATCCTGGGTTCTGTGCTCCGTGGGGGCTGCTGGTGGCCTGGGTCTTGTGGGCCTCTCTGCCTGTTTCTGATTGCTTGGGGGGGCTGTGGATTGTGGCCGTGTACACTTATACACTCATAAGTATGAACGGTTATCATGTAGGTCCTGTGCCATGGGTGTTGCATGTTCTCACACACACACACACACACACACAATACACATTCATTAGTCCAGTAGCAGTTGATGTATTACCATGTCGCCTCAGGTCATCTATATGCACAGTTGTGTTGTATGCGATTGCCACTACTTGTGCTTGTTTTTGTTTGTTTGTGTGTTTGTTTTTTCTCTGCTTGTTTGCATGGTCCTCGCAGTGTTATGTATCGCAAAGAAAACTATTCTCATGAATTGGAAAGCGAAAAACAGTCTGTGTATTAAGCAGTTTAGAAATGTTGTTTTAGATTATATTAGCATGGAAACAATGTCTGCCTCCTCAAAACATCAATTGGCTGAATTTCATTCTCTCTGGTCCCCGCTGATTAGCTTTATCACATAGTGGTGGTGGTGGGTTGCTGTCCCGTCGCTCTGGGCGGTTGGGTGTGTGCTGGGGGGGGGCTGTGTGGCTTTGGGCGTCTGGTGGTCTCTCGGGTCGTGGGGACCGGGTTGGTCATTGCTGGGGGGGACTGTGTGTCGGGCTTGGAGGGCAGTTTTGGGGGCTTGCGGGTGGGGCTGTCTTGCTGTGTGGGGCGGGGTCCCTTAGGGGCCTTGGGGTGGTGGCTGCTGGCTCTGTACCGGGTGGCTGGGCCGCTCTGGCGTGGGTTGTGGTGCTGGGCCTGGGCCCTGGTGGCTGGGTTGCCCTGGACATGCCACAGTATGGGTGGGTTGGTGCAGGTCCTGGTGCCAGGCTTGTTGCTCTGGGACCTCCAGGGTGTCCGCAGGTGGTTGTTTTCTTTAGGGTGTTGGGGCGTGCGGTGGGGGGGGTGCTTTTCCCCTGTTGAGGGGGGGGGCCTGGGTGATGGTGGGTCTCAGGCCCGGGCTGCTGCGTCTGGTGTGACCGGGTGGTTTGTTTGTTGTTGTTTGTTTGTTTTTTTGTAGAGGTCCTCCGGGGTGGGATGGGGTTGGGTTGAGTGGGGTTGGACGGGGTGGGTACTTTCTGGGGGTACAGTAGCTCCCGGAATATGGTTGCTGCAAGCCCCGAGCCTGGTGGACATCAGGCCCTCTTGATGTCCTGATGTGTTGGGTCCGAGGTAGCGGGTGCCTATTGCAGCCAGTCCCTGGCTGCCCTCTCTGGGGGAGACTAGCTCTCCCAGTGTATATCCCCATACCCCTCTCCCTTTTGGCTCCTGTACACAGCACACACTCACACATGAAGAGTTTTGGGGGCGTGTGTGTTCTGTGGGGTGTAGTGGATGGGGCCACGTAGGCGGTCCCCTTGGCTGCACTCTGCAGTTCCCCGCCCCTGTTTTAATTACACCTTAGACATCACTACTTATCAAACACACACACACACACACATTAGGTCTTGGGGGGTGGTTGCACTGAGTGGCATCTGGTGGACGGGGCTCTTTGGGTATGTAGGCTGCCCAGAGGGCCGCGCTCCCAGTTCTACAAGGTTGGCTGCCCCTCAATTTTAATCGCTCACTATTAGAAAATATTGAAGAGCCAGAAGGGTGAGGGGAGGGGTCTTCTCACACCCCTGCTTCCTGGTTGCTGCTCCGGAAGGAGTGGCCAGGAGGAATGAATTATTCTGCTGGTTCAGGGTCTGTGGTGGCTGGGGGGCTGCTGGCCCCATGGTGTGCCCACTGTGCTAGACCCCAGCAGAGTCAAGGGAGGGATGACGTGTGGATGTGTGGATGTATGGGACGTGAAAGTGTGTGTGGTGATGATTGGGCCTGGGTCTGGGACTTGCTGTCGCCTGGCCTGCCTGTGCTTCTCCCAATGGGGGGGCGGCGTTGCCTCTCCCCACTCCTCGCGACTTCACCCACCTGTGGGCACGTCTTGACTGCCAGGGCTCTTGGCCAGGGGCACTGGGGCAGGCGCTGACCCACTGCGTGGCTGTCTGGGGCGCTTGGCCCTCCCGGGTATTGGGTGGGGCCTCTGCCGGGGGGTTTTGGGGCGCTCGAGCTCCTGGGGCCGGGTCCGGTGCACGGCCCATGTCTGGGCGGCTGGGGCCTGGTGGGGTCGGTGGGCTGTTGCCCCTGGCTCCCGGGCGCCTCTGCCCTATGCTTATGGGGGCTCTGTCCGGGGGCTTCCACTGCTGTCTTCTGGGTGGATGCGTGGTTGTCCCTGCGGTGGGCATCCTGGGTTCTGTGCTCCGTGGGGGCTGCTGGTGGCCTGGGTCTTGTGGGCCTCTCTGCCTGTTTCTGATTGCTTGGGGGGGCTGTGGATTGTGGCCGTGTACACTTATACACTCATAAGTATGAACGGTTATCATGTAGGTCCTGTGCCATGGGTGTTGCATGTTCTCACACACACACACACACACACAATACACATTCATTAGTCCAGTAGCAGTTGATGTATTACCATGTCGCCTCAGGTCATCTATATGCACAGTTGTGTTGTATGCGATTGCCACTACTTGTGCTTGTTTTTGTTTGTTTGTGTGTTTGTTTTTTCTCTGCTTGTTTGCATGGTCCTCGCAGTGTTATGTATCGCAAAGAAAACTATTCTCATGAATTGGAAAGCGAAAAACAGTCTGTGTATTAAGCAGTTTAGAAATGTTGTTTTAGATTATATTAGCATGGAAACAATGTCTGCCTCCTCAAAACATCAATTGGCTGAATTTCATTCTCTCTGGTCCCCGCTGATTAGCTTTATCACATAGTGGTGGTGGTGGGTTGCTGTCCCGTCGCTCTGGGCGGTTGGGTGTGTGCTGGGGGGGGGCTGTGTGGCTTTGGGCGTCTGGTGGTCTCTCGGGTCGTGGGGACCGGGTTGGTCATTGCTGGGGGGGACTGTGTGTCGGGCTTGGAGGGCAGTTTTGGGGGCTTGCGGGTGGGGCTGTCTTGCTGTGTGGGGCGGGGTCCCTTAGGGGCCTTGGGGTGGTGGCTGCTGGCTCTGTACCGGGTGGCCGGGCCGCTCTGGCGTGGGTGGTAGTGCTGGGCCTGGGCCCTGGTGGCTGGGCGCTGCCTTGCGCCCGGGGGGGCTGGGTTGCCCTGGACATGCCACAGTATGGGTGGGTTAGTGCAGGTCCTGGTGCCAGGCTTGTTGCTCTGGGACCTCCAGGGTGTCCGCAGGTGGTTGTTTCCTTTAGGGTGTTGGGGCGTGCGGTGGGGGGGTTGCTTTTCCCCTGATGGGGGGGGGCCAGGGTGATGGTGGGTCTCAGGCCCGGGCTGCTGCGTCTGGTGTGACCGGGTGGTTTGTTTGCTGTTGTTTGTGTGTTTGTTTGTAGAGGTCCTCCGGGTTGGGGTGGGGTTGGGTTGAGTGGGGTGGGGCGGGGTGGGTACCTTCTTGGGGTACAGTAGCTCCCGGAATATGGTCGCTGCAGGCCCCGAGCCTGGTGGACATCAGGCCCTTCTGCCCTGTGCTGGGTCCCAGGTAGCGGGGGTGCCTATTGCTGCCAGTCCCTGGCTGCCCTCTCCGGGGGAGAGTAGCTCTCCCGGTGTATATCCCCATACCCTCTCCCTTTTGGCTCCTATACACAGCACACACTCACACATGAAGGGTTTTGGGGGCGTGTGTGTTCTGTGGGGTGTAGTGGATGGGGCCACGTAGGTGGTCCCTTTGGCTGCACTCTGCAGTTCCCCGCCCCTCTTTTAATTACACCTTAGACATCACTACTTATCAAACACACACACACACACACATTAGGTCTTGGGGGGTGGTTGCACTGAGTGGCATCTGGTGGACGGGGCTCTTTGGGTATGTAGGCTGCCCAGAGGGCCGCCCTCCCAGTTCTACAAGGTTGGCTGCCCCTCAATTTTAATCGCTCACTATTAGAAAATATTGAAGAGCCAGAAGGGTGAGGGGAGGGGTCTTCTCACACCCCTGCTTCCTGGTTGCTGCTCGGGAAGGAGTGGCCAGGAGGAATTAATTATTCTGCTGGTTCAGGGTCTGTGGTGGCTGGGGGGCTTCTGGCCCCATGGTGTGCCCACTGTGCTAGACCCCAGCGGAGTCAAGGGAGGGATGACGTGTGGATGTGTGGATGTATGGGACGTGAAAGTGTGTGTGGTGATGATTGGGCCTGGGTCTGGGACTTGCTGTCGCCTGGCCTGCCTGTGCTTCTCCCAATGGGGGGGCGGCGTTGCCTCTCCCCACTCCTCGCGACTTCACCCACCTGTGGGCACGTCTTGACTGCCAGGGCTCTTGGCCAGGGGCACTGGGGCAGGCGCTGACCCACTGCGTGGCTGTCTGGGGCGCTTGGCCCTCCCGGGTATTGGGTGGGGCCTCTGCCGGGGGGTTTTGGGGCGCTCGGGCTCCTGGGGCCGGGTCCGGTGCACGGCCCATGTCTGGGCGGCTGGGGCCTGGTGGGGTCGGTGGGCTGTTGCCCCTGGCTCCCGGGCGCCTCTGCCCTATGCTTATGGGGGCTCTGTCCGGGGGCTTCCACTGCTGTCTTCTGGGTGGATGCGTGGTTGTCCCTGTGGTGGGCATCCTGGGTTCTGTGCTCCGTGGGGGCTGCTGGTGGCCTGGGTCTTGTGGGCCTCTCTGCCTGTTTCTGATTGCTTGGGGGGGCTGTGGATTGTGGCCGTGTACACTTATACACTCATAAGTAAGAACGGTTATCATGTAGGTCCTGTGCCATGGGTGTTGCATGTTCTCACACACACACACACAATACACATTCATTAGTCCAGTAGCAGTTGATGTATTACCATGTCGCCTCAGGTCATCTATATGCACAGTTGTGTTGTATGCGATTGCCACTACTTGTGCTTGTTTTTGTTTGTTTGTGTGTTTGTTTTTTCTCTGCTTGTTTGCATGGTCCTCGCAGTGTTATGTATCGCAAAGAAAACTATTCTCATGAACTGGAAAGCGAAAAACAGTCTGTGTATTAAGCAGTTTAGAAATGTTATTTTAGATTATATTAGCATGGAAACAATGTCTGCCTCCTCAAAACATCAATTGGCTGAATTTCATTCTCTCTGGTCCCCGCTGATTAGCTTTATCACATAGTGGTGGTGGTGGGTTGCTGTCCCGTCGCTCTGGGCGGTTGGGTGTGTGCTGGGGGGGGGGGCTGTGTGGCTTTGGGTGTCTGGTGGTCTCTCGGGTCGTGGGGACCGGGTTGGTCATTGCTGGGGGGGACTGTGTGTCGGGCTTGGAGGGCAGTTTTGGGGGCTTGCGGGTGGGGCTGTCTTGCTGTGTGGGGCGGGGTCCCTTAGGGGCCTTGGGGTGGTGGCTGCTGGCTCTGTACCGGGTGGCTGGGCCGCTCTGGCGTGGGTGGTGGTGCTGGGCCTGGGCCCTGGTGGCTGGGCGCTGCCTTGCGCCCGGGGGGGCTGGGTTGCCCTGGACATGCCACAGTATGGGTGGGTTAGTGCAGGTCCTGGTGCCAGGCTTGTTGCTCTGGGACCTCCAGGGTGTCCGCAGGTGGTTGTTTTCTTTAGGGTGTTGGGGCCTGGGTGATGGTGGATCTCAGGCCCGGGCTGCTGCGTCTGGTGTGACCGGGTGGTTTGTTTGTTGTTGTTTGTTTGTTTTTTTGTAGAGGTCCTCCGGGGTGGGATGGGGTTGGTTGAGTGGGGTTGGACGGGGTGGGTACTTTCTGGGGGTACAGTAGCTCCCGGAATATGGTCGCTGCAAGCCCCGAGCCTGGTGGACATCAGGCCCTCTTGATGTCCTGATGTGTTGGGTCCGAGGTAGCGGGTGCCTATTGCAGCCAGTCCCTGGCTGCCCTCTCTGGGGGAGACTAGCTCTCCCAGTGTATATCCCCATACCCCTCTCCCTTTTGGCTCCTGTACACAGCACACACTCACACATGAAGAGTTTTGGGGGCGTGTGTGTTCTGTGGGGTGTAGTGGATGGGGCCACGTAGGCGGTCCCCTTGGCTGCACTCTGCAGTTCCCCGCCCCTGTTTTAATTACACCTTAGACATCACTACTTATCAAACACACACACACACACACATTAGGTCTTGGGGGGTGGTTGCACTGAGTGGCATCTGGTGGACGGGGCTCTTTGGGTATGTAGGCTGCCCAGAGGGCCGCGCTCCCAGTTCTACAAGGTTGGCTGCCCCTCAATTTTAATCGCTCACTATTAGAAAATATTGAAGAGCCAGAAGGGTGAGGGGAGGGGTCTTCTCACACCCCTGCTTCCTGGTTGCTGCTCCGGAAGGAGTGGCCAGGAGGAATGAATTATTCTGCTGGTTCAGGGTCTGTGGTGGCTGGGGGGCTGCTGGCCCCATGGTGTGCCCACTGTGCTAGACCCCAGCAGAGTCAAGGGAGGGATGACGTGTGGATGTGTGGATGTATGGGACGTGAAAGTGTGTGTGGTGATGATTGGGCCTGGGTCTGGGACTTGCTGTCGCCTGGCCTGCCTGTGCTTCTCCCAATGGGGGGGCGGCGTTGCCTCTCCCCACTCCTCGCGACTTCACCCACCTGTGGGCACGTCTTGACTGCCAGGGCTCTTGGCCAGGGGCACTGGGGCAGGCGCTGACCCACTGCGTGGCTGTCTGGGGCGCTTGGCCCTCCCGGGTATTGGGTGGGGCCTCTGCCGGGGGGTTTTGGGGCGCTCGGGCTCCTGGGGCCGGGTCCGGTGCACGGCCCATGTCTGGGCGGCTGGGGCCTGGTGGGGTCGGTGGGCTGTTGCCCCTGGCTCCCGGGCGCCTCTGCCCTATGCTTATGGGGGCTCTGTCCGGGGGCTTCCACTGCTGTCTTCTGGGTGGATGCGTGGTTGTCCCTGCGGTGGGCATCCTGGGTTCTGTGCTCCGTGGGGGCTGCTGGTGGCCTGGGTCTTGTGGGCCTCTCTGCCTGTTTCTGATTGCTTGGGGGGGCTGTGGATTGTGGCCGTGTACACTTATACACTCATAAGTATGAACGGTTATCATGTAGGTCCTGTGCCATGGGTGTTGCATGTTCTCACACACACACACACACACACACAATACACATTCATTAGTCCAGTAGCAGTTGATGTATTACCATGTCGCCTCAGGTCATCTATATGCACAGTTGTGTTGTATGCGATTGCCACTACTTGTGCTTGTTTTTGTTTGTTTGTGTGTTTGTTTTTTCTCTGCTTGTTTGCATGGTCCTCGCAGTGTTATGTATCGCAAAGAAAACTATTCTCATGAATTGGAAAGCGAAAAACAGTCTGTGTATTAAGCAGTTTAGAAATGTTGTTTTAGATTATATTAGCATGGAAACAATGTCTGCCTCCTCAAAACATCAATTGGCTGAATTTCATTCTCTCTGGTCCCCGCTGATTAGCTTTATCACATAGTGGTGGTGGTGGGTTGCTGTCCCGTCGCTCTGGGCGGTTGGGTGTGTGCTGGGGGGGGGCTGTGTGGCTTTGGGCGTCTGGTGGTCTCTCGGGTCGTGGGGACCGGGTTGGTCATTGCTGGGGGGGACTGTGTGTCGGGCTTGGAGGGCAGTTTTGGGGGCTTGCGGGTGGGGCTGTCTTGCTGTGTGGGGCGGGGTCCCTTAGGGGCCTTGGGGTGGTGGCTGCTGGCTCTGTACCGGGTGGCTGGGCCGCTCTGGCGTGGGTTGTGGTGCTGGGCCTGGGCCCTGGTGGCTGGGTTGCCCTGGACATGCCACAGTATGGGTGGGTTGGTGCAGGTCCTGGTGCCAGGCTTGTTGCTCTGGGACCTCCAGGGTGTCCGCAGGTGGTTGTTTTCTTTAGGGTGTTGGGGCGTGCGGTGGGGGGGGTGCTTTTCCCCTGTTGAGGGGGGGGGCCTGGGTGATGGTGGGTCTCAGGCCCGGGCTGCTGCGTCTGGTGTGACCGGGTGGTTTGTTTGTTGTTGTTTGTTTGTTTTTTTGTAGAGGTCCTCCGGGGTGGGATGGGGTTGGGTTGAGTGGGGTTGGACGGGGTGGGTACTTTCTGGGGGTACAGTAGCTCCCGGAATATGGTTGCTGCAAGCCCCGAGCCTGGTGGACATCAGGCCCTCTTGATGTCCTGATGTGTTGGGTCCGAGGTAGCGGGTGCCTATTGCAGCCAGTCCCTGGCTGCCCTCTCTGGGGGAGACTAGCTCTCCCAGTGTATATCCCCATACCCCTCTCCCTTTTGGCTCCTGTACACAGCACACACTCACACATGAAGAGTTTTGGGGGCGTGTGTGTTCTGTGGGGTGTAGTGGATGGGGCCACGTAGGCGGTCCCCTTGGCTGCACTCTGCAGTTCCCCGCCCCTGTTTTAATTACACCTTAGACATCACTACTTATCAAACACACACACACACACACATTAGGTCTTGGGGGGTGGTTGCACTGAGTGGCATCTGGTGGACGGGGCTCTTTGGGTATGTAGGCTGCCCAGAGGGCCGCGCTCCCAGTTCTACAAGGTTGGCTGCCCCTCAATTTTAATCGCTCACTATTAGAAAATATTGAAGAGCCAGAAGGGTGAGGGGAGGGGTCTTCTCACACCCCTGCTTCCTGGTTGCTGCTCAGGAAGGAGTGGCCAGGAGGAATGAATTATTCTGCTGGTTCAGGGTCTGTGGTGGCTGGGGGGCTGCTGGCCCCATGGTGTGCCCACTGTGCTAGACCCCAGCAGAGTCAAGGGAGGGATGACGTGTGGATGTGTGGATGTATGGGACGTGAAAGTGTGTGTGGTGATGATTGGGCCTGGGTCTGGGACTTGCTGTCGCCTGGCCTGCCTGTGCTTCTCCCAATGGGGGGGCGGCGTTGCCTCTCCCCACTCCTCGCGACTTCACCCACCTGTGGGCACGTCTTGACTGCCAGGGCTCTTGGCCAGGGGCACTGGGGCAGGCGCTGACCCACTGCGTGGCTGTCTGGGGCGCTTGGCCCTCCCGGGTATTGGGTGGGGCCTCTGCCGGGGGGTTTTGGGGCGCTCGAGCTCCTGGGGCCGGGTCCGGTGCACGGCCCATGTCTGGGCGGCTGGGGCCTGGTGGGGTCGGTGGGCTGTTGCCCCTGGCTCCCGGGCGCCTCTGCCCTATGCTTATGGGGGCTCTGTCCGGGGGCTTCCACTGCTGTCTTCTGGGTGGATGCGTGGTTGTCCCTGCGGTGGGCATCCTGGGTTCTGTGCTCCGTGGGGGCTGCTGGTGGCCTGGGTCTTGTGGGCCTCTCTGCCTGTTTCTGATTGCTTGGGGGGGCTGTGGATTGTGGCCGTGTACACTTATACACTCATAAGTATGAACGGTTATCATGTAGGTCCTGTGCCATGGGTGTTGCATGTTCTCACACACACACACACACACACAATACACATTCATTAGTCCAGTAGCAGTTGATGTATTACCATGTCGCCTCAGGTCATCTATATGCACAGTTGTGTTGTATGCGATTGCCACTACTTGTGCTTGTTTTTGTTTGTTTGTGTGTTTGTTTTTTCTCTGCTTGTTTGCATGGTCCTCGCAGTGTTATGTATCGCAAAGAAAACTATTCTCATGAATTGGAAAGCGAAAAACAGTCTGTGTATTAAGCAGTTTAGAAATGTTGTTTTAGATTATATTAGCATGGAAACAATGTCTGCCTCCTCAAAACATCAATTGGCTGAATTTCATTCTCTCTGGTCCCCGCTGATTAGCTTTATCACATAGTGGTGGTGGTGGGTTGCTGTCCCGTCGCTCTGGGCGGTTGGGTGTGTGCTGGGGGGGGGCTGTGTGGCTTTGGGCGTCTGGTGGTCTCTCGGGTCGTGGGGACCGGGTTGGTCATTGCTGGGGGGGACTGTGTGTCGGGCTTGGAGGGCAGTTTTGGGGGCTTGCGGGTGGGGCTGTCTTGCTGTGTGGGGCGGGGTCCCTTAGGGGCCTTGGGGTGGTGGCTGCTGGCTCTGTACCGGGTGGCTGGGCCGCTCTGGCGTGGGTGGTGGTGCTGGGCCTGGGCCCTGGTGGCTGGGCGCTGCCTTGCGCCCGGGGGGGCTGGGTTGCCCTGGACATGCCACAGTATGGGTGGGTTGGTGCAGGTCCTGGTGCCAGGCTTGTTGCTCTGGGACCTCCAGGGTATCCGCAGGTGGTTGTTTTCTTTAGGGTGTTGGGGCGTGCGGTGGGGGGGGGGTGCTTTTCCCCTGTTGAGGGGGGGGCCTGGGTGATGGTGGGTCTCAGGCCCGGGCTGCTGCGTCTGGTGTGACCGGGTGGTTTGTTTGTTGTTGTTTGTTTGTTTGTTTGTAGAGGTACTCCGGAGTGGGGTGGGGTTGGGTTGAGTGGGGTGGGGTTGGGTGCGTACCTTCTGGGGATACAGTCGCTGCAGGCCCCGAGCCTGGTGGACATCAGGCCCTCCTGCCCTGTGTTGGGTCCCAGGTAGTGGGGGTGCATATTGCAGCCAGTCCCCCGGTGTATATCCCCATACCCCTCTCCCTTTTGGCTCCTGTACACAGCACGCTGTGTGCCCGCTGCGCTACACCCCAGCGGAGTCAAGGGAGGGAGGACGTGTGGATGTGTGGATGTATGGGACGTCAAAGTGTGTGTGGTGATGATTGGGCCTGGGTCTGGGACTTGCCATCGCCTAGCCTGCCTGTGCTTCTCCCAATAGGGGGGCGGCGTTGCCTCTCCCCACTGCTCGCAACTTCACCCACCTGTGGGCACGTCGTGACTCCCAGTAACTTGGCCAGGGAAGCTGGGGCAGGCGCTTGACCCACTGCGTGGCTGTCTGTGGTGCTTGGCCCTCCCGGGTATTGGGTGGGGCCTCTGCCGGGGGGTTTTGGGGCGTTTTGGGTTCCTGGGGCCCGGGTCCGTGGCCTGGTGGGGTCGGTGGGCTGTTGTCCCTGGCTCCCGGGGGGCCTCTGCCCTATGCTTATGGGGGCTCTGTCCGGGGGCTTCCACTGCTGTCTACTGGGTGGATGCGTGGTTGTCCCTGCGGTGGGCATCCTGGGTTCTGTGCTCCGTGGGGGCTGCTGGTGGCCTGGGTCTTGTGGGCCTCTCTGCCTGCTTCTGATTGCTTGGGGGGGGCTGTGGATTGTGGCACTCATAACTAAGCACGGTTATCATGTAGGTCCTGTGCCATGGGTGTTGCATGTTCCCCCCACACACACACACACAACACACATTCATTAGTCCAGTAGCAGTTGATGTATTACCATGTCGCCTCAGGTCATCTATATCCACAGTTGTGTTGTATGCGATTGCCACTACTTGTGCTTGTTGTTGTTTGTTCTCTGCTTGTCTTCTTTCAGGTGCTCCTGGTGGCGCAAAGGCTGGATTCGCAACAGAGACCATGGATTATTGTCTGTTTTGTTTTTTTACAGGTGTAGCAGCTGGTTGTCTGGTTTTTGTTTCTTTTTTTGTTCTGTTTCCTCTTCTTTCCTTTTCCCCCGGTCCGGTTCAGTTCCATTACATGTTATATATAACAAGAAATAAATAAATGGGCATCAAGGGGAGCTTTACATTTATAAAACTTCCCTTGGCAAAGCAAATCAGTTTGGCATAAAAGGTATTCACAATTCTGCTGCCATAATGCTGAACAGAACAAGGGAAAAAAGTAAAGGAATTCATTTTACAGCTAAATCCTCATAAAGAGCGTATTGCTCAACCATAAGTGTGGTTCTTTCTCATACAAGGTTATACAAAGAAGTTTATGTTTGAAACCAGCTTAAACATGGACAAATATGAAGGACAAAGCAGTTTTAACTTGGTTTGAGTGAAGCAATTAATTTTATGGCAATATCTGAAATCTTGACTATCTACTTAAAAGAAAGCGAATTTCGGATTCCAGAAGAACAAGTGTGGTTCTTTCTCATATAAGGTAATATAAAGAAGTTTATACTTGAAACCAGCTTAGACATGGATAAATAAGAATGACAAAGCAGTTTTAACTTGGTTGAAGTGAAGGAATTCATTTTACAGCAAAATCCTGAATCGTGCATAACTCCTCATAAGGAGTGTATTGCTCAAACGTAAGGGATGCTCTTTCTCATACAAGGTTATAAAAAGAAGTTTATGTTTGAAACCAGCTTAAACATGGACAAATATGAAGGACAAAGCAGTTTTAACTTGGTTTGAATGAAGCAATTCATTTTATGGCAATATCTGAAATCTTGACTATCTCCTTAAAAGAAAGCGAATTTCGGATTCCAGAAGAACGTGTGGTTCTTTTTCATATAAGGTAATATAAAGAAGTTTATACTTGAAACCAGCTTAGACATGGATAAATAAGAAGGACAAAGCAGTTTTAACTTGGTTGAAGTGAAGGATTTCATTTTACAGCAAAATCCTGAAACGTGCATTACTCCTCATAAGGAGTGTATTGCTCATACAAGAGTGTATTTTCTCATACAAGATTATAAAAAGAAATTTATGTTTGAAACCATCTTAAACATTGACAAATATGAAGGACAAAGCAGTTTTAACTTGGTTTGAGTGAAGCAATTCATTTTATGGCAATATCTGAAATCTTCACTATCTCCTTGAAAGAAAGCGAATTTCGGATTCTAGAAGAACAAGTGTGGTTCTTTCTCATATAAGGTAATATAAAGAAGTTTATCATTGAAACCAGCGTAGACGTGGATAAATAAGAAGGACAAAGCAGTTTTAACTTGGTTGAAGTGAAGGATTTCATTTTACAGCAAAATCCTGAAACGTGCATTACTCCTCATAAGGAGTGTATTGCTCAAACATGTGTTTTTTTCTCATACAAGATTATAAAAAGAAATTTATGTTTGAAACCATCTTAAACATTGACAAATATGAAGGACAAAGCAGTTTTAACTTGGTTTGAGTGAAGCAATTCATTTTATGGCAATATCTGAAATCTTCACTATCTCCTTGAAAGAAAGCGAATTTCGGATTCCAGAAGAACAAGTGTGGTTCTTTCTCATATAAGGTAATATAAAGAAGTTTATACTTGAAACCAGCTTAGACATGGATAAATAAGAAGGACAAAGCAGTTTTAACTTGGTTGAAGTGAAGGATTTCATTTTACAGCAAAATCCTGAAACGTGCATTACTCCTCATAAGGAGTGTATTGCTCAAACATGTGTTGTTTTTTTCTCATACAAGATTATAAAAAGAAATTTATGTTTGAAACCATCTTAAACATTGACAAATATGAAGGACAAAGCAGTTTTAACTTGGTTTGAGTGAAGCAATTCATTTTATGGCAATATCTGAAATCTTCACTATCTCCTTGAAAGAAAGCGAATTTCGGATTCTAGAAGAACAAGTGTGGTTCTTTCTCATATAAGGTAATATAAAGAAGTTTATCATTGAAACCAGCGTAGACGTGGATAAATAAGAAGGACAAAGCAGTTTTAACTTGGTTTGAAGTGAAGGATTTCATTTTACAGCAAAATCCTGAAACGTGCATTACTCCTCATAAGGAGTGTATTGCTCAAACATGTGTTTTTTTCTCATACAAGATTATAAAAAGAAATTTATGTTTGAAACCATCTTAAACATTGACAAATATGAAGGACAAAGCAGTTTTAACTTGGTTTGAGTGAAGCAATTCATTTTATGGCAATATCTGAAATCTTCACTATCTCCTTGAAAGAAAGCGAATTTCGGATTCTAGAAGAACAAGTGTGGTTCTTTCTCATATAAGGTAATATAAAGAAGTTTATCATTGAAACCAGCGTAGACGTGGATAAATATGAAGGACAAAGCAGTTTTAACTTGGTTTAAGTGAAGGAATTCATAGTTAGCAGTTCCTTGATGAGGGATATTTCAGACACCAAAATCCATTTTCTAAAGAGAAATAAAGAGAAAACAACAATCACTTCTGTTAAAGACTGAAAAAGAAATGTCACCCATGAAATCAACAATGCTTTTAGGGACTTCTATAAAACCTTATATTCATCACAAAATGATCCATCAGACAGTAACATAGATCAGTTTCTTAGTAATATCAACCTTCCAAAATTACAAACCGAACAGGCAATGGCTCTGGATTCACCTCTCTCAATAGGAGAACTCCATGAAGCCCTTCAACATATGCCTAGTAACAAAGCCCCGGGTGGCCACCAGATGGTTTTCCAGCAGAGTTCTACAAAGAATTGTGGACTGTTTTGGCACTGCATTTCACAAAATGGTATTACAAGTTAAGCGGAATGGCAGATTATCCCCACACATGAACTCTGCTAACATTATCCTGCTACAGAAACCAGGAAAAGACCCCATACTTCCATCCAGCTACCGCCCAATATCTCTAATAAATGCAGACCTCAAAATAATTTGTAAAGTCCTCGCCAAAAGAATAGAAAAAATAACTCCACTTATAATACATCCTGACCAGACAGGTTTCATAAAGGGTAGACGATCATCCACTAACACTCGCAGGCTAATTAATCTCATAGACTATTCTACCATCGACAACCTGGAAACCACAATAGTCTCTCTAGATGCAGAAAAAGCATTTGATCGAGTGAACTGGAAATTTTTATTCGCAGCATTAAAAAAATTCGGGTTTGGGTCACACTTCATCAACTGGATAAGGATATTATATAGCTCCCCAAATGCAAGTGTCAGGACAAATGATCAAACTTCTCCAAGCTTCAGTCTGCAGAGAGGTACAAGACAGGGTTGCCCACTTTCTCCATCACTTTTTGCTATTTTCATCGAACCTTTTGCAGCTGCTATCAGACAAGATAGAAATATTAAAGGCATCCAACCCCAAAATATTGAGCATAAAATAAGTCTTTATGCTGATGATGTATTACTTTTCCTCCACAACTCACAGACATCTCTCACTCACACGATCACACTCATAAATAAATTCTCAGCACTTTCTGACTACTCTATCAATTGGTCTAAGACCACAGTTCTGCCCATTAACTGTAGGGTCCAGAATATACCTGCGATCACTTTACAGTCAGGAAATATTAGATATTTAGGCATAAACATTTCCTCCAGGCTCTCAGAGCTAACAAAGCTAAATTATGTGCAATTATTAAAGACAGTAGAGGACGATCTCTCTCGTTGGAAGTCCTTACCTATATCACTTATGGGGAGAGTTACAACCATTAAAATGATGATACTACCAAAAGTTAACTATTTGTTCTCAATGATCCCCATAAAACCATCTGCTACTTGGTTTAAGTCACTAGATTAATGCATCTCCAAATTTCTGTGGAAAAACAAACCACCACGTATTAGTTTAAAAACGCTACAGAAAACCAAGGAAAGTGGTTGATTAGATTTACCTCATTTTCAGCGCTATTCCTTAGCCAATAGGTTACAGTATATATCAAAATGGTTTAAACCTAGCCCAATAGATGAACCACACAGCTTCTGGCCACAAATATGTTTGAACACCTTTAGAATGACTCGAAATCCTAATTTACAGCTCATACAATACAAAATTCTTCATAGAACACACTATACAGGACAAAGGATGTTCAGGATGGGTCTAACACACTCTAACATCTGCTCACATTGCACAGATAACACACCTGATGATTATGCACACGCTTTGTGGTTTTGTGCGCCTGTCCAGAAGTTCTGGTTTGAAGTGTGTACGGACCTATCAACATGGCTAAAGTGTAGCATTCCTGCATGCTGGGTGACTTAGACAACATCAACATGGAAATTAACTCAGCACACATGGTCCTCACAGTGTTATGTATCGCAAAGAAAACTATTCTCATGAACTGGAAAGTGAAGAATAATCTGTGTATTAACCTGTTTAGAAATGTTCTTTTAGATTATATTAGCATGGAAACAATGTCTGCCTCCTTAAAACATCAATTGGCTGAATTTCATTCTCTCTGGTCCCCGCTGATTAACTGTGTGGCTTCGGGCGTCTGGTGGTCTCTCGGGTCGTGGGGACCGGGTTGGTCATTGCTGGGGGGGACTGTGTGTCGGGCTTGGAGGGCAGTTTTGGGGGCTTGCGGGTGGGGCTGTCTTGCTGTGTGGGGCGGGGTCCCTTAGGGGCCTTGGGGTGGTGGCTGCTGGCTCTGTACCGGGTGGCCGGGCCGCTCTGGCGTGGGTGGTAGTGCTGGGCCTGGGCCCTGGTGGCTGGGCGCTGCCTTGCGCCCGGGGGGGGCTGGGTTGCCCTGGACATGCCACAGTATGGGTGGGTTAGTGCAGGTCCTGGTGCCAGGCTTGTTGCTCTGGGACCTCCAGGGTGTCCGCAGGTGGTTGTTTTCTTTAGGGTGTTGGGGCCTGGGTGATGGTGGATCTCAGGCCCGGGCTGCTGCGTCTGGTGTGACCGGGTGGTTTGTTTGTTGTTGTTTGTTTGTTTTTTTGTAGAGGTCCTCCGGGCTGGGATGGGGTTGGGTTGAGTGGGGTTGGACGGGGTGGGTACTTTCTGGGGGTACAGTAGCTCCCGGAATATGGTCGCTGCAAGCCCCGAGCCTGGTGGACATCAGGCCCTCTTGATGTCCTGATGTGTTGGGTCCGAGGTAGCGGGGTGCCTATTGCAGCCAGTCCCTGGCTGCCCTCTCTGGGGGAGACTAGCTCTCCCGGTGTATATCCCCATACCCCTCTCCCTTTTGGCTCCTGTACACAGCACACACTCACACATGAAGGGTTTTGGGGGCGTGTGTGTTCTGTGGGGTGTAGTGGATGGGGCCACGTAGGCGGTCCCCTTGGCTGCACTCTGCAGTTCCCCACCCCTGTTTTAATTACACCTTAGACATCACTACTTATCAAACACACACACACACACACATTAGGTCTTGGGGGGTGGTTGCACTGAGTGGCATCTGGTGGACGGGGCTCTTTGGGTATGTAGGCTGCCCAGAGGGCCGCGCTTCCAGTTCTACAAGGTTGGCTGCCTCTCAATTTTAATCGCTCACTATTAGAAAATATTGAAGAGCCAGAAGGGTGAGGGGAGGGGTCTTCTCACACCCCTGCTTCCTGGTTGCTGCTCGGGAAGGAGTGGCCAGGAGGAATTAATTATTCTGCTGGTTCAGGGTCTGTGGTGGCTGGGGGGCTGCTGGCCCCATGGTGTGCCCACTGTGCTAGACCCCAGCGGAGTCAAGGGAGGGATGACGTGTGGATGTGTGGATGTATGGGACGTGAAAGTGTGTGTGGTGATGATTGGGCCTGGGTCTGGGACTTGCTGTCGCCTGGCCTGCCTGTGCTTCTCCCAATGGGGGGGCGGCGTTGCCTCTCCCCACTCCTCGCGACTTCACCCACCTGTGGGCACGTCTTGACTGCCAGGGCTCTTGGCCAGGGGCACTGGGACAGGCGCTGACCCACTGCGTGGCTGTCTGGGGCGCTTGGCCCTCCCGGGTATTGGGTGGGGCCTCTGCCGGGGGGTTTTGGGGCGCTCGGGCTCCTGGGGCCGGGTCCGGTGCACGGCCCATGTCTGGGCGGCTGGGGCCTGGTGGGGTCGGTGGGCTGTTGCCCCTGGCTCCCGGGCGCCTCTGCCCTATGCTTATGGGGGCTCTGTCCGGGGGCTTCCACTGCTGTCTTCTGGGTGGATGCGTGGTTGTCCCTGCGGTGGGCATCCTGGGTTCTGTGCTCCGTGGGGGCTGCTGGTGGCCTGGGTATTGTGGGCCTCTCTGCCTGTTTCTGATTGCTTGGGGGGGCTGTGGATTGTGGCCGTGTACACTTATACACTCATAAGTAAGAACGGTTATCATGTAGGTCCTGTGCCATGGGTGTTGCATGTTCTCACACACACACACACACACACACACACAATACACATTCATTAGTCCAGTAGCAGTTGATGTATTACCATGTCGCCTCAGGTCATCTATATGCACAGTTGTGTTGTATGCGATTGCCACTACTTGTGCTTGTTTTTGTTTGTTTGTGTGTTTGTTTTTTCTCTGCTTGTTTGCATGGTCCTCGCAGTGTTATGTATCGCAAAGAAAACTATTCTCATGAACTGGAAAGCGAAAAACAGTCTGTGTATTAAGCAGTTTAGAAATGTTGTTTTAGATTATATTAGCATGGAAACAATGTCTGCCTCCTCAAAACATCAATTGGCTGAATTTCATTCTCTCTGGTCCCCGCTGATTAGCTTTATCACATAGTGGTGGTGGTGGGTTGCTGTCCCGTCGCTCTGGGCGGTTGGGTGTGTGCTGGGGGGGGGCTGTGTGGCTTTGGGCGTCTGGTGGTCTCTCGGGTCGTGGGGACCGGGTTGGTCATTGCTGGGGGGGACTGTGTGTCGGGCTTGGAGGGCAGTTTTTGGGGCTTGCGGGTGGGGCTGTCTTGCTGTGTGGGGCGGGGTCCCTTAGGGGCCTTGGGGTGGTGGCTGCTGGCTCTGTACCGGGTGGCCGGGCATTTCTGGCGTGGGTGGTAGTGCTGGGCCTGGGCCCTGGTGGCTGGGCGCTGCCTTGCGCCCGGGGGGGCTGGGTTGCCCTGGACATGCCACAGTATGGGTGGGTTAGTGCAGGTCCTGGTGCCAGGCTTGTTGCTCTGGGACCTCCAGGGTGTCCGCAGGTGGTTGTTTCCTTTAGGGTGTTGGGGCGTGCGGTGGGGGGGTTGCTTTTCCCCTGATGGGGGGGGGCCAGGGTGATGGTGGGTCTCAGGCCCGGGCTGCTGCGTCTGGTGTGACCGGGTGGTTTGTTTGTTGTTGTTTGTGTGTTTGTTTGTAGAGGTCCTCCGGGGTGGGGTGGGGTTGGGTTGAGTGGGGTGGGGCGGGATGGGTACCTTCTGGGGGTACAGTAGCTCCCGGAATATGGTCACTGCAGGCCCCGAGCCTGGTGGACATCAGGCCCTCCTGCCCTGTGCTGGGTCCCAGGTAGCGGGGGTGCCTATTGCTGCCAGTCCCTGGCTGCCCTCTCCGGGGGAGAGTAGCTCTCCCGGTGTATATCCCCATACCCCTCTCCCTTTTGGCTCCTGTACACAGCACACACTCACACATGAAGGGTTTTGGGGGGCGTGTGTGTTCTGTGGGGTGTAGTGGATGGGGCCACGTAGGTGGTCCCCTTGGCTGCACTCTGCAGTTCCCCGCCCCTGTTTTAATTACACCTTAGACATCACTACTTATCAAACACACACACACACACACACACATTAGGTCTTGGGGGGTGGTTGCACTGAGTGGCATCTGGTGGACGGGGCTCTTTGGGTATGTAGGCTGCCCAGAGGGCCGCCCTCCCAGTTCTACAAGGTTGGCTGCCCCTCAATTTTAATCGCTCACTATTAGAAAATATTGAAGAGCCAGAAGGGTGAGGGGAGGGGTCTTCTCACACCCCTGCTTCCTGGTTGCTGCTCGGGAAGGAGTGGCCAGGAGGAATTAATTATTCTGCTGGTTCAGGGTCTGTGGTGGCTGGGGGGCTGCTGGCCCCATGGTGTGCCCACTGTGCTAGACCCCAGCGGAGTCAAGGGAGGGATGACGTGTGGATGTGTGGATGTATGGGACGTGAAACTGTGTGTGGTGATGATTGGGCCTGGGTCTGGGACCTGCTGTCGCCTGGCCTGCCTGTGCTTCTCCCAATGGGGGGGCGGCGTTGCCTCTCCCCACTCCTCGCGACTTCACCCACCTGTGGGCACGTCTTGACTGCCAGGGCTCTTGGCCAGGGGCACTGGGGCAGGCGCTGACCCACTGCGTGGCTGTCTGGGGCGCTTGGCCCTCCCGGGTATTGGGTGGGGCCTCTGCCGGGGGGTTTTGGGGCGCTCGGGCTCCTGGGGCCGGGTCCGGTGCACGGCCCATGTCTGGGCGGCTGGGGCCTGGTGGGGTCGGTGGGCTGTTGCCCCTGGCTCCCGGGCGCCTCTGCCCTATGCTTATGGGGGCTCTGTCCGGGGGCTTCCACTGCTGTCTTCTGGGTGGATGCGTGGTTGTCCCTGCGGTGGGCATCCTGGGTTCTGTGCTCCGTGGGGGCTGCTGGTGGCCTGGGTCTTGTGGGCCTCTCTGCCTGTTTCTGATTGCTTGGGGGGGCTGTGGATTGTGGCCGTGTACACTTATACACTCATAAGTAAGAACGGTTATCATGTAGGTCCTGTGCCATGGGTGTTGCATGTTCTCACACACACACACACACACACACACACACACACACACACACACAATACACATTCATTAGTCCAGTAGCAGTTGATGTATTACCATGTCGCCTCAGGTCATCTATATGCACAGTTGTGTTGTATGCGATTGCCACTACTTGTGCTTGTTTTTGTTTGTTTGTGTGTTTGTTTTTTCTCTGCTTGTTTGCATGGTCCTCGCAGTGTTATGTATCGCAAAGAAAACTATTCTCATGAACTGGAAAGCGAAAAACAGTCTGTGTATTAAGCAGTTTAGAAATGTTATTTTAGATTATATTAGCATGGAAACAATGTCTGCCTCCTCAAAACATCAATTGGCTGAATTTCATTCTCTCTGGTCCCCGCTGATTAGCTTTATCACATAGTGGTGGTGGTGGGTTGCTGTCCCGTCGCTCTGGGCGGTTGGGTGTGTGCTGGGGGGGGGCTGTGTGGCTTTGGGCGTCTGGTGGTCTCTCGGGTCGTGGGGACCGGGTTGGTCATTGCTGGGGGGGACTGTGTGTCGGGCTTGGAGGGCAGTTTTGGGGGCTTGCGGGTGGGGCTGTCTTGCTGTGTGGGGCGGGGTCCCTTAGGGGCCTTGGGGTGGTGGCTGCTGGCTCTGTACCGGGTGGCTGGGCCGCTCTGGCGTGGGTGGTGGTGCTGGGCCTGGGCCCTGGTGGCTGGGCGCTGCCTTGCGCCCGGGGGGGCTGGGTTGCCCTGGACATGCCACAGTATGGGTGGGTTGGTGCAGGTCCTGGTGCCAGGCTTGTTGCTCTGGGACCTCCAGGGTATCCGCAGGTGGTTGTTTTCTTTAGGGTGTTGGGGCGTGCGGTGGGGGGGGGGTGCTTTTCCCCTGTTGAGGGGGGGGCCTGGGTGATGGTGGGTCTCAGGCCCGGGCTGCTGCGTCTGGTGTGACCGGGTGGTTTGTTTGTTGTTGTTTGTTTGTTTTTTTGTAGAGGTCCTCCGGGGTGGGATGGTGTTGGGTTGAGTGGGGTTGGACGGGGTGGGTACTTTCTGGGGGTACAGTAGCTCCCGGAATATGGTCGCTGCAAGCCCCGAGCCTGGTGGACATCAGGCCCTCTTGATGTCCTGATGTGTTGGGTCCGAGGTAGCGGGTGCCTATTGCAGCCAGTCCCTGGCTGCCCTCTCTGGGGGAGACTAGCTCTCCCAGTGTATATCCCCATACCCCTCTCCCTTTTGGCTCCTGTACACAGCACACACTCACACATGAAGGGTTTTGGGGGCGTGTGTGTTCTGTGGGGTGTAGTGGATGGGGCCACGTAGGCGGTCCCCTTGGCTGCACTCTGCAGTTCCCCACCCCTGTTTTAATTACACCTTAGACATCACTACTTATCAAACACACACATACACATTAGGTCTTGCGGGGTGGTTGCACTGAGTTGCATCTGGTGGGCGGGGCTCTTTGGGTATGTAGGCTGCCCAGAGGGCCGTGCTCCCAGTTCTACCAGTTCGGGTTTGGGTCACACTTCATCAACTGGATAAGGATATTATATAGCTCCCCAAATGCAAGTGTCAGGACAAATGATCAAACTTCTCCAAGCTTCAGTCTGCAGAGAGGTACAAGACCGGGTTGCCCACTTTCTCCCTCACAATACTTTATATATTTTTGATAGTAGTTTTGGGGTGCAGATGCTTAGAAATTCTGCTACCCTAATCGGGAGTTGTAAGTCTGGTTGGTGGAGGATATATTTCTTTCTTATTATAGACTTAAGTTGTTGATATTCTAGGAATTTATTGCTGCCTATCTCATGTTGTGATATGAGCTCATCAAATGAAATAAAATTTCCATTTTGGATTATATGTTCCAGATGTTTGATTCCTTTGATCTTCCACAGAGTAAAGTTTAGCATTTTTTTGTTTTGCAGGATGTCAGGATTGTTCCAGATGGGTGTAAGCTTACACGGGACAAGTGAAGACTTTGTTATTTTTAGAAATTCCCACCAGGCTGTCAGAGAGGTGCTGATGTTAATGCTTTTAAAACATTTGTGATTTTTTTACGTTTTGACTAATAAGTGGCAGGTCAGAGATTTCCAGATTATCACACAATGCTTGTTCTATATTTATCCATGGTTCATCTATTGGGCTAGGTTTAAACCATTTTGATATATACTGTAACCTATTGGCTAAGGAATAGCGCTGAAAATGAGGTAAATCTAATCCACCACTTTCCTTGGTTTTCTGTAGCGTTTTTAAACTAATACGTGATGGTTTGTTTTTCCACAGAAATTTGGAGATGCATGAATCTAGTGACTTAAACCAAGTAGCAGGTGGTTTTATGGGGATCATTGAGAACAAATAGTTAACTTTTGGTAGTATCATCATTTTAATGGTTGTAACTCTCCCCATAAGTGATATAGCTAAGAACTTCCAACAAGAGAGATCGTCCTCTACTGTCTTTAATAATTGCACATAATTTAGCTTTGTTAGCTCTGAGAGCCTGGAGGAAATGTTTATGCCTAAATATCTAATATTTCCTGACTGTAAAGTGATCGCATGTATATTCTGGACCCTACAGTTAATGGGCAGAACTGTGGTCTTAGACCAATTGATAGAGTAGTCAGAAAGTGCTGAGAATTTATTTATGAGTGTGATCGTGTGAGTGAGAGACGTCTGTGAGTTGTGGAGGAAAAGTAATACATCATCAGCATAAAGACTTATTTTATGCTCAATTATTTTGGGGTTGGATGCCTTTAATATTTCTATCTTGTCTGTTAGCAGCTGCTAAAGGTTCGATGAAAATAGCAAAAAGTGATGGAGAAAGTGGGCAACCCTGTCTTGTACCTCTCTGCAGACTGAAGCTTGGAGAAGTTTGATCATTTGTCCTGACACTTGCATTTGAGGAGCTATATAATATCCTTATCCAGTTGATGAAGTGTGACCCAAACCCGAATTTTTTTAATGCTGCGAATAAAAATTTCCAGTTCACTCGATCAAATGCTTTTTCTGCATCTAGAGAGACTATTGTGGTTTCCAGGTTGTCGATGGTAGAATCGTCTATGAGATTAATTAGCCTGCGAGTGTTAGTGGATGATCGTCTACCCTTTATGAAACCTGTCTAGTCAGGATGTATTATAAGTGCAGTTATTTTTTCTATTCTTTTGGCGAGGGCTTTACAAATTATTTTGAGGTCTGCATTTATTAGAGTTATTGGGCGGTAGCTGGATGGAAGTATGGGGTCTTTTCCTAGTTTCTGTAGCAGGATAATGTTAGCAGAGTTCATGTGTGGGGATAATCTGCCATTCTGCTTAACTTGTAATACCATTTTGTGAAATGCAGGTGCCAAAACAGTCCAAAATTCTTTGTAGAACTCTGCTGGAAAACCATCTGGTGGCCACCCGGGGCTTTGTTACTAGGCATATGTTGAAGGGCTTCATGGAGTATGGGTGGGTTGGTGCAGGTCCTGGTGCCAGGCTTGTTGCTCTGGGACCTCCAGGGTGTCCGCAGGTGGTTGTTTTCTTTAGGGTGTTGGGGCGTGCGGTGGGCGTTGTGCTTTTCCCCTGTTGGGGGGGTGGCCTGGGTGATGGTTGATCTCAGGCCCGGGCTGCTGCGTCTGGTGTGACCGGGTGGTTTGTTTGTTGTTGTTTGTTTGTTTGTTTGTAGAGGTCCTCCGGAGTGGGGTGGGGTTGGGTTGAGTGGGGTGGGGTTGGGTGCGTACCTTCTGGGGATACAGTCGCTGCAGGCCCCGAGCCTGGTGGACATCAGGCCCTCCTGCCCTGTGTTGGGTCCCAGGTAGTGGGGGTGCATATTGCAGCCAGTCCCCCGGTGTATATCCCCATACCCCTCTACCTTTTGGCTCCTGTACACAGCACGCTGTGTGCCCGCTGCGCTACACCCCAGCGGAGTCAAGGGAGGGAGGACGTGTGGATGTGTGGATGTATGGGACGTCAAAGTGTGTGTGGTGATGATTGGGCCTGGGTCTGGGACTTGCCGTCGCCTAGCCTGCCTGTGCTTCTCCCAATAGGGGGGCGGCGTTGCCTCTCCCCACTGCTCGCAACTTCACCCACCTGTGGGCACGTCTTGACTCCCAGTAACTTGGCCAGGGAAGCTGGGGCAGGCGCTTGACCCACTGCGTGGCTGTCTGTGGTGCTTGGCCCTCCCGGGTATTGGGTGGGGCCTCTGCCGGGGGGTTTTGGGGCGTTTTGGGTTCCTGGGGCCCGGGTCCGTGGCCTGGTGGGGTCGGTGGGCTGTTGTCCCTGGCTCCCGGGGGGCCTCTGCCCTATGCTTATGGAGGCTCTGTCCGGGGGCTTCCACTGCTGTCTACTGGGTGGATGCGTGGTTGTCCCTGCGGTGGGCATCCTGGGTTCTGTGCTCCGTGGGGGCTGCTGGTGGCCTGGGTCTTGTGGGCCTCTCTGCTTGCTTCTGATTGCTTGGGGGGGGCTGTGGATTGTGGCCGTGTACACTTATACACTCATAACTAAGCACGGTTATCATGTAGGTCCTGTGCCATGGGTGTTGCATGTTCCCCCCCCACACACACACACAACACACATTCATTAGTCCAGTAGCAGTTGATGTATTACCATGTCGCCTCAGGTCATCTATATGCACAGTTGTGTTGTATGCGATTGCCACTACTTGTGCTTGTTGTTGTTTGTTTGTGTGTTTGTTTGTTCTCTGCTTGTCTGCTTTCAGGTGCTCCTGGTGGCGCAAAGGCTGGATTCGCAACAGAGACCATGGATTATTGTCTGTTTTGTTTTTTTACAGGTGTAGCAGCTGGTTGTCTGGTTTTTGTTTCTTTTTTTTGTTCTGTTTCCTCTTCTTTCCTTTTCCCCCGGTCCGGTTCAGTTCCATTACATGTTATATATAACAATAAATAAATAAATGGGCATCAAGGGGAGCTTTACATTTATAAAACTTCCCTTGGCAAAGCAAATCAGTTTGGCATAAAAGGTATTCACAATTCTGCTGCCATAATGCTGAACAGAACAAGGGAAAAAAGTGAAGGAATTCATTTTACAGCTAAATCCTCATAAAGAGCGTATTGCTCAACCATAAGTGTGGTTCTTTCTCATACAAGGTTATACAAAGAAGTTTATGTTTGAAACCAGCTTAAACATGGACAAATATGAAGGACAAAGCAGTTTTAACTTGGTTTGAATGAAGCAATTCATTTTATGGCAATATCTGAAATCTTGACTATCTACTTAAAAGAAAGCGAATTTCGGATTCCAGAAGAACAAGTGTGGTTCTTTCTCATATAAGGTAATATAAAGAAGTTTATACTTGAAACCAGCTTAGACATGGATAAATAAGAAGGACAAAGCAGTTTTAACTTGGTTGAAGTGAAGGAATTCATTTTACAGCAAAATCCTGAATCGTGCATAACTCCTCATAAGGAGTGTATTGCTCAAACGTAAGGGATGCTCTTTCTCATACAAGGTTATAAAAAGAAGTTTATGTTTGAAACCAGCTTAAACATGGACAAATATGAAGGACAAAGCAGTTTTAACTTGGTTTGAATGAAGCAATTCATTTTATGGCAATATCCGAAATCTTGACTATCTCCTTAAAAGAAAGCGAATTTCGGATTCCAGAAGAACAAGTGTGGTTCTTTTTCATATAAGGTAATATAAAGAAGTTTATACTCGAAACCAGCTTAGACATGGATAAATAAGAAGGACAAAGCAGTTTTAACTTGGTTGAAGTGAAGGATTTCATTTTACAGCAAAATCCTGAAACGTGCATTACTCCTCATAAGGAGTGTATTGCTCAAACATGTTTTTTTCTCATACAAGATTATAAAAAGAAATTTATGTTTGAAACCATCTTAAACATTGACAAATATGAAGGACAAAGCAGTTTTAACTTGGTTTGAGTGAAGCAATTCATTTTATGGCAATATCTGAAATCTTGACTATCTCGTTAAAAGAAAGCGAATTTCGGATTCCAGAAGAACAAGTGTGGTTCTTTCTCATATAAGGTAATATAAAGAAGTTTATACTTGAAACCAGCTTAGACATGGATAAATAAGAAGGACAAAGCAGTTTTAACTTGGTTGAAGTGAAGGAATTCATTTTACAGCAAAATCCTGAATCGTGCATAACTCCTCATAAGGAGTGTATTGCTCAAACGTAAGGGATGCTCTTTCTCATACAAGGTTATAAAAAGAAGTTTATGTTTGAAACCAGCTTAAACATGGACAAATATGAAGGACAAAGCAGTTTTAACTTGGTTTGAGTGAAGCAATTCATTTTATGGCAATATCTGAAATCTTGACTATCTCCTTAAAAGAAAGCGAATTTCGGATTCCAGAAGAACAAGTGTGGTTCTTTTTCATATAAGGTAATATAAAGAAGTTTATCATTGAAACCAGCGTAGACGTGGATAAATAAGAAGGACAAAGCAGTTTTAACTTGGTTGAAGTGAAGGATTTCATTTTACAGCAAAATCCTGAAACGTGCATTACTCCTCATAAGGAGTGTATTGCTCAAACATGTGTTTTTTTCTCATACAAGATTATAAAAAGAAATTTATGTTTGAAACCATCTTAAACATTGACAAATATGAAGGACAAAGCAGTTTTAACTTGGTTTGAGTGAAGCAATTCATTTTATGGCAATATCTGAAATCTTCACTATCTCCTTGAAAGAAAGCGAATTTCGGATTCTAGAAGAACAAGTGTGGTTCTTTCTCATATAAGGTAATATAAAGAAGTTTATCATTGAAACCAGCGTAGACGTGGATAAATAAGAAGGACAAAGCAGTTTTAACTTGGTTGAAGTGAAGGATTTCATTTTACAGCAAAATCCTGAAACGTGCATTACTCCTCATAAGGAGTGTATTGCTCAAACATGTGTTTTTTTCTCATACAAGATTATAAAAAGAAATTTATGTTTGAAACCATCTTAAACATTGACAAATATGAAGGACAAAGCAGTTTTAACTTGGTTTGAGTGAAGCAATTCATTTTATGGCAATATCTGAAATCTTCACTATCTCCTTGAAAGAAAGCGAATTTCGGATTCTAGAAGAACAAGTGTGGTTCTTTCTCATATAAGGTAATATAAAGAAGTTTATCATTGAAACCAGCGTAGACGTGGATAAATATGAAGGACAAAGCAGTTTTAACTTGGTTTAAGTGAAGGAATTCATAGTTAGCAGTTCCTTGATGAGGGATATTTCAGACACCAAAATCCATTTTCTAAAGAGAAATAAAGAGAAAACAACAATCACTTCTGTTAAAGACTGAAAAAGAAATGTCACCCATGAAATCAACAATGCTTTTAGGGACTTCTATAAAACCTTATATTCATCACAAAATGATCCATCAGACAGTAACATAGATCAGTTTCTTAGTAATATCAACCTTCCAAAATTACAAACCGAACAGGCAATGGCTCTGGATTCACCTCTCTCAATAGGAGAACTCCATGAAGCCCTTCAACATATGCCTAGTAACAAAGCCCCGGGTGGCCACCAGATGGTTTTCCAGCAGAGTTCTACAAAGAATTGTGGACTGTTTTGGCACTGCATTTCACAAAATGGTATTACAAGTTAAGCGGAATGGCAGATTATCCCCACACATGAACTCTGCTAACATTATCCTGCTACAGAAACCAGGAAAAGACCCCATACTTCCATCCAGCTACCGCCCAATATCTCTAATAAATGCAGACCTCAAAATAATTTGTAAAGCCCTCGCCAAAAGAATAGAAAAAATAACTCCACTTATAATACATCCTGACCAGACAGGTTTCATAAAGGGTTGACGATCATCCACAAACACTCGCAGGCTAATTAATCTCATAGACTATTCTACCATCGACAACCTGGAAACCACAATAGTCTCTCTAGATGCAGAAAAAGCATTTGATCGAGTGAACTGGAAATTTTTATTCGCAGCATTAAAAAAATTCGGGTTTGGGTCACACTTCATCAACTGGATAAGGATATTATAAAGCTCCCCAAATGCAAGTGTCAGGACAAATGATCAAACTTCTCCAAGCTTCAGTCTGCAGAGAGGTACAAGACAGGGTTGCCCACTTTCTTCCATCACTTTTTGCTATTTTCATCGAACCTTTTGCAGCTGCTATCAGACAAGATAGAAATATTAAAGGCATCCAACCCCAAAATATTGAGCATAAAATAAGTCTTTATGCTGATGATGTATTACTTTTCCTCCACAACTCACAGACATCTCTCACTCACACGATCACACTCATAAATAAATTCTCAGCACTTTCTGACTACTCTATCAATTGGTCTAAGACCACAGTTCTGCCCATTAACTGTAGGGTCCAGAATATACCTGCGATCACTTTACAGTCAGGAAATATTAGATATTTAGGCATAAACATTTCCTCCAGGCTCTCAGAGCTAACAAAGCTAAATTATGTGCAATTATTAAAGACAGTAGAGGACGATCTCTCTCGTTGGAAGTCCTTACCTATATCACTTATGGGGAGAGTTACAACCATTAAAATGATGATACTACCAAAAGTTAACTATTTGTTCTCAATGATCCCCATAAAACCATCTGCTACTTGGTTTAAGTCACTAGATTAATGCATCTCCAAATTTCTGTGGAAAAACAAACCACCACGTATTAGTTTAAAAACGCTACAGAAAACCAAGGAAAGTGGTTGATTAGATTTACCTCATTTTCAGCGCTATTCCTTAGCCAATAGGTTACAGTATATATCAAAATGGTTTAAACCTAGCCCAATAGATGAACCACACAGCTTCTGGCCACAAATATGTTTGAACACCTTTAGAATGACTCGAAATCCTAATTTACAGCTCATACAATACAAAATTCTTCATAGAACACACTATACAGGACAAAGGATGTTCAGGATGGGTCTAACACACTCTAACATCTGCTCACATTGCACAGATAACACACCTGATGATTATGCACACGCTTTGTGGTTTTGTGCGCCTGTCCAGAAGTTCTGGTTTGAAGTGTGTACGGACCTATCAACGTGGCTAAAGTGTAGCATTCCTGCATGCTGGGTGACTTAGACAACATCAACATGGAAATTAACTCAGCACACATGGTCCTCACAGTGTTATGTATCGCAAAGAAAACTATTCTCATGAACTGGAAAGTGAAGAATAATCTGTGTATTAACCTGTTTAGAAATGTTCTTTTAGATTATATTAGCATGGAAACAATGTCTGCCTCCTTAAAACATCAATTGGCTGAATTTCATTCTCTCTGGTCCCCGCTGATTAACTGTGTGGCTTCGGGCGTCTGGTGGTCTCTCGGGTCGTGGGGACTGGGTTGGTGATTGCTGGGGGGGACTGTGTGTCGGGCTTGGAGGAAAGTTTTGGGGGCTTGCGAGTGGGGCTGTCTTGCGGTGTGGGGCGGGGTCCCTTAGGGGCCTTGGGGTGGTGGCTGCTAAGTACTGGAATCATACACTTCCTCTATGTAACCAGATAATTGCCGAGAAAGGCTGACTTGTAGTGGGCACATCTTCCTCCCTGATGTGATTATTCTCTGCAGCTGAAACTGAGACTCTCAGATCACTTCGTGTCTGCCAACAAAGAAGCAGCAGCTGCTGAAGATGACCAACTTCCTCATGTGTCACAGGATGATCAGACTTTGCAACAAAAGACATGCAGGTGGTCGAGAGAAGAGAAGAAGCTTACAGCACCTGGTATTCCCAAGAGATCTCCCATCCAAGTACTAACCAGGCCCAACACTGCTTGGCTTCCGAGATCAGACGAGGTAAGGCATGTTCAGGGTGGTGTGGCCGTAAGCAACAATGTCTCTGACAAATGTGCATTATATAGGTACTGGAATCATACGGTTCCTCTATGCAACCAGATAATTGCCGAGAAAGGCTGATGTGTAGCGGGCATATCATCTTCTCTGATGTGGTCATTCTCTGCAACTGAAACTGAGACTCTCAGATCACTTCGTGTCTTCCAACAAAGCAGCAGCAGCTGAAGATGACCAACTTCCTCATGTGTCACAGGGTGATCAGACGTTTCAACAAAAGACATGCAGGTTGTAGAGAGAAGAGAAAACGCATACAGCACCTGGTATTCCCAAGCAGTCTCCCATTAAAGTACTAACCAGGACCAACCCTCCTTGGCTTCCGAGATCAGACGAGGTCGGGCATATTCAGGGTGGTTTGGCCGTAAGCAAAAATCTCTGTGACAAATGCGCATTATATAGGCAATCAAATCATATGGTTCCTCTATGTAACCAGATAATTGCAGAGAAAGGCTGATATGTAGCGGGCATATCTTTTTCCCTGACGTGATAATTCTCTCCAGCTGAAAATGAGACTCTCAGATCACTTCGTGTCTGCCAACAAAGCAGCAGCAGCTGAAGATGACCAACTTCCTCATGTGTCACAGGGTGATCAGACATTGCAACAAAAGACATGCAGGTGGTTGAGAGAAGAGAAAAAGCTTAAAGCACCTGGTATTCCCAAAAGGTCTTCCATCCAAGTACAAACCAGGCCCAACTGTGCTTGGCTTCCGAGATCAGACGAGGGCGGGCATGTTCAGGGTGGTGTGGCCGTAAGCAACAATATCTCTGAAAAATGTGCATTATATAGGTACTGGAATCATACGGTTCCTCTATGCAACCAGATAATTGCAGAGAAAGGCTGATGTGTAGTGGGCACATCTTGTTCCCTGACGTGATCATTCTCTTCAGCTGAAACTGAGACTCTCAGATCACTTCGTGTTTGCCAACAAAGCAGCCGCAGCTGAAGATGACCAAATACCTCATGTGTCACAGGGTGATCAGACGTTGCAACAAAACACATGCAGGTGGTAGAGAGAAGAGAAAAACCTTACAGCACCTGGTATTCCCAAAAGGTCTCCCACCCAAGTACTAACCAGGCCCAACACTGCTTGGCTTCCGAGATCAGACGAGGTCAGGCAAATTCAGGGTGGTGTGGCCGTAAGTAACAATGTCTGTGACAAATGTGCATTATATAGGTACAGGAATCATACGGTTCCTCTATGTAACCAGATAATTGCTGAGAAAGGCTGATGTGTAGTGGGCACATCTTCTTCCCTGACGTGATTATTCTCTTCAGCTGAAACTGAGACTCTCAGATCACTTCGTGTCTTCCAACAAAGCAGCAGCAGCTGAAGATGGCCAACTTCCTCATGTGTCACAGGGTGATCAGACGTTGCAAAAAAAGACATGCAGGTGGTAGAGAGAAGAGAAAAAGCTTACAGCACCTGGTATTTTCAAGCGGTCTCCCACCAAAGTACTAACCAGGCCCAACTCTTCTTGGCTTCCGAGATCAGACGAGGTCAGGCATATTGAGGGTGGTGTGGCCGTAAGCAACAATGTCTGTGACAAATGTGCATTATATAAGTACAGGAATCATACGGTTCCTCTATGTAACCAGATAATTGCTGAGAAAGGCTGATAAGTAGTGGGCACATCTTCTTCCCTGACGTGATTATTCTCTTCAGCTGAAACTGAGACTCTCAGATCACTTCGTGTCTGCCAACAAAGCAGCAGCAGCTGAAGATGACCAACTTCCTCATGTGTCACAGGGTGATCAGACGTTGCAACAAAAGACATGCAGGTGGTTGAGAGAAGAGAAAACGCTTACAGCACCTGGTATTCCCAAGCAGTCTCCCATTAAAGTACTAACCAGGCCCAACCCTCCTTGGCTTCCGAGATCAGACGAGGTCGGGCATATTCAGGGTGGTGTGGCCGTAAGGAACAATTTCTGTGACAAATGTGCATTATATAGGTACTGGAATCATACACTTCCTCTATGTAACCAGATAATTGCAGAGAAAGGCTGACTTGTTATGGGCACATCTTCTTCCCTGATGTGATTATTCTCTGCAGCTGAAACTGAGACTCTCAGATCACTTGGTGTCTGCCAACAAAGCAGCAGCAGCTGAAGATCACCAACTTCCTCATGTGTCACAGGGTGATCAGACGTTGCAACAAAAGACATGCAGGTTGTAGAGAGAAGAGAAAACGCTTACAGCACCTGGTATTCCCAAGCACTCTACCATCCAAGTACTAACCAGGCTCAAACGTGCTTGGCTTCCGAGATCAGACGAGGTCGGGTATATTCAGGGTGGTGTGGCCGAAAGCAACAATAACTGTGACAAATGTGCATTATATAAGTACTGGAATCATACACTTCCTCTATGTAACCAGATAATTTCCGAGAAAGGCTCACTTGTTATGGGCATATCTTCTTCCCTGATGTGATCATTCTCTGCAGCTGAAACTGAGACTCTCAGATCACTTCGTGTCTGCCAACAAAGCAGCAGCAGCTGCTGAAGATGACCAACTTCCTCATGTGTCACAGGGTGATCAGACGTTGCAACAAAAGACATGCAGGTGGTAGAGAGAAGAGAAAAAGCTTACAGCACCTGGTATTACCAAGAGGTCTCCTATCCAAGTACTAACCAGGCCCAAACCTCCTTGGCTTCCGAGATCAGACGAGGTCGAGCATGTTCAGGGTGGTGTGGCCGTAAGCAACAATGTCTCTGACAAATGTGCATTATATAGGTACTGGAATCATACGGTTCCTCTATGCAACCAGATCATTTCCGAGAAAGGCTGATGTGTAGTGGGCACATCTTCTTCCCTGACGTGATTATTCTCTGCAGCTGAAACTGAGACTCTCAGATCACTTTGTGTCTGCCAACAAAGCAGCAGCAGCTGAAGATGACCAACTTCCTCATGTGTCACAGGGTGATCAGACGTTGCAACAAAAGACATGCAGGTGGTAGAGAGAAGAGAAAAAGCTTACAGCACCTGGCATTCCCAGAGAGTCTACCATCCAAGTACTAACCAGGCCCAAACCTGCTTGGCTTCCGAGATCAGACGTGGTCGGGCATATTCAGGGTGGTGTGGCGGTAAGCAACCATAACTGTGACAAATGTGCATTATAAAGGTACTGGAATCATACAGTTCCTCTATGTAACCAGATAATTGCCGAGAAAAGCTGATAAGTAGTGGGCACATCTTCTTCCCTGACGTGATTATTCTCTCGAGCTGAAACTGAGACTCTCAGATCACTTTGTGTCTGCCAACAAAGCAGCAGAAGCTGAAGATGACCAACTTCCTCATGTGTCACAGGGTGATCAGACGTTGCAACAAAAGACATGCAGGTGGTAGAGA
Organism: Leuresthes tenuis; assembly: GCF_036924035.1. NCBI lineage: Eukaryota > Metazoa > Chordata > Actinopteri > Atheriniformes > Atherinopsidae > Leuresthes > Leuresthes tenuis. The sequence goes on along the minus strand of NW_027325355.1, from coordinate 42,001,999 downwards.
GAAGAGAAAAAGCTTACAGCACCTCGTATTCCCAAGAGGTCTTCCATCCAAGTACAAACCAGGCCCAACTGTGCTTGGCTTCCGAGATCAGACGAGGTCGGGCATGTTCAGGGTTGTGTGGCCGTAAGCAACAATGTCTCTGACAAATGTGCATTATATAGGTACTGGAATCATACGGTTCCTCTATGCAACCAGATAATTGCCGAGAAAGGCTGATGTGTAGCGGGCATATCATCTTCTCTGATGTGATCATTCTCTTCAGCTGAAACTGAGACTCTCAGATCACTTTGTGTCTGCCAACAAAGCAGCAGCAGCTGAAGATGACCACCTTCCTCATGTGTCACAGGGTGATCAGACGTTGCAACAAAAGACATGCAGGTGGTAGAGAGAAGAAAAAAAGCTTACAGCACCTGGTATTCCCAAGCGGTCTCCCATCAAAGTACTAACCAGGCCCAACCCTCCTTGGCTTCCGAGATCAGACGAGGTTGGACATATTCAGGGTGGTGTGGCCGTAAGCAACAATCTCTGTGACAAATGCGCAATATATAGGTAATCAAATCATATGGTTCCTCTATGTAACCAGATATTTGCAGAGAAAGGCTGATATGTAGCGGGCATATCTTGTTCCCTGACGTGATAATTCTCTCCAGCTGAAAATGAGACTCTCAGATCACTTCGTGTCTGCCAACAAAGCAGCAGCAGCTGAAGATGACCAACTTCCTCATGTGTCACAGGGTGATCAGACATTGCAACAAAAGACATGCAGGTGGTTGAGAGAAGAGAAAAAGCTTAAAGCACCTGGTATTCCCAAGAGGTCTTCCATCCAAGTACAAACCAGGCCCAACTGTGCTTGGCTTCCGAGATCAGACGAGGAAGGGGATGTTCAGGGTGGTGTGGCCGTAAGCAACAATATCTCTGAAAAATGTGCATTATATAGGTACTGGAATCATACGGTTCCTCTATGCAACCAGATAATTGCAGAGAAAGGCTGATGTGTAGTGGGCACATCTTGTTCCCTGACGTGATCATTCTCTTCAGCTGAAACTGAGACTCTCAGATCACTTCGTGTTTGCCAACAAAGCAGCCGCAGCTGAAGATGACCAAATACCTCATGTGTCACAGGGTGATCAGACGTTGCAACAAAAGACATGTAGGTTGTAGAGAGAAGAGAAAACGCTTACAGCACCTGGTATTCCCAAGCAGTCTCCCATTAAAGTACTAACCAGGCCCAACCCTCCTCGGCTTCCGAGATCAGACGAGGTCAGGCTTATTCAGGGTGGTGTGGCCGTAAGGAACAATTTCTGTGACAAATGTGCATTATATAGGTACTGGAATCATACACTTCTTCTATGAAACCAGATAATTGCCGAGAAAGGCTGACTTGTAGTGGGCACATATTCTTCCCTGATGTGATTATTCTCTGCAGCTGAAACTGAGACTCTCAGATCACTCTGTGTCTGCCAACAAAGCAGCAGCAGCTGAAGATGACCAACTTCCTCATGTGTCACAGGGTGATCAGACGTTGCAAAAAAAGACATGCAGGTGGTAGAGAGAAGAGAAAAAGCTTACAGCACCTGGTATTTTCAAGCGGTCTCCCACCCAAGTACTAACCAGGCCCAACTCTGCTTGGCTTCCGAGATCAGGCATATTCAGGGTGGTGTGGCCGTAAGCAACAATGTCTGTGACAAATGTGCATTATATAAGTACAGGAATCATACGGTTCCTCTATGTAACCAGATAATTGCTGAGAAAGGCTGATGTGTAGTGGCCACAACTTCTTCCCTGACGTGATTATTCTCTTCAGCTGAAACTGAGACTCTCAGATCACTTCGTGTCTTCCAACAAAGCAGCAACAGCTGAAGATGACCAACTTCCTCATGTGTCACAGGGTGATCAGACGTTGCAACAAAAGACATGCAGGTTGTAGAGAGAAGAGAAAACGCTTACAGCACCTGGTATTCCCAAGCAGTCTCCCATTAAAGTACTAACCAGGCCCAACCCTGCTTGGCTTCCGAGATCAGACGAGGTCGGGCTTATTCAGGGTGGTGTGGCCGTAAGCAACAATATCGGTGACAAATGTGCATTATATAGGTACTGGAATCATACACTTCCTCTGTGTAACCAGATAATTGCCGAAAAAGGCTGACTTGTAGTGGGCTCATCTTCCTCCTTGATGTGATTATTCTCTTCAGCTGAAACTGAGACTCTCAGATCACCTCGTGTCTATCAACAAAGCAGCAGCAGCTGAAGATGACCAACTTCTTCACGTGTCACAGGGTGATCAGACGTTGCAACAAAACACATGCAGGTGGTAGAGAGAAGAGAAAAAGCTTACAGCACCTGGTACTCCCAAGCTGTCTCCCATCCAAGTACTAACCAGGTACAACCCTGCTTGGCGTCCGAGATCAGACGAGGTCAGGCTTCTTCAGGGTGGTGTGGCCGTAAGCAACAATGTCTCTGACAAATGTGCATTATATAGGTACTGGAATCATACGGTTCCTCTATGCAACCAGATAATTGCCGAGAAAGGCTGATGTGTAGCGGGCAAATAATCTTCTCTGATGTGATCATTCTCTGCAACTGAAACTGAGACTCTCAGATCACTTCGTGTCTGCCAACAAAGCAGCAGCAGCTGCTGAAGATGACCAACTTCCTCATGTGTCATAGGGTGATCAGACGTTGCAACAAAAGACATGCAGGTGGTTGAGAGAAGAGAAAAAGCTTAAAGCACCTGGTATTCCCAAGAGGTCTTCCATCCAAGTACTAACTAGGCCCAACCCTCCTTGGCTTCCGAGATCAGACGAGGTCAGGCATGTTCAGGGTGGTGTGGCCGTAAGCAACAATGTCTCTGACAAATGTGCATTATATAGGTACTGGAATCATACGGTTCCTCTATGCAACCAGATCATTTCCGAGAAAGGCTGATGTGTAGTGGGCACATCTTCTTCCCTGACGTGATTATTCTTTGCAGCTGAAACTGAGACTCTCAGATCACTTCGTGTCTGCCAACTACGGTTCCTCTATGCAACCAGATAATTGCCGAGAAAGGCTGATGTGTAGCGGGCAAATCATCTTCTCTGATGTGATCATTCTCTGCAACTGAAACTGAGACTCTCAGATCACTTCGTGTCAGCCAACAAAGCAGCAGCAGCTGAAGATGGCCAACTTCCTCATGTGTCACAGGGTGATCAGACGTTGCAACAAAAGACATGCAGGTGGTAGAGAGAAGAGAAAAAGCTTAAGGTACCTGGTATTCCCAAGCGGTCTCCCATTCAAGTACTAACCAGGCCCAACCGTGCTTGGCTTCCGAGATCAGACGAGGTCGGGCTTATTCAGGGTGGTGTGGCCGTAAGCAACAATATCGGTGACAAATGTGCATTATATAGGTACTGGAATCATACACTTCCTCTGTATAACCAGATAATTGCCGAAAAAGGCTGACTTGTAGTGGGTTCATCTTCCTCCTTGATGTGATTATTCTCTGGAGCTGAAACTGAGACTCTCAGATCACCTCGTGTCTATCAACAAAGCAGCAGCAGCTGAAGATGACTAACTTCTTCACGTGTCACAGGGTGATCAGACGTTGCAACAAAACACATGCAGGTGGTAGAGAGAAGAGAAACAGCTTACAGCACCTGGTATTCCCAAGCAGTCTCCCATTGAAGTACAAACCAGACCCAACCCTGCTTGGCTTCCGAGATAAGACAAGGTGGGGCTTATTCAGGGTGGTGTGGCGGTAAGCGACAATATCTATTACAAATGTGAATTATATAGGTACTGGAATCATACGGTTCCTCTATGCAACCAGATAATTGCCGAGAAAGGCTGATGTGTAGCGGGGAAATCATCTTCTCTGATGTGATCATTATCTGCAACTGAAACTGAGACTCTCAGATCACTTCGTGTCAGCCAACAAAGCAGCAGCAGCTGAAGATGACCAACTTCTTCACGTGTCACAGGGTGATCAGACGTTGCAACAAAAGACATGCAGGTGGTAGAGAGAAGAGAAAAAGCTTACAGCACCTGGTATTCCCAAGCTGTCTCCCATCCAAGTACTAACCAGGTACAACCCTGCTTGGCGTCCGAGATCAGACGAGGTCGGGCTTATTCAGGGTGGTGTGGCCGTAAGCAACAATGTCTCTGACAAATGTGCATTATATAGGTACTGGAATCATACGGTTCCTCTATGGAACCAGATAATCATCTTCTCTGATGTGATCATTATCTGCAACTGAAACTGAGACTCTCAGATCACTTCGTGTCAGCCAACAAAGCAGCAGCAGCTGAAGATGACCAACTTCCTCATGTGTCACAGGGTGATCAGAAGTTGCAACAAAAGACATGCAGGTGGTAGAGAGAAGAGAAGAAGCTTACAGCACCTGGTATTCCCAAGCAGTCTCCCATCCAAGTACTAAGGAGGCCCAACCCTGCTTGGCTTCCGAGATCAGACGAGGTTGGGCTTATTCAGGGTGGTGTGGCCGTAAGCAACAATATCGGTGACAAATGTGCATTATATAGGTACTGGAATCATACACTTCCTCTGTATAACCAGATAATTGCCGAAAAAGGCTGACTTATAGTGGGTTCATCTTCCTCCTTGATGTGATTATTCTCTGGAGCTGAAACTGAGACTCTCAGATCACCTCGTGTCTATCAACAAAGCAGCAGCAGCTGAAGATGACCAGCTTCTTCACGTGTCACAGGGTGATCAGACGTTGCAACAAAAGACATGCAGGTGGTAGAGAGAAGAGAAAAAGCTTACAGCACCTGGTATTCCCAAGCAGTCTCCCATCAAATACTAAGCAGGCCTAAACCTGCTTGGCTTCCGAGATCAGACGAGGTCGGGCTTATTCAGGGTGGTGTGGCCGTAAGCGACAATGTCTGTGACAAATGTGCATTATATAGGTACTGGAATCATACGGTTCCTCTATGCAACCAAATAATTGCAGAGAAAAGCTGACTTGTAGTGGGCACATCTTCTTCTCTGATGTGATTATTCTCTCCAGCTGAAACTGAGACTCTCAGATTACCTCATGTCTGCCAACAAAGCAGCAGGAGCTGAAGATGACCAACTTCCTCATGTGTCACAGGGTGATCAGACGTTGCAACAAAAGACATGCAGGTGGTCGAGAGAAGACAAAAAGCTTACAGCACCTGGTAATCCCAAGCAGTCTCCCATCTAAGTACTAACCAGGCCCAACCCTACTTGGCTTCCGAGATAAGACAAGGTGGGGCTTATTCAGGGTGGTGTGGCGGTAAGCAAATATATTTGTTACAAATGTGAATTATATAGGTACTGGAATCATACACTTCCTCTATGAAACCAGATAATTGCCGAGAAAGGCTGATGTGTAGTGGGGATATCATCTTCTCTGATGTGATCATTCTCTTCAGCTGAAACTGAGACTCTTAGATCACTTCGTGTCTGCCAACAAAGCAGCAGCAGCTGAAGATGACCAACTTCCTCATGTGTCACAGGGTGATCAGACGTTGCAACAAAACACATGCAGGTGGTAGAGAGAAGAGAAACAGCTTACAGCACCTGGTATTCCCAAGCAGTCTCCCATTGAAGTACAAACCAGACCCAACCCTGCTTGGCTTCCGAGATAAGACAAGGTGGGGCTTATTCAGGGTGGTGTGGCGGTAAGCGACAATATCTGTTACAAATGTGAATTATATAGGTACTGGAATCATACACTTGCTCTATGAAACCAGATAATTGCCGAGAAAGGCTGATGTGTAGTGGGCATATCATCTTCTCTGATGTGATCATTCTCTTCAGCTGAAACTGAGACTCTCAGATCACTTCGTGTCTGCCAACAAAGCAGCAGCTGCTGAAGATGACCAACTTCCTCATGTGTCACAGGGTGATCAGACGTTGCAACAAAAGACATGCAGGTTGTAGAGAGAAGAGAAAACGCTTACATCACCTGGTATTCCCAAGCAGTCTCCCATTCAAGTACTAACCAGGACCAACCCTGCTTGGCTTCTGAGATCAGACGAGGTCGGGCATGTTCAGGGTGGTGTGGCCGTAAGCAGCAATGTATCTGACAAATGTGCATTATATAGGCACTGGAATCATACGGTTCCTCTATGCAACCAGATAATTGCCGAGAAAGGCTGATGTGTAGCGGGTGTATCATCTTCTCTGATGTGATCATTCTCTTCAGCTGAAACTGAGACTCTCAGATCACTTCGTGTCTGCCAACAAAGCAGCAGCTGCTGAAGATGACCAACTTCCTCATGTGTCACAGGGTGATCAGACGTTGCAACAAAAGACATGCAGGTTGTAGAGAGAAGAGAAAACGCTTACAGCACCTGGTATTCCCAAGCAGTCTCCCATTAAAGTACTAACCAGGCCCAACCCTCCTTGGCTTCCGAGATCAGACGAGGTCGGGCTTATTCAGGGTGGTGTGGCCGTAAGGAACAATTTCTGTGACAAATGTGCATTATATAGGTACTGGAATCATACACTTCCTCTATGTAACCAGATAATTGCAGAGAAAGGCTGACTTGTTATGGAAACATCTTCTTCCCTGATGTGATTATTCTCTGCAGCTGAAACTGAGACTCTCAGATCACTTCGTGTCTGCCAACAAAGCAGCAGCAGCTGAAGATGACCAACTTCCTCATGTGTCACAGGGTGATCAGACGTTGCAACAAAAGACATGCAGGTTGTAGAGAGAAGAGAAAACTCTTACAGAACCTGGTATTCCCAAGCAGTCTCCCATTAAAGTACTAACCAGGCCCAACCCTCCTTGGCTTCCGAGATCAGACGAGGTCGGGCTTATTCAGGGTGGTGTGGCCGTAAGGAACAATTTCTGTGACAAATGTGCATTATATAGGTACTGGAATCATACAATTCCTCTATGTAACCAGATAATTGCAGAGAAAGGCTGACTTGTTATGGGCACATCTTCTTCCCTGATGTGATTATTCTCTGCAGCTGAAACTGAGACTCTCAGATCACTTCGTGTCTGCCAACAAAGCAGCAGCAGCTGAAGATGACCAACTTCGTCATGTGTCACAGGGTGATCAGACGTTGCAACAAAAGACATGCAGGTGGTCGAGAGAAGACAAAAAGCTTACAGCTCCTGGTATTCCCAAGCGGTCTCCCATTTAAGTACTAACCAGGCCCAACCCTCCTTGGCTTCCGAGATCAGACGAGGTCGGGCATGTTCAGGGTGGTGTGGCCGTAAGCAACAATGTCTCTGACAAATGTGCATTATATAGGTACAGGAATCATACGGTTCCTCTATGCAACCAGATAATTGCCGAGAAAGGCTGATGTGTAGCGGGCAAATCATCTTCTCTGATGTGATCATTCTCTGCAACTTAAACTGAGACTCTCAGATCACTTCGTGTCAGCCAACAAAGCAGCAGCAGCTGAAGATGACCAACTTCCTCATGTGTCACAGGGTGATCAGACGTTGCAACAAAAGACATGCAGGTGGTAGAGAGAAGAGAAAAAGCTTACAGCACCTGGTATTCCCAAGCAGTCTCCCATCCAAGTACTAAGGAGGCTCAACCCTGCTTGGCTTACGAGATCAGGCATGTTCAGGGTGGTGTGGCCGTAAGCAACAATGTGTCTGACAAATGTGCATTATATAAGTACAGGAATCATACGGTTCCTCTATGTAACCAGATAATTGCTGAGAAAGGCTGATCTGTAGTGGGCACATCTTCTTCCCTGACGTGATAATTTTCTCCAGCTGAACATGAGACTCTCAGATCACTTCGTGTCTGCCAACAAAGCAGCAGAAGCTGAAGATGACCAACTTCCTCATGTGTCACAGGGTGATCAGACGTTGCAACAAAAGACATGCAGGTGGTAGAGAGAAGAGAAAAAGCTTAAGGTACCTGGTATTCCCAAGCGGTCTCCCATTCAAGTACTAACCAGGCCCAACCGTGCTTGGCTTCCGAGATCAGACGAGGTCGGGCTTATTCAGGGTGGTGTGGCCGTAAGCAAAAATATCGGTGACAATTGTGCATTATATAGGTACTGGAATCATACACTTCCTCTGTGTAACCAGATAATTGCCGAAAAAGGCTGACTTGTAGTGGGTTCATCTTCCTCCTTGATGTGATTATTCTCTTCAGCTGAAACTGAGACTCTCAGATCACTTCGTGTCTGCCAACAAAGCAGCAGAAAATGAAGATGACCAACTTCCTCATGTGTCACAGGGTGATCAGACGTTGCAACAAAAGACATGCAGGTGGTAGAGAGAAGAGAAACAGCTTACAGCACCTGGTATTCACAAGCAGTCTCCCATTGAAGTACAAACCAGACCCAACCCTGCTTGGCTTCCGAGATAAGACAAGGTGGGGCTTATTCAGGGTGGTGTGGCGGTAAGCGACAATATCTGTTACAAATGTGAATTATATAGGTACTGGAATCATACACTTGCTCTATGAAACCAGATAATTGCCGAGAAAGGCTGATGTGTAGTGGGCATATCATCTTCTCTGATGTGATCATTCTCTTCAGCTGAAACTGAGACTCTCAGATCACTTCGTGTCTGCCAACAAAGCAGCAGCTGCTGAAGATGACCAACTTCCTCATGTGTCACAGGGTGATCAGACGTTGCAACAAAAGACATGCAGGTTGTAGAGAGAAGAGAAAACGCTTACATCACCTGGTATTCCCAAGCAGTCTCCCATTCAAGTACTAACCAGGACCAACCCTGCTTGGCTTCTGAGATCAGACGAGGTCGGGCATGTTCAGGGTGGTGTGGCCGTAAGCAGCAATGTATCTGACAAATGTGCATTATATAGGCACTGGAATCATACGGTTCCTCTATGCAACCAGATAATTGCCGAGAAAGGCTGATGTGTAGCGGGTGTATCATCTTCTCTGATGTGATCATTCTCTTCAGCTGAAACTGAGACTCTCAGATCACTTCGTGTCTGCCAACAAAGCAGCAGCTGCTGAAGATGACCAACTTCCTCATGTGTCACAGGGTGATCAGACGTTGCAACAAAAGACATGCAGGTTGTAGAGAGAAGAGAAAACGCTTACAGCACCTGGTATTCCCAAGCAGTCTCCCATTAAAGTACTAACCAGGCCCAACCCTCCTTGGCTTCCGAGATCAGACGAGGTCGGGCTTATTCAGGGTGGTGTGGCCGTAAGGAACAATTTCTGTGACAAATGTGCATTATATAGGTACTGGAATCATACACTTCCTCTATGTAACCAGATAATTGCAGAGAAAGGCTGACTTGTTATGGAAACATCTTCTTCCCTGATGTGATTATTCTCTGCAGCTGAAACTGAGACTCTCAGATCACTTCGTGTCTGCCAACAAAGCAGCAGCAGCTGAAGATGACCAACTTCCTCATGTGTCACAGGGTGATCAGACGTTGCAACAAAAGACATGCAGGTTGTAGAGAGAAGAGAAAACTCTTACAGAACCTGGTATTCCCAAGCAGTCTCCCATTAAAGTACTAACCAGGCCCAACCCTCCTTGGCTTCCGAGATCAGACGAGGTCGGGCTTATTCAGGGTGGTGTGGCCGTAAGGAACAATTTCTGTGACAAATGTGCATTATATAGGTACTGGAATCATACAATTCCTCTATGTAACCAGATAATTGCAGAGAAAGGCTGACTTGTTATGGGCACATCTTCTTCCCTGATGTGATTATTCTCTGCAGCTGAAACTGAGACTCTCAGATCACTTCGTGTCTGCCAACAAAGCAGCAGCAGCTGAAGATGACCAACTTCGTCATGTGTCACAGGGTGATCAGACGTTGCAACAAAAGACATGCAGGTGGTCGAGAGAAGACAAAAAGCTTACAGCTCCTGGTATTCCCAAGCGGTCTCCCATTTAAGTACTAACCAGGCCCAACCCTCCTTGGCTTCCGAGATCAGACGAGGTCGGGCATGTTCAGGGTGGTGTGGCCGTAAGCAACAATGTCTCTGACAAATGTGCATTATATAGGTACAGGAATCATACGGTTCCTCTATGCAACCAGATAATTGCCGAGAAAGGCTGATGTGTAGCGGGCAAATCATCTTCTCTGATGTGATCATTCTCTGCAACTTAAACTGAGACTCTCAGATCACTTCGTGTCAGCCAACAAAGCAGCAGCAGCTGAAGATGACCAACTTCCTCATGTGTCACAGGGTGATCAGACGTTGCAACAAAAGACATGCAGGTGGTAGAGAGAAGAGAAAAAGCTTACAGCACCTGGTATTCCCAAGCAGTCTCCCATCCAAGTACTAAGGAGGCTCAACCCTGCTTGGCTTACGAGATCAGGCATGTTCAGGGTGGTGTGGCCGTAAGCAACAATGTGTCTGACAAATGTGCATTATATAAGTACAGGAATCATACGGTTCCTCTATGTAACCAGATAATTGCTGAGAAAGGCTGATCTGTAGTGGGCACATCTTCTTCCCTGACGTGATAATTTTCTCCAGCTGAACATGAGACTCTCAGATCACTTCGTGTCTGCCAACAAAGCAGCAGAAAATGAAGATGACCAACTTCCTCATGTGTCACAGGGTGATCAGACGTTGCAACAAAAGACATGCAGGTGGTAGAGAGAAGAGAAAAAGCTTAAGGTACCTGGTATTCCCAAGCGGTCTCCCATTCAAGTACTAACCAGGCCCAACCGTGCTTGGCTTCCGAGATCAGACGAGGTCGGGCTTATTCAGGGTGGTGTGGCCGTAAGCAAAAATATCGGTGACAATTGTGCATTATATAGGTACTGGAATCATACACTTCCTCTGTGTAACCAGATAATTGCCGAAAAAGGCTGACTTGTAGTGGGTTCATCTTCCTCCTTGATGTGATTATTCTCTTCAGCTGAAACTGAGACTCTCAGATCACTTCGTGTCTGCCAACAAAGCAGCAGAAAATGAAGATGACCAACTTCCTCATGTGTCACAGGGTGATCAGACGTTGCAACAAAAGACATGCAGGTGGTAGAGAGAAGAGAAAAAGCTTAAGGCACCTGGTATTCACAAGCAGTCTCCCATTCAAGTACTAACCAGGCCCAACCCTGCTTGGCTTCCGAGATCAGACAAGGTTGGGCTTATTCAGGGTGGTGTGGCCATAAGCAACAATATTGGTGACAAATGTGCATTATATAGGTACTGGAATCATACACTTCCTCTGTATAACCAGATAATTGCCGAAAAAGGCTGACTTGTAGTGGGTTGATCTTCCTCCTTGATGTGATTATTCTCTGCAGCTGAAACTGAGACTCTCAGATCACCTCGTGTCTATCAACAAAGCAGCAGCAGCTGAAGATGACTAACTTCTTCACGTGTCACAGGGTGATCAGACGTTGCAACAAAAGACATGCAGGTGGTAGAGAGAAGAGAAAAAGCTTACAGCACCTGGTATTCCCAAGCTGTCTCCCATCCAAGTACTAACCAGGTACAACCCTGCTTGGCGTCCGAGATCAGATGAGGTCGGGCTTATTCAGGGTGGTGTGGCCGTAAGCAACAATGTCTCTGACAAATGTGCATTATATAGGTACTGGAATCATACGGTTCCTCTATGCAACCAGATAATTGCCGAGAAAGGCTGATGTGTAGCGGGCAAATCATCTTCTCTGATGTGATCATTCTCTGCAACTTAAACTGAGACTCTCAGATCACTTCGTGTCAGCCAACAAAGCAGCAGCAGCTGAAGATGACCAACTTCCTCATGTGTCACAGGGTGATCAGACGTTGCAACAAAAGACATGCAGGTGGTAGAGAGAAGAGAAAAAGCTTACAGCACCTGGTATTCCCAAGCAGTCTCCCATCCAAGTACTAAGGAGGCTCAACCCTGCTTGGCTTACGAGATCAGGCATGTTCAGGGTGGTGTGGCCGTAAGCAACAATGTGTCTGACAAATGTGCATTATATAAGTACAGGAATCATACGGTTCCTCTATGTAACCAGATAATTGCTGAGAAAGGCTGATCTGTAGTGGGCACATCTTCTTCCCTGACGTGATAATTTTCTCCAGCTGAACATGAGACTCTCAGATCACTTCGTGTCTGCCAACAAAGCAGCAGAAGCTGAAGATGACCATCTTCCTCATGTGTCACAGGGTGATCAGACGTTGCAACAAAAGACATGCAGGTGGTAGAGAGAAGAGAAAAAGCTTAAGGTACCTGGTATTCCCAAGCGGTCTCCCATTCAAGTACTAACCAGGCCCAACCGTGCTTGGCTTCCGAGATCAGACGAGGTCGGGCTTATTCAGGGTGGTGTGGCCGTAAGCAAAAATATCGGTGACAATTGTGCATTATATAGGTACTGGAATCATACACTTCCTCTGTGTAACCAGATAATTGCCGAAAAAGGCTGACTTGTAGTGGGTTCATCTTCCTCCTTGATGTGATTATTCTCTTCAGCTGAAACTGAGACTCTCAGATCACTTCGTGTCTGCCAACAAAGCAGCAGAAAATGAAGATGACCAACTTCCTCATGTGTCACAGGGTGATCAGACGTTGCAACAAAAGACATGCAGGTGGTAGAGAGAAGAGAAAAAGCTTAAGGCACCTGGTATTCCCAAGCAGTCTCCCATTCAAGTACTAACCAGGCCCAACCCTGCTTGGCTTCCGAGATCAGACGAGGTTGGGCTTATTCAGGGTGGTGTGGCCATAAGCAAAAATTTTGGTGACAAATGTGCATTATATAGGTACTGGAATCATACACTTCCTCTGTATAACCAGATAATTGCCGAAAAAGGCTGACTTGTAGTGGGTTCATCTTCCTCCTTGATGTGATTATTCTCTGCAGCTGAAACTGAGACTCTCAGATCACCTCGTGTCTATCAACAAAGCAGCAGCAGCTGAAGATGACTAACTTCTTCACGTGTCACAGGGTGATCAGACGTTGCAACAAAAGACATGCAGGTGGTAGAGAGAAGAGAAAAAGCTTACAGCACCTGGTATTCCCAAGCTGTCTCCCATCCAAGTACTAACCAGGTACAACCCTGCTTGGCGTCCGAGATCAGACGAGGTCGGGCTTATTCAGGGTGGTGTGGCCGTAAGCAACAATGTCTCTGACAAATGTGCATTATATAGGTACTGGAATCATACGGTTCCTCTATGCAACCAGATAATTGCCGAGAAAGGCTGATGTGTAGCGGGCAAATCATCTTCTCTGATGTGATCATTCTCTGCAACTTAAACTGAGACTCTCAGATCACTTCGTGTCAGCCAACAAAGCAGCAGCAGCTGAAGATGACCAACTTCCTCATGTGTCACAGGGTGATCAGACGTTGCAACAAAAGACATGCAGGTGGTAGAGAGAAGAGAAAAAGCTTACAGCACCTGGTATTCCCAAGCAGTCTCCCATCCAAGTACTAAGGAGGCTCAACCCTGCTTGGCTTACGAGATCAGGCATGTTCAGGGTGGTGTGGCCGTAAGCAACAATGTGTCTGACAAATGTGCATTATATAAGTACAGGAATCATACGGTTCCTCTATGTAACCAGATAATTGCTGAGAAAGGCTGATCTGTAGTGGGCACATCTTCTTCCCTGACGTGATAATTTTCTCCAGCTGAACATGAGACTCTCAGATCACCTCGTGTCTATCAACAAAGCAGCAGCAGCTGAAGATGACTAACTTCTTCACGTGTCACAGGGTGATCAGACGTTGCAACAAAAGACATGCAGGTGGTAGAGAGAAGAGAAAAAGCTTACAGCACCTGGTATTCCCAAGCTGTCTCCCATCCAAGTACTAACCAGGTACAACCCTGCTTGGCGTCCGAGATCAGACGAGGTCGGGCTTATTCAGGGTGGTGTGGCCGTAAGCAGCAATGTATCTGACAAATGTGCATTATATAGGCACTGGAATCATACGGTTCCTCTATGCAACCAGATAATTGCCGAGAAAGGCTGATGTGTAGCGGGTGTATCATCTTCTCTGATGTGATCATTCTCTTCAGCTGAAACTGAGACTCTCAGATCACTTCGTGTCTGCCAACAAAGCAGCAGCTGCTGAAGATGACCAACTTCCTCATGTGTCACAGGGTGATCAGACGTTGCAACAAAAGACATGCAGGTTGTAGAGAGAAGAGAAAACGCTTACAGCACCTGGTATTCCCAAGCAGTCTCCCATTAAAGTACTAACCAGGCCCAACCCTCCTTGGCTTCCGAGATCAGACGAGGTCGGGCTTATTCAGGGTGGTGTGGCCGTAAGGAACAATTTCTGTGACAAATGTGCATTATATAGGTACTGGAATCATACACTTCCTCTATGTAACCAGATAATTGCAGAGAAAGGCTGACTTGTTATGGAAACATCTTCTTCCCTGATGTGATTATTCTCTGCAGCTGAAACTGAGACTCTCAGATCACTTCGTGTCTGCCAACAAAGCAGCAGCAGCTGAAGATGACCAACTTCCTCATGTGTCACAGGGTGATCAGACGTTGCAACAAAAGACATGCAGGTTGTAGAGAGAAGAGAAAACTCTTACAGAACCTGGTATTCCCAAGCAGTCTCCCATTAAAGTACTAACCAGGCCCAACCCTCCTTGGCTTCCGAGATCAGACGAGGTCGGGCTTATTCAGGGTGGTGTGGCCGTAAGGAACAATTTCTGTGACAAATGTGCATTATATAGGTACTGGAATCATACAATTCCTCTATGTAACCAGATAATTGCAGAGAAAGGCTGACTTGTTATGGGCACATCTTCTTCCCTGATGTGATTATTCTCTGCAGCTGAAACTGAGACTCTCAGATCACTTCGTGTCTGCCAACAAAGCAGCAGCAGCTGAAGATGACCAACTTCGTCATGTGTCACAGGGTGATCAGACGTTGCAACAAAAGACATGCAGGTGGTCGAGAGAAGACAAAAAGCTTACAGCTCCTGGTATTCCCAAGCGGTCTCCCATTTAAGTACTAACCAGGCCCAACCCTCCTTGGCTTCCGAGATCAGACGAGGTCGGGCATGTTCAGGGTGGTGTGGCCGTAAGCAACAATGTCTCTGACAAATGTGCATTATATAGGTACAGGAATCATACGGTTCCTCTATGCAACCAGATAATTGCCGAGAAAGGCTGATGTGTAGCGGGCAAATCATCTTCTCTGATGTGATCATTCTCTGCAACTTAAACTGAGACTCTCAGATCACTTCGTGTCAGCCAACAAAGCAGCAGCAGCTGAAGATGACCAACTTCCTCATGTGTCACAGGGTGATCAGACGTTGCAACAAAAGACATGCAGGTGGTAGAGAGAAGAGAAAAAGCTTACAGCACCTGGTATTCCCAAGCAGTCTCCCATCCAAGTACTAAGGAGGCTCAACCCTGCTTGGCTTACGAGATCAGGCATGTTCAGGGTGGTGTGGCCGTAAGCAACAATGTGTCTGACAAATGTGCATTATATAAGTACAGGAATCATACGGTTCCTCTATGTAACCAGATAATTGCTGAGAAAGGCTGATCTGTAGTGGGCACATCTTCTTCCCTGACGTGATAATTTTCTCCAGCTGAACATGAGACTCTCAGATCACTTCGTGTCTGCCAACAAAGCAGCAGAAGCTGAAGATGACCAACTTCCTCATGTGTCACAGGGTGATCAGACGTTGCAACAAAAGACATGCAGGTGGTAGAGAGAAGAGAAAAAGCTTAAGGTACCTGGTATTCCCAAGCGGTCTCCCATTCAAGTACTAACCAGGCCCAACCGTGCTTGGCTTCCGAGATCAGACGAGGTCGGGCTTATTCAGGGTGGTGTGGCCGTAAGCAAAAATATCGGTGACAATTGTGCATTATATAGGTACTGGAATCATACACTTCCTCTGTGTAACCAGATAATTGCCGAAAAAGGCTGACTTGTAGTGGGTTCATCTTCCTCCTTGATGTGATTATTCTCTTCAGCTGAAACTGAGACTCTCAGATCACTTCGTGTCTGCCAACAAAGCAGCAGAAAATGAAGATGACCAACTTCCTCATGTGTCACAGGGTGATCAGACGTTGCAACAAAAGACATGCAGGTGGTAGAGAGAAGAGAAAAAGCTTAAGGCACCTGGTATTCACAAGCAGTCTCCCATTCAAGTACTAACCAGGCCCAACCCTGCTTGGCTTCCGAGATCAGACAAGGTTGGGCTTATTCAGGGTGGTGTGGCCATAAGCAACAATATTGGTGACAAATGTGCATTATATAGGTACTGGAATCATACACTTCCTCTGTATAACCAGATAATTGCCGAAAAAGGCTGACTTGTAGTGGGTTGATCTTCCTCCTTGATGTGATTATTCTCTGCAGCTGAAACTGAGACTCTCAGATCACCTCGTGTCTATCAACAAAGCAGCAGCAGCTGAAGATGACTAACTTCTTCACGTGTCACAGGGTGATCAGACGTTGCAACAAAAGACATGCAGGTGGTAGAGAGAAGAGAAAAAGCTTACAGCACCTGGTATTCCCAAGCTGTCTCCCATCCAAGTACTAACCAGGTACAACCCTGCTTGGCGTCCGAGATCAGATGAGGTCGGGCTTATTCAGGGTGGTGTGGCCGTAAGCAACAATGTCTCTGACAAATGTGCATTATATAGGTACTGGAATCATACGGTTCCTCTATGCAACCAGATAATTGCCGAGAAAGGCTGATGTGTAGCGGGCAAATCATCTTCTCTGATGTGATCATTCTCTGCAACTTAAACTGAGACTCTCAGATCACTTCGTGTCAGCCAACAAAGCAGCAGCAGCTGAAGATGACCAACTTCCTCATGTGTCACAGGGTGATCAGACGTTGCAACAAAAGACATGCAGGTGGTAGAGAGAAGAGAAAAAGCTTACAGCACCTGGTATTCCCAAGCAGTCTCCCATCCAAGTACTAAGGAGGCTCAACCCTGCTTGGCTTACGAGATCAGGCATGTTCAGGGTGGTGTGGCCGTAAGCAACAATGTGTCTGACAAATGTGCATTATATAAGTACAGGAATCATACGGTTCCTCTATGTAACCAGATAATTGCTGAGAAAGGCTGATCTGTAGTGGGCACATCTTCTTCCCTGACGTGATAATTTTCTCCAGCTGAACATGAGACTCTCAGATCACTTCGTGTCTGCCAACAAAGCAGCAGAAGCTGAAGATGACCATCTTCCTCATGTGTCACAGGGTGATCAGACGTTGCAACAAAAGACATGCAGGTGGTAGAGAGAAGAGAAAAAGCTTAAGGTACCTGGTATTCCCAAGCGGTCTCCCATTCAAGTACTAACCAGGCCCAACCGTGCTTGGCTTCCGAGATCAGACGAGGTCGGGCTTATTCAGGGTGGTGTGGCCGTAAGCAAAAATATCGGTGACAATTGTGCATTATATAGGTACTGGAATCATACACTTCCTCTGTGTAACCAGATAATTGCCGAAAAAGGCTGACTTGTAGTGGGTTCATCTTCCTCCTTGATGTGATTATTCTCTTCAGCTGAAACTGAGACTCTCAGATCACTTCGTGTCTGCCAACAAAGCAGCAGAAAATGAAGATGACCAACTTCCTCATGTGTCACAGGGTGATCAGACGTTGCAACAAAAGACATGCAGGTGGTAGAGAGAAGAGAAAAAGCTTAAGGCACCTGGTATTCCCAAGCAGTCTCCCATTCAAGTACTAACCAGGCCCAACCCTGCTTGGCTTCCGAGATCAGACGAGGTTGGGCTTATTCAGGGTGGTGTGGCCATAAGCAAAAATTTTGGTGACAAATGTGCATTATATAGGTACTGGAATCATACACTTCCTCTGTATAACCAGATAATTGCCGAAAAAGGCTGACTTGTAGTGGGTTCATCTTCCTCCTTGATGTGATTATTCTCTGCAGCTGAAACTGAGACTCTCAGATCACCTCGTGTCTATCAACAAAGCAGCAGCAGCTGAAGATGACTAACTTCTTCACGTGTCACAGGGTGATCAGACGTTGCAACAAAAGACATGCAGGTGGTAGAGAGAAGAGAAAAAGCTTACAGCACCTGGTATTCCCAAGCTGTCTCCCATCCAAGTACTAACCAGGTACAACCCTGCTTGGCGTCCGAGATCAGACGAGGTCGGGCTTATTCAGGGTGGTGTGGCCGTAAGCAACAATGTCTCTGACAAATGTGCATTATATAGGTACTGGAATCATACGGTTCCTCTATGCAACCAGATAATTGCCGAGAAAGGCTGATGTGTAGCGGGCAAATCATCTTCTCTGATGTGATCATTCTCTGCAACTTAAACTGAGACTCTCAGATCACTTCGTGTCAGCCAACAAAGCAGCAGCAGCTGAAGATGACCAACTTCCTCATGTGTCACAGGGTGATCAGACGTTGCAACAAAAGACATGCAGGTGGTAGAGAGAAGAGAAAAAGCTTACAGCACCTGGTATTCCCAAGCAGTCTCCCATCCAAGTACTAAGGAGGCTCAACCCTGCTTGGCTTACGAGATCAGGCATGTTCAGGGTGGTGTGGCCGTAAGCAACAATGTGTCTGACAAATGTGCATTATATAAGTACAGGAATCATACGGTTCCTCTATGTAACCAGATAATTGCTGAGAAAGGCTGATCTGTAGTGGGCACATCTTCTTCCCTGACGTGATAATTTTCTCCAGCTGAACATGAGACTCTCAGATCACTTCGTGTCTGCCAACAAAGCAGCAGAAGCTGAAGATGACCAACTTCCTCATGTGTCACAGGGTGATCAGACGTTGCAACAAAAGACATGCAGGTGGTAGAGAGAAGAGAAAAAGCTTAAGGTACCTGGTATTCCCAAGCGGTCTCCCATTCAAGTACTAACCAGGCCCAACCGTGCTTGGCTTCCGAGATCAGACGAGGTCGGGCTTATTCAGGGTGGTGTGGCCGTAAGCAAAAATATCGGTGACAATTGTGCATTATATAGGTACTGGAATCATACACTTCCTCTGTGTAACCAGATAATTGCCGAAAAAGGCTGACTTGTAGTGGGTTCATCTTCCTCCTTGATGTGATTATTCTCTTCAGCTGAAACTGAGACTCTCAGATCACTTCGTGTCTGCCAACAAAGCAGCAGAAAATGAAGATGACCAACTTCCTCATGTGTCACAGGGTGATCAGACGTTGCAACAAAAGACATGCAGGTGGTAGAGAGAAGAGAAAAAGCCTAAGGCACCTGGTATTCCCAAGCAGTCTCCCATTCAAGTACTAACCAGGCCCAACCCTGCTTGGCTTCCGAGATCAGACGAGGTTGGGCTTATTCAGGGTGGTGTGGCCATAAACAACGATATTGGTGACAAATGTGCATTATATAGGTACTGGAATCATACACTTCCTCTGTATAACCAGATAATTGCCGAAAAAGGCTGACTTGTAGTGGGTTCATCTTCCTCCTTGATGTGATTATTCTCTGCAGCTGAAACTGAGACTCTCAGATCACCTCGTGTCTATCAACAAAGCAGCAGCAGCTGAAGATGACTAACTTCTTCACGTGTCACAGGGTGATCAGACGTTGCAACAAAAGACATGCAGGTGGTAGAGAGAAGAGAAAAAGCTTACAGCACCTGGTATTCCCAAGCTGTCTCCCATGCAAGTACTAACCAGGTACAACCCTGCTTGGCGTCCGAGATCAGACGAGGTCGGGCTTATTCAGGGTGGTGTGGCCGTAAGCAACAATGTCTCTGACAAATGTGCATTATATAGGTACTGGAATCATACGGTTCCTCTATGCAACCAGATAATTGCCGAGAAAGGCTGATGTGTAGCGGGCAAATCATCTTCTCTGATGTGATCATTATCTGCAACTGAAACTGAGACTCTCAGATCACTTTGTGTCAGCCAACAAGGCAGCAGCAGCTGAAGATGACCAACTTCCTCATGTGTCACAGGGTGATCAGGAGTTGCAACAAAAGACATGCAGGTGGTAGAGAGAAGAGAAGAAGCTTACAGCACCTGGTATTCCCAAGCAATCTCCCATCCAAGTACTAAGGAGGCTCAACCCTGCTTGGCTTCCGAGATCAGACGAGGTCGGGCATGTTCAGGGTGGTGTGGCCGTAAGCAACAATGTGTCTGACAAATGTGCATTATATAAGTACAGGAATCATACGGTTCCTCTATGTAACCAGATAATTGCTGAGAAAGGCTGATCTGTAGTGGGCACATCTTCTTCCCTGAAGTGATTATTCTCTTTAGCTGAAACTGAGACTCTCAGATCACTTCGTGTCTTCCAACAAAGCAGCAGCAGCTGAAGATGGCCAACTTCCTCATGTGTCACAGGGTGATCAGACGTTGCAACAAAAGACATGCAGGTTGTAGAGAGAAGAGAAAACGCTTACAGCACCTGGTATTCCCAAGCAGTCTCCCATTAAAGTACTAACCAGGCCCAACCCTCCTTGGCTTCCGAGATCAGACGAGGTCGGGCTTATTCAGGGTGGTGTGGCCATAAGGAACAATTTCTGTGACAAATGTGCATTATATAGGTACTGGAATCATACACTTCCTCTATGTAACCAGATAATTGCAGAGAAAGGCTGACGTGTTATGGGCACATCTTCTTCCCTGATGTGATTATTCTCTGCAGCTGAAACTGAGACTCTCAGATCACTTCGTTTCTGCCAACAAAGCAGCAGCAGCTGAAGATGACCAACTTCCTCATGTGTCACAGGGTGATCAGACGTTGCAACAAAAGACATGCAGGTGGTCGAGAGAAGACAAAAAGCTTGCAGCTCCTGGTATTCCCAAGTGGTCTCCCATTTAAGTACTAACCAGGCCCAAACCTCCTTGGCTACAGAGATCAGACGAGGTCGGGCATGTTCAGGGTGGTGTGGCCGTAAGCAACAATGTCTGTGACAAATGTGCATTATATAGGTACTGGAATCATACGGTTCCTCTATGTAACCAGATAATTGCAGAGAAAAGCTGACTTGTAGTGGGCACATCTTCTTCCCTGACGTGATTATTCTCTGCAGCTAAAACTGAGACTCTCAGATCACTTCGTGTCTGCCAACAAAGCAGCAGCAGCTGAAGATGGCCAACTTCCTCATGTGTCACAGGGTGCTCAGACGTTGCAACAAAAGACATGAAGGTGGTAGAGAGAAGAGAAAAAGCTTAAAGCACCTGGTATTCCCATGCAGTCTACCATCCAAGTACTAACCAGGCCCAAACCTGCTTGGCTTCCGAGATCAGACGAGGTCGGGTATATTCAGGGTGGTGTGGCCGTAAGCAACAATAACTGTGACAAATGTGCATTATATAGGTACTGGAATCATACAGTTCCTCTATGTAACCAGATTATTGCCGAGAAAAGCTGATAAGTAGTGGGCACATCTTCTTCCCTGACGTGATTATTCTCTCGAGCTGAAACTGAGACTCTCAGATCACTTCGTGTCTGCCAACAAAGCAGCAGCAGCTGAAGATGACCACCTTCCTCATGTGTCACAGGGTGATCAGACGTTGCAACAAAAGACATGCAGGTGGTAGAGAGAGGAGAAAAAGCTTACAGCACCTGGTATTCCCAAGAGGACTCCCATCCAAGTACTAACAAGGCCCAATCCTGCTTGGCTTCCAAGATCAGACGAGGTCGGGCTTATTCAGGGTGGTGTGGCCGTAAGCGACATTAACTGTGACAAATGTGCATTATATAGGTACTGGAATCATACACTTCTTCTATGTAACCAGATAATTGCAGAGAAAGGCTGACTTGTAGTGGGCACATCTTCTTCCCTGATGTGATTATTCTCTGCAGCTGAAACTGAGACTCTCAGATCACTTTGTGTCTGCCAACAAAGAAGCAGCAGCTGCTGAAGATGACCAACTTCCTCATGTGTCACAGGATGATCAGACGTTGCAACAAAAGACATGCAGGTGGTAGAGAGGAGAGAAGAAGCGTACAGCACCTGGTATTCCCAAGCAGTCTCCCATCCAAGTACTAAGCAGGATCAACCCTGTTTGGCTTCCGAGATCAGACGAGGTCGGGCATGTTCAGGGTGGTGTGGCCGCAAGCGACAATGTCTCTGACAAATGTGCATTATATAGGTACTGGAATCATACGGTTCCTCTATGCAACCAGATAATTGCCAAGAAAGGCTGATGTGTAGCGGGCATATCATCTTCTCTGATGTGATCATTCTCTTCAGCTGAAACTGAGACTCTCAGATCACTTCGTGTCTGCCAACAAAGCAGCAGAAGCTGAAGATGACCAACTTCCTCATGTGTCTCAGGGTGATCAGACGTTGCAACAAAAGACATGTAGGTGGTAGAGAGAAGAGAAAAAGCTTACAGCACCTGGTATTCACAAGCTGTCTCCCATCCAAGTAGTAACCAGTTACAACCCTGCTTGGCGTCCGAGATCAGACGAGGTGGGGCTTATTCAGGGTGGTGTGGCCGTAAGCAACAATGTCTCTGACAAATGTGCATTATATAGGTACTGGAATCATACGGTTCCTCTATGCAACCAGATAATTGCCGAGAAAGGCTGACTTGTAGTGGGCACATCTTGTTCCCTGACGTGATAATTCTCTCCAGCTGAAAATGAGACTCTCAGATCACTTTGTGTCTGCCAACAAAGCAGCAGAAGCTGAAGATGACCAACTTCCTCATGTGTCTCAGGGTGATCAGACGTTGCAACAAAAGACATGTAGGTGGTAGAGAGAAGAGAAAAAGCTTAAGGCACCTGGTATTCCCAAGCGGTCTCGCATTCAAGTACTAACCAGGCCCAACCCTGCTTGGCTTCAGAGATCAGACGAGGTCGGGCTTATTCAGGGTGGTGTGGCCGTAAGCAACAATATCGGTGACAAATGTGCATTATATAGGTACTGGAATCATACACTTCCTCTGTGTAACCAGATAATTGCCGAAAAAGGCTGACTTGTAGTGGGTTCATCTTCCTCCTTGATGTGATTATTCTCTCCAGCTGAAACTGAGACTCTCAGATCACCTCGTGTCTATCAACAAAGCAGCAGCAGCTGAAGATGACCAACTTCTTCACGTGTCACAGGGTGATCAGACGTTGCAACAAAAGACATGCAGGTGGTAGAGAGAAGAGAAAAAGCTTACAGCACCTGGTATTCCCAAGCTGTCTCCCATCCAAGTAGTAACCAGGTACAACCCTGCTTGGCGTCCGAGATCAGACGAAGTGGGGCTTATTCAGGGTGGTGTGGCCGTAAGCAACAATGTCTCTGACAAATGTGCATTATATAGGTACTGGAATCATACGGTTCCTCTATGCAACCAGATAATTGCCGAGAAAGGCTGACTTGTAGTGGGCACATCTTCTTCCCTGACGTGATAATTCTCTCCAGCTGAAAATGAGACTCTCAGATCACTTCGTGTCTTCCAACAAAGCAGCAGCAGCTGAAGATGACCAACTTCCTCATGTGTCACAAGGTGATCAGACGTTGCAACAAAAGACATGCAGGTGGTAGAGAGAAGAGAAAAAGCTTAAAGCACCTGGTATTCCCAAGCAGTCTCCCATCCAAGTACTAACCAGGCCCAAACCTGCTTGGCTTCCAAGATCAGACGAGGTCGGGCTTATTCAGGGTGGTGTGGCCGTAAGCAACAATATCTGTGACAAATGTGCATTATATAAGTACTGGAATCATACACTTCCTCTATGTAACCAGATAATTGCCGAGAAAGGCTGACTTGTAGTGGGCACATCTTCTTCCCCGATGTGATTATTTTCTGCAGCTGAAACTGAGACTCTCAGATCACTTCGTGTCTGCCAACAAAGAAGCAGCAGCTGCTGAAGATGACCAACTTCCTCATGTGTCACAGGATGATCAGACGTTGCAACAAAAGACATGCAGGTGGTAGAGAGAAGAGAAGAAGCTTACAGCACCTGGTATTCCCAAGAGGTCTCCCATCGAAGTACTAACCAGGCCCAAACCTGCTCTGCTTCCGAGATCAGACGAGGTCGGGCTTATTCAGGGTGGTGTGGCCGTAAGCAACAATATCTCTGACAAATGTCCATTATATAGGTACTGGAATCATACGGTTCCTCTATGCAACCAGTTAATTGCAGAGAAAGGCTGATGTGTAGCGGGCACATCTTCTTCCCCCATGTGATTATTTTCTGCAGCTGAAACTGAGACTCTCAGATCACTTCGTGTCTGCCAACAAAGAAGCAGCAGCTGCTGAAGATGACCAACTTCCTCATGTGTCACAGGATGATCAGACGTTGCAACAAAAGACATGCAGGTGGTCGAGAGAAGACAAAAAGCTTGCAGCTCCTGGTATTCCCAAGTGGTCTCCCATTTAAGTACTAACCAGGCCCAACCCTGCTTGGGTTCCGAGATCACACGAGGTTGGGCATATTCAGGGTGGTGTGGCCGTAAGTAACAATGTCTGTGACAAATGTGCATTATATAGGTACTGGAATCATACGGTTCCTCTATGCAACCAGATAATTGCCAAGAAAGGCTAACTTGTAGTGGGCACATCTTCTTCCCTGATGTGATTATTCTCTACAGCTGAAACTGAGACTCTCAGATCACTTCGTGTCTGCCAAAAAAGCAGCAGCAGCTGAAGATGACGAACTTCTTCACGTGTCACAGGGTGATCAGACGTTGCAACAAAAGACATGCAGGTGGTAGAGAGAAGAGAAAAAGCTTACATCACCTGGTATTCCCAAGCGGTCTCTCATCAAAGTACTAACCACGCCCAAACCTCCTTGGCTTCTGAGATCAGACGAGGTCAGACATATTCAGGGTGGTTTGGCCGTAAGCAACAATCTCTGTGACAAATGTGCATTATATAGGCAATGGAATCATATGGTTCCTCTATGTAACCAGATAATTGCCGAGAAAGGCTGATATGTAGTGGGCACATCTTGTTCCCTGACGTGATAATTTTCTCCAGCTGAAAATGAGACTCTCAGATCACTTCGTGTCTGCCAATAAAGCAGCAGCAGCTGAAGATGACCAACTTCCTCATGTGTCACAGGGTGATCAGACGTTGCAACAAAAGACATGCAGGTTGTAGAGAGAAAAGAAAAAACCTACAGCACCTGGTATTCCCAAGCAGTCTCCCATCCAAATACTAACAAGGCCCAACCCTGCTTGGCTTCCGAGATCAGACTTATTCAGGGTGGTGTGGCCGTAAGCAACAATAACTGTGACAAATGTGCATTATATAGGTACGATAGGTGCGACGTTTTAACTGCGGCGTTAAGTTTACGTTAAGTGTCTGTCTGTCTGTCTGTCTGTTCGCAGATGATTGCTCGTCTGTTACTGTGTGATTATTGTTACAATGTTAATAAAGTTTGATAATTTTACTTGAACCAAGAACAGCCTTCACATTTTTATTTAATTTCCCTTTGCAAAACAGGACGACAGTGAGTGTGAGTGACATCCATTTAATGCAATTGTCAAAAGTGAAGCCAGAATTACTTGGAGAATTATTTTACATTTATTAACAAAACCCAACACTCTTTGTCTCAACCAAAGATTTTTTAAAAATACTTTCTTTGCTCAATTTGGAATTTGTTTCATTCACTTGTGTTGCACAAATAGTGATACAGATAGATAGCTAGTCTCTCAAATAATTGAGTGTACCAAAAAAAGAGGGGAAAAATGATGGGAGACTTATTTACATTTACAGTTATACACATTTTGTGTGCTGCCCCCTACAGTAGGCTTTAGTAAAGTCCAAAGCACTGTGGTATGTTGGGGTGTTGCCACAATACAGGTTCGAATCCCACAAGAAACATGAAAATTAAACAGATGATAAACCTTGCAATAAGTGCAGAGGTGTGTGTAAACAATGTTGAGAAGATAAGAGAATAGAGAAAAGTGGATATAGTGTACGTTTTTTCTCCTTTTCTCCCCCCCCCCTTCCTCTTTTTTTCCTTTTCCCCCCTTTCAGGCAGTCCCTTTTGCCCCTTTTTTGGCCGAAAGGTCAGCACTCTGGACTTTGAATCCAGTGATCCGAGTTCAAATCTCGGTGGAACCTACAGGTGTGCTGTCATGTTTGTGTTCTGGAAAGAAAATGAGTGGATGAGGTTAGTCAGTTGTCAAGTCACACCAGAGTGTGTGATTGACCAATTCCAAAGAGAGGGCTTAAATTGTTTAATGTTGAAAAAGTGAAACATTCAGCTGAGAGGGTCTGTGCTATTTGCCTTCTCACCTCCGGGTGTCTCTAATTGAATCTATTTGATTTCTTCTTCCATATTAATTTGCAATGCATATATTTTTCCATGCTCTCCGTTTGGAATTTGGACACAGAAGCCAAAGGAGAAGGAAACAGGAAAAACAATCCCATGGTAACAATCAGCGACAAGGAGAACTACTCAAAAGCCTACATAATTAACCCGGTGCCCAACCATGGGCCAACCAATCATCCAATCAAGGAGCGGCAATTTCTGCCGGCCGGGATCTGAGCGCCAACTCCATGCGGTGCGCACAAGTTGGTACTGATTTAGGAAAAAGAGGATTGTACAATTTTACTCCTTGGTATGGATACTCTTTCAAAAAAGTCCAAAAAATAAAATATGTGGTTGACAAAACTGTGTGACTCAGTCCTTCAACACAAAAGGCAGACAAAGGAAAATCAGCTGTCCTCTCTATCTAATCATAGAAGGATGGCCTGACTACGATCAGGGACCTGAGCAGCAAAGAATAGATAGACATGATAAATAGTTATATATATATATATATATACATATATATATGTACATACTAGTCTCCAATACTACTATGATAAAAAGAGATCCAATGTACAGGTCTAAGTTGTACAGGAATGTGTTGTAGAAATTTGTTCTATATTTTTGTTGTAAATCCACAACAGGTTTCATCATCTGCTAATCCTGAAGGAGACACTAGTTGTAAAGGAATTTATTAATACATAAAAATGCTTATATTATAAGACTGAAACATTCTTGAACAGCAGATCACTGTAAAGACATACATATAATATTGTGATTATGTCAGTGGGTCAACAATTTTGTAAAGGCAACTTTACATAAAAAAATTTAAAATCTTGTAAAAATATAACAATGTAAACATAAAAACAGCAACCTCAAAACAAAACATAGCATGTTACCTGGATGGAAAACCATGCGTCTCTACAGCCTGAAGGAAGAAATCTTGGGCTGTTGATGCCTTGTTGTTATTGGTAGCATGTCGGTACATGATCTTTGTGAGCATTTGGAAAACATAAAAACCACAGAAACACATTAAACATTAACTACAATAATATAAGAATAATAAATGAATGAAATATTGTTCCATGTGTAATGTTAGACTTAAAGCTATACTTACCTTTCTGGCATGTAGCACGGCACTTATTAAAAATTTAAACTACTTGAACTGTCTCCTCATCTATGTGCTAACAACCAGAACCCACTGATGTGGACTCAGAAATAAAGTTTCCAATGTTTTCCAAACACAAATGAATACATTTCAGAAATGTACTGAGGCCAGATAGAAAAAGTGCACGTGCAGCCGCTTTAAACTGTCAAACAGGCAATGTAACGGCAGTTATATTTATGTTTCGCCACTAGATGCAGCTATGATTTTATGGCCATAGAGAATGTCCGTATAACACGTTTGTTTTAAGTGTTTTGATGTATATATTTAATATTTAGCAATGTTTAAAGGATATAGTTAATAACATTTGGTGTTAGGTAAAAGTTAAAAGTTAAAACTTGATAAGTTTAGTTTAAGGTGACGGTGATGTCACTTCCGGTTTAAAAAAGCGGTCCGGTAAACTGGTATCATTGATATGGATCCAATAAAGAAAGCAATCAACGAAGACCATAAGCGGTTTTAAGTTTACCGGTTTGTCCACTTGCAGGCCAAAGTGGTATGTAAGTTTGTGTTTGTAAATAATATATTTTCTTTTAGTTGAGGCATGTGTAATGTAATATTTGTACATCATTTGTGTTTTATCAGTTCTACGGTGTACTTGTGGTGAAAGCCGACGATGAAGACCACAGTAAAAATCAGTGAAAAGAACACAAGTCTCGTATCTGTGAACAAGCCAGCATATGTTTTTTTCCAAAGACCACGTCCAGCATTTGATTGAAATTGACCTCTCTGCCCCCTGTATTTCCACACTGCTGGTGTATCAGTGAGAACACTGAAACGCAGAATGCGACAGTGGGGCCTCTCAAAAAGGGAAGGCTACAGTAAAATGACAGATGATGAACTTGACAGCTTGGTCTCTGCCATCAAGCAAGACTCCCAGAATTTGGGTTGGTGCTTTTTACAGAAAGTTTTTATTTGAATTATATCATGCACTTGTCCATAGCATTATAAAAAGATTTGTGCCATAAAAGTAACATTTGAAATTGCCGGCCATATAGGCTCAACTAAGTCTAGCTGAGGGCCGGCTACTTTAATGACTGCTATTTTTATAGCCTAAAGGCTATCAATATTATTTTTTAAATTTTCTGTGCCTTAGTGGAGAGTCCTGGACATTATCATAGCAACGGTCATCATAGCATGTATACCTGAGAAAAAGTTAAATGCCTAAATTGTTTGTTTACATGATTATCAATCAATATATCTTAAATAAAAGTGGTTTTCACTTCTTTTCCTACAGGTCACAGAATGGTAAAAGGTCGTCTTAGGGCTTTAGGCCACAGAGTTCAGTGGACAGAGTGTGGGATTCGATGCACCGGGTTGATAGGGTAGGAATACTACAGAGAATGACAAGCCTCGGATGTGTTGTGAGAAGGACCTACAATGTCGCAGCTCCTCTGTCACTCGTACATATAGATACCAACCACAAGTTGATCAGGTAAGCTGACAGCAAAGGACATCACATGGACATTATATATTTATATATTGATTTAAAAAATGGTCTATGGCATACATTCTGCAGAGTTCTGGAATCTGGTGTAATGGACCATGATGTAGCTGCGTTAAACAATTGATACATTTTTATTGAACAGATATGGTGTGGTAATGTTTGGAATAGATGTCTCTTCAAGAAAGGTCAGTGTCCCCATGGAGATTATAGTGTGTGATATAATATTCAACTTAATTTATTTAAAGCTAAACTTTTCTTTTGTAAGCTTAAAATGCTCCTAATAAGCTTATGGCGCACTAAAATGGAAAAGCAAGCCACCAGGTGTTGAAATTACACGCGAACTACAACGCAGGCCGTTGTAGATCACAAGTTGTTTATATTCGGACACGGCAAGCACAAGAATAGCCTTGATGGACGTGGTAACTGGACCGCTGATAACTTGACAACATTCTCCGCTCCGACATCCGGGGGAGATGGAACGCACCATCACTTTCTCACCTCACACGTCAGGGAGGAAGGGAGCGTCACAGGTCAGGCAGGGGGAAGAGGGTGAGACTTTGGAGGGAGGGGGAGTTTTTCATGTTTAAATTTTTAATAAGTGCCGTGCTACATGCCAGAAAGGTAAGTATAGCTTTAAGTCTAACATTACACATGGAACAATATTTCATTCATTTATTATTCTTATATTATTGTAGTTAATGTTTAATGTGTTTCTGTGGTTTTTATGTTTTCCAAATGCTCACAAAGATCATGTACCGACATGCTACCAATAACAACAAGTCATCAACAGCCCAAGATTTCTTCCTTCAGGCTGTAGAGACGCATGGTTTTCCATCCAGGTAACATGCTATGTTTTGTTTTGAGGTTGCTGTTTTTATGTTTACATTGTTATATTTTTACAAGATTTTAAATTTTTTTATGTAAAGTTGCCTTTACAAAATTGTTGACCCACTGACATAATCACAATATTATATGTATGTCTTTACAGTGATCTGCTGTTCAAGGATGTTTCAGTCTTATAATATAAGCATTTTTATGTATTAATAAATTCCTTTACAACTAGTGTCTCCTTCAGGATTAGCAGATGATGAAACCTGTTGTGGATTTACAACAAAAATATAGAACAAATTTCTACAACACATTCCTGTACAACTTAGACCTGTACATTGGATCTCTTTTTATCATAGTAGTATTGGAGACTAGTATGTACATATATATATGTATATATATATATATATATAACTATTTATCATGTCTATCTATTCTTTGCTGCTCAGGTCCCTGATCGTAGTCAGGCCATCCTCCTATGATTAGATAGAGAGGACAGCTGATTTTCCTTTGCCTGCCTTTTGTGTTGAAGGACTGAGTCACACAGTTTTGTCAACCACATATTTTATTTTTTGGACTTTTTTGAAAGAGTATCCATACCAAGGAGTAAAATTGTACAATCCTCTTTTTCCTAAATCAGTACCAACTTGTGCGCACCGCATGGAGTTGGCGCTCAGATCCCGGCCGGCAGAAATTGCCGCTCCTTGATTGGATGATTGGTTGGCCCATGGTTGGGCACCGGGTTAATTATGTAGGCTTTTGAGTAGTTCTCCTTGTCGCTGATTGTTACCATGGGATTGTTTTTCCTGTTTCCTTCTCCTTTGGCTTCTGTGTCCAAATTCCAAACGGAGAGCATGGAAAAATATATGCATTGCAAATTAATATGGAAGAAGAAATCAAATAGATTCAATTAGTGACACCCGGAGGTGAGAAGGCAAATAGCACAGACCCTCTCAGCTGAATGTTTCACTTTTTCAACATTAAACAATTTAAGCCCTCTCTTTGGAATTGGTCAATCACACACTCTGGTGTGACTTGACAACTGACTAACCTCATCCACTCATTTTCTTTCCAGAACACAAACATGACAGCACACCTGTAGGTTCCACCGAGATTTGAACTCGGATCACTGGATTCAAAGTCCAGAGTGCTAACCTTTCGGCCAAAAAAGGGGCAAAAGGGACTGCCCGAAAGGGGGGAAAAGGAAAAAAAGAGGAAGGAGGGGGGGGGAGAGAGAAAAAGAAAAGGAGAAAAAACGTACACTATATCCACTTTTCTCTATTCTCTTATCTTCTCAACATTGTTTACACACACCTCTGCACTTATTGCAAGGTTTATCATCTGTTTAATTTTCATGTTTCTTGTGGGATTCGAACCTGTATTGTGGCAACACCCCAACATACCACAGTGCTTTGGACTTTACTAAAGCCTACTGTAGGGGGGAAGCACACAACATGTGTATAACTGTAAATGTAAATAAGTCTCCCATCATTTTTCCCCTCTTTTTTTGGTACACTCAATTATTTGAGAGACTAGCTATCTATCTGTATCACTATTTGTGCAACACAAGTGAATGAAACAAATTCCAAATTGAGCAAAGAAAGTATTTTTAAAAAATCTTTGGTTGAGACAAAGAGTGTTGGGTTTTGTTAATAAATGTAAAATAATTCTCCAAGTAATTCTGGCTTCACTTTTGACAATTGCATTAAATGGATGTCACTCACACTCACTGTCGTCCTGTTTTGCAAAGGGAAATTAAATAAAAATGTGAAGGCTGTTCTTGGTTCAAGTAAAATTATCAAACTTTATTAACATTGTAACAATAATCACACAGTAACAGACGAGCAATCATCTGCGAACAGACAGACAGACAGACAGACACTTAACGTAAACTTAACGCCGCAGTTAAAACGTCGCATGAAATGGAAGCTGTCCAAGCGCACTGCAGACCTCCATGGGTGGAAGAGTTTGACCACTGAAGACACACCTGTGAAAAACAAAGTCAGCCGCTGCCCAATTGCCAGTACCACTCCTCCCACAAGTGGAGTGGTAACAGTGTGTGTGTGTGTGGCACACAGTTTTTCAAACGTATATTTGATAAAGAATTTGATCATTTTTACCCACCTGACTGGCTGCAGCAGTCCCGGTCAACATAGATGACCTCAGGTTCAGCTTGGCCCGCATTCTTGTATCGAGTGACGATGCCATGGCACAACTCTTCCAACCCTGCACCTTCACCCGTTGTCAGAACAGAGTTCAGAACCTGGCCAAACTCGTTGCCGATGTTTATCATCCATGCAGCACTGTCCCCAATAGCGCCAGCCAGCTTCTTGGTGATCTGTAAAAGAAACACTACTTTCAAACTGTTTGTTGTAATTATACACGTGTGCATGTGTCAAACCGACATTCAAGCACTTGCACCTGTAATCATATTCCTGCACATTTTTCATTTTCCCTCTTTTTTCCCCTCCTCTTTTTTTTGGGGGGGGGGGGCAATAAATATAGCTTTCCCAGTGATAACTACTAATACAACCGATTCTCCGCAACAACCAAAAGATTCATCGCACACAAGGCCTTGAAATTGATTTTGGTCAAGAAAGAGGTTTCAGAATATGAAGATCAAATTCAGAGTCTGACAGTGACTTTTAGAAGAGGATGACATTAATCATCAGCTATCTCCTAAACGGGAATGAACCAGAGCTAGACAGCAGCAGGCCCCAGGACCAAGTAGTCAGCAGCCGAGCTGAGATTGAGATCTTACTTATGTTTTGTAAATGTTCAAAGTTCTAAAAAAGTTCAAATGAATAATACATGATAGTTATACCAAAAAACCTTGCTTCATTTGCACTTTTCTTGAATGTTTTCCATCCTTTTTATTTTTACTACTACTAGTACTTGGATGGTAGACTGCCTGGGAATACCAGGTGCTTTAAGCTTTTTCTCTTCTCTCTACCACCTTTTGTTGCAACGTCTGATCACCCTGTGACACATGAGGAAGGTGGTCATCTTCAGCTGCTGCTTTGTTGGCAGACACGAAGTGATCTGAGAGTCTCAGTTTCAGCTGCAGAGAATGATCACATCAGAGAAGATGATATGCCCGTTACACATCAGCCTTTCTCTGCAATTATCTAGTTGCATAGAGGAACCGTATGATTCCAGTACCTATATGATGCACATTTGTCAGTGACATTGTTGCTTACGGCCACACCACGTTGAACATGCCCGACCTCGTCTGATCTCGGAAGCCAAGCACGGTTGGGCCTGGTTAGTACTTGGATGGAAGACCTCTTGGGAATACCAGGTGCTGTAAGCTTTTTCTCTTCTTTCGACCACCTGCATGTCTTTTGTTGCAACGTCTGATCACCCTGTGACACATGAGGAAGTTGGTCATCTTCAGCAGCTGCTGCTGCTTTGTTGGCAGACACGAAGTGATCTGAGAGTCTCAGTTTCAGCTGCAGAGAATGATCACATGAGGGAAGAAGATTTGCCCACTACAAGTCAGCCTTTCTCGGCAATTATCTGGTTACATAGAGGAACCGTATGATTCCATTACCTATATAATGCACATTTGTCAAAGACATTGTCGCTTACGGCCACACCACCCTGAATATGCCCGACCTCGTCTGATCTGGGAAGCCAAGCAGTGTTGGGCCTGGTTAGTACTTTGTTGGTATACAGCTTGGGAATACCAGGTGCTGTAAGCTTTTTCTCTCCTCTCAACCACCTGCATGTCTTTTGTTGCAACGTCTGATCACCCTGTGACACATGAGGAAGTTGGTCATCTTCAGCTGCTGCTGCTTTGTTGGCAGACACGAAGTGATCTGAGAGTCTCATTTTCAGCTAGAGAGAATTATCACGTCAGGGAACAAGATGTGCCCACTACATATCAGCCTTTCTCGGCAATTATCTGGTTACATAGAGGAACCATATGATTCCATTGCCTATATAATGCACATTTGTCACAGAGACTGTTGCTTACGGCCAAACCACCCTGAATATGTCTGATCTCGGAAGCCAAGGAGGGTTGGGCCTGGTTAGTACTTGGATGGGAGACTGCTTGGGAATACCAGGTGCTGTAAGCTTCTTCTCTTCTCTCGACCACCTGCATGTCTTTTGTTGCAACGTCTGATCACCCTGTGACACATGAGGAAGTTGGTCATCTTCAGCTGCTGCTGCTTTGTTGGCTGACACAAAGTGATCTGAGAGACTCAGTTTCAGTTGCAGAGAATGATCACATCAGAGAAGATGATTTGCCCGCTACACATCAGCCTTTCTCGGCAATTATCTGGTTGCATAGAGGAACCGTATGATTCCAGTACCTATATAATGCACATTTGTCACAGTTATGGTTGCTTACGGCCACACCACCCTGAATATGCCCAACCTCATCTGATCTCAGAAGCCAAGCAGGTTTGGGCCTGGTTAGTACTTGGATGGTAGACATTC
Organism: Leuresthes tenuis; assembly: GCF_036924035.1. Taxonomy (NCBI): domain Eukaryota; kingdom Metazoa; phylum Chordata; class Actinopteri; order Atheriniformes; family Atherinopsidae; genus Leuresthes; species Leuresthes tenuis. The sequence goes on along the minus strand of NW_027325355.1, from coordinate 41,968,098 downwards.
TGGGAATACCAGGTGCTGTAAGCTTTTTCTCTTCTCTCTACCACCTGCATGTCTTTTGTTGCAACGTCTGATCACCCTGTGACACATGAGGAAGTTGGTCATCTTCAGCTGCTGCTGCTTTGTTGGCTGACACAAAGTGATCTGAGAGTCTCAGTTTCAGTTGCAGAGAATGATCACATCAGAGAAGATGATTTGCCCGCTACACATCAGCCTTTCTCGGCAATTATCTGGTTGCATAGAGGAACCGTATGATTCCAGTACCTATATAATGCACATTTGTCACAGACATTGTTGCTTACGGCCACACCACCCTGAACATGCCCGACCTCGTCTGATCTCGGTAGCCAAGGAGGGTTGGGCCTGGTTAGTACTTTAATGGGAGACTGCTTGGGAATACCAGGTGCTGTAAGCGTTTTCTCTTCTCTCTACAACCTGCATGTCTTTTGTTGCAACGTCTGATCACCCTGTGACACACGAGGAAGTTGGCCATCTTCAGCTGCTGCTGCTTTGTTGGAAGACACGAAGTGATCTGAGAGTCTCAGTTTCAACTGAAGAGAATAATCACGTCAGGGAAGAAGATGTGCCGACTACACATCAGCCTTTCTCAGCAATTATCTGGTTACATAGAGGAACCGTATGATTCCTGTAGTTATATAATGCACATTTGTCAGACACATTGTTGCTTACGGCCACACCACCCTGAACATGCCCGACCTCGTCTGATCTCGGAAGCCAAGCAGGGTTGAGCCTCCTTAGTACTTGGATGGGAGACTGCTTGGGAATACCAGGTGCTGTAAGCGTTTTCTCTTCTCTCTACAACCTGCATGTCTTTTGTTGCAACGTCTGATCACCCTGTGACACATGAGGAAGTTGGTCATATTCAGCTGCTGCTGCTTTGTTGGCTGACACAAAGTGATCTGAGAGTCTCAGTTTCAGTTGCAGAGAATGATCACATCAGAGAAGATGATTTGCCCGCTACACATCAGCCTTTCTCGGCAATTATCTGGTTGCATAGAGGAACCGTATGATTCCAGTACCTATATAATGCACATTTGTCAGAGACATTGTTGCTTACGGCCACACCACCCTGAATAAGCCCGACCTCGCCTGATCTCGGACACCAAGAAGGTTGTACCTGGTTAGTACTTGGATGGGAGACAGCTTGGGAATACCAGGTGCTGTAAGCTTTTTCTCTTCTCTCTACCACCTGCATGTCTTTTGTTGCAACGTCTGATCACCCTGTGACACGTGAAGAAGTTGGTCATCTTCAGCTGCTGCTGCTTTGTTGATAGACACGAGGTGATCTGAGAGTCTCAGTTTCAGCTGAAGAGAATAATCACATCAAGGAGGAAGATGAACCCACTACAAGTCAGCCTTTTTCGGCAATTATCTGGTTACACAGAGGAACTGTATGATTCCAGTACCTATATAATGCACATTTGTCACAGTTATGGTTGCTTACGGCCACACCACCCTGAATATGCCCAACCTCATCTGATCTCAGAAGCCAAGCAGGTTTGGGCCTGGTTAGTACTTGGGTGGTAGACATTCTGGGAATACCAGGTGCTGTAAGCTTTTTCTCTTCTCTCTACCACCTGCATGTCTTTTGTTGCAACGTCTGATCACCCTGTGACACATGAGGAAGTTGGTCATCTTCAGCTGCTGCTGCTTTGTTGGCTGACACAAAGTGATCTGAGAGTCTCAGTTTCAGTTGCAGAGAATGATCACATCAGAGAAGATGATTTGCCCACTACACATCAGCCTTTCTCGGGAATTATCTGGTTGCATAGAGGAACCGTATGATTCCAGTACCTATATAATGCACATTTGTCAGAGACATTGTTGCTTACGGCCACACCACCCTGAATAAGCCCGACCTCGTCTGATCTCGGACGCCAAACAGGGTTGTACCTGGTTAGTACTTGGATGGGAGACAGCTTGGGAACACCAGGTGCTGTAAGCTTTTTCTCTTCTCTCTACCACCTGCATGTCTTTTGTTGCAACGTCTGATCACCCTGTGACACGTGAAGAAGTTGGTCATCTTCAGCTGCTGCTGCTTTGTTGATAGACACGAGGTGATCTGAGAGTCTCATTTTCAGCTGAAGAGAATAATCACATCAAGGAGGAAGATGAACCCACTACAAGTCAGCCTTTTTCGGCAATTATCTGGTTACACAGAGGAAGTGTATGATCCCAGTACCTATATAATGCACACTTGTCACCGATATTGTTGCTTACGGCCACACCACCCTGAATAAGCCCGACCTCGTCTGATCTCGGAAGCCAAGCAGGGTTGGGCCTGGTTAGGACTTGAATGGGAGACCGCTTGGGAATACCAGGTGCTGTAAGCTTTTTCTCTTCTCTATACCACCTGCATGTCTTTTGTTGCAACGTCTGATCACCCTGTTACACATGAGGAAGTTGGTCATCTTCAGCTTCTGCTGCTTTGTTGGCAGACACGAAGTGATCTGAGAGTCTGTTTCAGCTGAAGAGAATAATCACATCAGGGAAGAAGATGTGCCCACTACAAGTCAGCCTTTCTCTGCAATTATCTGGTTACATAGAAGAAGTGTGTGATTCCAGTACCTATATAATGCACATTTGTCACAGCTATTGTTGCTTACGGCCGCACCACCCTGAATATGCCTGACCTCGTCTGATCTTGGAAGAAAAGCAGGGTTGGGCCTGGTTAGTACTTGGATGGGAGACCACTTCGGAATACCAGGTAATGTAAGCTTCTTCTCTTCTCTCTACCACCTGCATGTCTTTTGTTGCAACGTCTGATCACCCTGTGACACATGAGGAAGTTGGTCATCTTCAGCTGCTGCTGCTTTGTTGGCAGACACGAAGTGATCTGAGAGTCTCAGTTTCAGCTGAAGAGAATGATCACATCAGAGAAGATGATATGCCCGCTACACATCAGCCTTTCTCGGCAATTATCTGGTTGCATAGAGGAACCGTATGATTCCAGTACCTATATAATGCACATTTGTCAGAGACATTGTTGCTTACGGCCACACCACCCTGAACATGCCCGACCTCGTATGATCTCGGAAGCCAAGCAGGGTTGAGCCTGCTTAGTGCTTGGATCGGAGACTGCTTGGGAATACCAGGTGCTGTAAGCTTCTTCTCTTCTCTCTACCACCTGCATGTCTTTTGTTGCAACGTCTGATCACCCTGTGACACATGAGGAAGTTGGTCATCTTCAGCTGCTGCTGCTTTGTTGGCAGACACAAAGTGATCTGAGAGTCTCAGTTTCAGCTACAGAGAATAATCACGTCAGGGAAGAAGATGTGCCCACTACAAGTCAGCCTTTCTCTGCAATTATCTGGTTACATAGAAGAAGTGTATGATTCCAGTACCTATATAATGCACATTTGTCACAGCTATTGTTGCTTACGGCCGCACCACCCTGAATATGCCTGACCTCGTCTGATCTTGGAAGAAAAGCAGGGTTGGGCCTGGTTAGTACTTGGATGGTGGACTATCTGGGAATACCAGGTGCTGTAAGCTGATTCTCTTCTCTCTACCACCTGCATGTCTTTTGTTGCAACGTCTGATCACCTTGTGACACATGAGGAAGTTGGTCATCTTCAGCTGCTGCTGCTTTGTTGGCAGACACAAAGTGATCTGAGAGTCTCAGTTTCAGCTGCAGAGAATAATCACGTCAGGGAAGAAGATGTGCCCACTACACATCAGCCTTTCTCGGAAATGATCTGGTTGCATAGAGGAACCGTATGATTCCAGTACCTATATAATGCACATTTGTCAGAGACATTGTTGCTTACGGCCACACCACCCTGAACATACCCGACCTCGTCTGATCTCGGAAGCCAAGGAGGGTTGGGCGTGGTTAGTACTTGGATGGAAGACCTCTTGGGAATACCAGGTGCTGTAAGCTTTTTCTTTTCTCTCGACCACCTGCATGTCTTTTGTTGCAACGTCTGATCACCCTGTGACACATGAGGAAGGTGGTCATCTTCAGCTGCTGCTGCTTTGTTGGCAGACACGAAGTGATCTGAGAGTCTCAGTTTCAGCTGCAGAGAATGATCACATGAGGGAAGAAGATGAACCCACTACAAGTCAGCCTTTCTCGGCAATTATCTGGTTACATAGAGGAACCGTATGATTCCAGTACCTATATAATGCACATTTGTCACAGACATTGTTGCTTACGGCCACACCACCATGAACATGCCCGACCTCGTCTGATCTCGGTAGCCAAGGAGGGTTGGGCCTGGTTAGTACTTAAATCGGAGACCGCTTGGGAATACCAGGAGCTGTAAGCTTTTTGTCTTCTCTCGACCACCTGCATGTCTTTTGTTGCAACGTCTGATCACCCTGTGACACATGAGGAAGTTGGTCATCTTCAGCTGCTGCTGCTTTGTTGGCAGACACGAAGTGATCTGAGAGTCTCAGTTTCAGCTGCAGAGAATGATCACATCAGGGAAGAAGATGTGCCCATAACAAGTCAGCCTTTCTCTGCAATTATCTGGTTACATAGAGGAATTGTATGATTCCAGTACCTATATAATGCACATTTGTCACAGAAATTGTTCCTTACGGCCACACCACCCTGAATAAGCCCGACCTCGTCTGATCTCGGAAGCCAAGGAGGGTTGGTTCTGGTTAGTACTTTAATGGGAGACTGCTTGGGAATACCAGGTGCTGTAAGCGTTTTCTCTTCTCTCTACAACCTGCATGTCGTTTGTTGCAACGTCTGATCACCCTGTGACACATGAGGAAGTTGGTCATCTTCAGCTGCTGCTGCTTTGTTGGCTGACACAAAGTGATCTGAGAGTCTCAGTTTCAGTTGCAGAGAATGATCACATCAGAGAAGATGATTTGCCCGCTACACATCAGCCTTTCTCGGCAATTATCTGGTTGCATAGAGGAACCGTATGATTCCAGTACCTATATAATGCACATTTGTCAGAGACATTGTTGCTTACGGCCACACCACCCTGAATAAGCCCGACCTCGTCTGATCTCGGACGCCAAACAGGGTTGTACCTGGTTAGTACTTGGATTGGAGACAGCTTGGGAACACCAGGTGCTGTAAGCTTTTTCTCTTCTCTCAACCACCTGCATGTCTTTTGTTGCAACGTCTGATCACCCTGTGACACATGAGGAAGTTGGTCATCTTCAGCTGCTGCTGCTTTGTTGGCAGACACAAAGTGATCTGAGAGTCTCAGTTTCAGTTGCAGAGAATGATCACATCAGGGAAGAAGATGTGCCCATAACAAGTCAGCCTTTCTCTGCAATTATCTGGTTGCATAGAGGAACCGTATGATTCCAGTACCTATATAATGCACATTTGTCAGAGACATTGTTGCTTACGGCCACACCACCCTGAATAAGCCCGACCTCGCCTGATCTCGGACACCAAGAAGCTTGTACCTGGTTAGTACTTGGATGGGAGACAGTTTGGGAATACCAGGTGCTGTAAGCTTTTTCTCTTCTCTCTACCACCTGCATGTCTTTTGTTGCAACGTCTGATCACCCTGTGACACGTGAAGAAGTTGGTCATCTTCAGCTGCTGCTGCTTTGTTGATAGACACGAGGTGATCTGAGAGTCTCAGTTTCAGCTGAAGAGAATAATCACATCAAGGAGGAAGATGAACCCACTACAAGTCAGCCTTTTTCGGCAATTATCTGGTTACACAGAGGAACTGTATGATTCCAGTACCTATATAATGCACATTTGTCACAGTTATGGTTGCTTACGGCCACACCACCCTGAATATGCCCAACCTCATCTGATCTCAGAAGCCAAGCAGGTTTGGGCCTGGTTAGTACTTGGGTGGTAGACATTCTGGGAATACCAGGTGCTGTAAGCTTTTTCTCTTCTCTCTACCACCTGCATGTCTTTTGTTGCAACGTCTGATCACCCTGTGACACATGAGGAAGTTGGTCATCTTCAGCTGCTGCTGCTTTGTTGGCTGACACAAAGTGATCTGAGAGTCTCAGTTTCAGTTGCAGAGAATGATCACATCAGAGAAGATGATTTGCCCGCTACACATCAGCCTTTCTCGGCAATTATCTGGTTGCATAGAGGAACCGTATGATTCCAGTACCTATATAATGCACATTTGTCAGAGACATTGTTGCTTACGGCCACACCACCCTGAATAAGCCCGACCTCGTCTGATCTCGGACGCCAAACAGGGTTGTACCTGGTTAGTACTTGGATGGGAGACAGCTTGGGAACACCAGGTGCTGTAAGCTTTTTCTCTTCTCTCTACCACCTGCATGTCTTTTGTTGCAACGTCTGATCACCCTGTGACACGTGAAGAAGTTGGTCATCTTCAGCTGCTGCTGCTTTGTTGATAGACACGAGGTGATCTGAGAGTCTCATTTTCAGCTGAAGAGAATAATCACATCAAGGAGGAAGATGAACCCACTACAAGTCAGCCTTTTTCGGCAATTATCTGGTTACACAGAGGAAGTGTATGATCCCAGTACCTATATAATGCACACTTGTCACCGATATTGTTGCTTACGGCCACACCACCCTGAATAAGCCCGACCTCGTCTGATCTCGAAAGCCAAGCAGGGTTGGGCCTGGTTAGGACTTGAATGGGAGACCGCTTGGGAATACCAGGTGCTGTAAGCTTTTTCTCTTCTCTATACCACCTTCATGTCTTTTGTGGCAACGTCTGATCCTCCTCTGACACATGAGGAAGTTGGTCATCTTCAGCTGCTGCTGCGTCTTTGTTGGCAGACACGAAGTGATCTGAGAGTGTCAATTTCAGCTGCAGAGAATAATCACATCAGGGAAGAAGATGTGCCCACTACAAGTCAGCCTTTCTCGGCAATTATCTGGTTACATAGAGGAAGTGTATGATTCCAGTACCTATATAATGCACATTTGTCACAGATATTGTTGCTTACGGCCACACCACCCTGAATAAGCCCGACCTTGTCTGATCTTGGAAGTCAAGCAGGTTTGGGCCTGGTTAGTACTTGAATGGGAGACTGCTTGGGAATACCAGGTGCTGTAAGCTTTTTCTCTTCTCTCTACCACCTGCATGTCTTTTGTTGCAGCGTCTGATCACCCTGTGACACATGAGGAAGTTGGTCATCTTCAGCTGCTGCTGCTTTGTTGGCAGACACAAAGTGATCTGAGAGTCTCATTTTCAGCTGGAGAGAATTATCACGTCAGGGAAGAAGATGTGCCCACTACATATCAGCCTTTCTCGGTAATTATCTGGTTACATAGAGGAAGTGTATGATTCCATTGCCTATATAATGCACATTTGTCACAGAGATTGTTACTTACGGACAAACCACCCTGAATATGTCTGACCTTGTCTGATCTCGGAAGCCAAGGAGGGCTGGTTCTGGTTAGTACTTTGATGGGACACCGCTTGGGAATACCAGGTGCTGTAAGCTTTTTCTCTTCTCTCTACCACCTGCATGTCTTTTGTTGCAACGTCTGATCGCCCTGTGACACATGAGGAAGTTGGTCATCTTCAGCTGCTGCTGCTTTGTTAGCAGACACGAAGTGATCTGAGAGTCTCAGTTTCAGCTGCAGAGAATAATCACATCAAGGAAGAAGATGTGCCCACAACAAGTTAGCCTTTCTCTGCAATTATCTGGTTACATAGAGGAACTGTATTATTCCAGTACCTATATAATGCACATTTTTCACAGACATTGTTACTTACGGCCACACCACCCTGAATATGCCCGACCTCGACTGATCTCGGAACCCAAGCAGGGTTGGGCCTGGTTAGTACTTGAATGGGAGACCCCTTGGGAATGCCAGGTGCTGTAAGCTTTTTCTCTTCTCTCAACCACCTGCATGTATTTTGTTGCAAGGTCTGATCGCCCTGTGACACATGAGGAAGTTGGTCATCTTCAGCTGCTGCTGCTTTGTTGGCAGACACGAAGTGATCTGAGAGTCTCATTTTCAGCTGGAGAGAATAATCACGTCAGGGAAGAAGATGTGTCCACTATTTATCAGCCTTTCTCTGCAATTATCTGGTTATATAGAGGAAACGTATGATTCCAGTACCTATACAATTTACATTTGTCAGAGACATTGTTGCTTACGGCCACACCACCCTGAATATGCCCGACCTCGTCTGATCTCGAAAGCCAAGCAGGGTTGTGCCTGGTTAGTACTTGGATGGGAGACCGCTTGGGATTATCAGGTGCTGTAAGCTTTTTCTCTTCTCTCAACCACCTGCATGTCTTTTGTTGCAACATCTGATCACCCTGTGACACATGAGGAAGTTGGTCATCTTCATTTTCTGCTGCTTTGTTGGCAGACACGAAGTGATCTTAAAGTCTCATTTTCAGCTGGAGAAAATTATCACGTCAGGGAACAAGATGTGCCCACTACATATCAAACTTTCTTGGCAATTATATGGTTGCATAGAGGAACCGTATGATTCCAGTACCTATATAATGCACATTTGTCACAAACATTGTTACTTACGGCCACACCACCCGGAATATGCCCAACCTCGTCTGATCTTGGAAGCCAAGCAGGGTTGGGCCTGGTTAGTACTTGGATGGGAGACCGCTTGGGAATACCAGGTGCTGTAAGCTTTTTCTCTTCTCTCTACCACCTGCATGTCTTTTGTTGCAACGTCTGATCACCCTGTGACACATGAGGAAGTTGGTCATCTTCAGCTGCTGCTGCTTTGTTGGCAGACACGAAGTGATCTTAGAGTCTCATTTTCAGCTGGAGAAAATTATCACGTCAGGGAACAAGATGTGCCCACTATATATCAGCCTTTTTCGGCAATTATCTTGTTACATAGAGGAGCCATATGATTCCATTGCCTATATAATGCACATTTGTCACAGAGATTGTTGCTTACGGCCAAACCACCCTGAATATGTCTGACCTCGTTTGATCTCAGAAGCCAAGGAGGGTTGGGCCTGGTTAGTACTTTGATGAGAGACCGCTTGGGAATACCAGGTGCTGTAAGCTTTTTCTCTTCTCTCTACCACCTGCATGTCTTTTGTTGCAACGTCTGATCGCCCTGTGACACATGAGGAAGTTGGTCATCTTCAGCTGCTGCTGCTTTGTTGGCAGACATGAAGTGATCTGAGAGTCTCAGTTTCAGTTGCAGAGAATGATCACATCAGAGAAGATGATTTACCCGCTACACATCAGCTTTTCTCGGCAATTATCTGGTTGCATAGAGGAACCGTATGATTCCAGTACCTATATAATGCACATTTGTCAGAGACATTGCTGCTTACGGCCACACCACCCGGAACATGCCTGACCTCGTCTGATCTCGGAAGCCAAGCAGGGTTGGGCCTGGTTAGTACTTGGATGGGAGACCACTTAGGGATACCAGGTGCTGTAAGCTTCTTCTCTACTCTCTACCACCTTCATGTCTTTTGTGGCAACGTCTGATCCTCCTGTGACACATGAGGAAGTTGGTAATCTTCAGCTGCTGCTGCTTCTTTGTTGGCAGACACGAAGTGATCTGAGAGTCTCAATTTCAGCTGCAGAGAATAATCACATCAGGGAAGAAGATGTGCCCACTACAAGTCAGCCTTTCTCGGCAATTATCTGGTTACATAGAGGAACTGTATGATTCCAGTACCTATATAATGCACATTTGTCAGAGACATTGCTGCTTACGGCCACACCACCCGGAACATGCCTGACCTCGTCTGATCTCGGAAGCCAAGCAGGGTTGGGCCTGGTTAGTACTTGGATGGGAGACCACTTGGGAATACCAGGTGCTGTAAGCTTCTTCTCTACTCTCTACCACCTTCATGTCTTTTGTTGCAACGTCTGATCGCCCTGTGACACATGAGGAAGTTGGTCATCTTCAGCTGCTGCTGCTTTGTTAGCAGACACGAAGTGATCTGAGAGTCTCAATTTCAGCTGCAGAGAATAATCACATCAGGGAAGAAGATGTGCCCACTACAAGTTAGCCTTTCTCGGCAATTATCTGGTTACATAGAGGAACTGTATTATTCCAGTACCTATATAATGCACATTTGTCACAGACATTGTTGCTTACGGCCACACCACCCTGAACATACCCGAGCTCGTCTGATCTTGGAAGCCAAGCAGGGTTTGGCCTTGTTAGTACTTGAATGGGAGACAGCTTGGGAATACCAGGTGCTGTAAGCTTTTTCTCTTCTCTCAACCACCTGCATGTCTTTTGTTGCAACGTCTGACCACCCTGTGACACATGAGGAAGTTGGTCATCTTCAGCTGCTGCTGCTTTGTTGGCAGACACGAAGTGATCTGAGAGTCTCATTTTCAGCTGGAGAGAATAATCACGTCAGGGAAGAAGATGTGCCCACTATTTATCAGCCTTTCTCGGCAATTATCTGGTTATATAGAGGAAACGTATGATTCCAGTACCTATACAATTTACATTTGTCACAGACATTGTTGCTTACGGCCACACCACCCTGAATATGCCCGACCTCGTCTGATCTCGGAAGCCAAGCAGGGTTGTGCCTGGTTAGTAGTTGGATGGGAGACCGCTTGGGATTATCAGGTGCTGTAAGCTTTTTCTCTTCTCTCAACCACCTGCATGTCTTTTGTTGCAACGTCTGATCACCCTGTGACACATGAGGAAGTTGGTCATCTTCAGCTGCTGCTGCTTTGTTGGCAGACACGAAGTGATCTTAGAGTCTCATTTTCAGCTGGAGAAAATTATCACGTCAGGGAACAAGATGTGCCCACTATATATCAGCCTTTTTCGGCAATTATCTTGTTACATAGAGGAACCATATGATTCCATTGCCTATATAATGCACATTTGTCACAGAGATTGTTGCTTACGGCCAAACCACCCTGAATATGTCTGACCTCGTCTGATCTCAGAAGCCAAGGAGGGTTGGGCCTGGTTAGTACTTTGATGAGAGACCGCTTGGGAATACCAGGTGCTGTAAGCTTTTTCTCTTCTCTCTACCACCTGCATGTCTTTTGTTGCAACGTCTGATCGCCCTGTGACACATGAGGAAGTTGGTCATCTTCAGCTGCTGCTGCTTTGTTGGCAGACATGAAGTGATCTTAAAGTCTCATTTTCAGCTGGAGAAAATTATCACGTCAGGGAACAAGATGTGCCCACTACATATCAGCCTTTCTTGGCAATTATATGGTTGCATAGAGGAACCGTATGATTCCAGTACCTATATAATGCACATTTGTCACAAACATTGTTACTTACGGCCACACCACCCGGAATATGCCCAGCCTCGTCTGATCTTGGAAGCCAAGCAGGGTTGGGCCTGGTTAGTACTTGGATGGGAGACTGCTTGGGAATACCAGGTGCTGTAAGCTTTTTCTCTTCTCTCAACCACCTGCATGTCTTTTGTTGCAACGTCTGATCACCCTGTGACACATGAGGAAGTTGGTCATCTTCAGCTGCTGCTGCTTTGTTGGCAGACATGAAGTGATCTGAGAGTCTCAGTTTCAGTTGCAGAGAATGATCACATCAGAGAAGATGATTTACCCGCTACACATCAGCCTTTCTCGACAATTATCTGGTTGCATAGAGGAACCGTATGATTCCAGTACCTATATAATGCACATTTGTCAGAGACATTGCTGCTTACGGCCACACCACCCGGAACATGCCTGACCTCGTCTGATCTTGGAAGCCAAGCAGGGTTGGGCCTGGTTAGTACTTGCATGGGAGACCACTTGGGAATACCAGGTGCTGTAAGCTTCTTCTCTACTCTCTACCACCTTCATGTCTTTTGTGGCAACGTCTGATCCTCCTGTGACACATGAGGAAGTTGGTCATCTTCAGCTGCTGCTGCGTCTTTGTTGGCAGACATGAAGTGATCTGAGAGTGTCAATTTCAGCTGCAGAGAATAATCACATCAGGGAAGAAGATGTGCCCACTACAAGTCAGCCTTTCTCGGCAATTATCTGGTTACATAGAGGAAGTGTATGATTCCAGTACCTATATAATGCACATTTGTCACAGATATTGTTGCTTACGGCCACACCACCCTGAATAAGCCCGACCTTGTCTGATCTTGGAAGTCAAGCAGGTTTGGGCCTGGTTAGTACTTGGATGGGAGACTGCTTGGGAATACCAGGTGCTGTAAGCTTTTTCTCTTCTCTCTACCACCTGCATGTCTTTTGTTGCAACGTCTGATCACCCTGTGACACATGAGGAAGTTGGTCATCTTCAGCTGCTGCTGCTTTGTTGGCAGACACAAAGTGATCTGAGAGTCTCATTTTCAGCTGGAGAGAATTATCACGTCAGGGAAGAAGATGTGCCCACTACATATCAGCCTTTCTCGGCAATTATCTGGTTACATAGAGGAAGTGTATGATTCCATTGCCTATATAATGCACATTTGTCACAGAGATTGTTACTTACGGACAAACCACCCTGAATATGTCTGACCTTGTCTGATCTCGGAAGCCAAGGAGGGCTGGTTCTGGTTAGTACTTTGATGGGACACCGCTTGGGAATACCAGGTGCTGTAAGCTTTTTCTCTTCTCTCTACCACCTACATGTCTTTTGTTGCAATGTCTGATCGCCCTGTGACACATGAGGAAGTTGGTCATCTTCAGCTGCTGCTGCTTTGTTAGCAGACACGAAGTGATCTGAGAGTCTCAGTTTCAGCTGCAGAGAATAATCACATCAAGGAAGAAGATGTGCCCACAACAAGTTAGCCTTTCTCTGCAATTATCTGGTTACATCGAGGAACTGTATTATTCCAGTACCTATATAATGCACATTTTTCACAGACATTGTTACTTACGGCCACACCACCCTGAATATGCCCGACCTCGACTGATCTCGGAACCCAAGCAGGGTTGGGCCTGGTTAGTACTTGAATGGGAGACCCCTTGGGAATGCCAGGTGCTGTAAGCTTTTTCTCTTCTCTCTACCACCTGCATGTATTTTGTTGCAAGGTCTGATCGCCCTGTGACACATGAGGAAGTTGGTCATCTTCAGCTGCTGCTGCTTTGTTGGCAGACACGAAGTGATCTGAGAGTCTCATTTTCAGCTGGAGAGAATAATCACGTCAGGGAAGAAGATGTGTCCACTATTTATCAGCCTTTCTCTGCAATTATCTGGTTATATAGAGGAAACGTATGATTCCAGTACCTATACAATTTACATTTGTCAGAGACATTGTTGCTTACGGCCACACCACCCTGAATATGCCCGACCTCGTCTGATCTCGAAAGCCAAGCAGGGTTGTGCCTGGTTAGTACTTGGATGGGAGACCGCTTGGGATTATCAGATGCTGTAAGCTTTTTCTCTTCTCTCAACCACCTGCATGTCTTTTGTTGCAACGTCTGATCACCCTGTGACACATGAGGAAGTTGGTCATCTTCAGCTGCTGCTGCTTTGTTGGCAGACACAAAGTGATCTTAGAGTCTCATTTTCAGCTGGAGAAAATTATCACGTCAGGGAACAAGATGTGCCCACTATATATCAGCCTTTTTCGGCGATTATCTTGTTACATAGAGGAACCATATGATTCCATTGTCTATATAATGCACATTTGTCACAGAGATTGTTGCTTACGGCCAAACCACCCTGAATATGTCTGACCTAGTTTGATCTCAGAAGCCAAGGAGGGTTGGGCCTGGTTAGTACTTTGATGAGAGACCGCTTGGGAATACCAGGTGCTGTAAGCTTTTTCTCTTCTCTCTACCACCTGCATGTCTTTTGTTGCAACGTCTGATCGCCCTGTGACACATGAGGAAGTTGGTCATCTTCAGCTGCTGCTGCTTTGTTGGCAGACATGAAGTGATCTGAGAGTCTCAGTTTCAGTTGCAGAGAATAATCACATCAGGGAAGAAGATGTGCCCAGTACACATCAGCCTTTCTCGGAAATTAACTGGTTGCATATAGGAACCGTATGATTCCAGTACCTATATAATGCACATTTGTCAGAGACATTGTTGCTTACGGCCACACCACCCTGAACATGCCCGACCTCGTCTGATCTCGGAAGCCAAGGAGGGTTGGGCCTGGTTAGTACTTGGATGGAAGACCTCTTGGGAATACCAGGTGCTTTAAGCTTTTTCTCTTCTCTCTACCACCTGCATGTCTTTTGTTGCAACGTCTGATCACCCTATGACACATGAGGAAGTTGGTCATCTTCAGCAGCTGCTGCTGCTTTGTTGGCTGACACGAAGTGATCTGAGAGTCTCATTTTCAGCTGGAGAGAATAATCACGTCAGGGAAGAAGATGTGCCCACTATTTATCAGCCTTTCTCGGCAATTATCTGGTTATATAGAGGAAACGTATGATTCCAGTACCTATACAATTTACATTTGTCACAGACATTGTTGCTTACGGCCACACCACCCTGAATATGCCCGACCTCGTCTGATCTCGGAAGCCAAGCAGGGTTGTGCCTGGTTAGTACTTGGATGGGAGACCGCTTGGGATTATCAGGTGCTGTAAGCTTTTTCTCTTCTCTCAACCACCTGCATGTCTTTTGTTGCAACGTCTGATCACCCTGTGACACATGAGGAAGTTGGTCATCTTCATTTTCTGCTGCTTTGTTGGCAGACACGAAGTGATCTTAGAGTCTCATTTTCAGCTGGAGAAAATTATCACGTCAGGGAACAAGATGTGCCCACTACATATCAGCCTTTCTTGGCAATTATATGGTTGCATAGAGGAACCGTATGATTCCAGTACCTATATAATGCACATTTGTCACAGACATTGTTACTTACGGCCACACCACCCTGAATAAGCCCGACCTTGTCTGATCTTGGAAGTCAAGCAGGTTTGGGCCTGGTTAGTACTTGGATGGGAGACTGCTTGGGAATACCAGGTGCTGTAAGCTTTTTCTCTTCTCTCTACCACCTGCATGTCTTTTGTTGCAACGTCTGATCACCCTGTGACACATGAGGAAGTTGGTCATCTTCATTTTCTGCTGCTTTGTTGGCAGACACAAAGTGATCTTAGAGTCTCATTTTCAGCTGGAGAAAATTATCACGTCAGGGAACAAGATGTGCCCACTACATATCAGCCTTTCTCGGCAATTATCTGGTTACATAGAGGAAGTGTATGATTCCATTGCCTATATAATGCACATTTGTCACAGAGATTGTTACTTACGGACAAACCACCCTGAATATGTCTGACCTTGTCTGATCTCGGAAGCCAAGGAGGGCTGGTTCTGGTTAGTACTTTGATGGGACACCGCTTGGGAATACCAGGTGCTGTAAGCTTTTTCTCTTCTCTCTACCACCTACATGTCTTTTGTTGCAATGTCTGATCGCCCTGTGACACATGAGGAAGTTGGTCATCTTCAGCTGCTGCTGCTTTGTTAGCAGACACGAAGTGATCTGAGAGTCTCAGTTTCAGCTGCAGAGAATAATCACATCAAGGAAGAAGATGTGCCCACAACAAGTTAGCCTTTCTCTGCAATTATCTGGTTACATCGAGGAACTGTATTATTCCAGTACCTATATAATGCACATTTTTCACAGACATTGTTACTTACGGCCACACCACCCTGAATATGCCCGACCTCGACTGATCTCGGAACCCAAGCAGGGTTGGGCCTGGTTAGTACTTGAATGGGAGACCCCTTGGGAATGCCAGGTGCTGTAAGCTTTTTCTCTTCTCTCTACCACCTGCATGTATTTTGTTGCAAGGTCTGATCGCCCTGTGACACATGAGGAAGTTGGTCATCTTCAGCTGCTGCTGCTTTGTTGGCAGACACGAAGTGATCTGAGAGTCTCATTTTCAGCTGGAGAGAATAATCACGTCAGGGAAGAAGATGTGTCCACTATTTATCAGCCTTTCTCTGCAATTATCTGGTTATATAGAGGAAACGTATGATTCCAGTACCTATACAATTTACATTTGTCAGAGAC
Organism: Leuresthes tenuis; assembly: GCF_036924035.1. Classification (NCBI taxonomy): domain Eukaryota; kingdom Metazoa; phylum Chordata; class Actinopteri; order Atheriniformes; family Atherinopsidae; genus Leuresthes; species Leuresthes tenuis. The sequence goes on along the minus strand of NW_027325355.1, from coordinate 41,952,283 downwards.
ATTGTTGCTTACGGCCACACCACCCTGAATATGCCCGACCTCGTCTGATCTCGAAAGCCAAGCAGGGTTGTGCCTGGTTAGTACTTGGATGGGAGACCGCTTGGGATTATCAGATGCTGTAAGCTTTTTCTCTTCTCTCAACCACCTGCATGTCTTTTGTTGCAACGTCTGATCACCCTGTGACACATGAGGAAGTTGGTCATCTTCAGCTGCTGCTGCTTTGTTGGCAGACACAAAGTGATCTTAGAGTCTCATTTTCAGCTGGAGAAAATTATCACGTCAGGGAACAAGATGTGCCCACTATATATCAGCCTTTTTCGGCGATTATCTTGTTACATAGAGGAACCATATGATTCCATTGTCTATATAATGCACATTTGTCACAGAGATTGTTGCTTACGGCCAAACCACCCTGAATATGTCTGACCTAGTTTGATCTCAGAAGCCAAGGAGGGTTGGGCCTGGTTAGTACTTTGATGAGAGACCGCTTGGGAATACCAGGTGCTGTAAGCTTTTTCTCTTCTCTCTACCACCTGCATGTCTTTTGTTGCAACGTCTGATCGCCCTGTGACACATGAGGAAGTTGGTCATCTTCAGCTGCTGCTGCTTTGTTGGCAGACATGAAGTGATCTGAGAGTCTCAGTTTCAGTTGCAGAGAATAATCACATCAGGGAAGAAGATGTGCCCAGTACACATCAGCCTTTCTCGGAAATTAACTGGTTGCATATAGGAACCGTATGATTCCAGTACCTATATAATGCACATTTGTCAGAGACATTGTTGCTTACGGCCACACCACCCTGAACATGCCCGACCTCGTCTGATCTCGGAAGCCAAGGAGGGTTGGGCCTGGTTAGTACTTGGATGGAAGACCTCTTGGGAATACCAGGTGCTTTAAGCTTTTTCTCTTCTCTCTACCACCTGCATGTCTTTTGTTGCAACGTCTGATCACCCTATGACACATGAGGAAGTTGGTCATCTTCAGCAGCTGCTGCTGCTTTGTTGGCTGACACGAAGTGATCTGAGAGTCTCATTTTCAGCTGGAGAGAATAATCACGTCAGGGAAGAAGATGTGCCCACTATTTATCAGCCTTTCTCGGCAATTATCTGGTTATATAGAGGAAACGTATGATTCCAGTACCTATACAATTTACATTTGTCACAGACATTGTTGCTTACGGCCACACCACCCTGAATATGCCCGACCTCGTCTGATCTCGGAAGCCAAGCAGGGTTGTGCCTGGTTAGTACTTGGATGGGAGACCGCTTGGGATTATCAGGTGCTGTAAGCTTTTTCTCTTCTCTCAACCACCTGCATGTCTTTTGTTGCAACGTCTGATCACCCTGTGACACATGAGGAAGTTGGTCATCTTCATTTTCTGCTGCTTTGTTGGCAGACACGAAGTGATCTTAGAGTCTCATTTTCAGCTGGAGAAAATTATCACGTCAGGGAACAAGATGTGCCCACTACATATCAGCCTTTCTTGGCAATTATATGGTTGCATAGAGGAACCGTATGATTCCAGTACCTATATAATGCACATTTGTCACAGACATTGTTACTTACGGCCACACAACCCTGAATATGCCCAACCTCTTCTGATCTTGGAAGCCAAGCAGGGTTGGGCCTGGTTAGTACTTGGATGGGAGACCGCTTGGGAATACCAGGTGCTGTAAGCTTTTTCTCTTCTCTCAACCACCTTCATGTCTTTTGTTGCAACGTCTGATCACCCTGTGACACATGAGGAAGTTGGTCATCTTCAGCTGCTGCTGCTTTGTTGGCAGACACGAAGTGATCTTAGAGTCTCATTTTCAGCTGGAGAAAATTATCACGTCAGGGAACAAGATGTGCCCACTATATATCAGCCTTTTTCGGCGATTATCTTGTTACATAGAGGAACCATATGATTCCATTGTCTATATAATGCACATTTGTCACAGAGATTGTTGCTTACGGCCAAACCACCCTGAATATGTCTGACCTAGTTTGATCTCAGAAGCCAAGGAGGGTTGGGCCTGGTTAGTACTTTGATGAGAGACCGCTTGGGAATACCAGGTGCTGTAAGCTTTTTCTCTTCTCTCTACCACCTGCATGTCTTTTGTTGCAACGTCTGATCGCCCTGTGACACATGAGGAAGTTGGTCATCTTCAGCTGCTGCTGCTTTGTTGGCAGACATGAAGTGATCTGAGAGTCTCAGTTTCAGTTGCAGAGAATAATCACATCAGGGAAGAAGATGTGCCCAGTACACATCAGCCTTTCTCGGAAATTAACTGGTTGCATATAGGAACCGTATGATTCCAGTACCTATATAATGCACATTTGTCAGAGACATTGTTGCTTACGGCCACACCACCCTGAACATGCCCGACCTCGTCTGATCTCGGAAGCCAAGGAGGGTTGGGCCTGGTTAGTACTTGGATGGAAGACCTCTTGGGAATACCAGGTGCTTTAAGCTTTTTCTCTTCTCTCTACCACCTGCATGTCTTTTGTTGCAACGTCTGATCACCCTATGACACATGAGGAAGTTGGTCATCTTCAGCAGCTGCTGCTGCTTTGTTGGCTGACACGAAGTGATCTGAGAGTCTCATTTTCAGCTGGAGAGAATAATCACGTCAGGGAAGAAGATGTGCCCACTATTTATCAGCCTTTCTCGGCAATTATCTGGTTATATAGAGGAAACGTATGATTCCAGTACCTATACAATTTACATTTGTCACAGACATTGTTGCTTACGGCCACACCACCCTGAATATGCCCGACCTCGTCTGATCTCGGAAGCCAAGCAGGGTTGTGCCTGGTTAGTACTTGGATGGGAGACCGCTTGGGATTATCAGGTGCTGTAAGCTTTTTCTCTTCTCTCAACCACCTGCATGTCTTTTGTTGCAACGTCTGATCACCCTGTGACACATGAGGAAGTTGGTCATCTTCATTTTCTGCTGCTTTGTTGGCAGACACGAAGTGATCTTAGAGTCTCATTTTCAGCTGGAGAAAATTATCACGTCAGGGAACAAGATGTGCCCACTACATATCAGCCTTTCTTGGCAATTATATGGTTGCATAGAGGAACCGTATGATTCCAGTACCTATATAATGCACATTTGTCACAGACATTGTTACTTACGGCCACACAACCCTGAATATGCCCAACCTCGTCTGATCTTGGAAGCCAAGCAGGGTTGGGCCTGGTTAGTACTTGGATGGGAGACCGCTTGGGAATACCAGGTGCTGTAAGCTTTTTCTCTTCTCTCAACCACCTTCATGTCTTTTGTTGCAACGTCTGATCACCCTGTGACACATGAGGAAGTTGGTCATCTTCAGCTGCTGCTGCTTTGTTGGCAGACACGAAGTGATCTTAGAGTCTCATTTTCAGCTGGAGAAAATTATCACGTCAGGGAACAAGATGTGCCCACTATATATCAGCCTTTTTCGGCAATTATCTTGTTACAGAGAGGAACCATATGATTCCATTGCCTATATAATGCACATTTGTCACAGAGATTGTTGCTTACGGCCAAACCACCCTGAATATGTCTGACCTCGTCTGATCTCAGAAGCCAAGGAGGGTTGGGCCTGGTTAGTACTTTGATGAGAGACCGCTTGGGAATACCAGGTGCTGTAAGCTTTTTCTCTTCTCTCTACCACCTGCATGTCTTTTGTTGCAACGTCTGATCGCCCTGTGACACATGAGGAAGTTGGTCATCTTCAGCTGCTGCTGCTTTGTTGGCAGACATGAAGTGATCTGAGAGTCTCAGTTTCAGTTGCAGAGAATGATCACATCAGAGAAGATGATTTACCCGCTACACATCAGCCTTTCTCGGCAATTATCTGGTTGCATAGAAGAACCGTATGATTCCAGTACCTATATAATGCACATTTGTCAGAGACATTGCTGCTTACGGCCACACCACCCGGAACATGCCTGACCTTGTCTGATCTCGGAAGCCAAGCAGGGTTGGGCCTGGTTAGTACTTGGATGGGAGACCACTTGGGAATACCATGTGCTTTAAGCTTCTTCTCTACCACCTTCATGTCTTTTGTGGCAACGTCTGATCCTCCTGTGACACATGAGGAAGTTGGTCATCTTCATTTTCTGCTGCTTTGTTGGCAGACACGAAGTGATCTTAAAGTCTCATTTTCAGCTGGAGAAAATTATCACGTCAGGGAACAAGATGTGCCCACTACATATCAGCCTTTCTTGGCAATTATATGGTTGCATAGAGGAACCGTATGATTCCAGTACCTATATAATGCACATTTGTCACAAACATTGTTACTTACGGCCACACCACCCGGAATATGCCCAACCTCGTCTGATCTTGGAAGCCAAGCAGGGTTGGGCCTGGTTAGTACTTGGATGGGAGACCGCTTGGGAATACCAGGTGCTGTAAGCTTTTTCTCTTCTCTCTACCACCTGCATGTCTTTTGTTGCAACGTCTGATCACCCTGTGACACATGAGGAAGTTGGTCATCTTCAGCTGCTGCTGCTTTGTTGGCAGACACGAAGTGATCTTAGAGTCTCATTTTCAGCTGGAGAAAATTATCACGTCAGGGAACAAGATGTGCCCACTATATATCAGCCTTTTTCGGCAATTATCTTGTTACATAGAGGAACCATATGATTCCATTGCCTATATAATGCACATTTGTCACAGAGATTGTTGCTTACGGCCAAACCACCCTGAATATGTCTGACCTCGTTTGATCTCAGAAGCCAAGGAGGGTTGGGCCTGGTTAGTACTTTGATGAGAGACCGCTTGGGAATACCAGGTGCTGTAAGCTTTTTCTCTTCTCTCTACCACCTGCATGTCTTTTGTTGCAACGTCTGATCGCCCTGTGACAAATGAGGAAGTTGGTCATCTTCAGCTGCTGCTGCTTTGTTGGCAGACATGAAGTGATCTGAGAGTCTCAGTTTCAGTTGCAGAGAATGATCACATCAGAGAAGATGATTTACCCGCTACACATCAGCCTTTCTCGGCAATTATCTGGTTGCATAGAGGAACCGTATGATTCCAGTACCTATATAATGCACATTTGTCAGAGACATTGCTGCTTACGGCCACACCACCCGGAACATGCCTGACCTCGTCTGATCTCGGAAGCCAAGCAGGGTTGGGCCTGGTTAGTACTTGGATGGGAGACCACTTAGGGATACCAGGTGCTGTAAGCTTCTTCTCTACTCTCTACCACCTTCATGTCTTTTGTGGCAACGTCTGATCCTCCTGTGACACATGAGGAAGTTGGTAATCTTCAGTTGCTGCTGCTTCTTTGTTGGCAGACACGAAGTGATCTGAGAGTCTCAATTTCAGCTGCAGAGAATAATCACATCAGGGAAGAAGATGTGCCCACTACAAGTCAGCCTTTCTCGGCAATTATCTGGTTACATAGAGGAACTGTATGATTCCAGTACCTATATAATGCACATTTGTCAGAGACATTGCTGCTTACGGCCACACCACCCGGAACATGCCTGACCTCGTCTGATCTCGGAAGCCAAGCAGGGTTGGGCCTGGTTAGTACTTGGATGGGAGACCACTTGGGAATACCAGGTGCTGTAAGCTTCTTCTCTACTCTCTACCACCTGCATGTCTTTTGTTGCAACGTCTGATCGCCCTGTGACACATGAGGAAGTTGGTCATCTTCAGCTGCTGCTGCTTTGTTAGCAGACACGAAGTGATCTGAGAGTCTCAATTTCAGCTGCAGAGAATAATCACATCAGGGAAGAAGATGTGCCCACTACAAGTTAGCCTTTCTCGGCAATTATCTGGTTACATAGAGGAACTGTATTATTCCAGTACCTATATAATGCACATTTGTCACAGACATTGTTGCTTACGGCCACACCACCCTGAACATGCCCGACCTCGTCTGATCTCGGAAGCCAAGCAGGGTTGGGCCTGGTTAGTACTTGGATGGGAGACCACTTAGGGATACCAGATGCTGTAAGCTTCTTCTCTACTCTCTACCACCTTCATGTCTTTTGTGGCAACGTCTGATCCTCCTGTGACACATGAGGAAGTTGGTAATCTTCAGTTGCTGCTGCTTCTTTGTTGGCAGACACGAAGTGATCTGAGAGTCTCAATTTCAGCTGCAGAGAATAATCACATCAGGGAAGAAGATGTGCCCACTACAAGTCAGCCTTTCTCGGCAATTATCTGGTTACATAGAGGAACTGTATGATTCCAGTACCTATATAATGCACATTTGTCAGAGACATTGCTGCTTACGGCCACACCACCCGGAACATGCCTGACCTCGTCTGATCTCGGAAGCCAAGCAGGGTTGGGCCTGGTTAGTACTTGGATGGGAGACCACTTGGGAATACCAGGTGCTGTAAGCTTCTTCTCTACTCTCTACCACCTGCATGTCTTTTGTTGCAACGTCTGATCGCCCTGTGACACATGAGGAAGTTGGTCATCTTCAGCTGCTGCTGCTTTGTTAGCAGACACGAAGTGATCTGAGAGTCTCAATTTCAGCTGCAGAGAATAATCACATCAGGGAAGAAGATGTGCCCACTACAAGTTAGCCTTTCTCGGCAATTATCTGGTTACATAGAGGAACTGTATTATTCCAGTACCTATATAATGCACATTTGTCACAGACATTGTTGCTTACGGCCACACCACCCTGAACATACCCGAGCTCGTCTGATCTTGGAAGCCAAGCAGGGTTTGGCCTTGTTAGTACTTGAATGGGAGACAGCTTGGGAATACCAGGTGCTGTAAGCTTTTTCTCTTCTCTCAACCACCTGCATGTCTTTTGTTGCAACGTCTGACCACCCTGTGACACATGAGGAAGTTGGTCATCTTCAGCTGCTGCTGCTTTGTTGGCAGACACGAAGTGATCTGAGAGTCTCATTTTCAGCTGGAGAGAATAATCACGTCAGGGAAGAAGATGTGCCCACTATTTATCAGCCTTTCTCGGCAATTATCTGGTTATATAGAGGAAACGTATGATTCCAGTACCTATACAATTTACATTTGTCACAGACATTGTTGCTTACGGCCACACCACCCTGAATATGCCCGACCTCGTCTGATCTCGGAAGCCAAGCAGGGTTGTGCCTGGTTAGTACTTGGATGGGAGACCGCTTGGGATTATCAGGTGCTGTAAGCTTTTTCTCTTCTCTCAACCACCTGCATGTCTTTTGTTGCAACGTCTGATCACCCTGTGACACATGAGGAAGTTGGTCATCTTCAGCTGCTGCTGCTTTGTTGGCAGACACGAAGTGATCTTAGAGTCTCATTTTCAGCTGGAGAAAATTATCACGTCAGGGAACAAGATGTGCCCACTATATATCAGCCTTTTTCGGCAATTATCTTGTTACATAGAGGAACCATATGATTCCATTGCCTATATAATGCACATTTGTCACAGAGATTGTTGCTTACGGCCAAACCACCCTGAATATGTCTGACCTCGTCTGATCTCAGAAGCCAAGGAGGGTTGGGCCTGGTTAGTACTTTGATGAGAGACCGCTTGGGAATACCAGGTGCTGTAAGCTTTTTCTCTTCTCTCTACCACCTGCATGTCTTTTGTTGCAACGTCTGATCGCCCTGTGACACATGAGGAAGTTGGTCATCTTCAGCTGCTGCTGCTTTGTTGGCAGACATGAAGTGATCTTAAAGTCTCATTTTCAGCTGGAGAAAATTATCACGTCAGGGAACAAGATGTGCCCACTACATATCAGCCTTTCTTGGCAATTATATGGTTGCATAGAGGAACCGTATGATTCCAGTACCTATATAATGCACATTTGTCACAAACATTGTTACTTACGGCCACACCACCCGGAATATGCCCAACCTCGTCTGATCTTGGAAACCAAGCAGGGTTGGGCCTGGTTAGTACTTGGATGGGAGACCGCTTGGGAATACCAGGTGCTGTAAGCTTTTTCTCTTCTCTCAACCACCTGCATGTCTTTTGTTGCAACGTCTGATCACCCTGTGACACATGAGGAAGTTGGTCATCTTCAGCTGCTGCTGCTTTGTTGGCAGACATGAAGTGATCTGAGAGTCTCAGTTTCAGTTGCAGAGAATGATCACATCAGAGAAGATGATTTACCCGCTACACATCAGCCTTTCTCGACAATTATCTGGTTGCATAGAGGAACCGTATGATTCCAGTACCTATATAATGCACATTTGTCAGAGACATTGCTGCTTACGGCCACACCACCCGGAACATGCCTGACCTCGTCTGATCTTGGAAGCCAAGCAGGGTTGGGCCTGGTTAGTACTTGCATGGGAGACCACTTGGGAATATCAGGTGCTGTAAGCTTCTTCTCTACTCTCTACCACCTTCATGTCTTTTGTGGCAACGTCTGATCCTCCTGTGACACATGAGGAAGTTGGTCATCTTCAGCTGCTGCTGCGTCTTTGTTGGCAGACACGAAGTGATCTGAGAGTGTCAATTTCAGCTGCAGAGAATAATCACATCAGGGAAGAAGATGTGCCCACTACAAGTCAGCCTTTCTCGGCAATTATCTGGTTACATAGAGGAAGTGTATGATTCCAGTACCTATATAATGCACATTTGTCACAGATATTGTTGCTTACGGCCACACCACCCTGAATAAGCCCGACCTTGTCTGATCTTGGAAGTCAAGCAGGTTTGGGCCTGGTTAGTACTTGGATGGGAGACTGCTTGGGAATACCAGGTGCTGTAAGCTTTTTCTCTTCTCTCTACCACCTGCATGTCTTTTGTTGCAACGTCTGATCACCCTGTGACACATGAGGAAGTTGGTCATCTTCAGCTGCTGCTGCTTTGTTGGCAGACACAAAGTGATCTGAGAGTCTCATTTTCAGCTGGAGAGAATTATCACGTCAGGGAAGAAGATGTGCCCACTACATATCAGCCTTTCTCGGCAATTATCTGGTTACATAGAGGAAGTGTATGATTCCATTGCCTATATAATGCACATTTGTCACAGAGATTGTTACTTACGGACAAACCACCCTGAATATGTCTGACCTTGTCTGATCTCGGAAGCCAAGGAGGGCTGGTTCTGGTTAGTACTTTGATGGGACACCGCTTGGGAATACCAGGTGCTGTAAGCTTTTTCTCTTCTCTCTACCACCTACATGTCTTTTGTTGCAATGTCTGATCGCCCTGTGACACATGAGGAAGTTGGTCATCTTCAGCTGCTGCTGCTTTGTTAGCAGACACGAAGTGATCTGAGAGTCTCAGTTTCAGCTGCAGAGAATAATCACATCAAGGAAGAAGATGTGCCCACAACAAGTTAGCCTTTCTCTGCAATTATCTGGTTACATAGAGGAACTGTATTATTCCAGTACCTATATAATGCACATTTTTCACAGACATTGTTACTTACGGCCACACCACCCTGAATATGCCCGACCTCGACTGATCTCGGAACCCAAGCAGGGTTGGGCCTGGTTAGTACTTGAATGGGAGACCCCTTGGGAATGCCAGGTGCTGTAAGCTTTTTCTCTTCTCTCTACCACCTGCATGTATTTTGTTGCAAGGTCTGATCGCCCTGTGACACATGAGGAAGTTGGTCATCTTCAGCTGCTGCTGCTTTGTTGGCAGACACGAAGTGATCTGAGAGTCTCATTTTCAGCTGGAGAGAATAATCACGTCAGGGAAGAAGATGTGTCCACTATTTATCAGCCTTTCTCTGCAATTATCTGGTTATATAGAGGAAACGTATGATTCCAGTACCTATACAATTTACATTTGTCAGAGACATTGTTGCTTACGGCCACACCACCCTGAATATGCCCGACCTCGTCTGATCTCGAAAGCCAAGCAGGGTTGTGCCTGGTTAGTACTTGGATGGGAGACCGCTTGGGATTATCAGATGCTGTAAGCTTTTTCTCTTCTCTCAACCACCTGCATGTCTTTTGTTGCAACGTCTGATCACCCTGTGACACATGAGGAAGTTGGTCATCTTCAGCTGCTGCTGCTTTGTTGGCAGACACGAAGTGATCTTAGAGTCTCATTTTCAGCTGGAGAAAATTATCACGTCAGGGAACAAGATGTGCCCACTATATATCAGCCTTTTTCGGCAATTATCTTGTTACATAGAGGAACCATATGATTCCATTGTCTATATAATGCACATTTGTCACAGAGATTGTTGCTTACGGCCAAACCACCCTGAATATGTCTGACCTAGTTTGATCTCAGAAGCCAAGGAGGGTTGGGCCTGGTTAGTACTTTGATGAGAGACCGCTTGGGAATACCAGGTGCTGTAAGCTTTTTCTCTTCTCTCTACCACCTGCATGTCTTTTGTTGCAACGTCTGATCGCCCTGTGACACATGAGGAAGTTGGTCATCTTCAGCTGCTGCTGCTTTGTTGGCAGACATGAAGTGATCTGAGAGTCTCAGTTTCAGTTGCAGAGAATGATCACATCAGAGAAGATGATTTACCCGCTACACATCAGCTTTTCTGGGCAATTATCTGGTTGCATAGAGGAACCGTATGATTCCAGTACCTATATAATGCACATTTGTCAGAGACATTGCTGCTTACGGCCACACCACCCTGAACATGCCCGACCTCGTCTGATCTCGGAAGCCAAGGAGGGTTGGGCCTGGTTAGTACTTGGATGGAAGACCTCTTGGGAATACCAGGTGCTTTAAGCTTTTTCTCTTCTCTCTACCACCTGCATGTCTTTTGTTGCAACGTCTGATCACCCTATGACACATGAGGAAGTTGGTCATCTTCAGCAGCTGCTGCTGCTTTGTTGGCTGACACGAAGTGATATGAGAGTCTCATTTTCAGCTGGAGAGAATAATCACGTCAGGGAAGAAGATGTGCCCACTATTTATCAGCCTTTCTCGGCAATTATCTGGTTATATAGAGGAAACGTATGATTCCAGTACCTATACAATTTACATTTGTCACAGACATTGTTGCTTACGGCCACACCACCCTGAATATGCCCGACCTCGTCTGATCTCGGAAGCCAAGCAGGGTTGTGCCTGGTTAGTACTTGGATGGGAGACCGCTTGGGATTATCAGGTGCTGTAAGCTTTTTCTCTTCTCTCAACCACCTGCATGTCTTTTGTTGCAACGTCTGATCACCCTGTGACACATGAGGAAGTTGGTCATCTTCATTTTCTGCTGCTTTGTTGGCAGACACGAAGTGATCTTAGAGTCTCATTTTCAGCTGGAGAAAATTGTCACGTCAGGGAACAAGATGTGCCCACTACATATCAGCCTTTCTTGGCAATTATATGGTTGCATAGAGGAACCGTATGATTCCAGTACCTATATAATGCACATTTGTCACAGACATTGTTACTTACGGCCACACAACCCTGAATATGCCCAACCTCGTCTGATCTTGGAAGCCAAGCAGGGTTGGGCCTGGTTAGTACTTGGATGGGAGACCGCTTGGGAATACCAGGTGCTGTAAGCTTTTTCTCTTCTCTCAACCACCTTCATGTCTTTTGTTGCAACGTCTGATCACCCTGTGACACATGAGGAAGTTGGTCATCTTCAGCTGCTGCTGCTTTGTTGGCAGACACGAAGTGATCTTAGAGTCTCATTTTCAGCTGGAGAAAATTATCACGTCAGGGAACAAGATGTGCCCACTATATATCAGCCTTTTTCGGCAATTATCTTGTTACATAGAGGAACCATATGATTCCATTGCCTATATAATGCACATTTGTCACAGAGATTGTTGCTTACGGCCAAACCAACCTGAATATGTCTGACCTCGTCTGATCTCAGAAGCCAAGGAGGGTTGGGCCTGGTTAGTACTTTGATGAGAGACCGCTTGGGAATACCAGGTGCTGTAAGCTTTTTCTCTTCTCTCTACCACCTGCATGTCTTTTGTTGCAACGTCTGATCGCCCTGTGACACATGAGGAAGTTGGTCATCTTCAGCTGCTGCTGCTTTGTTGGCAGACATGAAGTGATCTGAGAGTCTCAGTTTCAGTTGCAGAGAATGATCACATCAGAGAAGATGATTTACCCGCTACACATCAGCCTTTCTCGGCAATTATCTGGTTGCATAGAAGAACCGTATGATTCCAGTACCTATATAATGCACATTTGTCAGAGACATTGCTGCTTACGGCCACACCACCCGGAACATGCCTGACCTCGTCTGATCTCGGAAGCCAAGCAGGGTTGGGCCTGGTTAGTACTTGGATGGGAGACCACTTGGGAATACCATGTGCTTTAAGCTTCTTCTCTACTCTCTACCACCTTCATGTCTTTTGTGGCAACGTCTGATCCTCCTGTGACACATGAGGAAGTTGGTCATCTTCAGCTGCTGCTGCTTCTTTGTTGGCAGACACGAAGTGATCTGAGAGTCTCAATTTCAGCTGCAGAGAATAATCACATCAGGGAAGAAGATGTGCCCACTACAAGTCAGCCTTTCTCGGCAATTATCTGGTTACATAGAGGAACTGTATGATTCCAGTACCTATATAATGCACATTTGTCACAGATATTGTTGCTTACGGCCACACCACCCTGAATAAGCCTGATCTTGGAAGTCAAGCAGGTTTGGGCCTGGTTAGTACTTGGATGGGAGACTGCTTGGGAATACCAGGTGCTGTAAGCTTTTTCTCTTCTCTCTACCACCTGCATGTCTTTTGTTGCAACGTCTGATCACCCTGTGACACATGAGGAAGTTGGTCATCTTCAGCTGCTGCTGCTTTGTTGGCAGACACAAAGTGATCTGAGAGTCTCAGTTTCAGCTGAAGAGAATGATCACATCAAGAAGGAAGATGTGCCCACTAAGAGTCAGCCTTTCTCGGCAATTATCTGGTTGCATAGAGGAACCGTATGATTCCAGTACCTATATAATGCACATTTGTCAGAGACATTGCTGCTTACGGCCACACCACCCGGAACATGCCTGACCTCGTCTGATCTTGGAAGCCAAGCAGGGTTGGGCCTTGTTAGTACTTGAATGGGAGACAGCTTGGGAATACCAGGTGCTGTAAGCTTTTTCTCTTCTCTCAACCACCTGCATGTCTTTTGTTGCAACGTCTGACCACCCTGTGACACATGAGGAAGTTGGTCATCTTCAGCTGCTGCTGCTTTGTTGGCAGACATGAAGTGATCTGAGAGTCTCAGTTTCAGTTGCAGAGAATAATCACATCAGAGAAGATGATTTACCCGCTACACATCAGCCTTTCTCGGCAATTATCTGGTTGCATAGAGGAACCGTATGATTCCAGTACCTATATAATGCACATTTGTCAGAGACATTGCTGCTTACGGCCACACCACCCGGAACATGCCTGACCTCGTCTGATCTTGGAAGCCAAGCAGGGTTGGGCCTGGTTAGTACTTGGATGGGAGACCACTTGGGAATACCAGGTGCTGTAAGCTTCTTCTCTACTCTCTACCACCTTCATGTCTTATGTGGCAACGTCTGATCCTCCTGTGACACATGAGGAAGTTGGTCATCTTCAGCTGCTGCTGCTTCTTTGTTGGCAGACACGAAGTGATCTGAGAGTCTCAGTTTCAGCTGCAGAGAATAATCACATCAGGGAAGAAGATGTGCCCACTACAAGTCAGCCTTTCTCGGCAATTATCTGGTTACATAGAGGAAGTGTATGATTCCAGTACCTATATAATGCACATTTGTCACAGATATTGTTGCTTACGGCCACACCACCCTGAATAAGCCCGACCTTGTCTGATCTTGGAAGTCAAGCAGGTTTGGGCCTGGTTAGTACTTGAATGGGAGACTGCTTGGGAATACCAGGTGCTGTAAGCTTTTTCTCTTCTCTCTACCACCTGCATGTCTTTTGTTGCAACGTCTGATCACCCTGTGACACATGAGGAAGTTGGTCATCTTCAGCTGCTGCTGCTTTGTTGGCAGACACAAAGTGATCTGAGAGTCTCATTTTCAGCTGGAGAGAATTATCACGTCAGGGAAGAAGATGTGCCCACTACATATCAGCCTTTCTCGGCAATTATCTGGTTACATAGAGGAAGTGTATGATTCCATTGCCTATATAATGCACATTTGTCACAGAGATTGTTACTTACGGACAAACCACCCTGAATATGTCTGACCTTGTCTGATCTCGGAAGCCAAGGAGGGCTGGTTCTGGTTAGTACTTTGATGGGACACCGCTTGGGAATACCAGGTGCTGTAAGCTTTTTCTCTTCTCTCTACCACCTACATGTCTTTTGTTGCAATGTCTGATCGCCCTGTGACACATGAGGAAGTTGGTCATCTTCAGCTGCTGCTGCTTTGTTAGCAGACACGAAGTGATCTGAGAGTCTCAGTTTCAGCTGCAGAGAATAATCACATCAAGGAAGAAGATGTGCCCACAACAAGTTAGCCTTTCTCTGCAATTATCTGGTTACATAGAGGAACTGTATTATTCCAGTACCTATATAATGCACATTTTTCACAGACATTGTTACTTACGGCCACACCACCCTGAATATGCCCGACCTCGACTGATCTCGGAACCCAAGCAGGGTTGGGCCTGGTTAGTACTTGAATGGGAGACCCCTTGGGAATGCCAGGTGCTGTAAGCTTTTTCTCTTCTCTCTACCACCTGCATGTATTTTGTTGCAAGGTCTGATCGCCCTGTGACACATGAGGAAGTTGGTCATCTTCAGCTGCTGCTGCTTTGTTGGCAGACACGAAGTGATCTGAGAGTCTCATTTTCAGCTGGAGAGAATAATCACGTCAGGGAAGAAGATGTGTCCACTATTTATCAGCCTTTCTCTGCAATTATCTGGTTATATAGAGGAAACGTATGATTCCAGTACCTATACAATTTACATTTGTCAGAGACATTGTTGCTTACGGCCACACCACCCTGAATATGTCTGACCTCGTCTGCTCTCAGAAGCCAAGGAGGGTTGGGCCTGGTTAGTACTTGGATGAGAGACCGCTTGGGAATACCAGATGCTGTAAGCTTTTTCTCTTCTCTCTACCACCTGCATGTCTTTTGTTGCAACGTCTGATCACCCTGTGACACATGAGGAAGTTGGTCATCTTCAGCTGCTGCTGCTTTGTTGGCAGACACAAAGTGATCTGAGAGTCTCAGTTTCAGCTGCAGAGAATAATCACGTCAGGGAAGAAGATGTGCCCAGTACACATCAGCCTTTCTCGGAAATTAACTGGTTGCATAGAGGAACCGTATGATTCCAGTACCTATATAATGCACATTTGTCAGAGACATTGTTGCTTACGGCCACACCACCCTGAACATGCCCGACCTCGTCTGATCTCGGAAGCCAAGGAGGGTTGGGCCTGGTTAGTACTTGGATGGAAGACCTCTTGGGAATACCAGGTGCTTTAAGCTTTTTCTCTTCTCTCTACCACCTGCATGTCTTTTGTTGCAACGTCTGATCACCCTATGACACATGAGGAAGTTGGTCATCTTCAGCAGCTGCTGCTGCTTTGTTGGCAGACACGAAGTGATCTGAGAGTCTCAGTTTCAGCTGAAGAGAATGATCACATCAAGAAGGAAGATGTGCCCACTAAGAGTCAGCCTTTCTCGGAAATTATCTGGTTACATAGAGGAAGTGTATGATTCCAGTACTTATATAATGCACATTTGTCACAGAAATTGTTCCTTACGGCCACACCACCCTGAATATGCCCGACCTCGTCTGATCTCGGAAGCCAAGGAGGGTTGGGCCTGGTTAGTACTTCAATGGGAGACTGCTTGGGAATACCAGGTGCTGTAAGCGTTTTCTCTTCTCTCTACAACCTGCATGTCTTTTGTTGCAACGTCTGATCACCCTGTGACACATGAGGAAGTTGGTCATCTTCAGCTGCTGCTGCTTTGTTTGAAGACACGAAGTGATCTGAGAGTCTCAGTTTCAGCTGAAGAGAATAATCACGTCAGGGAAGAAGATGTGCCCACTACACATCAGCCTTTCTCAGCAATTATCTGGTTACATAGAGGAACCGTATGATTCCTGTACTTATATAATGCACATTTGTCACAGACATTGTTGCTTACGGCCACACCACCCTCAATATGCCTGACCTCGTCTGATCTCGGAAGCCAAGCAGGGTTGGGCCTGGTTAGTACTTGGGTGGGAGACCGCTTGAAAATACCATTTGCTGTAAGCTTTTTCTCTTCTCTCTACAACCTGCATGTCTTTTGTTGCAACGTCTGATCACCCTGTGACACATGAGGAAGTTGGTCATCTTCAGCTGCTGCTGCTGCTTTGTTGGCAGACATGAAGTGATCTGAGAGTCTCAGTTTCAGCTCCAGAGAATAATCACATCAAGGTGGAAGATGTGCCCACTAAGAGTCAGCCTTTCTCGGCAATTATCTGGTTACATAGAGGAAGTGTATGATTCCAGTACCTATATAATACACATTTGTACCAGATATTGTTGCTTACCGCCACACCACCCTGAATAAGCTCGACCTCGTCTGATCTCGGAAGCCAAGCAGGATTGGGCCTGGTTAGTTCTTGAATGGGAGACCGCTTGCGAATACCAGGTGCTGTAAGCTTTTTCTCTTCTCTCTACCACCTGCATGTCTTTTGTTGCAACGTCTGATCACCCTGTGACACATGAGGAAGTTGGTCATCTTCAGCTTCTGCTGCTTTGTTGGCAGACACGAAGTGATCTGAGAGTCTCAGTTTCAGCTGAAGAGAATGATCACATCAAGAAGGAAGATGTGCCCACTAAGAGTCAGCCTTTCTCGGCAATTATCTGGTTACATAGAGGAAGTGTATGATTCCAGTACCTATATAATACACATTTGTCACAGAGATTGTCGCTTACGGCCACACCACCCTGAATATAATATGCCCGATCTCGTCTGATCTCGGAAGCCAAGCAGGGTTTTGCCTGGTTAGTACTTGGGTGGGAGACTGCTTGGGAATACCAGGTGCTGTAAGCTTTTTCTCTTCTCTCTACCACCTGCATGTCTTTTGTTGTAACATCTGATCACCCTGTGACACATGAGGAAGTTGGTCATCTTCAGCTGCTGCTGCTTTGTTGGCAGACACAAAGTGATCTGAGAGTCTCAGTTTCAGCTGCAGAGAATAATCACATCAGGGAAGAATATATGCCCACTACACATCAGCCTTTCTCGGCAATTATCTGGTTACATAGAGGAACTGTATGATTCCAGTACCTATATAATGCACATTTGTCAAAGACTTTGTTGCTTACGGCCACACCACCCTGAACATATCCGACCTTGTCCGATCTCGGAAGCCAAGCACGGTTGGGCCTGGTTAGTACTTGGATGGGAGACTGCTTTGGAATACCAGGTGCTGTAAGCTTTTTCTCTTCTCTCGACCACCTGCATGTCTTTTGTTGTAACATCTTATCACCCTGTGACACATGAGGAAGTTGGTCATCTTCAGCTGCTGCTGCTTTGTTGGCAGACACGAAGTGATCTGAGAGTCTCAGTTTCAGCTGCAGAGAATTATCACATCAGGGAAGAAGATGTGCCCACTACAAGTCAGCCTTTCTCTGCAATTATCTGGTTACATAGAGGAACTGTATGATTCCAGTACCTATATAATGCACATTTGTCACAGTTATGGTTGCTTACGGCCACACCACCCTGAACATGCCTGACCTCGTCTGATCTCGGAAGCCAAGCAGGGTTGGGCCTGGTTAGTACTTGAATGGGAGACCACTTGGGAATACCAGGTGCTGTAAATTTTTTCTCTTCTCTCTACCACCTGCATGTCTTTTGTTGCAATGTCTGATCGCCCTGTGACACATGAGGAAGTTGGTCATCTTCAGCTGCTGCTGCTTTGTTGGCAGACACGAAGTGATATGAGAGTCTCAGTTTCAGCTGGAGAGAATAATCACGTCAGGGAAGATGTTTCCACTACTTATCAGCCTTTCTTGGCAATTATCTGGTTGCATAGAGGAACCGTATGATTCCAGTACCTATACAGTTTATATTTGTCACAGACATTGTTGCTTACGGCCACACCACCCTGAATATGCCCGACCTCGTCTGATCTTGGAAGCCAAGCAGGGTTGGGCCTGGTTAGTACTTGGATGGGAGACCGCTTGGGAATACCAGGTGCTGTAAGCTTTTTCTCTTCTCTCAACCACCTGCATGTCTTTTGTTGCAACGTCTGATCACCCTGTGACACATGAGGAAGTTGGTCATCTTCAGCTGCTGCTGCTTTGTTGGCAGACACGAAGTGATCTTAGAGTCTCATTTTCAGCTGGAGAAAATTATCACGTCAGGGAACAAGATGTGCCCACTACATATCAGCCTTTCTCGGCAATTATCTTGTTACATAGAGGAACCATATGATTCCATTGCCTATATAATGCACATTTGTCACAGAGATTGTTGCTTACGGCCAAACCACCCTGAATATGTCTGACCTCGTCTGCTCACAGAAGCCAAGGAGGGTTGGGCCTGGTTAGTACTTGGATGAGAGACCGCTTGGGAATACCAGGTGCTGTAAGCTTTTTCTCTTCTCTCTACCACCTGCATGTCTTTTGTTGCAACGTCTGATCACCCTGTGACACATGAGGAAGTTGGTCATCTTCAGCTGCTGCTGCTTTGTTGGCAGACACAAAGTGATCTCAGAGTCTCAGTTTCAGCTGCAGAGAATAATCACATCAGGGAAGAAGATATGCCCACTACACATCAGCCTTTCTCGGCAATTATCTGGTTACATAGAGGAACTGTATGATTCCAGTACCTATATAATGCACATTTGTCAAAGACTTTGTTGCTTACGGCCACACCACCCTGAACATATCCGGCCTTGTCCGATCTCGGAAGCCAAGCACGGTTGGGCCTGGTTAGTACTTGGATGGGAGACTGCTTTGGAATACCAGGTGCTGTAAGCTTTTTCTCTTCTCTCTACCACCTGCATGTCTTTTGTTGTAACATCTGATCACCCTGTGACACATGAGGAAGTTGGTCATCTTCAGCTGCTGCTGCTTTGTTGGCAGACACAAAGTGATCTGAGAGTCTCAGTTTCAGCTGCAGAGAATAATCACATCAGGGAAGAATATATGCCCACTACACATCAGCCTTTCTCGGCAATTATCTGGTTACATAGAGGAACTGTATGATTCCAGTACCTATATAATGCACATTTGTCAAAGACTTTGTTGCTTACGGCCACACCACCCTGAACATATCCGACCTTGTCCGATCTCGGAAGCCAAGCACGGTTGGGCCTGGTTAGTACTTGGATGGGAGACTGCTTTGGAATACCAGGTGCTGTAAGCTTTTTCTCTTCTCTCTACCACCTGCATGTCTTTTGTTGCAACGTCTGATCACCCTGTGACACATGAGGAAGTTGGTCATCTTCAGCTAATGCTGCTTTGTTGGCAGACACAAAGTGATCTGAGAGTCTCAGTTTCAGCTGCAGAGAATAATCACATCAGGGAAGAAGATATGCCCACTACAAGTCAGCCTTTCTCGGCAATTATCTGGTTACATAGAGGAACTGTATGATTCCAGTACCTATATAATGCACATTTGTCAAAGACTTTGTTGCTTACGGCCACACCACCCTGAACATATCCGACCTTGTCCGATCTCGGAAGCAAAGCACGGTTGGGCCTGGTTAGTACTTGGATGGGAGACTGCTTTGGAATACCAGGTGCTGTAAGCTTTTTCTCTTCTCTCTACCACCTGCATGTCTTTTGTTGTAACATCTGATCACCCTGTGACACATGAGGAAGTTGGTCATCTTCAGCTGCTGCTGCTTTGTTGGCAGACACAAAGTGATCTGAGAGTCTCAGTTTCAGCTGCAGAGAATAATCACATCAGGGAAGAATATATGCCCACTACACATCAGCCTTTCTCGGCAATTATCTGGTTACATAGAGGAACTGTATGATTCCAGTACCTATATAATGCACATTTGTCAAAGACTTTGTTGCTTACGGCCACACCACCCTGAACATATCCGACCTTGTCCGATCTCGGAAGCCAAGCACGGTTGGGCCTGGTTAGTACTTGGATGGGAGACTGCTTTGGAATACCAGGTGCTGTAAGCTTTTTCTCTTCTCTCGACCACCTGCGTGTCTTTTGTTGCAAAGTCTGATCACCCTGTGACACATGAGGAAGTTGGTCATCTTCAGCTGCTGCTGCTTTGTTGGCAGACACGAAGTGATATGAGAGTCTCAGTTTCAGCTGGAGAGAATAATCACGTCAGGGAAGATGTTTCCACTACTTATCAGCCTTTCTTGGCAATTATCTGGTTGCATAGAGGAACCGTATGATTCCAGTACCTATACAGTTTATATTTGTCACAGACATTGTTGCTTACGGCCACACCACCCTGAATATGCCCGACCTCGTCTGATCTTGGAAGCCAAGCAGGGTTGAGCCTGGTTAGTACTTGGATGGGAGACCGCTTGGGAATACCAGGTGCTGTAAGCTTTTTCTCTTCTCTCAACCACCTGCATGTCTTTTGTTGCAACGTCTGATCACCCTGTGACACATGAGGAAGTTGGTCATCTTCAGCTGCTGCTGCTTTGTTGGCAGACACGAAGTGATCTTAGAGTCTCATTTTCAGCTGGAGAAAATTATCACGTCAGGGAACAAGATGTGCCCACTACATATCAGCCTTTCTCGGCAATTATCTTGTTACATAGAGGAACCATATGATTCCATTGCCTATATAATGCACATTTGTCACAGAGATTGTTGCTTACGGCCAAACCACCCTGAATATGTCTGACCTCGTCTGCTCACAGAAGCCAAGGAGGGTTGGGCCTGGTTAGTACTTGGATGAGAGACCGCTTGGGAATACCAGGTGCTGTAAGCTTTTTCTCTTCTCTCTACCACCTGCATGTCTTTTGTTGCAACGTCTGATCACCCTGTGACACATGAGGAAGTTGGTCATCTTCAGCTGCTGCTGCTTTGTTGGCAGACACAAAGTGATCTCAGAGTCTCAGTTTCAGCTGCAGAGAATAATCACATCAGGGAAGAAGATATGCCCACTACACATCAGCCTTTCTCGGCAATTATCTGGTTACATAGAGGAACTGTATGATTCCAGTACCTATATAATGCACATTTGTCAAAGACTTTGTTGCTTACGGCCACACCACCCTGAACATATCCGGCCTTGTCCGATCTCGGAAGCCAAGCACGGTTGGGCCTGGTTAGTACTTGGATGGGAGACTGCTTTGGAATACCAGGTGCTGTAAGCTTTTTCTCTTCTCTCTACCACCTGCATGTCTTTTGTTGTAACATCTGATCACCCTGTGACACATGAGGAAGTTGGTCATCTTCAGCTGCTGCTGCTTTGTTGGCAGACACAAAGTGATCTGAGAGTCTCAGTTTCAGCTGCAGAGAATAATCACATCAGGGAAGAATATATGCCCACTACACATCAGCCTTTCTCGGCAATTATCTGGTTACATAGAGGAACTGTATGATTCCAGTACCTATATAATGCACATTTGTCAAAGACTTTGTTGCTTACGGCCACACCACCCTGAACATATCCGACCTTGTCCGATCTCGGAAGCAAAGCACGGTTGGGCCTGGTTAGTACTTGGATGGGAGACTGCTTTGGAATACCAGGTGCTGTAAGCTTTTTCTCTTCTCTCTACCACCTGCATGTCTTTTGTTGTAACATCTGATCACCCTGTGACACATGAGGAAGTTGGTCATCTTCAGCTGCTGCTGCTTTGTTGGCAGACACAAAGTGATCTGAGAGTCTCAGTTTCAGCTGCAGAGAATAATCACATCAGGGAAGAATATATGCCCACTACACATCAGCCTTTCTCGGCAATTATCTGGTTACATAGAGGAACTGTATGATTCCAGTACCTATATAATGCACATTTGTCAAAGACTTTGTTGCTTACGGCCACACCACCCTGAACATATCCGACCTTGTCCGATCTCGGAAGCCAAGCACGGTTGGGCCTGGTTAGTACTTGGATGGGAGACTGCTTTGGAATACCAGGTGCTGTAAGCTTTTTCTCTTCTCTCGACCACCTGCGTGTCTTTTGTTGCAAAGTCTGATCACCCTGTGACACATGAGGAAGTTGGTCATCTTCAGCTGCTGCTGCTTTGTTGGCAGACACGAAGTGATCTGAGAGTCTCAGTTTCAGCTGCAGAGAATTATCACATCAGGGAAGAAGATGTGCCCACTACAAGTCAGCCTTTCTCTGCAATTATCTGGTTACATAGAGGAACTGTATGATTCCAGTACCTATATAATGCACATTTGTCACAGTTATGGTTACTTACGGCCACACCACCCTGAATATGCCCGACCTCATCTGATCTCGGAAGCCAAGCAGGTTTGGACCTGGTTAGTACTTGGATGGTAGACTGTCTGGGAATACCAGGTGCTGTAAGCTTTTTCTCTTCTCTCTACCACCTGCATGTCTTTTGTTGAAACGTCTGATCACCCTGTGACACATGAGGAAGTTGGTCATCTTCAGCTGCTGCTGCTTTGTTGGCAGACACAAAGTGATCTGAGAGTCTCAGTTTCAGCTGCAGAGAATAATCACATCAGGGAAGAAGATGTGCCCACTACAAGTTAGCCTTTCTCGGCAATTATCTGGTTACATAGAGGAACTGTATTATTCCAGTACCTATATAATGCACATTTGTCACAGACATTGTTGCTTACGGACACACCACCCTGAACATGCCCGACCTCGTCTGATCTTGGAAGCCAAGCAGGGTTGGGCCTTGTTAGTACTTGAATGGGAGACAGCTTGGGAATACCAGGTGCTG